>NC_083728.1:6436666-7048833 GCF_028564815.1 Eubalaena glacialis | reverse complement strand
ACACAACCTCACCCGTTAGCAGAGAGGCTGCCTAAAATAATAATAAGGTCACAGACACCCCAAAACACATGACCAGATGTGGACCTGCCCACCAGAAAGACAAGATCCAGCCTCATCCACTAGAACACAGGCACTAGTCCCCCCCACCAGGAAGCCTACACAACCCACTGAACCAACTTTAGCCACTGGAGACAGACACCAAAACAACGGGAACTATGAACCTGCAGCCTGCAAAAAGGAGACCCCAAACACAGTAAGTTAAACAAAATGAGAAGGCAGAGAAACTCACAGCAGATGAAGTAGCAAGGCAAAAACCCACCAGACCTAACAAATGAAGAGGAAATAGGCAGTCTACCTGAAAAAGAATTCAGAATAATGATAGTAAAGATGACCCAAAATCTTGGAAATAGAATGGAGAAAATACAAGAAACGTTTAACAAGGACCCAGAAGAACTAAAGAGCAAACAAACAGAGATGAACAACACAATAAATGAAATTAAAAATTCTCCAGAAGAGATCAATAGCAGAATAACTGAGGCAGAAGAACGGATAAGTGACCTGGAAGATAAAATAGTGGAAATAACTACTGCAGAGCAGAATAAAGAAAAAAGAATGAAAAGAATTGAGGACAGTCTCAGAGACCTCTGGGACAACATTAAACGCACCAACATTTGAATTATAGGGGTTGCAGAAGAAAAGGAGAAAAAGAAAGGGACTGAGAAAATATTTGAAGAGATTATAGTTGAAAACTTCCCTAATATGGGAAAGGAAATAGTTAATCAAGTGCAGAAAAATATTAAAAGCAGCAAGGGAAAAACAACAAATAACATACAAGGGAATCCCCATAAGGTTAACAGCTGATCTTTCAGCAGAAACTCTGAAAGCCAGAAGGTAGTGGCAGGACATATTTAAAGTGATGAAAGGGAATAACCTACAACTAAGATTACTCTACCCAGAAAGGATCTCATTCAGATTCGACAGAGAAATTAAAACCTTTACAGACAAGCAAAAGCTAAGAGAATTCAGCACCACCAAACCAGCTTTACAACAAATGCTAAAGGAACTTCTCTAGGCAGGAAACACAAGAAGAGGAAAAGACGTACAATAACAAACCCAAAACAATTAAGAAAATGGTAATAGGAACATACATATCAATAAATGTACCTTAAATGTACCTTAAATGTAAATGCATTAAATGCTCAAACCAAAAGACATAGACTGGCTGAACGGATACAAAAACAAGACCCATATATATGCTGTCTATAAGAGACCCACTTCAGACCTAGGGAAACATACAGACTGAAAGTGAGGGGATGGAAAAAGATATTCCATGCAAATGGAAATCAAAAGAAAGCTGGGGGGGCTTCCCTGGTGGCGCAGTGGTTGAGAATCTGCCTGCCAATGCAGGGGACACGGGTTCGGGCCCTGGTCTGGGAAGATCCCACATGCCGTGGAGCAACGGGGCCCGTGAGCCACAACTACTGAGCCCACGCGTCTGGAGCCTGTGCTCCACAACAAGAGAGGCCACGATAATGAGAGGCCCGCGCAGCGCAATGAAGAGTGGCCCCCACTTGCCACAACTAGAGAAAGCCCTCGCACAGAAACGAAGACCCAACACAGCCATAAATAAAAATAAAAAAAAAGAAAGCTGGAGTAGCAATTCTCATATCAGACAAAATAGACTTTAAAACAAAGACTATTACGAGACAAAGAAGGACACTACATAATGATCAAGGGATCAATCCAATAGGAAGATATAACAATTGTAACTATTTATGCACCCAACATAGAAGCACCTCAATACATAAGGCAAATACTAACAGCCATAAAAGGGGAAATCGACAGTAACACAATCATAGTAGGGGACTTTAACACCACACTTTCACCAATGGACAGATCATCCAAAATGAAAATAAATAAGGAAACACAAGCTTTAAATGATACATTAAACAAGATGGACTTAATTGATGTTTATAGGACATTCCATCCAAAAACAACAGAATACACATTCTTCTCAAGTGCTCATGGAACATTCTCCAGAATAGATCATATCTTTGGTCACAAATCAAGCCTTGGTAAATTTAAGAAAATTGAAATCGTATCAAGTACCTTTTCCGACCACAACGTTATGAGACTAGATATCAATTACAGGAAAAAATCTGTAAAAAATACAAACACATGGAGGCTAAACAGTACACTACTTAATAACCAAGAGATCACTGAAGAAATCAAAGAAGAAATCAAAAAATACCTAGAAACAAATGACAATGAAAACACGACGACCCAAAACCTATGGGATGCAGTAAAAGCAGTTCTAAGAGGGAAGTTTATAGCAATACAATCCTACCTTAAGAAACAAGAAACATCTCAAATAAACAACCTAACTTTACACCCAAAGCAGTTAGAGAAAGAAGAACAAAAAAACGCCAAAGTTAGCAGAAGGAAAGAAATCATAAAGATCAGATGAGAAATAAATGAAAAAGAAATGAAGGAAATGATAGCAAAGATCAATAAAACTAAAAGCTGGTTCTTTGAGAAGATAAACAAAATTGATAAACCATTAGCCGGACTCATCAAGAAAAAAAGGGAGAAGACTCAAATCAATAGAATTAGATATGAAAAAGGAAAAGTAACAGCTGACACTGCAGAAATACAAAGGATCATGAGAGATTACTACAAGCAACTCTATGCCAGTAAAATGGACAACCTGGAAGAAATGGACAAATTCTTAGAAATGCACAACCTTCCGAGACTGAACCAGGAAGAAATAGAAAACATGAACAGACCAATCACAAGCACTGAAATTGAAACTGTGATTAAAAATGTTCCAACAGGGCTTCCCTGGTGGCGCAGTGGTTGAGAATCTGCCTGCTAATGCAGGGGACACGGGTTCGAGCCCTGGTCTGGGAAGATCCCACATGCCGCGGAGCGGCTAGGCCCGTGAGCCACAACTACTGAGCCTGCGCGTCTGGAGCCTGTGCTCTGCAACAAGAGAGGCCACGATAGTGAGAGGCCCGCGCACCGCGATGAAGAGTGGCCCCCGCTTGCCGCAACTACAGAAAGCCCTCGCACAGAAACGAAGACCTAACACAGCCAAAAATAAAATTAATTAATTAATTAAAAAAAAAAAATCTTCCAACAAACAAAAGCCCAGGACCAGATGGCTTCACAGGCAAATTCTATCAAACATTTAGAGAAGAGCTAACACCTATCCTTCTCAAATTCTTCCAAAATATAGCAGAGGGGGGAACACTCCCAAACTCATTCTACAAGGCCACCATCACCCTGATACCAAAACCAGACAAAGATGTCACAAAGAAAGAAAACTACAGGCCAATATCACTGATGAACATAGATGCAAAAATCCTCAACAAAATACTAGCAAACAGAATCCAACAGCACATTAAAAGGATCATACACCATGATCAAGTGGGGTTTATCCCAGGAATGCAAGGATTCTTCAATATACACAAATCAATCAATGTGATACACCATTTTAACAAACTGAGGGTTAAAAACCATATGATCATCTCAATAGATGCAGAGAAAGCTTTTGACAAAATTCAACACCCATTTATGATAAAAACCCTCCAGAAAGTAGGCATAGAGGGAACTTTCCTCAACATAATAAAGGCCATATGTGACAAACCCACAGCCAACGTCATCCTCAATGGTGAAAAACTGAAACCATTTCCACTAAGATCAGGAACAAGACAAGGTTGCCCACTCTCACCACTATTACTCAACATAGTTTTGGAAGTTTTAGCCACAGCAATCAGAGAAGAAAAAGAAATAAAAGGAATCCAAATCGGAAAAGAAGAAGTAAAGCTGTCACTGTTTGCAGATGACATGATACTATACATAGAGAATCCTAAAGATGCCACCAGAAAACTACTAGAGCTAATCAATGAATTTGGTAAAGTAGCAGGATACAAAATTAATGCACAGAAATCTCTTGCATTCCTATACATTAATGATGAAAAATTGGAAAGAGAAATTAAGGAAACACTCCCATTTACCACTGCATCAAAAAGAATAAAATACCTAGGAATAAACCTACCTAAGGAGACAAAAGACCTGTATGCAGAAAACTATAAGACACTGATGAAAGAAATTAAAGATGATACAAATAGATCGAGAGATATACCATGTACTTGGATTGGAAGAATCAACATTGTGAAAATGACTATACTACCCAAAGCAATCTACAGATTCAATGCAATCCCTATCAAACTACCACTGGCATTTTTCACAGAACTAGAACAAAAAATTTCACAATTTGTATGGAAACACAAAAGACCCTGAATAGCCAAAGCAATCTTGAGAGAGAAAAACAGAGCTGGAGGAATCAGGCTCCCTGACTTCAGACTATACTACAAAGTAATCAAGACAGTATGGTACTGGCACAAAAACAGAAATACAGATCAATGGAACAGGATAGAAAGCCCAGAGATAAACCCACGCACATATGCTCACCTTATCTTTGACAATGGAAGCAAGAATATACAGTAGAGAAAAGAAAGCCTCTTCAATAAGCGGTGCTGGGAAAACTGGACAGCTACATGTAAAAGAATGAAATTAGAACACTCCCTAACACCATACACAAAAATAAACTCAAAATGGATTAAAGACCTAAATGTAAGGCCAGACACTATCAAACTCTTAGAGGAAAACATAGGCAGAACACTCTATGACATAAATCACAGCAAGATCCTTTTTGACCCACCTCCTAGAGAAATGGAAATAAAAACACAAATAAACAAATGGGACCTAATGAAACTTAAAAGCTTTTGCACAGCAAAGGAAACCATAAACAAGACGAAAAGACAACCCTCAGAATGGGAGAAAATATTTGCAAAGGAAGCAACTGACAAAGGATTAATCTCCAAAATTTACAAGCAACTCAATATCAAAAAAACAAACAACCCAATCCAAAAATGGGCAGAAGACCTAAATAGACATTTCTCCAAAGAAGATATACAGAATGCCAACAAACACATGAAAGAATGCTCAACATCTTTAATCATTAGAGAAATGCAAATCAAAACTACAATGAGATATCATCTCACACTGGTCAGAATGGCCATCATCAAAAAATCTACAAACAATCAATGCTGGAGAGGGTGTGGAGAAAAGGGAACCCTCTTGCACTGTTGGTGGGAATGTAAATTGATACAGCCACTATGGAGAACAGTATGGAGGTTCCTTAAAAAACTAAAAATAGAACTACCATACAACCCAGCAATCCCACTACTGGGCATATACCCTGAGAAAAACATAATTCAAAAAGAGTCATGTACCAAAATGTTCATTGCAGCTCTGTTTACAATAGCCAGGACATGGAAGCAACCTAAGTGTCCATCGACAGATGAATGGATAAAGAAGATGTGGCACAAATATACAATGGAATATTACTCAGCCATAAAAAGAAACGAAACTGAGTTATTTGTAGTGAGGTGGATGGACCTAGCGTCTGTCATACAGAGTGAAGTAAGTCAGAAAGAGAAAAACAAATACCATATGCTAACACATATATATGAAATCTAAAAAAAAAAAAAAAATGGTCATGAAGAACCTAGGGGCAAGATGGGAATAAAGACGCAGACCTACTAGAGAATGGACTTGAGGACACAGGGAGGGGGAAGGGTAAGCTGGGACGAAGTGAGAGACTGGCATGGACATATATACACTTCCAAATGTAAAATAGATATCTAGTGGGAAGCAGCTGCATAGCACAGGGAGATCAGCTCAGTGCTTTGTGACCACCTGGAGGGGTGGGATAGGGAGGGTGGGAGGGAGGGAGACGCAAGAGGGAAGAGATATGGGGACATATGTATATGTATAACTGATTCACTTTGTTATAAAGCAGAAAGTAACACACCATTGTAAAGCAATTATACTCCAATAAAGATGTTAAAGAAAGAAAAAAAAAACATGGAATTCAGACCCACCAGAACTACTGAATCAGAATCTGCACTTTTACAATCTCCCCAGTGTACTTGTGTACCCATGAATGGCTGAAAGGTACATTTCTACCTCTACATGTCTTTTCTGTCTGAGAAATACACACATTGTATCCAGTTTGATATAAATAAAACACTCAAAAAAAAAAAAGGGGGTAAATAAGGGATTAGACTGTCCAGCCCCAGAGAGTGGTCAAGAGAATTGTGACCACTACCAAAGAGGTGAACAGACTGATTATAGGACCCCTATCCCAAAACGTAACCCTAACGGGGCTGGTGAATAGAAAGACCACTGAGCATGAAGCCAGACAGACCTAAATTTAATTTCCAGCTAAGTGACAAGTTTAATTTCACTGAACCCCAATTTTATCCATTGTTGAATGGGGATGGTAAGACCTCCCAGAGTTGTAATGAGGTATAAATGAGATCAAAATGGTGCATCCCTGACACTTACTAGGGACTAATACATGCTCACTCTCCCTCTCGATACTGACTTTGAGTTCCAAAAACTTCTCTAATTAATGACACTCAGTGACAACCCTTAACACACACAGGCATAGGATTGGGGACAGACAGAGAGGGAGATACATGCCTCCAAATATCCAGACCAAAAAAAAAAAAAAAAAAAAAAAAATCTGAATCTGTTAGAAACAGCGAGAACTTCCAAAATTTCATAGCTAAGATGCACACAATTGTGAAAAATGTCATGATCCTATTTGCCCCAAATCAAAACTAAGTAATCAAAAAACAAACAAACAAACAAACAAAAACCTTATGGTAACTTTCTCCAGGGATAATGGTTTCTAGTGTCTAACACTTGGAGAGCAGCTTCTATTTGAGGCAACAGAGCCAACTCTGGCTGGTGCAAAAGATTCTGTTGAACAAGGGTGCAAATCAAGGTGAAACTTCTCCCCTTTCCTTGAAGCAGAGATAACTACACATAGAATACAGTGATAACAGGCAGGTGGGACTATTATATTCTTTTAAAAATAGGGAACAGCAGGAGGTTGATAGCTCCTAGGTGAATGTGACAAGAACAGAAAGCACAATAGGATCTGAATCCATCCAACTGTCAAACTCGGTAATATTCTGATGAAATAAGTTTTTTTAACAGAAGAATACATTTTCTCACCGTCCCCGCTACCCACCTAATTTTCCCCTCTGGATATCCTCACCAACTACATCTTAATTGATTGCAACTGATCGGGATTTCAGTCCCTCCAAGGGCTACACTCCGGCCCAGCCCCCCGTGTTTCAGGAATATGTGGTGTTCATGTAGATAGCACGTTCTTAATAGAATCTGGGAAGATGTTCTTTGGCAGAAAATGATTTCACAGACATTTTTCATTATGATAGATGTGGTATTACAGCCGTTATAAAAAATTTCAAGCTGTGTAGCAGCTTTGTCACTAGTGTTATAAATCACTCACTCGTATATTAAAGTCTGTGGAAAGCAACTGAAGGAAAGGGGGAAAAAAAACCCTCATCTCCTATTTACAGACGAGGTATAATTTGGTATTACGCTTAAAGGTTCAAGGCAGCTTAGAGGATCTGTATTCAGTGCTTCCATGAGGATCAGGGGATCACATTCCATGACTGCTGAGCTGGAGAAGGCACGGGCCACGCAGAGAGCAGTGAGCCAACATTTTCTGCTGTAAATCCTGATGGGAAAGAGAAAGCCTGTGCTTCCAAGAGACGGAGGGCAGAGAAACCAACCGCCATGTGCAAGATAAGCTGGTAGGGAAATTAATTAAGAATTAATAAATTATGTACATTAGAAGCAACTCCATGCCACTAATGCAATTTATTTCATCCACATGGAAGTCTGTGTGTAGGATGGTCTATCTGTGTCTGCCTTTATAGGCAACTGCAGTATCTAACTATGTGCTATGATTTCCATTGGGCTGAGAAGGTCCTAGTTTGGGGTATTCCAAATTTAAGGATGCCCTCTCTCTCTAAACCATATTGGATGTTTGACATTTTTAACACAATAGTATACCCATGGCAGGGAGAGGCAAAGACCAGGGATGGAGTTACACCCATCCTTTTTCTCTATCAAAAGCACATACCTGAATTCAATGCACGCTGCTTTTAGCCCTCCTCACAAAGTGGGATTCTTCATGATCACAATGGTCTGACACCTAATTTGGCTCCCTGGTGGAGGCGGGGTGGGGGGAATGACTGAGGGAATGTCCCCACAATCTGCAGCTAAGCCTCGAACCAGTGATTCTCAACCCAGAGTGGTTCTGCTCTCCAGGGACACGTGACAATGTATGGAGACATTTGTGATTGTCACAACTGCTTCCTCATACGTAGAGACCAGGGATGCCGCTATACATCCTACGATACACAAATTTCTCCTCATGAGAGATGCCTTCTCCAAGCACCAATAGAAAAGAGCGACCCATCATTCCATCCCTTTATCATGCTTTTTCAGTAACCTCTTCCCTCTTCACGGTACCTAACATTCTGCCAAATATTAATTTGTTTGCTTGTTATCTGAATCCGTGACTCCACTGTCACCTTCACAAGGGCAGACTTTTTATTCACTAACTGCATCCCCAGGGCTTAAAGAGTTCCCAGCACATAGTAGTGGCTTAATGAATATGTATGGAATGAATGGAATCTGGAGGAGAGGAAGGAGATGGGAAGAGGATGGGAAGGGAGCGAGGAGAAAGAAGAGGGAAGAGGAAGAAAGGATGGAGGAGGGGTGACAGCAGCGGAAACAAGAAGCAGCGCCAAAGCTACTGCAGGACGCCAGGAGCAAGTCTCAGAGTCTGTCTTCCCTTCGCAGGTAACAGGACATCATTTCCCAGCTTCTGAAAGCAGACCCCTCCCTCTAACAGCTGCTCTGTCGGAAACGGAGGCCGAGCTAGTGTCTGACAGGATGGTGGGTTCTGGGAGACCCCACAGCTGCCCAGTGCAGAGGAAGGAAATTTCACCTCACTCTGCAAAGGGATGATAATCAAGATGCTTTGGTGTTCTCTTTCCCAGCTTCTCATTTAAGTAGTTACTGGTGGCTACAAGCTATTCTAATACCACCACAAATGCCTGGCTGGGTTTTAGCTGTTTGCACAGTTGCATTTTCTGCTTTAATAGCTGGAACACAGAAATCTCAGTTAAGTTCAGTCATAAGCCTTGAAAAAAATGAATCTTTTAATCATGAAGAAAATTCCCCAGCTGAAGTAAACAAGCAGGTTTTAAACAGTTCTATACATCTAGGGTTGCACAATATTCTCAAAGGAGACGTTTACAGAAATTATAAATATCTAAAATGATCCTTTGCTTTGGGAGCTTAGAGAGCCTCAACTCTAGTGAATGGAAGTAAAGCATAAAAATATATAAGACTTAATTGCAATAGAACACCTGCATAATTGATCATTTCAACACGACGGTGGTCTAAAATCATGATGTCTGAGGCTGTCAAACTGCATTGTGGGAAACAAATGGTAAAGCCTGTTTGGGTCAGACCCAGCCCCTCAAATATTTCTGCTGATTTTCCTGTTTGATTGGCTTTTGGTTGGTTAGTGGCCGTGTCTGTCGTTGGTTTTCTGCCTCATTTCTGTGGCTTAGACTTTTACAATGAATCTGCATTTAGTAGAGCTTCAAGGCAGGTTGGGGGTACCAGATGCTTCTGTTAGGTGGTAATAGGAGGGGAGTGAATATGACAACACACGCAGAGGCTCATAACTGAGGTCCTATGTGATAAGAATAAACAGCTCTACCCCAGGGCAAATTTTGAATCCAGGAGCAGACAGAGGGACAGTTTCAAATCAGCCCACCTCTAAGTTAGTTTCATGCTACTCAGGATTTCCTTGGCTTTAAGAACCGTAAGCCAGAGATCAAAACCCTTTTGTAAACTGCCTCTGAATAACGCAGCAAATGGCATCTTGAAGCCAAAGCTGGATCATTACAGTCCCAAGAAGCAATATTAAAGTTGTAGACTTCACCCCACCCCAGGGAAAGGCTCATTTCCTATTGAGAATTTTTACAGTTTCCATCGGACTCCTTAATAGTATCTAATTGATGGATTTCAATTACAAAGGAACAAAGAGTAAGCGCGGCTGCTCCTTACGGGCTGGAGATCATTCATATATCCTGGAAATCTTCTTATCATTAGAGGAGGTCCAACCTTTGGCCCAAGTGAGGAATTTTACTCATCTACCCAGAATATGATTAAAAAGAAACCCAGAATATAATGAGACAATTACTGCCGGGGCTAGCATGCACAGAATGCATTTTAAATAAGGCATGAATTATTCTCAGCTATAGAGACCCTATTCAGGGGAAGCGGAGAGCCAGGGGGACAGTACAAAAAATAAAATAAAAACCTCTGCCCAGAGACCCCACGTTCAGTACTCATCAATATTTAATTTCCTTGCTTCTCTTATCTTTCCATTCCCGCAGCCCTGTGTTCTCTTCAACTGAATGGCGCTGGTGTCATATTTTAGACACCAACAAAAACTGCTAGGCTCACACTAACGGTGACCTATGATGCTGGTCAGTTCAGTAAGCAGTCATTGAGAGCCTACTATGTGCTGGGCTCTGAGAATATGAAGATGAGGAAGACCCAAGTGCCAGCAATGATCAGGAATCCAACTCTGGAGCCAGGTCAAGGTCTTGCCCACTTTCTTACTCTGTGACATCAGGTAACTCTTCTCGTTTGCAAAAGACAGATGATAACAATCTACCTATCACAGAGTTGGGCAAACATTATAAGCGTTAATATACGTAAAATACTTAGAATAGTGGCCAACTATGTAGTCAACTCTCTATAATGTGAGCTTAACTATTATCTTTCTAAGAGGCCTCAGACTATGAAAAGAAGCAAGAACAGTCATTCCAACCTTATGGGTGATACTGGTCAGCATGGGAGCCCTGAGAGCACTGAGGATGCCCTGAGTGAGAGAGAAGGAAGTCAGGCTGGAATAGGAAAGATTTCCAATAAGAGATGAAATGCAATGGAAATTTTTTAAAAAGGAAGAAAAACCCAACTGGTAGCCAGCACCTCTGTACAAATGCCCAGTTCTTCCTTAAGAATGAGGGTTTTCTCGACTGCGCAATCCTTTCCTCAAGACTAAATACTTGAAATCTGCTAAGAGAATAGATCTTAAGTGTTCTGACCACACACACACACAAAAGATGGAAACTATGTGAGGGGATGGAGGTGTTAATTAACTTGATTGTGGCAATCATTTCACAATGTCTACATATATTAAATCATCACGTTGTACAACTTTCAGAAATGGCATTGCACAACCTAAATATACACAATTTGTATTTGTCAGTCATACCTCAATAAAGACAGGGAGGGGGCGTGGAGACTAAAGCTGAGAATCGGATTTACGAGACAAGTTGATCCATCCTGCTCCAACTTCATCCAAGGGATATAATGTATCTTCAGGCCTCTGCCAGTTCTGGCCCCAGGTAATACCACCAATGGTTAAGAGTATGGAAATGGATGCATGACAGCCAGGGGTTAAACCCTGGCTTTGCCACTTACTGGTTCTGAAAACTTGGATAAATTACTTAAGCTTAAGGAAACTGGTGACTCAATTTCCTTATGGATAAAACAGGGACCAAAATAGTCCCTACCTATAGGGTGGTTATGAGGATTAAATAAATAAATGCATGTAAAGCATTTAGAATAGTGTATGGCATAGTATGAGCCCCATATAAATAGTGATGGTGGTGACTGCTTTTTAAAACAACAGTGTCTCCAGGATGAGAAGTGGCAGTTTGGTTTCAAAACCTATTCACCATCCCAACTCTTTATTTTCAACAGTTTTAGGAGTTATAAGACACATACAGTAAAGTGCATGTATTTAAAGAATAATATCTGAAAGCTTTAACATATGTATACCCCTAAATCCACCACCACAATTACAAGTTCCCTTTGTAATCTCTCCCCAAGTCACTCCCTTCTCTCCCCATCCCCTTGCAATCACTAATCTGTGTTGTCACTATAGATTAGTTTGCATTTTATAGACTTTTATAGAAATGGAACCATCCAGTACATACTCGTTTTGGGTCTGGTTTCTGCCCAGCATAACCATCTTGAGATTCATGACTGTTGTAGTATGTATCAGTGGCTCATTCCTTTTTATTAATATTTCATGGTTGTTTATTCATTCACCTGTTGATAGACATTTTGTGCTGTTTCTACTTGAGGCTATTATAAAGCTGCTATAAACATTCATGTGCAAGTCTTTTTATGAATATGCATTCCTTTCTCTTGGGTAAATAGCTAAAAATAGCTCAATCATGGAATATATGTATTTTTCACTTTTAAGAAACTCTCAAACGGTTTTGCAAAGTGATTGTGCCATTTTACAGTAGTGTATGAGAGTTTCAGTTCCTCCACATCTTCACCAACTCTTTGCTTGGTTAGTCTGTTTAATTTTAGCCATAGATGTGCAGTGGTATCAAAATATGGTTTTAATTTGCATTTCCATATTCCACATGCATTTTTTCATGTGCTTACTTGCCATACAAGTAAGTAACCTTCTTTGGTGAAGGTTCTTTTCAAATCTTTGGCCCATTTTTTAAATTGGGTTGTTTGATTTCTCATTAGTGAGTTTTGAGGGCTCTTTATATAATCTGGACATAAGTTCTTTATTAGATGTATCACTGAAAATATTGGCTTCCAGTGTGTTGCTTGTTTTTTCATTCTCTTACCAGTGTCTTTTTAAAAGGATACTTTTTTCATTTTGATGAAGTTCAAGGTATCAACTTGTTCTTTATGGATCATACTATTGGTCTACTGTCTAAGAAATCCCTGCCTAACGCAGGCCTCAGAGGGTTTCTCCTGGGGTTTTCCCCTAGAAGTTTTATAGTTTTAGGTTTTTCATTTAGATTTTTGATCCAGTTAAGTTAATTTTTATATGTGGTCAGTGGTATGGACCAAAGTTCATTTATTTACATATGGATATCCAATTATTTTTGCACCGTTTGTTGAAAACACTATTCTTTCTCCATTGAATTGGTTTTATATCTTTGTCAAAACTCAGTTGTCATATAGGTGGGGGTCTATTTCCAGACTCTCTGTTCTCTTCCACTGATATATTTATCTATCTTTCTGACAGTCTTGATTACTATAGACCTGTAATAAGCCTTGAAATCAAGTAATATTAGACCGCCAACTTTTTCTTTTTCAGAGTTGTTTTAGATATTCTAGGTCCTTTGCACTTCCATATGAATTTTAGAATGAGCTTATTGATTTCTAAAAAAATTCTGGCTGAGATTTTGATTTGGAATTAGATTGAATACACAGATAAATTTTGGGAGAATTCATATCTTAACAAAATTGAATCTTCCAACAATGAACATGGTATATCTCTCCATTCATTTAGATGCTTAATTTAATCAGGAATATTTTATAGTTTTCATGCATAAGCCTTTCATGCATGTAGTTTCAGTTTATAGGACTTTCACATTTATCAAATTCATCCCTAAGTGTTTCACATTTGTGATACTATGGTAAATTGTATTGCTTTTTAAATTGCAATTTCCAATTATATGCACCAAGGATATAAAAATACAACTGATTTTTGTATATTGATCTCAAGCCTGCAAACTTGCTAAATTTATGTGCCAGTTGCCTTTTTGAAGATTTTGTTAAGATTCTACATAGACGATCATGTTACCTGCAAACAAAGGCAGTTTTACATCTTCCTTTCCAATCTGGATGCTTTTTGTTTCTTTTTCTTGACTTATTCCCCGGCTAGAAGCTTTAGTACGATGTTGGATGGAAGAGGTGAGAGCACACATCTTTGTCTTATTTCTGATCTTGAGGAAAATCATTCAGTCTTTCACCATTAAGTATGCTGTTAACTGTAGATTTTTGGTAGGTGTCCCATATTAGACTGAGGAAGTTCCTTCTATTCTGAACTTGCATCTGTTAAACAGCATTCAGCTGAACATTCATGGGGACCTTTGGCAGATCTCTGTAGTTCTCACTCCCCTCTGGCATTCCATCCTGCAACTTCTACCCACCCTCACTTCCTTGAACTCTCCCCAACTCAGGGAATCTGCTGGGCTCCACCTGGGTTCCCTCTCTCTGTGTATCTTGAAACTCTCTCCAGGTAGTAAACTGAGGCAAATGTGGGGCTCACCTTTTTTGTTTCCCATCTCTCAGGGATCGCTATCCTTCACTGTCTGAAGTCCAGTGTCTTGAAAGCCATTTTTTAAAAATATATTTTGTCTCCTTTTTGATTATTTCAGGAAGGAGGTTAAATCTTCCATCTTAGTTCGAAATAGAGGTCTTTGTCTCAACTTTTATGCTTTTACTCTGGTTTCTAATGAGAGCCGCTCCTGTTTTCCCCACCAACCGAGCTCTATGCCTTGGCACTCAATTTCTATCACCTTTTGTCTCTCTAGATTGGCTCAAAGAAAAACTATGGCCTTGGGATCAGGAATATCTAGGTTCAAGTGCTGGCTGTGGCACTGACGAAACATAGTAGTTAATTTGCCCATCTATAAATTGAAGTAACAAAATCTACTTTACAGGATTGTTGGAAAGATTAGATGTCATCACAAGTGAAGCAACTTCTCCTTTGACTGGTAAATTACAGGGACTCAATAAATGATGGGTGTCATTACTGTTATTAGACTTCTTGTTCTAGCTTATTCTCTCTCTCTCCTCTTCTTCCCTACCTCCACCTTCCTTTCTCTGAATCTCTTCAGCCCTAATATTTGATGACTGTGGGCTGTGGTGACAAATTACACTTTAAGTTAAGTCTCGAGCCCCATGACAGCTGAGTCATGCCATCAAGAGTCTGTAGAGTGGGAATGAGTCCCAGCCCTGAGATATCAGGGTGTGTGGGTGGCTTCTGCAGGAATCGCTGACAAAAACCTGTTAAATATTTTACTTTTCTTAGATAATCCTCAGTCACTCACTTTTAAGATTTAAAATAGAGTCTCCCTGGACTTCCCTGGTGGTGCAGTGGTTAAGAATCCGCCTGCCAATGCAGGGGACACGGGTTTGAGCCCTGGTCCAGGAAGATCCCACATGCCGCAGAACAACTAAGCCCGTGCACCACAACTACTGAGCCTGTGCTCTGGAGCACGCGAGCCACAGCTACTGAGGCCGCGTGCCACAACTACTGAAGCCCGCGCGCCTAAAGCCCGTGCTCCGCAACAAGAGAAGCCACCGCAGTGAGAAGCCCGCATACCACAACAAAAAGTAGCCCCCGCTCGCCGCAACTAGAGAAAGCCCACGCACAGCAACGAAGACCCAACACAGCCAAAAATAAATAAATAAATAAATAAATTTTAAAAAAATAAAATAGAGTCTCCCTACACTTGACGAAAGACCAAATACACCTGGGCCACCATCTATGATTGTTCTGATGGCTTTTTGCACAACTCTATGGGGAACCTATCACCCTATAAACACTGCATATTTATCAAGTGTGACAAGTGCCCAACAAATAGCAAAGCGTATTGAGAAGAGACACCTTTTGCTACTTTTCCTAAGCAGACCTTCGGCTACAGAGAAGTTAAAAGTGGTTGAAATAGTTCAACTGAGTATCCCACTAGTTTCATAATGGAATAAAGATTCACCTCCTCACCGGAAGCCAGCTTGGCTCCCCTTCTGGGAATTTTTTTCAGGCCTGGGAAACAGTCCATGGATTGAGGAGCAGTATAATTTAGTGGCTAAGAACACGGGCATTCATATAAGCCAAGACTGTGTTCCAATCCCAGTTCCACCATTTATTTACTAGTAGTGCTATCTTGGATAACTTGTTTGACCCCTCTGTGGATTTTCATTTGTAAAATGAGAGTGAACACATCTGATTTAGGTAAGATTTTATGTGAGGTTGGCATGAGATAATATGTGCAAAGTGCTCTGTATATAGTGCATGCCCAGTAAATGGTAAATTATATCATTACTATCATCATCATCATCATCAGTGTTGTTGTTGTTGGCAATAGTAAATCTAACCAGGATGACACTGTCCAACAGAATTTTCCATGATGACAGGAAAGTTCTGCATCTTTGTTGTCCAATATGGTAGCCACAAAACACAGATGGATATTAAGCAACTGCAATGGAGAGCAAAGCTCTAAGGAATCCAACTGTCTTAGTCTCTTCAGGCTGCTATAACAGAATATCATAGATGGGTGACTTAGAAACAACAGAAATTATTTCTCACAGTCCTAGAAGCTACTAAGTCCAGGATTGAGGCACCAGCAGATTATCTGGTGAGGGCTTCCTTCTTGCTGTGTCCTTGCATGGCAGAAGGGGCAAGGGAGCTCTCTGGGGCTTCTTTTATAAGGGCCCTAATTCCACTCACGAGGGTGGAGTTTAATGATCACTTCCTCAGGCCCGACCTCCAAATACCATCACACTGGGAATTAGGCTTCACCCTAGGAATTGGGAGGAGGGGGGCGGTCAGGGGTGGGTGAGACACAAACATTCACTCTGTAGCACCAACAATGGGAATCACTGATTGGGAAACAGAGCAGGACCCTGTGGTCCTTCCCCGCCATGTCCTCCGCCTGCCTTTTGTCTGTAGAAAACCTTTAGTCAAAGAATAAATTTAATCAGAGAAGTGAGAAAATGCTGATGCAAAGGAAAACAGTCCAACAAGACCAAATAATAATAGTTTAGTCATTAAACAAACTCAAGGACCTTTAGTTCCCCCTCAAGGGCTAGAGATCATATTCTGAGCCGTATTCTGTGAGCTGTGTTGTAGATACTGAAACCCACACCAGGTGGAAGAAGTTAACTACATGATGGCCAGACTGTAGCCATGACATAAGCTGCCACAGTTCCGAGAACTGGCCTCAAAGAAATGGGAACAAGCTGACCCTGGAACTCAAGAGTAACTGTACTCAAAAGAATCAAGACGACACGGATCAGACCACCGCATGAGCAATTTCAAGATGACCGTCAGAGCTAACTGTGCTGTTTCTGCGTGTAGACCCCTCCCTCCGCCTATATACCCCTGAAACTCCCCTTTAAAAGCCCTTGCCCACTGATTGTCAGTGGGGAGTCGGCCTTTTGGACATGAGTCTGCCCTCTCCCCTGGTTGCCGGCCTCCGAAATAGAGCAAACTTTCCTTTCCACCAAGCTTGCCTCTGGAGTACTGACTTTCAAGCGTGAGCTGCTGAACCAAACTTTCAGTAACAATTGGGAAATCTCACAAAAATTTTGCACCCCGACAAAGGGAAGACATTTCCAAGGATCAAGTCTGTGGTGACAGCACCTCCACCGGGAAAGCTAACAGCTTGCACCTTGGGCTTAAAGGGCTGATCTGCCCGAAGACACCTGACTGGCCCCCTCCTTTCCTCACTTAAGTCCTTACTCAACAGCCCCTCTGCAGAAGAACTTTCTCTGACCACTCACCATTCCACCCCTCTCTACCGCTCTCCTCTACCAGCTTTATTTCTTGGCAGAGCAATTAGCATTGACTTTATTTGTTGCTTTGGTGACAGTCTGTCTCCTACCCGTAGAAGGTAAGCTTCATGAAGGCAAATTCTCTTTCTGCTTGAATAAGCGCATGATCTCAGTACCAAGAAGGTGCCTGGCATGTTGCAGGGTTTCAGTACCCGTGTGTTGACTTTAATACAACCAGGTTATCTAAAAAAAGGCCAGAGCCAGAGGTTTATATGCAGCAGAATACTTTTGTAAAATTAAAAACACTCCCTTCCCTTCAGCCTCCACCCTCACCCCTGCATGTTCAGACAAGGGTGTGGGGATTCTCTGGCAACCACCAACAAGAGCTCTGTAACTCTCAACCCCCAGCTCGCAGGCAAGGGCCTTCGTTTCCAGGCTGGGGAAAGCGTTTTGAATTCCAAACAAGACCCGACATTTAACATCCTCTCGTTTTTTTCTCTCAACAGCTTACTCTCCTCACAGCTAATGTGATTAAGCATTCACAGCGATGGGTGTACATTTTTATTAGGACTATGACAAGTGATTCGGAGGTAATTAAGCAATGGAATGCTTCACACAATGCCTACTCCGCTTAGGGAAGAAACTCTACGTTTTGCTGGATTCACAGGCAAAAGGGGGAAAAAAAAAAACATTCGAGGGTCACCTGCTGTAACAAACAACTATCGGAACTATTGTTGGGCCCTGGATAATCATAAGAAAGTGAAAATTCTCATTTATACAGAAAGATGAGACAGATACAAAAAAATCAATATAAAGCTGTATATCACACAGCCAGTTATCACAGTCCTGTTCTTCTTTTTTTAAAAGAGGCAGCATCTTAAATGTACATCAATAGAGGGATGAGTACATAAACTGGAATTTTATGTAGCATTTAAAAGAATGAGGTAGAATGATAGACACTTACATGGAAAGATGGCTGTGCTATATTATAAGGAAAAAACTGTCGTAGGTTAGTTCTCATTTTAAAAAGAAATTTAATCAATATGTGTATGTTTATTCGTATATTGAAAAGTGATTCAAGGACACGTGTCAAACTGTTGCAACTGGTAACTTCTAGGAAGTGAACTTGAGCCTGAAATTACAATAGGCATGTATTACTTTGCAATTATAAAAGATATTAAAACATTTAAATTTTTTAAAAATTAAGCTTAAGTAAAAAAACAAAACAAAACCAGGAGCCAAAGAATTACAGGAATAACATGACTGTCACCATTTCTACCCCCAGTCCCCAATCCCTGCCACACACATACACACACACATACACACTTACTTTTGTTTGCCCAGTAAATAGCATTTATGTTTCAATATTAATGAAACAATTTATATTAATTGGATTGCAGGAGAAAATCTGTCTAAATTAGGAAGAAAGTAAGTTTATACAATATAATAAAGCCACAAAGCGTGCTGATCTTATAAAATTCTAAAGCCCTGTTAGTCATTGTTTGCATGTATCCACGTAAGAAAACAATTATGTGCAGAATCACATAAGTAGTCTTTCAACCTCTTTATCACATTCTTACCCAATCGCCCTTTCAAACAAGAGAAGGTTTAATACCATTCTTCTCATTCTTAGAATACAAAATACCAGAGAGTGGAGTAAAATATCCCAGTAACTTCATGCAAATGACACACATCCAAATATACTCTCCCAAGGTAGGGGAAGAGAAAGGAATAACACTGCAGACCTTCCAGGTGATTCCACCTGCCACCCTAGTCAACGAACATAGTATGGTCCGAGTGACAGTGGGACGGCCATCATGACCAGGGCCACAGCATGAATGTCAGGGCTCTGGGCACTTCAGCTATTGTGGGCCCTTTCCTCCATCAAAACATTAAAAATTATGTTTCCTTATGCATTGCTTTAAAGACAAAAAAAATCTAGGCTAGATTCATTATCAAAAACGCGTTATCATTTTGCTCATTTTTTCTTCTGATTCTAAAAGAAATCAATATTGAAACATTTTCACAAGCTTCTAAAAGTATCACGTGCCTTAGGCACTGTGTTTCCTGCACCAAACGCAGAAGTCGGCCCTGGTTCAGAGTCCAGTCTCTGCAAGGCCCTGTGTCCCTCACTTCACAAAAATAATTCCAGTGCTTGCACGTTCCTATTTTTTTCCTAAAAACAGCTGAACACAAGTCAGCTAACTTGCCTGGTACTCAAAGAAACAGTGATCTGTGCAAATGCAAGAGGAAAACTGGCCGTGACGGACAGACTAAGGAACAATCTGTTGTCTCCCACAAATCCTAAGGTGCTGTTGTTAAGGGTAGTTGTTACTCTACGCTAATTTTACCTTCTGCTTTGGCATTAGACTCTAGCTCCACGTAAGATCCAACTCCACTATGGTCTGAACTAATGCATTGTGAAGGGCTCTTTACATATAATCAATATTAGTAATAATAACCTCTATGCTTCACGTGTCTACAACACGGGAGCCATGTGCCAAAGCGCTATGAGGTTTACGTCACTTAATCCTCACGATAATCCTACTCATAGGCGTTATCATCTGTGTTACATAAAAGGGAACTGGGGCCCTAAGAATTTAGGTGACTTGTCCAAAGTCACACAACCAGTAAATGATGAAGCTGAAGAATGAAGAAAGAGAAAACTGAAGTCCTGTTCCAGAGACATGGATTTGCCTTGTGTCCACCCAATCTCTTGGTACCTGCTACATAATTCGCAGGGTCCAGAGCAAAATAAAAATGTGAGGCCTCTAGTTGAAAAATTATTAAGTATTTCAAGATGGGGACAGCAGAGCATTGAAACACGGGCAAGAGCCTCTGGGCTTCAAGGGCGACTGTATGCCCATGCAGCCGGCCCTGCGTCTTGCCCTCTGAGTCTGCAGACCCAGCATGGCAGTCCCATTCTGGAGCCCTTGCAGAGCTGCTGCAAGACTCTGCTCTGGCGCATGGACAGGCGACACCTTCTGGCCCCTTACATCAGCCAGTCTGGGGCTTCAAGGAAAGGAAGCTCTCACACCCCAACAGGCACTGGATCTGTCCCAAACTCCACCCCACGACACACCACCTTTGAGCGGGCTGCACCCTCTTTGCCGTCTCTGACATCAAAAGCAAACCCCAGCCTCCCTCCTTCCTCCCCAAGCACCTCTCCAGCCCCTGCATCCTCACATCCCCGCCACACAAGGCAAACTGGAGGATGCTTTTTCCATAGGTGGGTGTTAAGTCAGTTACCCCCACACACAGCCCCCCCGCCACTGCTCCGAGGTCTTCACAGTGCCTTTGGGGGAGTAAACCATGATTTGGCCACTCCACCCCCTGCAGAAATTAATGCTGTTTTTAAGAGGAAACCAACTTCACCCCATATACTGAATTAAGTTTCAAAACTAAGGAATGAAGTGCAAACCAAGAAAGAAGAGTAACACTGATATACTTGAATTAAGCGTTTGCTATGAGCTAGATACTGAGTTAAGTGCTTAGCATTTTCGCATTTAATCTTCACAGCAACTCTTTGAGGTTAAGTACAATTTCGATCGCATTTTACTCATAAGAAAGTGGAGATTCAGGAAGGTTTACATAACTTGCTCAAGGTCATATGGCTAGTGGGTGTGGACAGCAGTAGCTGGAAAGGAAACCGAAAGCTATGCCCAAGCACTACATGATGGTCAATATTTGCTGTAACCTGGAATAGAGGACTTTCTATGTATGACATCAAGCATGACAGCATAAGGGAAATCTGATAAATCTGACTAGGTAAGAATTGTAAAGAAAACACATGTCAGAAAACACAATGAACAAGACTGAAAGGCAAACCATTATCTATGAAAGAATATATTCTGAAGCACTAATCCCTTACAATGCATAAAACACACAGTGAGAAAAAGGCAAATACTCCATTGGAAAAAAACGGACAAGGGACGTGAAAAGCCATTTCACAACAAAGAGTAAAGGACATGTAACAAAGCACTCAGCCACACCAGTCATCCAGGAGATGCAAAAGACAACATGATGCCATTTTTCACCAGTGTCAATGAGATTTTTTTTCTTTTTTAATGATGTAAAGGAGATAATTTTTGTTTTGAAGTATATTAATGAGATGTCCTCCTATTGCTTTTCCCAACCTCAGCCCCTCCCACAACCATTCTGCTAAAGTCATTCATTTGCTCCACAGGAGATTAGGAATCTTACAAATGAATGGAAGGAAGGAAGGAAGGGAAGGAGGGAGGGAGGAAGAGAGAGAGAGAGAGAGAAAGAAAGAGAGAGAGAGAATGAAAGAAAGGAAGGAAGGAAGGAAGGAAGGAAGGAAGAGAGAAAGAAGAAAGAAAAGAAAGAAAGAAAGAAAGAGAAAGAAAGAAAGAAAGAAGAAAGAAAGAATGAAAGAAAGAAAGAAAGACAGAAAGAAAGAAAATAGTCCATGTTTAGCTTTTGACTACCAGAATAGGTTTTTTGAGCCTCTAGCCTCAAGAAAATGGTGTCAACATTTTTGTGATTGTCCCAAACTAAAGAAAGGTAAGAATGGTAGAAAATGCTGGTTTGATGGGGCTCCCAAATTTATAGGGAGGTCAAAGATGGTTTCTCCAACGAGGTGACATTTCATCAACGACCCGAAGGAAGAGAGAAAGTCAGATGTGCAGAGGGATGGAGAGAGAGCGAGCCAGGCAGAGCCCACAGCAGGCACCAAGGCCCTGCGGTGGGAGTCGACTTGTCTCGTCCAAAGAGAAGCACGAAGCCTGGACAAAGAGTGATCCAAGAGGAGAGTGGGAGGAGAGGAGACTGGAAAGTTAGCACAGCCCTGCCCTGTGGAACTTTATCGCCTTGGCAATGACTTGGGACGCTCTTGGGCGTGCGATGGGAAGTTGCAGGGTTTGCAGGGGGGATGACATGACCTTGTGACTAGTCCTAGCCCCAGAAGTGTGAGCGGAAGCGATAAATACTTCACCTCCCAGCTGAGACATTTAGGAACCAGTGTGCCAACACCCACATCCACTCTTTTCTGGAAGTTTGTATGTTGAGACGGTGGAATCACAAGGCAGAGGGATCCAGGGCCCCTTCAACTCCTTTTTATATGTATCTCCACACATTGACCAAGGAGACACTCATCTATTTATGTAAAATGGAAGGCTCATTGGAATTTTTTTGGATTTGATGAAAATAAGCTTTACTGCATCCTTTAACAAATGCATACAAGATGCCAACAGTTTTAAACATTTTTCGGATTTGGGGTCCACTAATAATACAGTCACAACTGAAATACACAGCAGTAGTATGAAAATTTTCTGGGGTTCTTGTTGAGCTACTAGATTGCTCTTTTTTATGTATTATAAGTTGTGAATTTTTAATTGACTTCAAAGCACTAATAGGCTTGCAAAAAAAGAAGTTATTTTAAGCAAGGTCTGCTTTGTACGGCAAATTGCAAAATTGCGCTGTCAGCGTGGACTCATTAGAAACAAAATCCTTAGTTGTAATTTATGAACGAGGAGCACAGAACAATAATTTAGGTAATAAAAATGTATTCAAGAAAAAACGATTAAAGTGAGACAAAAGCGAAGCATAGTTTCCTGTCGATGTCGATACCTCTCTTATCCATTATTTTCATTAATACTTTAAAAAATTAAGCTGGTTTAGTTCCTAACAACTTAAAAATGAAATGCTAACCAACTTCAAGTTTCTTTTCTCATACTTCTTAGAGCTGTAGGTTCAGAGCCTTGTGAACCATGGAAGGGAAAGGGGAGAAAGAACCAAACTGTCTGAACTTTGGAAATAAGACTTTCATCTGAGTTGAACACGTTCGCTTTAACGTTTCATTTCTGTCAAAAGAAGAGAAACCTTGAAGGTTCACAGGATGCACAGGATCTGACTTTTTTGCCAACTTTCCCGAATGGGTGCTCTAGCAAGAATGATGCCTTCTTCTCATCTCTCCATCGTGCTGTTGCTCCCACACAGGTGGCCAGATCTGATTCCATCATAACCAGCATCTGGCGCCATTTGCTCAGGGACCAGGCGCCTGGCAGAACTGCGTGGACATTGGCTGTGGGAGGGCAGACGCTCCCTGTCGCATCCAGGGAGGCTGCCGGCACGTGCACATCAGGGTTAGTTTGTAAGACCTCCCCCTCACCAGGCAGACAGTCCTGGGTGCAGCTGGGGACAGAGCCTGGAGGGTGGTGTCAAGGCCAGGGTGGCAGCCAAGGGGGCAGCAGTGGCTTTGACTACACAAGTCCTGTAGCACAGCCCTAACAGCATCGGCCCAGCTCCTGCCCAGTCTTTGTGGGGGGCTCAAGAGCCATCAGCAAACAAGTCATTGTTTTGATGGATTTTCCTCGGTCCCACCTGCCCCAGGGAAAGTAACCTAAGTCTCCCTTTTCCATTTGCTGGAAAGGTAATCTGGTAGAGCCTACAAAGAATGGGCCAGAAGACCACCAGCAAGCTCTCCGTGGTAGAACCCAGTCAACCAGGGAGCACGGGACTTTTGAGACTATTCCAGATGGACGGCTTGAAGGTGGGGAGGGCAGCATCTGACTGCAGCTCAGGCACTCATTTGGAAGGAATGAAAAGATGCAAGAAACCCTCTGAACCCTTCCGGTCCCATGTGGTTTTGAAACTGCCATCTCATTGGTAGTTCCCTTTGAATTTAAAAAAAAAATCAAAATATGGTCTAGCCCAGAAGAGAGAAATACCCTCAAGCTGGGAAGACTCCACTGCTGTACTGCAGGGAGAAAAAGCAGGTGGAATGACTTCAGGGGGAGAAAACTGTAAAATTATAAGAAAAGTCAGATCAGAAGTTAGGAGGGATGAGACAAAATAAGGAGAGAGATTTTTTTCTCCTTCCCCCAAATTTCCAGAGTAAATCTTAGGAAAAATTTACACACACACACACACACACACACACACACATGATTCCAAATGCCCTTCCAGAGCACAGACCTCAGTGGAAAGAGGAATTCCCCAGCAGTTCTGTAACAATAGTTCTGGCTGCTCCCTACACTCACCACAACGTTCTCTAGCCATGAACTTGACTCTCCAACTTTTGTCACCTTGCAAACACCTGACACATGACTGAAAACCCTGCTTTGAACTCACAACAGCTTCTGGAATTCCTGGTCTCTCTTTCACCTTCTGCCCAATAGCCCAATTCCATGCTTGGCTGCAGTTTTGGTTTGTCTGAAGAAATTTATTCCTTATAAAAAGTCTTGGCTAATGGTGTGGCTTTGATTTTTGTAAATAATTTTCATTCCCTTCGTGTTCATTTCTTGCATTTATTTATTTTTTTAATGTGGAAATACCAGAGAGCTTCATGATTGCATAACTGTCCTGGATTCTTTTAGGAATCATTCTCTTTGCTATGAAAATTTTACTCTCATCTACTCTCACTTTATTTTGAGAAAGTGTGTCTCCTTTTCACAAAATTACAAAGTAAAAAAAAATTTGCTAAACAATGCATTCCAGTTAAAAGATAAATCCCCTCCTTCAAAATAGCTGTGACATGAATAACACCAATTTTCTTTCCAAAGTAAAATTAGTTCCTCACAACAATCTTTATTCTGGAAGAAAAGATAGGTGCGGCTGTGTGACCCTGGCAAGGAAAGCTGGGTCTCAGTTTCCTCATCTATAAAATGGGGATAATACTAGAAATGAAGGACTCATATTCAAGATGACACCTCTCTTCTCTGAGAAGTCCCCCTCCCACAGGGTCCTCTTCCCGACCAGGGTGGACACTTTCTCCAATCAGATTCTCTCTCTCAGGGGTCTGGAATTAGCATTCAGACATAGCCGTTCACATCACATGAGGGGGGGTAAACTTGCCAACTTTAGGAACAGCCTTCTCATGCCATGTTCACAGAGTAAAACCAAGAAAGCTGGTCAGGAGACATAAAAGAGATAAAGATGAAGAGAAATCAGAGGGAGGTGAGCAGATCAGAGGAACCTCCAGAGCTCCTGATAATATTCCACCTCTGAAATCCAGTTCCTATGAGATCTGACCGAATTCCGACATTTAACTGCCTTAAGACATTATTTGGGGGGGGGCAGGGATAAATGAGGAGTTTGGGATTAACAGATACACACTACTATGTATAAAATAGATAAACAACAAGGTCCTACTGTATTGCACAGGGAATCTATACTCAATATCTTGTAGTAACCTATAGTGGAAAAAAATCTGAAAAAGGATATATATATGTATAACTGAATCACTTTGTTATACAGCGGAAATTAACACAACATTGTAAATCAACTATACTTCAATTTAAAAAATAAAAATAACAATTAGTTCCCAAAAAAGAGACATTATTATAGCCTCATTTTAAAAAAGAATTCTCTCCATTTTTTATTTTTTACTTTTATTTTTTCGCTAAATGCACCATCACTTGTTTCTCTTCCTGACAACTGGAAGGATCTTAACTAAAACACAGAAGGAAAAAGAATGCCAACGATATCTTCCTTTATCCACACTGGCCTTTGGAAGAGAACTCTCTGCTCGCCGGAGCTCCCGAGGGCCCCTCCCAGGGAAGGATTCCAATTAAAGTGAAACAAACTCTTTATAGCACGTGATCATCAATATGCAAAAAGGTGACACCAGACCAACATCACATCCAGTTACCCAAATGTCTTGCTCAGGTAACAGCCTTTAAATAGTCAAAGGTTCTTTGGCAAATGATCTCCTTTAGAGAAATTAAAGCCAACATTTTATGCAGATAACTTCACATCCTCTTAACAGCTACTCTCCGAATAATTGAAAGAGCTTCCCACCATCGAACACACCAGGTCAGCAGGGCCCTGCAGAGCCATGTAGTTTAGCTGGGGGAGTTCATTCCAGCTCAAGACCCCATTTGGGCTTCCATGTGACTCCCAAGAAGTCCATCACTCATGAGAGGCCTCAAGGTGAGATCTCTTCCAATTTGCTATTTGAAAGGAGTCAGGCCTGGGTGGTCCCCAATGCTCATAGCCTGAGGGCCAGATGTGTTATAACAGTGTGAGTGGACAAGGTCAGGCTCATTTGGGAGCTGGCTGAGGGGAGGGGGAAGGTCTGAGAGTTCCCGACCCTACGATGTGTTGACGTGAGGTCTTTGAGAGACTGTTCAGAGAAATTCAGGAATGGTGTCCAGGAACGTGGAAGAGGCCAGCATGGAGCTGACTGGTGAATCATTTGCCTGCGCACAGATGTTAGCACAAAGAACCCTCTTTGCTCTCTGCACCCAAAGTGTCCTGCTCCACGTGTCCAAGTGGACCCATTTAGCAATGAACTAGCTCTTAGTTTAGAGAGTAGAAATTCATACTCACTCTGAAGCCGAAGGGCTGGGCAAATTTAACGTCTAATTTTGATGCAAACCGACTTACTCTGCTATATTTCTAGCTGATATTTTCTCTGGGCCCCTGTTACCAAGGGAAACGTAGTTCAGCGCAGGACCACCCCCCCCCCCCATCTCCCAAACAGTGGCACAAAATCTAAAGAGTTTGGCAGAGACTGATGAAGCCCAGGGCTCCGAGGGTGAGATGACACTTGAGAAGACGAGCTTCTTCAACCTAGTCCACGTCCCCACATTTCTAGGGACATCAAGGAATTCCTAGGAACCATGAGGGCTACTCAGTGGTGGAGGAGAAACAAAGTCATCCTGGGGCTTTATTTGTTTAGATGTGTATTGACTTCTGGTTTCAGGCCCCCACGTAAAGGGTTTGCCAGTGGTCACCGCCATCCTCATAACAAGAAAAAGCTCGACACACTGGCCATCAGTGTTTGGTATGGGAGCCTTCAGAAAACGGAGGTTGCAGGGCAAGCTGCCATCCTGAAACCTGAAGAGACAGGAGGATTCAGAGTCACGGCCGAGATGTACTCAGCGCAAACAGAAGCCACTGGACCTGGAACGGGCAGGGATCTTGGCTGGTAATTCTGCTGACCTGCTGGAGGCTGAGGACGGACCAGCACGTGGGCTGCAATCTCAGGGCGACCCGACAACTTCACGGCCTTTACTTCCAGCAACCCCACCAGGTTCTCATGGTGAAGACTCAAGTAGGATCCCCTTGCGGCTCTGACTGGGGGAGAGGAAGTGTCATCCTTGTGAAACATACAGAGCCTTCCTCAGAGCACAAGTGTCATTCATCTCGGAGTCCCTAGTGCCCTACATCGTAGGTTTCATGATATTTTTGTTGAGTGGAATGATGGGTGGTTGGATGGATGGACATTTGGGTGGATGGATGAATGAATGGATGATATGGGATCCATGCCCTCAAGGAAATTATAATACAGAAATTCCTAACTTTATCTCTCACAAAACACGAACACCATATGATGTTTGTTTGGTTTGTTTTGTTTTTTGGCCATGCCACGTGGCTTGTGGGATTTTAGTTCCCCAACCAGGGGACTGAACCCAGGCCACAGCAGTGACAGCGCAGAGTCCTAACCACTGGAATGTCATGTAATTCCCTAACACCATATGATGTTAATAGCTATGCCACTGTGCTAAAAAGTTCTTCTATGCTCAAAAAAATTGGAGGAAATGCTCAATTTAGCAACTTAAACAGATTTCTTTACTACTAGAGACTGGATATCATGCACCTTTCTTTTCCTAGAACTTAGCACAGCTGTTGTTAGACACTCAGTAAGATAATCAAAAGAAGGAAAACATCATAGAATAATCCACTCATGTTCATTCATCCCACAAATATTCACTGAGCACCCACTGTACTGCAGGCACTAAGCCAGGGTCTAGGAGTATAATGAGAGCAAAAATGGGCACGTTCTGCCATCATGGAGGGTGTAGTGTAGTCGAGGAGACAGACATTAAACAAATAATGCCACAGATTTAAGTGCAAACTTGCAACAACGCGACATTCACTGCAATGGAGAAGTATATGGAAAAGATACAATAAAGCAAACAGCCTGGTCAGGGAGGTTAGGAAAAGCAAACAAAGGAATTGAGAATGAAAACATTGGGAAGAATTAATATGGCAAAATGGATTGGGGGGAGCGGGATTGCTGGGAACCCAGCAGAGGAAACAACATGTGTTACCAAATGCCCCTTTGAAGTCCTATAGTAGGAGGGAGCATGGCTCATACAAAGAATGGAAATGAGGCCAGCATGGCTAGGAGTAGGGGATTCCACACTGTCAGTTACTGTTTAAGTGCTGTGGTGACTTGTTACACAGCAACAAATGACAAATATAGGTCACTAACTCAAAGAGGGTTCAGGTTTCCGTGCTGGATATGCTCCCTTGATCCTTCCAGATTCAATCCTCACCATTCTCTACCCTACTTTTTGTCTTGGAAGTGATTCTATGGGTTGTATCATCCAGGCTCCCTTTCCCTCTGGCTTTCACTTGGGTTTGGCCAATGGGCAGCCCCAGGAGAAAGTCGGGGGGGGGGGCAGGGGGCAGGAGAGGTCAGCCTTTGCCCTCTTGGCTCAGGTGGGATGCAGTCTGACACTGACTGCATCCGTCTACCCAGGGCCACAGCTCTGAGTGAGTGGTCCCCTCCCAAGGCCTCAGGTCTCTCTGGGTTCCAGGGCCTCCTGCTGTTACTTGCCCCAGGGCCCCTTCACCAACCCTTGCTGGTTTCCTTGCTTCCTCCTGCCCACACCTTTGTAAGCAATCTTTTCCAGTGACCCTCTTTATGCATCGCCTCTGAGTGTTCCATCTAATTCTGGGGAACAGATGCAACTCCTCATCTAGAGAGTGATGAAGCTGGGACAGGAAGTTTCAGAACCTTAAAGTTATTCTTTTAAAAACTAGAGTAACTATACCCCCCTCCCCCAGGTAGCCTAAGTACAGAGACTGGAGATGCCCTTCGACTTCAGACCTAAATGGATCCAGAGCCCAAACTGTGGAAAGTGACTGAACACCTTTGAGCTTCAGTTTCTTCACAAGCAAATCTGAAACGATACCTCCCAGTCGCTACATAAAACTGCCGTAAGCATTAAATGCAGGCACTTATGTAAAACGCATGGCACACAGTAAGGGACCAGGAACCGATCACCACGAGGACTCCACCAGCAAAAGATCTCATTTTGCTAAACCAACCTGACCCCAAAGGCCATTTTGCACTGTCAACAGCCCCAGGGGTTACGGTAATCATCAGTTCAAAGGCAGACCCCACGCCCCCAGGATACCGGAAACATCTACAGAGATACCATACCCATCTAACCCTTTTTTTTAATGCGCCTTAGCCCAGCAGGGCAGCTGCAGCGAGCATCACTTACCAATGTCGTGTGCAACTTCTTAGTTGAAAGGAAGGGCTTGGCCTGTTCAAGTGCTGCCATTGTTCAGCATCTCAGTGGTATTCAGAGGATGGCACCGGTCGTGGAGTCCTGTCACATCAAATTTTCTCCTCCTGGGGTCACAGGCTGCCTGGACAGGTTTCTGAATGTGCAAAAGCATGAGGGAGGGAAAGAAGAAGATGGGAATCTGCACCTGGTGACATTACCAGAAACACGTTTTGACTTCAGATTACGGTTCTCAGAAAGGGCAGTGCTGTGTGCTGCGCTTACAGCTGTTCCAACAGTGGTTTAATGAGTCCCTGAATGCTGACAAGAGGGCCACTTAGACGTGAGTAATTGGGTCACTGCGGTTTCCCAAGGACACAGGGCAGGCTGCGAGGTCTGAATCACTGGCAGAGAAGTGGCTGGTGGACCCAATTCAAAGTCATTGGAAAGTGACAGTGGGCTGGAAACAGGGCCAGGAACTAGAGGGTCCCCAGACAGATGGCACAACCCAACCAGGAGTGCAGCTCTCCCGGCCTGGTGGTCTCCACCATCCCTGCAATCAGACCAGCTGGATCAAGGCTTCTCCAGCATCTGTCCTTTGTGCCCCATCAGCATGATTTTTGCATGCTCACATGCACTCTTCTATTAGTTCCTTAGTTTTCTTTTTCTTTTTTTTTTTCCCCTGACCAGAGATCAAACCCAGGCCCTTGGCAATGAGAGCACGGAGCCCTAACCACTGGACCGCCAGCGAATTCCCAGTTCCTTAATTTTCTTCAAGTCAACTCAAAATCTTACTTAAATTTATTTTAATTGGAATTTTATATCACGACCATCATGGAAGCCAGCATCACTTGCCATAGATAGAAAGCAACAAATAAAATAAATACAATGAAACAAGCATCATTACTAGATTCCAGCTAGATACTGTTTCCAGTGGAATGGTCAGAGTCTGCCTCTTGCTGTCTCCTGATACAAAAGGGATTGGCAAGTGTTCCAGCAACAAGTGAGATTTTTTTTTTCTCTATAATCAGAAACATTAAAAGAGAATGGAAAAGAGAATAACTTTCCGACTGTGTTATTCAATTTTATTTTATGCTAAAATCACCAAGTAACACACCCACAATCATCTTGTTACGTAACCCAGGGTTACCCATCTGGGATAGGTGCATTCCTCTGTCCTCCTGAAGCCTGCCCCAAAGCAATAAAGCCGTAAATCATGGTTTGTGGGGCTCATGCACATTAAAAGAAATAACTTGCAATTAATCTCTTCCAAGTGCCACCTAAAACCATGTCGTCTACTCCCCAGGGTACAGATGCCATCCTTTGGGAAGGATACACTGAACTTCAAGTCCTTTGGTTAAGGAGCACATGGAAATCCCAGTGAAAGAGTTCCATGCTTTCTGTTGTTAGAAAGGTCTTCATGGCTGGAATGTCAGGGAGACATCACGCTCCAAAGATTGTGGAGAGAGGAAGCTGGAGAACATCGGCTCTCATCCTGGTGAGGAACCCCCCCCCCCAGGGCTTAGGGACACAGTGAAAAATGGAAACCACACTCAAAGGGTCCTCGGAGGACCTGCGGCCAACAGGCCAGCACCATCTCTGACCTGTGCTGGTAAGCTGAAAAGCTGAGATCTGAACTTGGGTGCCAGTTGTTTCCAAAGTCCATGCCTTCCCCCCATGACCTGCTGTCTCTCCTGCCTACTAACGGTGACAGAGTTTTAATGTTAATAGAATTTTTTTTACTGTCACACCCACAAAAGAGTTTTCCATTCCTATTCCCTCAACTCTCTCAAGCTCCTTGGAGTATCTCTTTGGCCCTGACTGGCTACATTGGAACTGCTTTTTCCCAAAGCCATAAATCTGCAGGAAATTCAGGGAACAAGGATTAAGGTAAGAAGACTGGGGTCAGAAGGAGGCTGAGAAAAGTGCTGGCCATTCACACATGGTTTGTTTTTTTAATCTACACATTTCTCGTCTTCTCCTCACAACCCATGCCCTCCCTGCAGACCACGTGGAATCTCTGAAATTAAAGTCACTGCCTGTCCAGCAACCAAGCAAGGAAGTGAGGAGCTGACATGATAGTGAGATGACAAAATGGTCCAGTTGTCCCTCTGGCACCCAAGGTCCATTTCCCTCATCCCAGAATTTGAGAGATTACAGATAGAGGAACCAGACTTTCCAAGTTTTATCAGGGAAAGACACCATCGCTCACTGTGTGACTTTGGTTAAGTGGCTTAACCTCTCTGAGCCTCAGTTTCATCTGCCTGAAATAAGAGTATCAGTGACATTAACTTCACAGGTGATGCAAAGTTTGGAAGAAATATATAAAAAGGGATTTACAGCATCTGGCTCAGAAAAGACACTCAAAAAAAAAAAAAAAAAAAGCAGCTGCTTTTACTGATAGGTTCCTTGGTAGGTGATGGCAAGATTCCCATGCCACACTCAGAACGGCAAAGGAGAACCCTAGCTGCTCCCCCAGAGCAGCGTGGAATCCCGACAGCTACACGTCCCCTGCAGTCCGACAGTATAGACAAGGTTGTGATTAACTTTACCAGAGATATTTCTAATTTAAACTGAGTTCTGTTGGGCAGCTCACCTTGTCAGAGGAGAGGAACACAACCACCTTTTCAAACAAAGCTAATTGCTCAGGTTTTAAGGTTACAGAGCTGAAGTTTTGCTGTATATTGATCCAGGGGTGCAAATTTCCCTCCTAATTTCTAATTTCCTCTGGAGGAGAAAGTAGGAATTTGCCTCGATAGCGCCCATCTTCTCCGGGAGGAACACAGCTACTCAGAAACTTGCCATTTCCAAATCCACTTGGCCAATGATGCAGTGTCATTTCTCAAGTGAAGGATCTTACCTAACTACTTAGGTTTTCACTTAGTCAATAAACACATGTTACTGTACGGCCTGGTGGGCCAGGCAACGCGCTGGGCTCGGCAGACACGACGGTGAGCAGGTCTTACAGTCGGAGGGGAGAGACGGCTATGAATCAGATGATTACATAAATCGAGGTAAACTGCATTGCTATTAGGTAACAACCATGGCAGGCCGAGTGCTCCTTCAGGTGCAGGAAGAAGCGGGGGCTTTGTCTCTGGGGGATGTAAAAGTAACTCGGTCTGCTTCTTACTGTCACCATATGCTGGAATTCCTAAATGCTACTGGTAAATCAAATGCCCCTCCTCGCTGGACAGACCTCTCTCATCACTGCTCATCTTAGGTACCCAGGAGGTGAGAAAGCAAGAGGGAAATCGGTCAGGTCACTAAGGCAAGGCTTCCGGGAAGACGTGCAGCTTGAGCTTGAGCTTGAGCTTGAGCTGGTACGGGAAGGAGAGTAGCAAAGCAGTGAGGGCAGCGGGTGCACGGAGGGCACGGCGTGAGCAACGACCCCGGGCCAGCGGAGACCGGGGTGTGTCAGGGCAGGGGCCAGACAGCACGAACTAAGGGAGTGGGCAAAGGATCCGGGGGGGATGAGAGAGTGTGTGTCCCAGAAAAAGGGCAACAGCTACGCAGCTGCAGCTGATCCACTTTCAACAAGAGCCCTAATTCCTGATTTTTATGTAAAATACGCCCTATTTTTTTAAAGTATTGGCAACTCATTTAAAAACAAAGCATATCTGTTGGCCAAACTGAGCTATGACCTCGGCATTAGAGGAACTGGAAGAAGGCCAGTGCGGCTGGAGAGGTGGGAACCGAGGAAGGAGAGGCGGCCTCAGTCCGTGTGTTGGCTTATTTTATCCTGTGGATGTTTTTGTTTGGCTTGGGCGTGGTCGTTCATCTCTCTTCCCAGGACTCTGTAAGACTCGAGAGCAGGAATGACTTATACCAACTTCACATTCACGCCGGTGCTGGACGCGGTGTTGGATGCCTGGTGGGTATTCAGCAAACATTGGTAGAATTTATCAGCTGGGCACCCTGTGTCACTGCAAACCACTTGCAGCCTCTCTAGTGCACTCAGGTGGTTTACTGCTTCCTCAGAGAGATTACCTACCCCTTCCTGAGCACCTGTCATACACCTGGACCACTTCACACACCTCATCTCTACTTATCCTCCCAACCCTCTATGAGGTCTAGACTGTCCTGCCCATTTTACAGAAGAAGAGATAAAAGCATGGAGAGACTAAGGAATTTTCTGAACGTCACAAAATGAGTAAGTAGCAAAGCTAAGATCTGAATCCAGGTCCTATGTACTCCACAGAGCAAAATGTTAACCATTATGCTCCACTAAGATACAACCGACGGAAAAACACCGCAAGGTTTTGGTGTGAAAGGTATTTAGTGTGGAGAGGGCACTGACGCTCTACTTAGAAGTGGCCTCCACCCTCAGTTTGGACAAGCTGCTGTGAGCACAGCTGTTTTAGCAGCATCTTCACTGGACAGCTATTACACACGCTCCAGACCCGCCTCCTCCTTCCCTCAGTTGATGCTAACCGGAGAGTACCATGGCTCTACTGTCTGGCACCTCCTCAGTACCTGAGACAAAGGCCAACAACCACAGAGCCAGAAAGGACACAGCACCACCAACCCTCTTACTCCAGGTTCTTCATTTGTAGACTGTGTCCTTATTCTAAAGCACAGGAAGAGATCCGTGCTATAGCGCTGCTTGATGAAAGCACGTTGCAGAAACATACTAATATGATCCTACTTTAAAATAATAAAAAAATAATAGGGGCTTCCCTGGTGGCGCAGTGGTTGAGAATCTGCCTGCCAATGCAGGGGACACGGGTTCGAGCTCTGGTCTGGGAAGATCTCACATGCCGCAGAGCAACTGGGCCTGTGAGCCACAATTACTGAGCCTGCGCGTCTGGAGCCTGTGCTCCGCAACAAGAGAGGCCGCGATAGTGAGAGGCCCGCGCACCGCGATGAAGAGTGGCCCCCGCTTGCCGCAACTAGAGAAAGCCCTCGCACAGAAACGAAGACCCAACACAGACATAAATAAATTAATTAATTAAAAATAATAATAATAATAAAGAGGTTAGTTTTACTTAAATAAATATACGTAATTTAAATGATTTGCTATGCATGGAGAAGGGTGTGTGAAGAGACTCACCCAAGTGCTGACCGTGGTGTTCTTCGGGTGGTGGCTGGAGAGAATGGGGAGTGTGAGTGTTTTGCTTTTCAGTTCCATATTGCTGAATATTTTACTAGAAGCATATGTTGCTTTGTGTTTGGAGAGAAGATGTCCAAGTGAGAGGCCCGTCGTGCCTTTGGTATTTCTCCAAAGTACATCCTCTTCTAGGAGAGCACGGCCGCCCTGGATGGAACGCACCCGATGGCAGCTAAGGCTTCCCTCACGCCACCGCGAGTCCCTCACTGGAAACACCGGTACTGAGCTACTAACAAAGCCTTCAATGTTCTAACATGGATAGGAAGACAGGACATGCTCACACATTACATTTGGTTAATAATAATAATAATAATGAAACAGCAACAACTGCTGCCACCATTCACTGAGCACTTTCTCTGTGCCAGACACTCAACTATGACTTTTTCTATTAACCCACTTAATCCTCACAAGAACTCTGTGATGGGGCTTCTGTTGTCATCCTCTTTTGTTCACATAAGGAAACGGAGGCTCAGAGAGATTAAGCAATGAGTACACCACCACACTGCCACATGGCACATCAAGGATTCAAACGCAAGTCTATGCCTAACCATCCAGCCACCACCCGTAGATATTTTTAAGGATATACCCGGAAGAATGGGTGCTGATGTACACCATCATCACCATCATCATCATCACTATCATCATTATCATCATCACTATTATCACCACCATCATTATCATTACCACCATCATCATCACCATTACAGGTGAACAGGTATCATGTGCCAGGTATAGTGAGAAATGCTTTATATAAGATCATTTAGTCAATGATTTGGTCAACATTATCCTTCTATAAAATAGGCAGCATTACCCTGTTCTTTACAAATGAAGAAACTGAAGTTTAGAAAGGTCAAACCCATGACCAAAGAGGCACATCAAAGATTAGCCACAAGCCACAAAATAATAACACGCAAGTTTAACATGCCAAGTTTGCACTATCAGAACAAAGGTAATTTACTATTTGATTTTGCTTTAAGTTGGTCTCAAGGTCACCCCAGTTTAACAGTTTACCATGTTCTGCTCTGTAGTTCAAACTGCCATACTGATCAAGTTCTCTCTCCTATTATTATTGTTATACATCAGATTGAGTCAAGGGAGTATTGGAACATTTGTACAACAGAGAAAGGTCCTTACTTTTCACAATGATAAGGAAGGAAGTTCAAAACTTCCCTTAACATCTGCCATCCCGACTATACGAATGAAATGTCAATGGAAACACAAATCATTATGAGGCTCCACAAATACAAAAGCACACTCTACAATAACATCAGATGTATCAACTATGTCCCATGTGAAAGCCTGAGCTGTCAGGTAGAGTTCATAGGAGCTAAACAACCCATTCTTTGCCCATTTTCTCCAATAATCTCAGGAAATCGTCATATCTATAAATTAAAAATCTTTTATATTGTAGAGTCATGACATTTTTAAGTGGAAAAAGACTTAAAAAGGAGGTCATCCAGTCTAACCCAGGCCCAGAAATGTCCATGGCTTTCCCGTCATTGAATGGACACCGCGGACCACAACAGCGGAAACTGGATTCTAAAAAGAATATCCCATAGGAAACTTCCAGGGGAAAAGAACATCAACCCACACGATCCTCTGGACAGTGTCCTGCTCCAGTTCCAACAAGTCTTCAAACATCCCTCTGTCCTTGGGAGTTTGAACTGAGACTTTGTCAGGTTTCTCCCCCTCCCCCTTTATTCAGAAAGTAAGTTCACTGTAGAACAGCAGAGTTCAGACAGGGTATGTGGAAGGTTTGGGTATCACTGGAGGTTACATAATTGATGATCCTATTTTTAAAACTACACACGTAAGAACCCAAGACGTTTAAATATTACACACGGCAGAAACAGAAAACAGCTAAATAAACCAAAAAGAGGAATGAATGAATGAATGAATATCTGAATATAACTAGAGGCCCAAGTGGTTCTGTCCGACACGTTGTATCCCTATTCAAACTAAATAACAGTACAACAAAACATACAGCCAATAGGAATCCAAATCTTTATCCATTCTCATGAATCTTGATGAAAGAGAATATTGTTCATATACATCAAACATCTTTAAAAATACTTTGTACCCAGTTCTGCCACTCACCATCCTCCACACGAAAAATAATTTTTCCCCAAACTCTCACTTCTGAAATCTCTCCTGGAAACCCAGCCTGTATGGTTCTTCTGACAACTCTTCCCCCACCCTCCTCCTTGCCCCATTTTTTTGTTTGTTTATTTGTTCGTTTGTCTCATTATGTAGTTTCCTTGGGCCTGACTTCTTTCATTTTTATTCTCTCATCCCATTACTCAGATTCTGCTTCATCAAGGAAAGCTGAGGCCTGGTGCCCCCAGCAAAAATCCCTTTTTTCAGACAGCAAGAAGACAAGAGAAAGACTGAAAAAAACTACAAACTAATATTTTTCATCCCATTTATTCACAAATGTATTTTCAAGATGTATTTCTGTACGCAGACTTAAAAACGTGTTGTCTTTTGATCACAGCCGCCGTGGCAAAGCTGTCTGTTTATACTTAACATAATGTCAAGAGCTGGTGCAGAAGTTCACAACAGCAGAGAACTCTATCATTTGAAAGTTTTGAGGAGGAAGTTACTGCAATCAAGTGAGAAGCCTCAGATCAGCCTCTTAGAGTCCAGCGGCTAAAAAGACAAAAACAAACAAAACGTAAAGTGGGCCGCTTAGTTGATCCTCAGTAAGCCCAGCTAAGGGCTAAGGACAGAACACAGCTGAATCCTTCCAAGTCCCTAAAAAAGCGTTGTTTTTTTTTTTAAAAATGACTGTTGGATCGGTTAATTTAATTACTAGGGGAGAAGGGTTCAATTTCATTTTTCATTATTAAAGCTAATTTTTACTTCCTTTAATTAAAATGTGCATAAAATACCCTTTCCTCTGCCTCTGTTTAAATAAGACTAAGCAGGGCTTCCCTGGTGGCACAGTGGTTAAGAATCTGCCTGCCAATGCAGGGGACACGGGTTCAAGCCCTGGTCCTGGAAGATCCCACATGCCGCGGAGCAACTAAGCCCGTGCGCCACAACTACTGAGCCTGTGCTCTAGAGCCTGTGAGCCACAACTACTGAAGCCCATGCACCGCAACTACTGAGCCTAGAGCCTAGAGCCCGTGCTCCGCAACAAGAGAAACCACCGCAATGAGAAGCCCACGCACCACAGCGAAGAGTAGCCCCCGTTCGCCGCAACTAGAGAAAGCCTGCAAAGACGCAACGCAGCCAAAAATAAAATAAATAAAAATAAATAAATTTATAAAATAAATAAATAAGGCTAAGCAGAGGCATAGGCTTCATCTCGGCACCCCCAACATTCTCTTGCTCTGTGCTACCATCTGCTGATGGAGTTTCATGGATTGGGATCTGTTTGCCTCACACTGAGGTCCTGAACACGCAAGGTGGGAAGGCCTGTTCAGAGGAAGTGGGGATAGAAAAGAAGAATAAATTATTCGGTTTGTCCATCTGATACCCAGATAAGTCAAAAAGGAAAACAACGGTCACCACAGACTTCTCAAACATACTTTTCTTTTATTACCCAGGGATGTTTACCTTTATTTCATAATCCTAGTGCCCACAAAACCCAGTATTGCATCATGACCCATCTCCACTATCACAAGATTTAATTTGGAAAAAAATGCAAACTTCTTTTTGATGATCCCTCTCTCGGTGTTCAGAATGGCTTTACGTTCAGATCGATCTGGAAGAAATCATTTTAAAAGCCTGTCATTGCACATTGCAAATGGCTGCTAGGACACCCTAGTGTATTTCACCATTATTAAAACAGCTACCAAAAATAAATAAAGGAAATAAAACAAAGAGGGAGCCCATGCGGGGCCTGAGTAATGCAATGATTAGGAAATCGTCTCTGCTTTGGTAGATCAGAATCAAGGAATGCAACCATTTTCATCATCGGTATAACTCTTCGTAACTGATTTCAGCGATGGCCCCAAAAGGATGGTGCCTGTTCTTTTGTTACCCACAGTTGATAAATGTGAATCAATTTTTCATTTTGAAGCGTTATTTCCTTTTGCAATTTGCCAAGTGCCTTTTCACGCCCCATTTGAAGACTGTCTCATGAACAAAGCTCCTTCAGGGAAGACAAGTTAATTATCTGACTGCCATTCTGATTGTTGGCTGCTGGAAAGAAAAGTCTTTGCCAGCTCCGATGGTGAGGCACCAACACTGCCGTTTGACAATGGCATCAAATTCCTACAGGACCAGTCATGGGCAAGTAGGACAGCGATGGTTAAGAACCCAGACTTGGAATCAGGCAGACCTGTATACAAACCCTGCACTTGCTTTGCGCAAGTTATTTAGCCTCTATGAGCCTCTGTTTCCCCATCTGTAAAGTGGAGATAACACTAGTTCCTACACTGTAAGATTATTATAAAGATCAGATAGCAGAATGTGTACTTAGCTCTTGGCACACAGTAAGCATTAAACAGCTACTTCTGTTCCGGTAAACCATAACAACTGCACAATTCCCTTCCACTCACCAGATGATAGCATGGAAGGTTATTTCATGTTTCCCTAAATATTATTGCAGAAATGTTTCCATACCAGGCATATTTCTTCACTTAGCATATGTTAAAGGATGCATATGAGTAAACTTCATGAAGGATGTTGAAAAGTGTTTTTTCTGGATGTGGCTCTTCAAGATTCCTGGTGTGGATCTATAAAACATCACTGCTTGCTTGGGATACTTTGCTAAATGCAAATTAATATTCGTAGGCACTTCCTCTTTCTTCCTTAAGTATATAATTGTGGTCTGTTTACTAACCACTCACTTCTACAAATACATTCTTTTTAGTCATCTAATTATTAAGGGTCTAAATGGAAGGGATCTGGGACAGTGCCATTCCCCTAGTTAAAACCATTAGTTTAATATAAGAGAAGGAAGGGGTAGAAAAGTCCCTTTGGTTTAGCATTTAAACATTCAAGCTGTGGGATGCATATTCTCATCTGAGTTTCAGAAGAAGAAAATGAACAGTACAAGAGCCAAATATGTATTAATTATGGCTTATTTATTTAGTGCCACTGATGTGTATCAAACTATGCAAAAGGTAAATTGAAGGGGGAAAATAAGGTCCCAGTTCAAGAGAGCAAACCATCTCAGAATTCGTTACCTACGCATCCAGATATTCTGCGTAGAGGCTGGTGACTGATGATGATAGGAAAGTGGAATTAAATCCATGGTGAGGGGTAGGGTGGGGATAAGGTGGGAGGATAAAAGAAGGGGGTTAAAAGAAAGAACAATGCCAACACTGTTTAAGGTATTGGCCAGGCTGGGTCATGTCAAGGGAAAATTCCCACTGCCCACTCGCAGCTCCTCAGAATCCTTCATGAACCAGGAAAGACAAGATTCCAAATCAGAGGCAGTGGTTTAGACCTCCCGACTGTATAGCTCACCACTAATTCTAATCATGCAGACAGAAGGCCCAGGACGCCCCTGGCAAGACATTTCCCCCTTGATGAGTTAACAGAAAGAGAATCACCAGTCCTGACAGCAATATGTAACTCTGGATTTTTATGGATGCCATTATTAAAGTGTTGCGGCTTAAAAGAAATGCCTGCTGGATGATTCTAGAATCCTGAACCTGCAGGCTGGTGCAAATCATTTTACCAGAGCAGGAACCATGGCACATTCCTCTATTTGATTTCCCAAAATGACCTTTTTTTTTTAATCTCCCTTTCTGAGGTATAATTTATATATAATACAATTTACTCATTTTAAATATGCAATCTGATGAATTTTAACAAATGTGTACGGTCATAAAATCACTACCAGAATAATGATATAGAAAATTTTCATCACCCCAAAAGATCCCTCGTGGCCCTTTGCAGTCAATACCCACACCCACTCCAGATCCTCACAACCACCAAGCTACTTTCTGTTAATATAATCCTTGCCTCTTCTAGAATTTCATATGAGGTCTCTTGTCTCAAGTGTGTATTTGTTATTCAGCACTTTTTATTGCTGAATAGTATTCCATTGTGTGAGTATACCACAATTTGTTTATCCATGGACATCTGGCTTCTTTCCAACTTTCTGCTAGTATGAATAAAGCTGCTACGAATATTCAAGTACAAGTCTTTGGGTGAACATATATGTGTACTTCTTTGGGAAAAATACCTAGGAGATTGCTTGGCCATACAATGGGTGTTGTTCAAATTTATAAGAACTGCCCACATGTTTTGTAAAGAGGCTGTATCCTTTTGCATTCCCATCCTTGCCAACACTTACTACTGTCAGTCTTTCATTTTAGCCATTCTAGATGTAAAATGGTATCCAGTGTGATTTTAATTTGTACTTCCCTACGGACCAAAAATTAAGCAACTGTTAATGTCCTTATTGGTCATTCATATATATTCTTTGGTGAAATATCTATTCAAATCTTTTGCCAATATTTTTAGTAGGTTGTCTTCTTTTATTGAGTTCTGCATATAATTGGGATACAAGTTCAAATAAATTCGATATTTGTTTTTTAAACATTTTTCTCTATGTGGCTAAACTTTCCATTTTCTAATGGGATCTTTTGAGGAGGAAAAGTTTTTCATTTTGACAAAGTCGAATTTAATAATTGTTTCTATTATGGTTATCATTTTTGTATCCTAACAACTTCTTGCCTAACCCAAGACCAAAAAGATTTTCTCCTGTTTTTCTACAAATTTTATATTGTCAGATCTTACGTTTAGGTCTATGATCTATTTCACCTTAATTTTTGTGTATGAAATGAGCTGAGGATTGAAGTTCATTTTTTGCATATAAATACCCAGTTGTTCCAGCAGCATTTATTGAAAGACAATCTAGTTCTTTTCTTTGAGTCAGTTTTAAACCGTATTCTTGGTAGGTGCTGGGCTACTGAATCACCACTGCACAAAGCTGGTCAAAGCTTCCGGGTAAATGGTCTCCACAGAAGTCAGTGTAGTGAGAGGCAGCGATGAGATGATTCTGAAATAATGATAAATAGAAGTGTTTCATATATATGGAATCTAAAAAATAAAAAAATTAAAAAGAAATTAAAAAGAAATAAAGGTTCTGAAGAGCCTAGGGGTAGGACAGGAATAAAGATGCAGACGTAGAGAATGGACTTGAGGACACGGGGAGGGGGAAGGGGAAGCTGGGATGAAGTGAGAGACTGGCATGGACATATGCACACTACCAAATGTAAAATAGTTAGCTAGTGGGAAGCAGCTGCATAGCACAGGGAGATCAGCTCCGTGCTTTGTGACCACCTAGAGGGGTGGGATAGGGAGGGTGGGAGGGAGACGCAAGAGGGAGGGGAAATGGGGATATATGTATGCATACAGCTGATTCACTTTGTTATGCAGCAGAAACTAACATACCACTGTAAAGCAATTATACTCCAATAAAGATGTTAAAAAATTAAAAAAAATTAAAAAATAAAAATATTTTTTTAAAAAATAGAAGTGTTTAATACACATATTACAGAATCCTACTCCACAGTCATTTAAAATGATGATAAAGATCGACATTTATTGATGATGGAAAGACAGTTAATAAAGTACCATTTAATGAAGTAATAAAAACCATATTACAGAACAGAAGAGACGTGTGGGTTTCATGTTTCTAAATAGAGGTGGAGACAACAAGATACACAAAGACAGACAAACTGACAAAACACCTATTCCAAAAAGTTCATCATGATCATCTTTAGTTGGTAAATTAAAGGTGATTTATATTGTTTGCAATTTTCTGAAGTTTTGCAATGTGTGTGAGAGAGATTTTCACAATTAAAAAAAAAAGCTATTTCTGTTTTGAAATAGTGAGTGGGTGGAAAGAGAGAAATGAGGATGAGCATTAAGTTACTACTCCAGATTTGAAGGGCTAATTCATCCCATTTAGTACTAGAAAGCCTTAATGAGTCTCAACATCATGTGAACGGCATGGAAAGAAGCTCAATACACTTCCAGACAAGGCACCTATTACCTGTAAAAAACATCTGACATCTGTAACTCCTATATTTGAGGATGCTAAAGTTGAATGCATGGCAATAAGAAATACCCGGGAAGTGTATAAATAACGGTAGAAATTAGTAGTCAAGCTTTTTCAAATTAATTTTTACTCAGATTCAGTTGTTTATGGCCATAAGGCAATACCAAGCTACTTTCTAAAGAATCTTGGGGTGACTTCTAATTACCTATAATTGGATTTTCTGCCTTGCAGATGATCTTCAGTGGCTCCGGAACTATTACCCCATTCATCCCAGGAGCTCTCCAGCTGAGTGGGGTCACATAGCCCAACACCTATCAAGAATAGAGTTTAAAACTGATTCAAAGAAAATAACAAGACAAAGGAATCGGAGATGGATTAGCATAGAGAATAGATGCCTAAGGAATTTCTAAATTACTGCCTTCGGATTTTTTGATAGTAAAGTTATTAACCATCTGGGCAAGAAACAAAAGGGAATAAATAAACTTAAGTTAAAATTAGAAAGACTTCACTCTGACCAAAGGATGTGTTTTCTTTTCTTTTCTTTTCTTTTAAATTTATTTCTTTCTTTTTGGCTGCATTGGGTCTTTGTTGCTGCGTGCAGGCTTTCTCCAGTTGCGATGAGCAGGGGCCACTCCTTGTTGCAGTGCACGGGCCTCTCATAGCGGTGGCTTCTCTTCTTGCGGAGCACAGGCTCTAGGCACGCAGGCTTCAGTAGTTGTGGCACGCGGGTTCAGGAGCTGTGGCTCGCGGGCTCCAGAGCACAGGCTCAGCAGTTGTGGCGCACGGGCTTCGTTGCTTCGCGGCATGTGGGATCTTCCCGGACCAGGGCTCGAACCCGTGTCCCCTGCATACGCAGGCGGACTCCCAACCACTGCACCACCAGGGAACGCCAAGGATGTGTTTTCTTAATAACATTCTTCCATTTATTCACTGTGGCTCAGGCCATGGCCAAGGTGCTGAAGTTTTCCAGTGATGACCACTCAGGGCCTCAGATTTTAAGGGGGCCACGTGAGGACAGTTACTTGGATTACTAAAAAGTAATTGAGCTTTAGGAACCTGGCTCCAAAATTTTGAGCAAATATTAGTGATCAAAATCGTCATTGACTCCATCAATTAATACTTCCTGAAAATCAAATACAAGCTGGCCATTGCCCATTCTCCCCAATCTCTTATTTATTTCCTAGGCACTGTATAGAATATAAGTCAGAATACACAGCTCTCACAAGTGGGACATTCCCTTTAGATTGCTTTCAGCGTGAGGAATAGGAGCCCCACCTCCGTAGCTCTGACAGTCAAAGAAACCCCGACGCCCTCTGGTCAGCACTGTCTTTTCCTCCAGGTGCTGGGGTGGCTGAGCACCAGGGGCACCAGGAAGAGAAGGAAGAAGACACGGTGGGTTTGGTAACTGGGAGGAGAGGAGAGCAAGTCCTGCAGGCTTGGCTCTGCAGGAGGAACGATTTTTAAAAACCATTTGCAAATGTGACTTAAAATAATTTCACAATAATTTCACACCGAGTCAGGGTTCTCAAGAGGAAAACTTCCTTTTCTCCCACGCTCAGATCTTGCCTGTTTTGAGCCTTCTTAAATGAGGGCTTTTGGGTCACACACCTCTGCCTTCAGAAATTGTCAAGGAATAAAAACTGAGTGATCCATAATCATTAGAGAAACGCAAATCAAAACTACAATGAGGTATCACCTCACACCGGTCAGAATGGCCATCATCAAAAAATCTACAAACAATCAATGCTGGAGAGGGTGTGGAGAAAAGGGAACCCTCTTGCACTGTTGGTGGGAACGTAAATTGATACAGCCACTATGGAGAACAGTATGGAGGTTCCTTAAAAAACTAAAAATAGAACTACCATACGACCCAGTAATCCCACTACCGGGCATATACCCTGAGAAAACCATAATACAAAAAGAGTCATATACTAAAATGTTCATTGCAGCTCTATTTACAATAGCCAGGACATGGAAGCAAACTAAGTGTCCATCAACAGATGAATGGATAAAGAAGATGTGGCACATATATACAATGGAATATTACTCAGCCATAATAAGAAATGAAATTGAGTTATTTGTAATGAGGTGGATAGACCTAGAGTCTCTCATACAGAGTGAAGTAAGTCAGAAAGAGAAAAACAAATACCGTACGCTAACACATATATATGGAATCTAAAAAAAAAAAAAAAAATGGTTCTGAAGAACCTAGGGGCAGGACAGGAATAAAGACGCAGACGTAGAGAATGGACTTGAGGACACAGGGAGGGGGAAGGGGAAGCTGGGACAAAGTGAGAGAATGGCATGGACTTATATATACTACCAAATGTAAAATAGATAGCTAGTGGGAAGCAGCCGCATAGCACAGGGAGATCAGCTCGGTGCTTTGTGACCACCTAGAGGGGTGGGATAGGGAGGGTGGGAGGGAGACGCAAGAAGGAGGAGATATGGGGATATATGTATATGTATAGCTGATTCACTTTGTCATACAGCAGCAACTAACACGACATTGTAAAGCAATTATACTCCAATAAAGATGTTAAAAAAAAAAAACTGAGTGATTCATTAAACTGCTTTACTCCACTTATCTAGTTAACACTTCAAACAAGTTCACCTGTATAAACGTCTCGAGTTGGTATGCAAAGAGGAAATATAAATAATGTCGTCAATCCATCACAATAATTACAGCTAATAATTATTGAACATTCCCTATGGACTGATACTAAGCCAAATACTTTACATAGATCATCTCATTTTATCCTCACCCTAACCTATGAAGTAGCTGTTATTATCACCTCTCTTTTATGGTCAGGGAACTGGAACTCAGAGAGGTTAAGTAAACTGTTCAAGGTAACACAGCAGTGGAGTCAGGATCTGAACTCTCACCAGACTACCCCTAGTCTGGGCTTTAAGTCACCCACTACCCACTGTCTGTGGGCTTTACATCAGAGAGAAGCAGACTGAACTCTGGGAGCACTTACTGGCCTAATCTCAATATGCTATTTGAGGTTTTATGTTTTCTTTTTGCTCCTAAGTCAGAGCTTTGCCAAAACAGAGCTCTTCATAAGACCATGTTTGATCAGGATCGAGAAGCACACAGTGAAGCCATTCAGACAAAGCCTGGTGCAGCCTCGTAGCAGCACAATTACCTCCCTCTCCCTCTCCTTAGCTGCTTCCCCCTTCCCTACCAACACCTTCCTTTATTTGGAAGGTTTTCAGGTTTTTCTGCTAACACACTGTGGGAGTTTGACACGGCCACCCTGAGAGTTGAGAGGAGACTTTTTTGGTCTTGTGTTTCAATAAAAGAGGAAAAGGAAGAGAGAAGGAAAAAAACAAACAAAACAAGGGAGGAGGCTGGTGATCTTTTTAGCGCTCATTCAAACAAGCAACTCAGAGTTGCAGTTGACATAGTTTCCTAAATCGTCAAGCAATTATTTTCTAAATCAAGAAAAAACTGCCAGTCAGACAAGAAACCAATTCAATAACGCCTCCAGAATCTGGGGGTTCAGCACTGTAACCTCCCTCCGCTGACAAATGGGTGTATTAATAATTAGCATAATAACTAAAAGTTTTTTGCTGTTGTGCCAAGCCTGTGCAAAATCATTTATATGCACAACATATTTTTTAATTTTTTTAAAATTAATTTATTTTAGTTATTCTTTTTTTTTTTTTTTTTGGCTGCATTGGGTCTTCACTAATGCATGCGCGCTTTCTCTAGTTGCGGCGAGCAGGGGCTGCTCTTCATTGCGTGGGCTTCTCATGGCGGTGGATTCTCTTGCTGCGGAGCACAGGCTCTAGGCGCACGGGCTCAGCAGTTGTGGCGCACGGGCTCAGTAGTTGTGGCTCGCGGCCTCAGTAGTTGTGGCACGTGGGCTCAGCAGTGGTGGCACGTGGGCTCAGTAGTTGTGGCACGTGGACTCAGCAGTTGTGGCTCACGGACTCAGTAGTTGTGGCACCTGGGCTCAGTAGTTGTGGCTCGCAGGCTCAGTAGTTGTGGTGCACGGGCTTAGTTGCTCCACAGCATGTGGGATCTTCCCGGACCAGGGCTCGAACCTGTGTCCCCTGCCTTGGCAGGCGGATTCTTTTTTTTTTTTTTTAACATCTTTATTGGAGTATAATTGTTTTACAACAGTGTGTTAGTTTCTGCTGTATAACAAAGTGAATCAGCTATACATATACATGTATCCCCGTATCTCCTCCCTCTTGCATCTCCCTCCCACCCTCCTTATCCCACCCCTCTAGATGGTCACAAAGCACCGAGCTGATCTCCCTGTGCTATGCGGCTACTTCCCACTAGCTATCTATTTTACGTTTGGTAGTGTATATATGTCCATGCCAGTCTCTCACTTCGTCTCAGCTTCCCCTTCCCCCTCCCCGTGTCCTCAAGTCCATTCTCTACGTCTGCGTCTTTATTCCTGGCAGGCAGATTCTTAACCACTGCATCACCAGGGAAGCCCTGCACATAATATTTGATTCTCATAATCCCATGAAATAGGAACTTTTATTATCCCCATTTTACAGATGAGGAACATGAGGTTCAGAGGGATTAAGTGATTTACCCAGATTGTTAGTAACATGATAGAGACTTGAATCCAAGCCTGTTTGAATCCACCACCCAGGCTGCCAACCACTCTTCTGAACCAAAGGCCAGCACATATTTGCTTTAAAATGCTAGAGAGACAATATTTTCAGCTTTGTGGGCCATGTGTTCTCTGCTGGAACTACCTAACTCTGCTTTTATAGCACAAAACCTGCCAAATAAGTGAACTAACAGGCAAGGCTGTGTGCCAATAAAACTTTATTACAAAAACAGGTCACCAGGACTTCCCTGGTGGTGCAGTGGTTAAGAATCCGCCTGCCAATGCAGGGGACACGGGTTCAAGCCCTGGTCCGGGAAGATCCCACATGCCACGGAGCAACTAAGCCTGTGCGCCACAACTACTGAGCCCGCTCACAGCAACAAAGAGTAGCCCCTGCTCATGGCAACTAGAGAAAGCCCTCGCAGAGCAACGAAGACCCAACGCAGCCAAAAATAAATAAATAAATAATAGTAATAATAATAAACAAAGATAAGCAGTAGCTTCTAGCATTCGCAAAAGCTCTTTAAAAAAAAAAAAAAAACAGGTTACCAGCCCGATCTGGCCCCCACCGTTTGACAAGCCTGTTCTATTCCTTCATAGAGGAGAAACGATTTGAACTGAATCTTTGAAGGATTGGATATTAGTCAGCTAGGGCTACCATAACAAAGTACCATAGACTGGGTGGCTTAAATAACAGAAATTTATTTTCTCACAGTTTTGGGGGCCAGAAGTCTGAGATCAAGGTGTCAGCAGGGTTGGTTCTTTCCAAGGCCTCTCTCCTTGGCTGCTTGTAGATGGCCATCTTTTCCCTGTGTCTTCACATTGTCTTCTCTGTCTGTGTGTGTGTGTCCTAATCCCCTTTTTTATATGAGGACATCAGTCATTTTGGATTAGAGTCCACTCTAATGACCTCATTTTAACTTGATTACCTCTTTAAAGACCCTGTCTCCAAATAGTCACATTCTAAGACAGTGAAGTTACAACTTCAATACATGAATCTGGGGGTACACAGTTCAGCCCCTAACAAATAGAGTAGATGTCAACAGGTGAAGAGAGGAAGGAAAGAAAAGTAAGGAAAGTACAGGGGGTTATGAGTGGCTATATAAGTGGGCCAGACCTTATCCTGGATGGTTAGGAACCTTTCTCTGAAGAAGTGATATTTCCACTTAAGTTGCTTAAGAAAAGCATCACGCAATCAAACAAACAAAACAAAGAGTATTTATTGGCTCATGGAATTGAGAAGTCCAGGTGTAGTTCTAGCTTCAGGTATGGCTTGATTAGGGGCTCAATCAATGTCACCCACAGAAGGTGGTGTAAGTAGAAAAGTGCCTTCATTTGTTCAACAAACATTTACTCAATTTTCTGTTCACACCAGCCTTCTCTTAGCACTAAGGGTTCTCCAATGAATAAGGTTCTGTTCTTGCCCTCAAGAAGGTGCCAATTAAGTGGGTGCCACCATAGGGGAGAGCCTGCCTGAGAGTGACACCCACACAGAAGAAAACAGTGCTGAGAAATGGAGAAGAGAGATCTGACGACATTGATGAAGCACCTGGATCAAGACACACCTGAAGCTGCTAACTCCTGAATTTTCCAAATCCATGAGCCAATCATTTCTTTTGATTTTGTTTGCTTGCTTCTTTCTGGTTTACTGAACCCACTTCAACTCAAATATCCCATCTTCAGAGAAATTGATGTTGACCATCCACAAGGCTAGATCTTCCTTATTATACCCACTCATAACCCCCAGTGCTTTTCCTTCACTTTAATTACAACTGCAATTAAATTATGCAATTAATTTTTTTAACAGCTGCCTCCCCTGGGAACTCTACACTGGCACATAGTGGGTGCTCAATAAATTTTCTAATATACTTTGTCAGAGCAGTTTCAGGTACACAGCAAAAACTGAGTGGAAAGTGCAGAGACTTCTCACGTACCCCCTTCCCCACACAAGCACAGCCTCCCTCACTGTGAATATCCCCCAGCAGCTGGTGCATTTGGTGCAGCAGTTGAGCCTACACTGACTCATCGTCGTCACCCAGAGTCCACAGTTTACACTACGGCTCACTCCTGGTGCACATCCCATGGGCTCAGGCAAATGTATAGCGACATGTACCCACCACTGCAGTATCGTACAGAATAGCTTCACTGCCCTAAACATCCTCTGTGCTCCACCTAGTCAACCTTCCCCCTCTTCCCAAACCCTGGTAAATTTACTTTTTAAATAAACTACAAAACTGTATTCTTTATGCCTCCACTCATTTGAGACTCTGGTTTCTGTTCTGGCCTTTTCTTCAAGCCTCCAGGATGGATCCAACCAAGTGATCAGCCCATGCTTAGGTTAGGATCGCCCCCCAGCTCAGCAGGCAGGAGCACAGGACGCTCAACAGGAGTCCCAGGAAGGCGGCCTCGAAGCTTCCAGGCTTATGCTGTCTACGGCCTTAATTCTATTTTTTAAACCAGCGCCCAACTGCTTTTTGTCCCGAGTGCCAAAATGCATCTGGAATGAGGCATAATTCTCCCACTTCCCACAGATTCACTTAGTGTAATGTCACAGGTAAATGTATCAAAACCCAGTAGATGTTCTACTTACGGTAATCGCTCTGAAATGTTAACCAACGCGTCTCAAAATATAGGTGTTGTCTTGGAGCATGTGATGAGAGGGTGAGGCCTGCCTCTTTTCCCTCTCTTCATCTTGGGCCCCCTCACGAAACAAAAGGCTCCCAACAGATAACAACTCCCTGTTTCCTCGGTTTATTTCAAGTGAAAGGTACTCAGAGCCTCACAGGTTCAGGTCTGATCTCACTAATACAACTTATGTAATACTTATCATTGTCAATGTTAAAGAAAGCAGTGCGGGCTGCCCCCTCCGCGACCCCGCCTCTGAAAAACACTCGCTCTTTCATAGTCTCATCTGTCTGCTAGGCTTTCTGACACAGACAGATCGGGAGAGTGGGTGGCGATACACTGCAGAGTATGCTTCCTGTCTGAAGGTGATGAGTATATTTCAACACCAACTGATTCAGGAATCAGAGATTGCAGTGCTGATTTTCCAACATCTACCTCCTGGAAAAGTCATAAAGCCCCATCCATGGCTTTGCCCGGCTTTCCCCTCATGCTTGGTCCTTGCCTTATCTTCTGCCTCAAGCCACCCCCCTCTCCATCCCATGATGCAAAGGCACCAGCCACAGGAGGACAGAATGCTCAGAGGGAGTCTTCTACCTTGAGCTCTGCAGCCTTGCAGAACAGGTCCTCCAAGGATCAACGAGAGAGAACTGACAGGACGTGGGACTCCCCGATAGGATCCATTGTTCACTCCACAGATATTTATTGTGTGCGTTCTGCCTGCTTGCCAGAGTGCTGGGAATAAAAGGGTGTAATGGAAAATGAAAAAGATGACAGTTTATGCCCTCGTGGAGCTAAAAATCTATTCAAGAGACAAATGTTGATCACAAAATGCAAAACTATGTGTAGAACGTCCAACTATGATTAATAATACAAAGAAATACGGTCCTGCTTGTGGGTGACAACAGGAATGGACCCAATCAAAGAAGGCTTCCCTCGGGACTTACAGATCCCAGCTCAGCTCATTCATCTTACTTGACTGTCACCTCCTCCGAAAACTTGTCCTTGACCCCAAAAGTAGCCCCCCCCTCAACCCACCTCTTCTTACTCCCTGCCCCTCACTCTGCCTCAGTTTCCTCACCTCAGTTTCCTTACCACCACCTGGAATTACATGACGTTCTCATCTGTCTCCCTTTGCTAAGAAAACACAAGCTCCATGAAGCAAGGGATTTTGTCTTCTTTTTGCCCTACTATCAGCACCTAGAACAGTGCCCAGCATGTAGTTGGTACTCAGTAGATATTTGTTGAATGAATGGACCAACTGGGCTGATTTCTGAAGAACCATTAGGTGGTACCCAGGAAAAAGGAAGAGGAAGTAAGATCCGACGCAGTGCAACCAGTGGCACAACCGCTCGGTGGCAGGCGGGACCACAGGAGGGAGGAACGAAATGGCCCACTAAGAGTGAGAAGCATGAGGGGGGAGGACAGCCTGGAGGAGGAGGTGGGATGATGTCTGGGATTGCTCCAGATAAAACTGTGACCATTAAGAGCATTGATCTTTACCTTAAAAGCACCAGGGAGCTAAAGAAATAGTCGAAGCTGGGAGGAAGGTGGTGGTTAAAATATGATCAGATTGGCCTTGTGAAGAGACCAGTCTGGCTGCAGGTCAGAGTGGACCAGAGTGGGCACGGGAGTCCAGTAGGGAGGCTGCTACGGAGTGGACAGGAGAGGAAGCAGCTTGGTCTGGAGTCGCAGTGATGGACAGAAGTGAAGAGGGTCAAGGTATTTTTAGGAGGTAAAATCCACAGGCAAGGAGAAGGATTGTTTATGAAAATGAAGTGGAGGGGAAGGTTGGGAGTGTTTCCCACGTGACACTCAAACAACCACCAGACCCAGTGTCAAGGCCAAGTTCCTCAACTCCCAACAGCAAAGGAGAAGCTGAGGCTTCCTGGAAGCCCCAGCTTACATTTTTGTACACTAATCCCAAACGCACAGCCTTATGAAGAGGTGTTTCCATTCCATCCCATGCACCTCTCTGCACTGTTCTTTTTCCACCAAATCTAAGGTCTCTTGGAGTCTCAGATTTTTATTTTTAGCATATTCACAGTTCTCCTGCTTTTCCTCTAGCTGATCTGAAACAGCCAGAAAAAAAACCATGAGGAAGGGCCCATTCCTCCACCTGCCCAGGGAAAGGAAGACTGCCTACAATAGTTACATCTTCAAGACTCATCACAAAATTACAATCTCATTCATATTTTACGTTCTATGACAACCCAGCTGGTGAATTTAATCCACCTTTGAAACCCACCAAGAACCTGCACTATATCAAATACACAGGGCTTTTGAACAATTTCAAAATACAAGGTGCCTCTGGTTAGAAGTAAAATTGCCAGGAGAAAATCTTTGTTCATTACCCAGCTTAGCATGAGGGGAGAGTGTCAACCAGTAGTGTGTGTGTGTGTGTGTGTGTGTGACACAATGCGAGAAGACAGAAAATACCGATCAAGTGGGGAAGGCACCCTCTCTCTAACACACACACACACACACACACACACATACACACTCTCTCTCTCCTGAAGGTGAAATGGAGCAGCTTGATCCCGTGGTGGGTTGCCATCATCACTTGTCAACGTGTGCTAATGACAGCGCACAGCATCACACTTCTCTCTGATACACATAAACAAGGCCCAGAGCTGTTAATAGGTTTGCAACGACATTATGGACTGCTCAAGACACAACTGTGACTGTTTCAGAGACAGAATGCAGGCAGAAAGAAACACGGAGTAGGTAAGCCCACCCAGACGCTCTCTGACATGCAACTATTACAGCAGTCACAAATTTTTATTCCAGACCAAGGCCAAGGGACACTGATAGGAAATCTGCTCAAAGAGGCTGCTGTCCCACCACTGCAGCTCGAAACCAGCTGCCACGGTACCCTTCTTGCTCAGCAGTTGCTGGAGTCAACGCCTGAGAAGGAAATTCCAGATCCACTTCTGGCCGCCAATCTAAAGCATTCATTCAGCGCCAGTCCGCAGACAGGAAGCCTCATTTCCAACAACTGCAGGGAGGTGGCCACTTCCTGATCTGGAGACAGGTCCATCGAGAACTGTTCCAGCTCCCCCAGCATCAACCGGATGTTCAGTAATGTTACTGTATCTCTGATTTCAGATTGGGTTCTATTTTCAGCTCTGCCAGTTACTGTGTGATATCAGGCAAGTTACCTACCCTCTCTGAGCCTTGATGTTTTCCTCTGCAAAACGGGACTAAAAGATCATTACCTCCCACTCTGATTCTAGAATCATCTATATGGATTAAATGCGGTAATACATGTGAAGGGATGGGCAGAGTAAGAGGCTCACATTTTGTTTCTTTACCACGTATATAGTGTATCTTATGTTAGATATTTTTCTAAGCTGTTGACAAACATGAACACATTTAATCTTCAAAACAACCCCATGAGGTCGATACTTCTATTTTCTCTGTTTTACAGATAAGGAAACTGAGGCTTAGAGACAACAAGGGATGTACCCACAGTCGCAGCCAGTCTGAGCAGGACTCAAGACTCACACCTGGCTCCGGAACCCACTTACCCTCTGACCCACTGCACTTAGTCAGCAATCAAGAAGTGTTCACTATTCTCATTATTTTAATCCCCTATTCCAAGCAATCTCCAAATCCAGCTGATTTTTCCTTCCTTTGATGCGTTTCACTCAACTCTACCTTTCCCATCAACTGCCATCACCTTAGAAAATTCTGGCTTCCCCCTGCTCTAATCCACCCTGTACATCACCAGAAAGTCAACTCTCCTAAAATGTTGCTTTCAGCCTAACCAGCTACTCAGACCCCTTCAATAGCTCCCTTTCACTTGCAGGGTGAACCCCAAACTCCTGTGGGCCCACTGTCACCTGGACCACTCCAAGCTACCTCCGCGTGAACCCACGCCTCCGCCACCCTGGTCCCACCCGGACCACCATACAGGCCGTCTTCACTCTTCCCTTCTCAGGTGTGCTCACACCGGCACATCCCCAGAAATGCTTTCCCTGCTCCTTTCAAGCCTCTGCACAGCCTTTATCCATCTTTTAATACTTTTATCCATCCTTTAATGCCCACTGCTCACATCTATGGGCGGATCTTCAACTGAGAGGCCAGTGACAGTGAACTAGAGCAAAGAATGCAATGGAAGAGAGATCCTCAGAAAGAGAGATCTGGAAGCAAAGTCTGGGAGCAAATTTCTGAATAGACTAAGACAGAGAGACAGAGAGAAAGACAGAGAGACACAGGAGGCAGGGCGGGAGAGAGAACAGGGAAGCCAGTGAGCCCAATGCTGAAGTTATATAACAACATCTCTTTCTTTGCTTTAAAAAGAAAAACCAGAAGTCTCAAGCTGGTGTTCAACAAATCAAATATAATCCACAGATATGTTTTCTTTGCTTTAGCCACCCTGCACTCACATTTCCCCCCTGGCAACATTTGCCTGACCTGAATAGCAGCTGTTCCCCTTAACCAGGGCATCTCCTCCCCAGAATGCCACAATCCCTGCTGCTCCTCATTACTCAACACTGAACTCAAGTTGCCATTTGTCCTTATACATGCACTCCTTCTTTTCTTGGAGTAGAAAGCTACTTCTTGTAACTTAGCATCTATCAAAAGAAGAAAACTCAAACACAGACCAAAAGAGACACAAATTTCAAGGCAAAAGAAGGAAAATACTTTTCTGTGTGCAAATGAAGAATATCTTACATCTTTAATATGCAAACACCTGCCTGATTCACTCTCTGTACCTACCTGGCACTGTGGGTATTTGAGACTGTGACCCCAGGTTTACAACGTTCCTGGGACTCGGACCTTCTTGTCAAGCCTTCCTCTGCTTGACCTGCTCCTTGGCAATCACGAACTAGGTCTGCCCCCAAAGGCTGGGTCCCATGCCCTGAACCTTTTCCTAACTTGCTTCTGCTTCCAAAATTTATCCTCTCCTTTGGATGTCTGATTGCTCACTAGGCAGGTAATCACATAAATTCATTCTACATAAGGCATGATGCCTGACGACGGCTCACATACTCTACCTCTCGGGGTACAATTTAACAGGCGTCTACGGTGCTTTAAGCTAATGGTTATAAATGGGTTCCTGAAGTTCAAAGTTCCTAATAAGTTCCTCTTAGGTGCTGGTGTGGGAAATCAGCAATGGGGAATGAAGTGGAGGGAAGACCAGATAACTCACCGGACCAGCTCCAATTCCCCTGCATTATGAAATGAAGTTCTGTGTAAGATTCTACTTGGCAGGTTGCAGGGAGTGGTGGGGTGCAGAACTTTTAAGAAAAAAATGTCTAGGTTTTAAAAGCAATTGTGTAGCAGTTATGGTTTTTCTTGCAAACAAAGGAAACCAACTCCTACGGACTGAGTTTACAAGAAGCATCAGGGCAGAAGGAAAGAGGCACTTAATGGAATCTTCGGGAGCCCAGACGTGCCAGGCTTAAGAGAACCTTCTCAGGACCTGAGAAGCTGGAAGTAAAGCAACCATCTCTAGCCAAGCAGCTTGGGTGCTACCCTATAGCCACTGCTGTTGCCACGGCTGGAATGAATGGCTTCCCATGGTGGCCCTCTTCTTACTTGACTTAGAGTTCTAAGTCGCAGGAAAACATGTCCAGTTAGCCTAGGACTTCTGCATTGCAACACTGCTGACATTTGGGGCTGGGTAGCTCTCTGTTGTAATGGGTTATCCTGCACATGGTAGGAGGTTTAGCAGCATCCCTGGCTTCTACCCACTAGATGACAACCAAAACTGTCTCTAGACATTTTTGTCCCCTGGGAGCAAAACTGCCCCCAGTTGAGAACCACTGAGTTAACCCAACTTCAGACATACCCTGGCCATCTCAGGGTGGGTATGGGCAGGGTCTGGGCCCTCAGCGTCCACAGCAGAAGGCAGGTGCCTGCAACTGCCCTCGATGCTCAATACCATAATTCCCTGCAAATGAAATCAAGGGCCACTGCGGTAATGAACAACAGAAAGTTAAAATTCCACAAATGACCAGCTCCATCACCTTAAGCTTCAAGCAGCCAAGGTTCTCAGCCATCGTGAACCAGCCAGTGGAAGTAACAGCGACGTTCTAGGAGCCCCTCAGCTATCACCTACCTCCCCAACCCGCTCATCTGAAGCTACCCATCAACCAAGCTCTCCAGATCCAGTGCAGAGAGAAATGGCGGATTCGGGGAGGGACTTCCCAGGCTGCATCGCCCCCCCCCCCTCCCTGGACTCCTCTAGGTTGCCTGACAGCATTTAGGAAATCCCTTTCATCAGGGTGGAGTAGGACCACATGTTAGTTCTTTATCGACCACCACAGCAGATTTGTTCTCCTGGCTCCATACTCTGGAAACGCTAAATCTGTACCGTGTGGCTGTCACGGGTTCAGGATTCCATGAATCTGTGGCAGCAAATCCATCTCTGCCACCAGGTGCTTGGAATTTTTCTTTCCCACCTGGACACAGAAGCTTAACCACAAGCCTCAAAATTTGGAAGCTCTTCAAAACTTTCAAACCTGGTCCCACCCAAACAAATGGGTTTAAGATCATCAAACAACAAGGAAAGAAGAGGGAAAGGCAAATATAAATACAAAATAAAATAAACCTCTAAAGAGCTTAAATGACCTCTACATGTTATGTCTGATTTTTAAGTTTGCTCTGTAATTGTGATTCATTCTTTTTTTTTTTTTTTGGCTGTGTTGGGTCTTCGTTGCTGCATGCGGGCTTTCTCTAGTTGCAGTGAGCAGGGGCTACTCTTCGTTGCGGTGTGCAGGCTCTAGGCGTACGGGCTTCAGTAGCTGCAGCACGCGGGCTCAGCAGTTGTGGCTCGCGGGCTCTAGAGCGCAGGCTCAGTAGTTGTGGCACATGGGCTTAGTTGCTCTGCGGCATGTGGGATCTTCCCAGACCAGGGATCAACCCTGTGTCCCCTGCACTGGCAGGTGGATTCTTAACCACTGCGCCACCACGGAAGCCCTGTGATTCATTCTTAGTACACAATTACATCTTAAGTAGATAATCCTCTATAGAACAGTTCTTATGTAAACAGCCAGTAATTTTGATATATTAGAATTAAAAGAAATTTCCTAAGGCCAAATTCTGCCATGTTTTAAGAAATATGCCTTGGTTATTCCAAGAATAACTTTGCTTCAGGGACCCAATTAAAGTTATCAAAACTGTAGTTTCTTCTGAATGCTAAAGATGCAGTATATTTCACACATACCTCTACAAGTTATTATTTTTCAGTATATGTCAGTTTATAGTTTTTTTAAAAAATCATCAACTATGGGGAGGGACTTAGATGATCACATAATTCTAAATTGCAAACAAAAAGCACCAAGCTGTGTAATCATGAAGGCTTGTAGTGAAAGAATGAACAGGTTTGTTCATGGACAGTTGGAAATGACCTGCTTCGAATAGATCTGTTTGTGAGATGTTGCAGTTTTCAAAGCTCTGAAGTTGAAGAAGCGGTAAGCACAGTTCACGTGAGGTGTAAACAAGAAGCGGTTGTTTGTTTCTGTAGCTGCAAAATTATGGGGTGTCCCGTATGGACTAGCATCTCGTGTGTTTGCAGATACGGTCATTACCCCGCGAGGATCCTGACATTCGGTGCTTCCCCGGGAAGAAAGGGAAACAACGATAAGGACAGTTGATGACAGCCTTTCAAGTGTCTCAATCCTCGTGGCTGCAACAGTTTAAGGTCTGAGCCACTGGAGCAGCCAAATAGCCAGAGAGACAAATGGAGAAGGTGTTACATGTGAAACAGATCAGGTAAATAGAAACGGTTCTATTCACGAGCTCCGTCGCGTTGTCAGCCTGATAACTGGCTGAAGTTTCTGACATATTTCAGTTAGCCGTGTATTTTACTTGCATAGAAGATCTGAGCATTTTGACCTCTATCATTTCATAAAGAGTAAAGAACTTGCCTGTCACACCATCATTTCTGTTATATAGCTTCAAAAAGTGAAAGAGAAAAAAAAAAAGGAGTAAAACCACATTCTTCCATTTCCCCGTTGAAACGTCACCAAGACAGTCTGTGTTTCAGGGTCCTATAGACGGGACCCCAAACTGGCCCCAGAACTAACAGCTGACGAGGAGGCTTTGTGGGCAGAAGAGAGGCCTCCTGGATCTACGATGACAGAGCTGAAATTTCCAGATTTTTTTCTTTTCAAAAATAAGTTGGATTTGATTTTTTTTTCCATAGTCTAGTGCAGCGGCCAGCAAACATTCTTCATAAAAGGCCGGACAGTAAGCTTTGCAGCCGTGCAGTTTCTCCTGCAACTATGCGACTCTGCCCTTGTAGCCTGCGAGCAGCCAAGGCGTTGACAATGAATAAGTGAGGCTGAGTTCCAATAAGGCTTTGTTTCACGAAACAGGCAGCAGGCCGGATGTGGTCCATGGGCCGAGGTTTGCTGATCCCGGGCCTAGTGGTTGGGCGGACTCCATATACCCTCAGAGCTTCAGGGATGCTACCAGCCATCTGAGGTTTGGGGAAAATCTCTCGACGTGACAACTGTGAAATTTTGCTTCAAACAGTCAGAAAAAAAAAAAAAAATACAACAACAACGGAGCTTCATTCACTTATTTTTACCTCGGGGATTCCACCTCCCTCATACAAATCCATGACAGATACTTTCCGGTACCTTTCACAGCAGAGTTGTCTAAAATGACCCCAAATAAGAGGACTGCAGTCCTCGCTCTCTGCCGCCGCTTTGGCAGGTCTGATGAGAGACCAAGGGAATTTGGAGCCGCTTCTCATCCCCTCAATCCCTTTCCAATCCCAGGAAATACCCCCAGATCTGCCTCTGGACAGACTGACCCCAAGCAGCATGAGTTCTAAGGCCTCGCACCCACCATGTCCCCCCAGAGACCACCCAAGTAGAAGCACCCAAGGAGAATCAGGGATTCCATTTCACAGGCTGAGAACGCCTTTTGTGTGTGTGTTCCAGGGGTTGGGATTTTTCTAAAGCACCACTTTTCTCTAAAACTAAACCCCTCCCCCCCACCAAACTTCTGATGCTTTCTAGGAGAGCTGGCTCTTTTTGTCTGTTACCAAAAGTCACCTACCCTCCACCCACATTGATTACAACATAGTTGTTAGTTTCACATTTAATTCGTTTGTTTTCCAAAGTCCTTGAGTAATGGGAATTAATTCTCAGCATGACTCTTCCCAACTCTATGCTTTAAATCAATGTGTTAACATCACCTCTAATTAATACCAATTTGTAAAATTCGAATGTTAAAAAAATATCCCAATTATGAAATTGGCATACAGGTAATCCCCTTGATCTCTGCTTTGATCCTTCAGCATTCTTTCTCTTTATCCCTCCTGGCCATTAATAAGCTATCCACACACTTGGATACTTGATTTCAGCTCCTTGGGGCTTCTTCCTCCTCGTTTCTGAGACCCTTACTAGAAAAACCCAAAGTCTCCAACTTTCAGGGTGAATGAGCTATGGTCTGGCCTTATTTAAGACACAAGACTTGTCACTCAGCCTCTGAAAGTTCCCCCCACCACATCCTCACAGTTTGCCAGCCATGTTCCACAGAGAAGCAATGAATAGAAAGGGTTTTGCTCCTCCAACCAGGTGAGCAAGGGTTTTTAAGAGGCTGAAGGCGGCTTTTCTAGCCATGGTGGAGCAATTTAAATAACAAGGGTCAGGATTAGCCCTTTATAGAATTGAGGTGGAAAAAAAATCCGCGGAGGCAGTGAAATGAGAAAGGTAGCCGAGGATTCATTCTCTTACAATAGATCTGTTTCCCATCTTGCTAAGCACACACAGCCATAATTATATTGCCTTCCACCGACTGTATATACACTTCCTCCCTGCCATAAACACACACGCGCCTCTACAGATGAAAACTGATTTTAATATAGAAACCCCGGTATCTATAATTCATGCTCTTTAGCCTTTACATATTTATTCTGCATTTTAATTAAGGCCAAAATCTGAATACTTTAGATGGATGGTTTCTTTTTTCTTCTATGCATAGCTTATAGGCAAATTACCTGGCAGAAACCCAGACGTTAAGCAAACACAATAGAGCCTGCGACTAGTAAGCTATTGTCTGGACACAACTGGCTCCGGAGAGCTTGGAAAGCTCTCTCCTTTCAAAGGTACCCATCTCAAGATTGGCAGGACTCATCCCCCCTGCAGTCGTTACAAAACGAGAAGATAAAACACCAAAGTTTGGGGATTGATTACCAGCACAGCACAGCCCTGCACAGGAAAGGAGCAGTGGGTCATATCTGCTGACATCTGAGTGGGGAGGGTATGAGGGGTCAGGGAGATGAAAGTGGGCTTGGGAAGACCCTGAAATGGGCCAGGAATTCTTCGTCAGGGCCTAGAACTGAAGTTCCTCAAACGGTTGCTGGAATGATCCAGCCGACACAAAGACTAGATCTAAAATTAGAAAAGCCGGAAGGTCACACTTGACGTTTGGTTGGAAAAGCCAGACTTTCTGATGAAATGTTGATGTTTTGAAACCCTAGGAAGTTTTCTCATGAATAATATATCAAGGAAGGTGATCTTTAAAATGTGAAATTCTACCTAAGCCTTGTCCAAGTAGGCATATCCGGGTGTTATTTTTTAATTTCTAAAGCAGGCCAAATCTGGACCGATGTCTGTCTTATAAATAAAGTTTTATTGGAACACAGCTATGCTCCCCTGTTTACACATTCTCTGTGGCTGTGTTCACTTTGGGACATCGGATTGGAACACTGGGGACACAGACCACCTGACCCAAAGAAAAAAAAGCCTAAAATATTTACTCTCTGACCCTTCATGGAAAACATGTGCTGACCCCTGCTTCCAAGAGATGCTCCTCTCTCTTCTGTCTTCTATGTTCTCCCCTCAGGAAAAGAAGGGAGAAACGAATCTGAGACATTTGAAATTCCCAAAATCTCACTGTTGTACTGTTTCTTCTAGTCTTTACAGAAGCAATGAAAAAACTGCAGAAAATTCTCCCCAAGCACCTTCTCTGCAGGCAAAACAGCCCATATTAACTTGTCAGGCTTCCTAATAATATCCTGCTAAACACTTCTAGACTGGCTAACAGTGATGAAAACAACGCGGTCAGCACCACGGACAGGGTCTACCATCCAAGGAGTCCCTAAGGGCCAAGCACTGGGCTAGAGCTTCAGCCCCGTTATCTCATTTTTAATATTCACCCCACCACGGAGTAGATTCTGCTAGAATACCAATTTGACACTGTTTGTAAGGGACAGCAGAGATTCTGAAAACCAAATCTGTCTGGTTCCAAATCCTGTCTTCTTAACTACTCTACCTCCTAGGAAGTCTGTGCTCTGGGCCCACGTTTGCTGCTCATGGTAACAGCTGACACATCCACTTATCCACCAGCCACTGTTCTTTTAACCCTGAAAATAGACCCATAATGAGAAAGGTAATACGATCACACCCATTTTGCAGACCAGGAAACCAAAGCTTAGGAAGGTGAAATGATGTGCCTGAGGTTAGCCAGCTCGTGGGAGGTGGTGCTGGGGAGTTGGTTCCAGAGCAGACCGCTAGATGCTTTGTCTCCCAAGGTCTTGGCTTTCCACATACGGGCTGTAACTTTCCAGAACTTGATGAGCTAAGATGAGTAAACAGTTAACTTTGGAGATGTAGCAAAAGACTGATTTGCTAAACAAATAATGTTTGTGGGCCACAGAGCACAGACAGAGCTTCCCAGTGGTCCCTGTGGACACCGAAACTCTGCCTCTTGGCCCTGTCGTAACAAACAATCAATTCAACATAGATGGAGGTATTGTGAACGGCTCTACAATGACATGTGCTTCTCTCCTTCATCTTGTAAGGACTTTAATTCCTCGGGGTTCTCAGATCTCCGGTTACAATGCACACTAAATAAACCAGTAGATAGATAGATTATAGATAGATAGATAGATAGATAGATAGAGAGATAGATATTGAGAAAGTGCAAAGAGGATACAGATGACACTGCTATATTAAAGTTGTTAATTGATACTTAGAAAGGACATTATTTTGGGCCACCCAGAATCCATCTGCCTGTCTTTGGGTAGAGTATCCTGATTCCTTTTACAGGAGTCACCTTGTCCCTACTGATCAGTCTGATTGAAATGAACCTGGAATGTGCTCTGCCCTCTCCTGGCCGAGAACAGGCCACACCCCAAGCCAGCTTTCTCAGGGCTGGCCTGGGAAACTCCAAAAGGGGGGGTCTTCTCATGCAGGACTCCTCGTGGACCCTGGTAGCAAGACTCTTCAATGGCCAAGTTCCAGTACCTGCCAAGCCTGGCTCCAGCCTCCCCTCCATCTTGCATAAGTTAAGAAAACTTATGCACTTATGCTTGTAACCAACCAAAACGAACTTTCACAACGCCAGGAGCACCATTCTTGAAAAACAAATTGCCTTCAACCAGTGTTATTTCAGTCTCACTTGGGGTCTCCTTTCTAAGAATATTTTTAAACAAATTTTGTTTCTACTTTCCCTTTAAAAAAAAATCTAGATAGCCATTTTAAGATGCCAGATAGGGTAGAAATTGACCAAATACAGACAGACCTACAAAGAGAAATTTTTAAAACTATACTTTATTAATACTTGTTTTAAAGGGTAATATCTGCACATATTTTTATTTCATTATTCTGATCCTGTCATCAAATTTGTTCACTCTCCTCCCCGGCATTGACTCTCTAAAACTTTGATAAGCAGAGATTCTCTGAACTCAGCTGGGTCTTGACCTCAATCTATTGACAAAACAGGTGCAAATTTGCTGCAAAGCTTTACTGTCTACTCCATGTTTTACTATCCTGTCACGAGTTATTTCATTAAATGCTTTGATAAACATGATCCACGATGTTTACAGAATTTCTTTAATCTCTTACTTTCATAAATATCACAAGAAAGGAAACAGTTACTTGGCATACTTTGTTCACAGGGAACCCATGGGAACCCTACAAACAACTGTTTTCTTCTCAATGTGCTTATAAATGCTCTGTATAAATATCTGTCCTACAATTTAGAGCCTGCAATGGTTTCTCATAATGTTTGGGATAAAATCCAAACTTCTGACCATGGCAAATGAATCCCCCCTCCCCCTGCATTAAATGGCACCGCCTAAAGCTCTGACTTCATCACAGACCCTTCCTTCTCCCCCTCCTCCTTCTCCTCCCCCCCCCCCCATCATCATCCTCCTCCTCTTTCTCCTTCCTGGTGCCCAAGCTGTCACATGTCCCTCACATATGCTAAGCCTCCTCTCACCTCGGGACCTTGCACTTGCTCTTTCCTCTGTCTGGGAACACACCTCTAATCTCCAGGACTGGTTCCTGCTCACCATTCAGGTCTCAGCTGAAATGTCACCACTTTAAAAAGGCTTTTACAGATCACTTATCCTAAAGTATTCCCTGCTCTCTCCACCACCCGGTTCTGTTTTGCTTCCCAGAACTCACTGTGATGCAAAATATATTACTTGTGCTTTGTTTCCTTATCTGTTGCCTCAACTACAGTGTAAGATCCATGAAAACAAGGATTTGATTATTTCTAGCAGTTAGAACCGTGTCTGGAATAGCATGCTTGTGAAAGAAAGGGAGGTTAGAACAGAGAGAGGGAAGAAGGAAGGGAGGAAAGCAGAGGGGCAGGGAAGGAGGAAAGAGCTTTACGAAGCCTCGGTGTCCCTTTGGCTGCTTATTAATTTCTGAAATCTATGTTTTCAAAAATTAGGACATCATTTGCCTCTCCCCAACCCTTCTGATCATCATAGTAATAATGATTCATCAGAGGCAGAGCTAAGATTTATGGTACCATATACAATTTTGAAGACCCTCTTTAAGAAAAAGAATACATTATGAACATAATGCCAGGTATGCAAGTGCGTATGTATTTAAAATGAGAAAAGAAATCACGACACGTGATACATGTTTTGGAAACTCACATCCCTTTCTTCTTAGATCTCCCTAGGTCATTTGCCAAACTGCTCAAATAGAAATGCTTCCTGACAGTGGCCTGGCCTCGGCTACATACCTGGAACACTCTGACCCCCAGCAACCCCCAGAGCTCACAGGGGTTCAGGCATGGAGAGTCCCAGAGGCTGGCGCTTCACTTGTTTTCCAGCCCACCTGCCTCACGTTTATAAAACACTACGCCCAGCTGTCTAAAAGCCTTCACTCATGTTATCTCATTTAACCCTCACAGCCACCTGATAATAAAGCCCCACTGATAACAAATCCCCATGTCGCAGATGGGGAAACTGCTGCAGGAGTTTGCAGGGATTCTCAACAGTGTTTATCGAGCACGTCTGAAAGCGTGCTCAGCGTCCAGTGATGTATCCCCCCTTCCTAGGAAAACGTGAGCTCATTCGAAGAAGTGCAGGAGCCTCACCACCTCCCCATCTATCTTCCACTTTGATGCCATCTTAACGATAGTCTTTATTAGTCATTTACGGCCCAAGGTGCAGCTCATTTTTTTTCTCATTCCCTGACCGCACTTCTAACATCTTTATGTTTGCTTTCATTATTGCTATTTGCAGTAGTTCTTAATTCAGTGTCTTCCCGAGTTCCATTAGCATATTCTTCATTCCCTCTTGCAAATCACACAGGCAGATACAGTTAATGATGCTAAAGTGTGTCTTCACGACGGGAGTGAACCCCGAGCTGGGAGGGAAGGGCACGGTGTCTCACTGAACACAGTGGCTAGAGTCAAAAACATGGGTAACTCCCTCCCTGTGCCTGTGAAGCTGTGACAGATGGGAACCATGCCCTGCTCTGGGGATACAAATAGGCACAACCTTTCCATATATATTTGGCAATTTCTATCAAAATCACAAATGCATTTACACTTTGACTCAACAAGTCTACTTCTAGGAATTTATTTATTTACATACACATATATTTACATATACACTCACACAAGTGCAAAGAAATGAATGCCAAAGGTTATTCGTTGCAGTGTTATCTCTAGTAACAGGAAGTACAGCCTATGTGTCATCATTAGGAATCTGGTTAAATAAATGACAATCCAGCCATACAATGAAGTATTATAAAGCTAAAAAAAGAAAGAAGCATCTTATACTCAAATGTGAAAGGAATTATAAGATATAGATCTTGAAAGTAGAAGTAGGTGCAGAATAGTATGTATAGTTGGATGACTTTTTATTTTACATGTATTTTTTTATTTAGATGAATAAAAACATCACATGAAGAATAAACAAGAAATTGCTAACAGTGTTTACAAATTTGTTTTTGGAGGGCATGGTAATTAGGACAGGAGAAATACTTTCCACTAGTTATCTTTTTATCATTTTTTAATCTACATGACTGGATTACCTTGTCAAATCTTAAAATTTAAAATTAAATGGGTCACCACACACCCATTAGAATGGCTACTATTAAAAAAAAAGAAAGAAAGAAAATAGCAAGTGTTGACCAGGATGTAGAGAAATTGGAACCCTCGTGCACTGTTGGTGGGAATGTAAAATGGTACAGCAGGGTGGAAAACAGTATAGCATTTCCTCAAAAAAGTAAAAACAGAATTACTATATGATACAGCAATATCAATATATCCAAAATATATGGATATATACCCAAAAGAATTGAAAGCAGGGTCTCAAAGAGATATTTGTACACTCAAGTTCATAGCAGCATTATTAACAACAGCTAAAATGTGGAAGCAACCTAGGTATCCACTGACAGATGAAAGGATAAGCAAAATGTCTTACATACATACAATGGAATATTGTTCAGTCTTAAAAGGCAAGGAAACTCTTACACCTGCTACAATATGGATGAATCTTGAGGACATCGTTCTAAGTGAAATAACCCAGTCACAAAAAGACAAATATTGTATGATTCCACTTACATGAGGCACTTAGAGTAGTCGAAATCACAGAAACAGAAAGTAGAGTGGTGGCTGCCAGGGGCTGGAGGGAGGAGAGAATGAAAGTTATTACTTAATAGTTACAGTTTTAGTTTTACAAGATGAAAAGAGTTATGGAGATGGATGGTGGTGATGGCTGCATAACATTATGAATGTATTCAATACCACTGAACTATACACTTAAAGATGGGTAAGATGGTAAATTTTATGTTATGTGTGTTTTACCACATACACAAAAAAAATTGTTTTGACACCAAAAGCAAAGGCAACAAAAGCAAGTATCAACAAGTGGGACTACATCAAACTAAAAGCTTCTGCACAGGAAAGGAAACCATCAACAAAATGAAAAGGTAACCTACTGAATGAGAGAAAATATCTGCAAATCGTATACCTGATAACCGGGTAATAGCCAAAATACATATAAAGAATTCATGCAACTCAGTAGCCAAAAAAAAAAAAAAAAAAAATCCAATTACAAAATGGGCAGGGAACCTGGATAGACATTTTTCCAAAGAAGACATACAAATGGTAACAAGTACATGAAAAGATGCTCCACATCACTAATCATCAGGAAAATGCACATCAAAACCACAATGAGGAATCACCTCACACCTGTTAGAAGGGCTATTATCAAAAAGACAAGAGATAAAAAGTTTTGGAGAGGACATGGAGAAAAGGGAACACTTGGGCACTGTTGGTGGGAATGTAAATTGAAGCAATCGCTATGGAAAACAGTATGGAGATTCCTCAAAAAATTAAAATAGAACTACCAAATGATCCAGCAATTCCACTTCGGGGTATGCATCCAAAAAAAAAAACCCCACTATTTGAAAGGATTTATGCATCTCCATGTTCACTGCAGCATTATTTACAATAACCAAGTTATGGAAACAACCTAAGTGCCCGTCGACAAACGAATGGAGAAAGAAAGTGTGGTACACATATACCACAGCATATTATTCAGCCATAAAAGAGAAGAAAATCTTGCCATTTACCACAACATGGATGAACCTTGAAGGCATTAGGCTAACTGACATAAGTCAGACAGAGAAAGACAAATATTGTACAACCTCACTTATATGTGGAATCCAAAGGAGAACACCAAGCTCATAGATACAGAGAACAGACTGGTGATTGCCAGAGGCGGGGGAGTCAGGTGGGGAAGAGGCAGGCAAAGGTACCAACTTCCAGTTATAAAATAAATTAGTCATGAGGATGTAATGTACAGCATTTAATTTACTCATTTAATTCCCACAGCAAACCATTTCCCTATGCAGACAGGAAAAACCAAAACACGGACGGGATTGTAAGTGATCGCCCAGTGTCAGTTGTCGAGCTGGGAACTGAACCATGGCACTCTTACAGTTTAATTGCAGTTTAATAACAGTTAATAACAGTTTACAGTTAATAACACGGTGCTGCATATCTGAAAGGTGCTAAGAGAGTAGATCTTAAAAGTTCTCATCACAAGAAAGGAAATTCTGCAACTATGTGTGGTGATGGATGCTAACTAGACTTGTTGTGGTAATCGTTTCACAATGTACACAAATATCCAATCATTATATTGCACATCTGAAACTAATATAATCTTATATGTCAATTATACCTCAATTTTAAAAAAAGAGCTGATCTGAAACCTGTAACTTAAAATGAAAAAAATGAAAAAAGACACTAAAACATCTAGAAAAGAGAAGTTGGGCTTAAACATGGCTCTGAAATATAGAAATGACTGAGCTTTATAATATTCTTGAAAGAGTGTAGCTTAATACTTTTCAAATGTACGTTATAGCATAAATAAATGTTATCAAAGTGTTTTCAGAGGTAAAACAAACTTGTTTTAAGGACTAGATAGTACTCATTAGAATTACTCTACAGAGTCCCATTAACATCTAAAAAAATTTTAGATAATGTCATCATTTGAGAATTGATATGGCATCAGAGAATTATAAAATTCTTTTCATCATGCCAAAATTTATCAAAGTTACAAAGGGGGAGCTGGTCAGTTATAAATTGGTGAATTTAATGTCTTTAACAAGAAATCTATTGAGAGGGATGGTGGCACTATTTTCTGCCTAGAATCCTTTACCCCCTTCCCCCTACCCCTTCCCTGGCAATATCTTTCTCTTACTCTGATAAGCTGCCATCATCTGGTAGACATAGCTCAATCACAGGTCCACCTCCCGCTCACAGGTTGGTCATGTGACTCAGGCTGGCCAATAAGAGCCCTCTGACTTTGAACACAGTGATTGGCCCACGGTAGGGCACATGACCCAAATGGGGCCAATCAGCATCCTTATTCCAGGAAAGAAAAGGGAAGGCTCTCATTCCTGATGAGATTGTGAGCACTGAAGACACTTTAGCCTGGAGCTGCCAATGACCTCCTGTTGCCACACAGAATAAGGAGGGTGAAGACAATTGAGGGTGAAGCCAATTCAGAGAAATGCAGAGCCAAAAGATGGAGAGAATCGGGGTCCCCACAGCAGTTTGAACTTATGGATCCAGCTATATCTGAAGTCAGGACCAATCCCTGGTCTTTCCAATTATTTGAGCCAATAAATTCCCCATATTGCTGGGGTCACTTTGAACTAGCATCTGTCACTTGCAAGCGAAGGAGTACTGACTAATATGCACTTGATTATCAGCAACACTGTGCCGTTTGTCTAGTGATAAGGATGGTCCATGCTGATCCCCTTACCAGCTTCTCCTGGGTCCTTCTTATGACTAAGGACTATCCATATCAACAGTTGCTACAACCTTGCTCTCATTAGTTTCACGCTCTTACCTACTGAGTTAATGCCACGAATCAATCAATACTTCAAAGGCATTGTTCTGAGGATAGCAAGTGCTGTCAATAACAACAGATCTCCTTCGACAGCAATGTCCTAGGAGTGAAGACAAGGCGCAAGAGTGGGCAACAAAGTCGCCACAACCTTGGGCTATGATGTCATTTATTCCTACCTGATTCAGCCTAAGCCCTACTCACTTCAAGACCTGAGTCACAGCAAACAGTTTAAGAGGATGAATGACTCAAAGCAACATACCACTCAGAATTCCTTCCAACTAAGGAAGCTAGCAAAGCGGGGAGGGTTTTGGCATCAGACAGAACCCAAATTCATAATCCTGCTCTGCCGTGTACTAGCTGTGTGTCTTTGGGCCAGCCACCTAAGCTCTCTGCACCTCAATTCTAACCTGTAAAATGAGGATGGTCATTGTTCCTAAATCAAGGGATCGTTGTAAGGACCCAGTAAGGTATCACAGGGGAGGAACTTGGAACAAGTCCGGACAGGGAGAAAGTGCTCAATAAATGTCAGCATTCATTTTTTAATTATTTTTTCTTTGGCCACACCACACAGCTTGCAGGATCCTAGTTCCCCGACCAGGGATTGAACCCGGGCCCCCCGCAGTGGAAGTGTGGAGTCCTAGCCACTGGACTGACAGGGTATTCCCAATGTTAGCATTCAATATCATTTATTCATTCAATAATACTGAATGATCTCTCAGCAGCAAAGTCCGGTGACAGATGAAGCGGAGAATATAAAGTTTCTCAGACATGGGTCCTGACTTCAAATAACTTACTGTCTATTAATAAGAGAGCTAGGACTACTATTTATGTAACTATTAATAAAAAAATAATAATACACTTCTTGTACTAAGCCCTGGCAATTCAGTGATCAATAAGACAATGATCTTTGCCTTCCTGGAGGGTATGTTTTATTGGAGGAGACTGGCAATAAATAAACTGGTATTTAACTTAAAGTTCTGATAAGGACTACAAAGGAGAGTCCCCAGCATTAGGAGAGCAATAACAGGGAGTTTGAGGTGGGTGTCTTGATGTGAAAGTGATGTATCGCTCCTCCGGGTACAGCAGTAAGAGAGTGGAAGACAGAAGCAGGAGAGGGAAGGGGCGAGGGCCAAGCAAAGGGCAACCTCCTGCAAGGTCACGAAGTGGGCAGCTTCAGCCTGACCCCGCAGGGGCCTCGGGAGTGCAAGTTATGGCTCAGACTTGTCTCAACCTGAGGCCAGCGAGCCAGGGTTTCACACTCCACGCCGTCAGCCCTCAGCAAAGGGCCGTGCTGGGAGGCACAAACCTAGACGTTCCTGGGTCTCCTTGGCTGTGGGCAAGGTGGCTCCAGTAGCCCAAAGGAAGTCCTTCAGTGCGGAGGTGCTGGTACAGGAGGTGGAGGGTAGGAGCCCCCGAAGCCAGGGAGGGGCCCTCAGAGCAGTCAGAGAGACCTAGGGGATGTGGGTGGAGCTCCACAGCATCCATTACGCAGAGGACCTTAAGCCCGTTAGGAGGGGCCAGCAGGAAAGGCTCCCCTGAAAAAGTGCCATTTTAGCTGAGCAGCAGTGGCTCAGCCAAAGGCGGGGGCAGCTCGCTTTGAGATTAATTAAGGGATTGTTTAGATATAACATGTTTGTGGAAGGCAGTGAATCTGGGATCTTGTAGGATACCATTCCATCCGGGCTCTGTCTGCAGCCCTAGCCCTTTCTGCCGGACCGGGTTGATGGCTGTCACCGGTGTCACACACCCTAACTAGCGATCAAGGGCTGTTCCTAGGAAGCGCTTGACAACCTCAGAGCTAAACGACTCAAACTTTCAGTGGCCTATCCGTTGCTCATCACAAATCCTCCCAAACACAGAGCACTCGTTGCCCCCTGCACCCCTTTCTCCTGCAGCCCCTTGCCATTTATCACACTTGCCTGGCGCAGAAGTTCTGAGAGACCTCAACTTTCCCCGCCAAGCATGTTCCTAGCGCCTACTGAAAAAAATGTGATCCAAGAAACAGGTTTTAAGAGAAATCAGATCTGGATCTATCTACACCAGTACTTCTCAACTGAAGAGGGCTAGGGGGCGGAGTTACTACTGGCATTAGTGGGTGGAAGCCAGGGATGCTGTTAAACACCCTACAATGCATAGGACGGCTCCCACAGCAAAGAATCGTCTGGCCCCAAACGGCAGCTGTACTGAGGTTGAGAAACCATGACTGAAAACAATGGCCAAATGTGTGACAAAGGTTGGATCTACAATCTACAACCTCCCCCTTTTTTGCCAAGATCAGTGATGTGATGTGTGTAAGGCATGATTTTTTTCAGTGTCAAGAAACGGAAGCTATATTCAAACTATCTTAAGGACAAAAGGTTTATTACTCAATAACTGATTGGTCCAGGCATGGCTGATCTGGGGATTCTAATGATGTCATCAGGAATCAATCTTTCTCTCCCCCCACCCTCTCTCTCTCTCTCTCTCTCTCTCTCTGCCCTCCCCGATTCTCTCTCTCTCCTCCTCTCTCCCTCTGTTCTTTTTTCCTCCCTTTTAGCCTTATTTCAAGTAGCCTGTCTATGTGAGAGCTCTAAGGAGCATAGACTTAACATCCAGCAAAATTGACAACCCCCAGGGGCAGGAGAGCTTCTCTTTTCCAATACTGTAATTACATCATGATCTAGGACTTGGCTTGATTTCCTAACTGGAGCGACTCAACCATCCCTGAACTAATGGGGATACAGAACTCTCATAGGTCATGCCTGCATCCCATGTCCACATCTGGGGCCAGGGTAGGTAAACCCACCCAGAACCATATACTGAGATTGGTTCTCCAGGGAAATATGGTGTTTTGTGTGTAATTGTGCATTCAATCCTCACACTGACCCTGGAACAAAGATGGTATATTATACCCACTGTACAGACACAGAATCCCATTCAGAAGGCCACGTGGAGGAGTGGTTGGGCTTGGCAGTGGCAGGAGCCAGAGAGCCATGGTTCAGTTCCCAGCTCGACAACTGACACTGGGCAATCACTTACAATACCTTCTGTGTTTTGGTTTTCCTGTCTGCACAGGGAAATGGTTTGCTGTGGGAATTAAATGAGTTAATATATATCAAGGGTATTGATCAAGGGCATTGATCAGTCATGCCTGGGACAGACTAAGCACTTAATAAATGTCATCCATCATTTTTGAGTCCTAACCCAAGCTACTCATTTTTACAAAAGGAGAAACTGAGGTCTGGAAAGGAAATTTCTCTTCTGATGTGAAGAATGCAGGACAAAAGAGCCCACCTGCCCTGGCCCTGGTGCTCCTTTCACTACACCATGGACCCATCTGAAGACTTCATTCCCCTCCAAACTTCCTCAGCTCCAGCAGTTGGAAATACACCCCAGAACCCAGCAACAGTTGATTTTATAAATATTCCATCCACTAGGCGATGCCAGCCTCCCCAAATGAAAAGCCTTCCCAGCCACTATGGGGATTTAGAACCTAACCTTCCTCCATCGGGGTGCTCATCCTACTCTCATGCCTGCAGAGGGTGAGGAGGCCGGTTTTGAGGTTCACCCACACACTGCTCTGGCTTTTACGGTAGCTTCCCTCCCTCCTTCTCGGGGTCCCTGGAAATCCATCAGCTTCATGATATTTATTACCTGCTCCTTCCATCTGTGCGTTAGCTGCAGAAAGAGAAGCTGTGTGCTCCTTACAGAGAGCATGAGAGGCAAAGAGAAGAAAAGGTTATGGCTGTGTTTACTTTACTTAGTGCTGTTTTCCTGGCTGTCTCACAATCAGTGCTCCATAGCAACTCAATAGCATATTATTAACCAAAGAGCTTTTTCAGATAAACACCAAACAGCTACTATAATGACACAGGGCCTAGGTAGAGAGGCAAAGATACATGCTAATTTTAAAATTAAATTGCTCTCTCCCTGCATGTCTAAGAGAATGGAACAAGGACAAGAGGAGGAAGTGACAGGCAGTTAGGATGGAAAAGTCCAGCACGTGGGAGGAACCCATTCCTGTGGAGCTTAAAGAAAGGCAGCTGAGATCATGGAGAGAATTAACGCTCGCTGAGTGCTTACCACATGCCAGACACGATGCATTATTTCATTCAGTGCCCATAATGACCCTATGTAAACAGAGATGTCTCCAGGATCCTCACTTTACAGATGAGCAAACTGAGGCCGAGAGAGGCCAAGTAACTGGGATAAAATCACGCTGGGTGTGAACGGAGAGGCCAGGATTTGAAAGTAGGCAGCCTGGCTCTGAATCCCATGAACTTGGGCATTATGCTAAATGGACCCGGGCATAGGAACATGGCATTTCCAGATCTGAAGGTGCCTTTCGATTTAATCAGTTACTTGTCTAACAAATATTTACTAGATGCCAGTCGTTAGCCACTGTGAGGTGGGGACCACCAAACTTTCTCTTGCTTCCTTGAAAAACAGGCTTATACATATCCTGGCAGAGGGAAACCACGCTGGTTCTGAAGGAAAGACTGATACAGGACATCCGCTGGGGGTCCCAGCATTTCCCTTTCTGGTTGCTAAGACCAAATCAACCACAGGAACGGTTCAGTGGTGAAGCCATTGAGAGACCTCGGTTTAAATCCCAGTTGCACCTCCCATATGCTGGGTGCCACTGCAGGAACGTAACACAATCTCGCCAAACATTTTTCCTCTTAGTATAAAATGGAGAAAATAATCATGTCTACCACTTGGGGTTCTTGTAAGGATTGAACAAAGATCTTTATCATTCCGCTGAAGTTCCGAGTCTGCCTGCAGGAATGAGGCTGTGGGCTGCTCCCCTGCTGCTCTCAACTGTCAGTCATCGTTCTTCTCATCACCCAAGTGTTCCTGGCCTCAGGAATCCCTGTGGCCACCCACTGAAATCTCATTGCATTCTGTGCCCTCTGGTGGAAACAAAAACCATTTGGAGCACTGACTGCTCCAAACGGAAGGCTTGAGTAAAGCATGCTGAAGCTCTGTGCACAGTGCCGGCATGTAGCACGCATAAGCTGATATTATTTTCATCATGAAAAATCCCAACTGATTTCCTTCTTAGGAGCTTGAGTAAGCTAGTGGGTAATAGAGGCATATTGACAGAACTTTCTCCTTACTAAAAACTCCTCCCCCTGATGGGCTGAGATCACCTGTGGTCAAGTCACTTCTGAGTGTCCCGATTCTCCATTAAATACAGTAATTAGTGCTAAGTCTGCCTTGGGCAATAATAGCCAACACGCTTAGCACCGCCCCAATGCCAAGCCTTGGGTTAAGCACGACACGAACACAAGCCCACAGAACCTTCAGTGCATCATCACGAAGCAGATACAGTTACTATTCCCACTTCACATGTGACAACACTGCAGCTCAGAAAGAGCCATCCTTTGTCCCCACCACTCTCCCTGCAGGCAACAGAACTGGGCTTCAAACCAAAGTCTGCTGGCCACAGAGCCCAAGATCACAGCCCTTCTGCTGCGGTCAGAGCCTGTCTGCAGGAGTGAAGGCCCATGACTGCGTGTCCTTGGCCGATGCCCCCCACTGGCCTTCACAAAGACAGGAACTCACCCCAAGAATCCCTGAGGCCAGACCAATAGCCCCCTAGTAACTGTCGGCACCCTCTAGGTTTCCAAAAGCAGCTACGCCCCCAGCTCAAGAGGCGCGCCTCAAACATGTCACCACCTACGATGATTAGCATAACTTGCCCTTTGTTGTAACCCAGAGCCGACACTTTCCTATCTAATTGCTGTCTTAGACAGTCTGTGAGTTGGAAAGGAGAGAACCCAACCCAATCCTGGGTTAAGAGAAAAAAAAAAATCCCATAAATATGTTGACACATACAACTGGAGAGTTCAGGGGCAAAGGCTAATTCCGGCGAGAAGGATCCAGGTCCTCAAATGGTTTCAGTGACATCTACTCCTTGACCCTGCCTTCCTAGATGCCAGCTTTATTCTCGGGTGTGCTTTTCCTTCCCAATGGCAAAATGGCACCAAGAGGTGCAGGCAGACGCCCCAGCAGCCTACCAATCCCAGTTGGAACTAAACTTTTCATGCCCTGTAGTTTCAGCAGAGATCTCCGACTGTGCTTCACTGGTCCACTGGTGGTGGTCGGGGGCCGGGGGCGGGTGTCACATGCTAACTCCTGCACCAGTGACTTTCTGAGATGAGGAAGTGCAGTCATTTGATTGGACAGACCTGGGTCATGTGAGCAACCCTGGAGCCTGAGGATGCGAAAGCCCCACCCAAGAGAGAGTGGGGGGTACAGTTCCCCAAGTGGAAATCAAGGAACCGCCAGCACCAGTAGAAGCAGCGTGAAATGCCAGGCAAACAAGAGCCTCAGATACCCACTGTTTACCTCTCTTTTCTCTGCTCTCCCAATCAAAAGGCGCATCGTGTCTGACGCACTTTCCTCTGACCCAGTTTTCCTGACCTTGTTCCGTGGCTTGAGAAACAGCACAATACAGTGCAGGAAGCTGTGTAACTCAGGACAGTTCAGGCGACGGGGGAGGACAAAGAGAGAGAAAGAGAGAGAAATGGCTTACTTCTTTTCCCAAAGTTTTGCGGCAGCCTAGAGGTCTCTGGTTTATGGATGTACATTAAAGAATCTTTTCATGAGGGCTGTTTTATGTGAGAGTCATTTAAGCAAGGAGGCACTTGGCTTCTCCTTCTAAATGAAAATTTTCAATTAGTCTGAAGAAGTTAATTACACCATCCTTTAATAACCACACTTGTGGTTCTGCAAATCCTCTATTAATTGATTCAACCGTCTGCCCCCAAACCAAGAATCAGCAAACAGGTAGAAAAAAGACCAAGAAAGAAGCAGCGGTGGGGAAAAAAAAAAAGACAAAGACATGCCGTGCTGTCTACTGGGTAGGCAAGGTACAGGAAGCAAGTGCAGAAGAGTTAATGAAAATCTCCCGCACTTGGTTGTTGAGAGATTTGGGAGATTCATCCTATAGATCAAATGAGCTTTCACAGGCTGCTTGCAGCATATACGATGCTTCAGGATGCATCTTGCTGCTGCAGCATCTCAAACAGAAAGTAATTCCACAGAGCTTGATCCAGACAATTAAAAAAGAGCTACTGGACCCACATTCCCCTCCCCAAGGTGTTAGGGAAGATGCTACAAATAGCAGCTTTCTCTGGCGTAGAGATGGCATTAAAGCAGAAGCCAGAACCTAGGAAATTCCAATCCGGGCTTTGAAAAAAATGACTGCTTCCGTCCTCCCGAAGCTCAGTGTAGGAACTTCTAATACAGGCATCAGACTGGCCTGGGTTCAAATCCTGGCTCTGCTACGAGCTGCATGGCCCCGGGTAAAACCTCTTTGACTCAGTTTCCCCACCTATTAAATGGAGAAAATAAGCATCATCTACATTGTAGGGATCTTTTGACAATTAAATGGGCTAATAATGCATATAAACTGTCGGGCACTGCTTCTTGAACGTGGTAAGAAATTAATAAATACTTATCGTATTGGTCAGCTGTTACCCTAATAATGTTGCATAAAAAACCAGGGGCATCCTTCCAAAACTCCGGGGCATCCAACGATAAGCATTTATTTCCTGCACACACACCCGCAGGGGAGCTGGAATTCAGCTGGGCTTGGTTTCAGGGTGCAGGTTGGGCCCAGGTCTACTCCCCATGTCTCTCATCCTCCTTGGCCGGGTAGCTACAGAGGCACGTTCTGTTCATGGAGAAATGCAATCACTTAAGGGGCAACTCTAACCTGGGAAGCACATTTCAAGACTCCGCTCATATCTGCTAACTTCCCAGTGGCCAAAGAAAGTCACATAGCCAAAGCCAAGGGCAGAGGAATGTACTCCACCCATGGAGGTGGAAAGGAAGAAATTATATTTGCCAAATAATTATCTGACATAGCATAATCATCTTATTTATATGTGATGAGCACACAAATTATTGTAAAGCAAGCTAAGATATGATGAGTGTGAAATGAGTATTTATTATGGACTAAACCGTGTTCCCCCAAAATTCATTATGTTGAAGCCCTAACCCCCAATGTAACTGTATTTGGAGATAGGGCCTTTAAAGAGGTGATTATGGGGACTTCCCTGGTGGTCCACTGGGTAAGACTCCACGCTCCCAATGCAGGGGGCCCAGGTTCGATCCCTGGTCGGGGAACTAGATCCCACATGCATGCCACAACTAAGAGTCTGCATGCCGCAACAAGAGTCCACATGCCACAACTACAGATCCCGCGTGCCGCAACTAAACATGCCGCAACGAAGATCCCTCGCGCTGCAACTAAGACCCAGCACAGCCAAAGTAAATTTTTTTAAAAAAGAGGGGACTACGGTTAAATAAGGGCATAAGACTAGGGCCCTAATCCAACATAATTGGTGTCCTTATAAGAAGAGGAAGAGAAATCAGGGGTGTGTGCACGTACAGAGAAAAAGACCATGTGAGGACACAGCAAGAAGGCGGCCGTCTGCAAGCCAAGGAGAGGCCTCAGAAGAAACCAAGCCTACTGATGCCTTGATCTTGGAATCCCAGCCTCCAGAACTGTGAGGAAATACATTTCTATTGCTTAATCCACCCAGCCTATGGTATTTTGTTATAGGAGCTGCAGCAGACTGATACAGTGGTACAGAAAATAAATGCTAAAGAAGGAAGAGATTGCTTACAGAGAGAAGAAACCAAATTTCACGGAGAAGACATTTTCTGGTTATAAGACAGGTGGTAATTCAATAGGAGAAGATGGAAGAGAGTTGGGGGGATGACATCCCAGGCGCAAGAGTTGGCCTGAGCCAGAGTTCTAAAGAGGGACAGAAAGACAAGTTAGCACTTCACTGAACACTTGGTTGCAGGCACTGCGTTAGGCTCTTCACATACAGGCACTTGTTCAATCCTCAAAACAACCCTAAGAAAAGGATGCTAGTAGTATCCTACATTTTAAGGAAGAAGAAGCAGTTTTGCAAAGATAAAGGTTAACATCGAAGGACATCATGCAACAGAAGTAAAATATGTCAGCAATTTCTACTCATTGGTTGCCTTTAGTTGAGGTCTAGAAAACAAACCCACGGCCTGACGATGAGGAAGCAAAGTTCTCCTAAGAAATATCAGACACATAGTGCAGGAGGAAAGCAAATGTTTCCCCAAGGCAGGAAGAATTGCAGATTAGGAAGGAGAAAAACAGAGAGGAGAGAGGCAGCCTCCATTCAATATAACAAAAATGGCAAGTAAGAGTTATCAGGAACATAGCATGTGTCAGGCACTGTTCAAAGCATTGTATAATGTTTACCGTTTAATAATCAATTGACTTAATCTGCACGGTAAACCTATGAGGTAGGTACTAAGCGTTCCCATTCTGCAGATGAGAAAACTGAGCCACACCATGCTGCTAGTGAGCAGCAGAGGCCAGGACTGGAAACCAGGCTCTCTGAATGCAGAGTTCATGATCCCAACTCTTGCACGTTCTCCTACCTCTTGCTCTGCTGTAATGTATTTCAGAAAGGAATTTATCTCGCTAAAGAACTGCTTTGATTCTGCCTCTTCTTTATTTACAAAGCAGCAGTGGTCCCCACTGCCCTCAGGACAAAGTCCAAAATCATGACCTCAGCCTTCAAGGTCATTGTTCAACCTGTCCTCATTTGCCACTTACAACTTTGATTTCAAAGTGATCTGCTCACCCATATGCAAGCAAACGCCCCAAAAATCGTCCCCTACCCGCAAACTGGGTTAGCCTCTCTTCTTTGTCAAGTCCACTCACCCATAATTGTGATGAACAACCAAGGTGGGCTTCAGGGCCAGCCCACCAGGAGTTCCACAGCCAGGTCCCGGCTCCAAAGCCATCCAGAGCCGGCTGGCACAGGGCGCCATCTGGTGGCAGGAGCCTGCTCTGGACGAAACAACGCGGGAGGACTCTGGGGCTTGGAGCCCACTTGTTCTGCCAAGAATTAGGAATCTCGCTGTGAGCTGGCACCCACTTCACCAGCCTGATGCAGGAAAACAGAGCCAGGAGAATTCCAGTGGCCCTGGGCCCCTCCCTCTGCCTCCCTGCTTCCCGGAATGGGGTAGCTTGAGATGGGGTCACCTGCCTTTTCCACAGACAAGCTGTACCCCTCCACCTTTCCCCCCTTCCTTAAAAAAGTTAAACGCTTTAGCTCAACCCCACTTGACAACTGAATGGAAGAAAAGAGAGTCAATCAGCAGTTGGGTTATATCACCATTCATTTTCTCAAGGTTCTGTTGTACTATATTATTTGAAATTTTATAATGATCATGGATCTTTCTTATAATCAGAATAAAACAGCAATTATCATTTTGAAAGTTAAGAAGGAAGGAAACTACACCGTGTTTCTTTTCTGCTTTTACAGGAATGAGTATGGGGGGGGTGGGAGATTTTTAAAAACTACATCTTCCATCAGAGTAAATTCACTTACAGTTTTTCCTGAATAGCAATCCATGAGCTAATACATGTTTTAAGCTCTAGTCATCCCTTTTTCCACCTCTGCTTTCTTTTACAAATATTATATTTCCTTGATTTCTCAGGTGGGCAGAGAACTTAACCCTCAACATCCCCATACTAAATAAGTGACCTTAATAAATCGACCTCACACTATACTCCCACCAGAATAGCTAAGATGGACAAGACAGAAATACCAAGGGTTGGTAAGGATTCACAACACCTGAAACTCCCAATACTTTGGCGGGGGGGGGGGGGGCGGGGGAGGGGGGAACAGAGGAGAAAGGGTCCAGAGTTTTTGGGGTGGCTGGTCATCTTCCGTTTACTGATATTGGTGCCCCTTACATGGGCGTGTTCAGCATGTGAAAATCTAAGCTGTACACTTATGATTTGGGCACTCTCATTTGTATATTACAGTCCAAAAAGTTTTTTAAAATAGATATAACTCCTATGAAGGATTAGGCTTTAATCAGTATAATTCACTCAGGGCCTTTTTCTCCAATTAATAGTAAAGGAGCAAAAGCAAAGCCCCTGCAGGTTGAAAACAGCTTATAGATGAAAAGAGAAAAATCAGATTGCCTGTCATATCCACAATCTTACCAAAAACCAGATGCATATTTTATCACCAACAGGTTTCTCAGCAAGAGGAAATAGTTCATCCTCCAAAAGGCCAAAGAGTCTTAATCTCTGTGCAGGTCTGTCCTAAGGTCTTTAAAGGTGACTGGTGGTCATTCCTCTGCCTGCCTTTATTTTAAGTGAAAGACATTTTCTGGAGACTTAAAAGGACCAACAGAGGGGCATACTGCCATTTGACCTGATTTTGATCTAAGTTTAATCCAAAAAAAAAAATTTATGTACAGGTTGAATTGCTTATAGAATGCGTTTGTCTCTCGAGCGCTGTATGCCCAAGCAGGTAGAAGGAAGCCCAGGTGGGCTTCTATAAATCTTATCCACACACTTCCTCCCTGCTACCCAGGATGGCTCTCCAGTCTCCAAACAGGTGGACAGCGACACCTAGTGGAAGCAATGGAGAACAAGCTACCTTTGGTAACTGCCACTAACAAAAATCCTGTGCATGCGTTTACTTTAAATGACGAAATAGGTAAGTTTTTAAAAAAAAACAAATGAGAGTCACCCACTTAAAAACAGGTAAAGAAAAAAAAAAAAAAAAAACAGGTAAAGAATTAAGGAAGGAAATGAAAGAATACCATTTTCAAACGGTAAATAAATATATATTAAAATATGCTAAATATGACTAGAAAAGGAAATTAAAACACCAATGAAATACCATTTTCACACACCTGATTGGAAAAATTACTGAAGTTTAATAATCTCAAGAGCTAATGAGAGTGAAGGGTGATGGGGTCCTCCCAGGACTCTCACGGTGCAGGGGGACAGTAAATTGGTTCTGTATTTAGGAGGGCAATTTGATGTTCTTTTTCAAAATATTAAATGCACATAACCCAACAGTTCTAATTTTCAGACTTAAGCCTAGACAATCATTTTCATTTCTGCACAAGAACATGAGTACAATCTAGGACACACAGTTGTTCCAGAAAGCAAGAAAACATTCAGTGAGTAATGGGTTCATGTCCAAAGGAAGGGGTGCCCAACGGCCAAAGTTGAGACAAGTGGGGCATGAAAAAGAGTAATGGCTGTAATTGATTGAAACAGAGCAAATATGTAAAAATCCATGAATCCATATTGATACATAAGAAGGGTGCCAACAAAACAAAACAAACTTATCTGCCATCATTGGAGAGAACTATAATACCATCTCCTTACTCTAAAAATTGGTAATTAATGGGAAAGAATTAAGCATTTGGCCTACACTTCCAGTAGGAACTAAAATCCTATAACCCCAGTAAAGGAAAGAAATCTCTTCTTTACAGAAGAATGTCAGTTCATCAATGTAGAATATATGGTAGAATTTGCAAATCAAATTCTGCAACCGCAAATGAAATACTTGATTGAGCCAAGGACCAGCAATTAGGGCAAATGATGGGGAGCTGGACATTTGCCTGGTGCCAACATACCCTTCCTCTTGAAGTACTTCAAGATTACTTTCTACTTTCGAGAGGAAATCTGTAACTGTATAATGCAAGGATGTGACTCCCTCAATCTTAAGCCAATAATCAACATTAGCAGCTCTTATGGGCGGCAGCGTGGGGCGGGCAGAGCCAGACGTTATGTGTTTTCTGTCATGATGCAATGTGGAGTATACATTTGGTACCCCTACCAAATATTCTTGCCAAAAAGCTTATCCTGAATCTATTCAAGCCTTTAGAAATAACTTCCAGTTTGCAGAAACTTTAGGTGATAGAGAAACAAGTTAAGCATCATCAGAAGGCAGCAATCTCAAAATCCAAAAGGTAAGACGTTCTATAGGACGCTGGTCTTATCGATGTCATTGAGACAAAGTTAAGTGGGTGCGGATGTCACTATCCTAAATCAAAAGAGACTTTAAGGACAAGATATAACAACCAAATGTAAAGTATAATGTAGAATTCTTGATTGGATTCTGATTTGAGACACATTTGGGAGACTATTAGGAGAAATTGCAATGTGAACAAGATATCAAGGGGTTATTGTTAAGGTCGTTAGGGGTGACATGGAATTGTGCTCATGTAGGAAAACATCTTCATTTTTTAGAGATTCACACTGAGATATATTGGGGTAAAATGCTATGATGTCTCATTCACTTTAAATTTGGCCAAAAAATAGGTTAAACCAATATAGCAAAATAGTAACAATTATTAAACATAGGAGAAGTGAGTATAGGTATTCTTTATACCACGCTCTCTACTTTTCTGGGTTTGAAATTTATTAAAATAAAAAATAATAATAGAAAAAAACAAGATGTACAAGAACGCTCAATGTGACAGATTATCATAGTAAAAAATCAGAAGCAACCTCAATGTCTTTCAACACCAGAATGGATAAATAACCAAACTTAATACATAGACTTCACATTGTACTCCCACCAGAATGGCTAAGATGAAAAAAACAGACTATTTAGTACTATGAAGTACTAGTAAACAGTAAAATGACCAATTTTTTCTATTCTTATGTATACTTATTTTTAAAGTTTGTTTATATTTTCTTTTACTCCTCATCATGGTCCTAGCTTTTGGCATCTTACAGATGCACATATTTACTATGCCTTTATCAGATAAGGCTATCCAGGTCAGTGGTTCAAATTCCGAATTTCATGAACTGGAAACATTTCAAAACTTCACCTCCCCAAAAAAGTGGCATAAGGACTGTTGGAAATGGCATAATACGTTATTTAAACATAAAACGTTATTTACCAACATCATCTTTTCACACAAGAAAGGACATTTTATCACAAACAGGTACAGATGAATGGATATAATCCCAGAATGAAGCACAGTCCCTTACAAAGAATAAATTTGGATTTATGAAGAATCTCTATGTCATCTGAACAACCAGTAAAAACTTGGCAATTGACAAAAAAACTAAACTCTGGCAGTTGGGGCTTTTATCAAGTCACCTTGCTTAGGACATGGAGTATTAGAACGTGATGCCTCGTTGGGCAGAATCCACACTTAGGAGTTCTCTCATCTGTTTGAACTGGAGGAAAACTCCATTGCCAAAAAAAAATGTTAACAAACAACAATTATACATGACAACCAAAATTCCAAGCCCTCAGTGAGCTGGAATTTACTAGACAAGCTGCATCCAAAAAGTCCTATAACTCACAGCCTAAGAACCGCCTGAAGTTTATTCCGAGTCCAAAGGCTCCTCTGTGTCAGCTAGTATGTGTGGTGGGTCGAACCCTGGGCTTTGGACCAACCTGATTTAGATTTGAACTCTACCAGCTACTGACTTGTAGCCTCTAATTTTTACTATCACGGGGGGATCAAATGGAATAATGCAGGTAAACTACTCAGCACAGTACCTCATGTAGCTCATGCGGTGAGCAACAAAAACACCTACTGTTACTGTACTTTCATTCCTGACGCCGAATTTCCAAAGTTTATGATTCTTCCCCAACTGGAAAGACGGAGACCTAACCAAGAAGGAGTGCACAGGGCCGAGCACAGGTTGGCATCACCAAGCACTAGAAAGTTCCACGTAGGACCAGGTCAGGTCACCACCTACCTGGGGGTAAGTATGGCTGCCGGTGAGGAGGGGAGACCAGCAGAGTCCGCCAGAACCCGGGAAGGAAAAAGGGCTGGGGACGAGCATCTGGTGCCCCGCACGCCGAGCGCAGAGCTACCCCTCACTGAGGCTGGAGCTTCCTCGCCCTGCAGACCCATTTCTTCCCGAGACCCCTGCCACCGAGGCTTCCGGTCTGGCTGAGACTGTCAATCATGTTTCCCCGCCCACCTCTGGTGAGTGACGCAAACTATAGCCAATCAGATTCTGCTTCTCCCCGTCTTGCGTCAACTGACTGGAGGACAGAAAACAGAGCCAATGTATCGTGACCTGATGGTGTCCTGAACGCCCAGAGCTGCCTGGGGCCCCATCCTGTCCAAAGAAAAAGCCCTAAAGAGTTTCCTTTTAGTTTAAGAATGTCCCATAACCCTCCAATACATTCCTTTTATGTGTAAGTTAAACAAGATTGATTCCCATTTTGAATCCTACTCAGCCATAAAAAAAGAACGAAATAACGTCATTTGCAGCAACTAGAGATTATCATACCAAGCTGAAGCAAGTCAGAAAGAGAAAAATAAATACCATATGATATCACTTATACGTGGAATCTAAAATATGGCACGAATGAACCTACCTACAGAACAGAAACTGACTCACAGACACAGAGAACAGACTTGTGGTTGCCAAGGGGGAGGGGGAGTGGGAGGGAGAGGGATGGAGTGGGAGTTTGGGGTTAGTAGATGCAAACTATTACATTTAGAAATGGATAAACCACAAGGTCCTACTGTACAGCACAGGGAACTATATTCAATATCCTGTAATAAACCGTAAGGGAAAAGAATATAAAAAAAGAATGTGTATATGTGTGTGACTGAGTCACTTTGCTGTACAGCAGAAATTAACACAACATTGTCCATCAACTACACTTCAATTTAAAAAAAAAAGATTGACTCCCATTTCTTGCAACCCCCAAATTGCAAATGGCATCATTCTCTCCTCTGCCTGTGCTGCAGAGCCAGCCTCCCCAGCAGCACCTTTCCTGCTTCTCCCAACGCAGGTGTCACATTCAGTGATTTTTTTCAATGCACGCCTACAAGGTGCTGAGCCGTGTACCCAGCTGTGGGAACAGCAGTGGACACTGCAGATGCCCACACAGTGACCAATGCAGACCATGACCAAACAGTGATCCATGCCCTGGGGAGAGCAGTATTGGGGCTCCTGGAGGTGAGGGGGCCCCATTCTCCAGACTGTCCCCAACGGCTGCAATGAAAAGTTAGGATACAGCGTGTGACTGCAGAAATGCAATTGGAACGCTTTTTCCCATCAATATGTTCCGTTCCTTTTTCTCAGGTTTTTTCCATCAAGAGTCCCTTAAACTACATTTTCATAGGTCTTTTCACTGCAGAGCTTACGAACTCAAATGCCTCCTGGGGCCGGATATTTTATTCATTCGACACAGTCACACTTTGTATATTAAACACACGGGACTATTCTTCCCTTCAATAAAAAATATGCTCTCTGCCATTTGTTTTATTGAAAAACTATGCCCTCTCCTATGCTTGGTTTTCAAACGTTTGACGGAGACATGGACAGGAGAATTATATCTCTTCCTTCTTAATTCCATGAGAAAAAGAAAGGGCAAGTGTAATAGTAAATAGCAACTGACATTGGCCCTCACTGTCAAGGATCTCATAACGTGTGCTGGGATTATGGAAAACTTGAGAGCCCTGTCCTGATCCAAAGGGAACCTTTAACACCAGCTACAGCTATTTATTGTTACGCAGCGAGGTCTCTTTTCCAAGACAAACCAGGAATCCAGCTTTTTATGTAAATGTATCTGATTTTTAAGTGTTAGCAAAAATTCAAAGCTTCATTTTTTTAATGCCATGCAGCCCCATTTGCAGTTCAAACAGACAAGCATACAAGCAAACATGAGCTACCGGCTGCCCTGGGGACGTTAGTTTGCAGCCGTTGTGGTTACAATCCTAGCCCACACTTCACATGTATGCAAATTAGATAAAGGTATCCTTTTCCCAGAGATATTTTATTGCGATTTGCCAGAAAAGTTGTCCTAACAAATATAAAAAGCTGAGATGTTCATGACGTACATGGCACCTCCTGGAGTCGGGCAGTACACAACCTGCACACCTGGACATGGCACCCCGCTTTCGTCCTCTTTGAACTTTTCAAGATAAGCCCCTAAAATCCCACTCATGATTTTTAAAAATTGTCTTACTTTCTAATTGTTTCTATTTATATTTGACATTGTATTTATACCTGAAAGATGAATTGAAGAATTGATTAAATTATCCAGCTAGGACAAGTCATAGCTGAAATTAAAGGAGATTTGAGGGGGTTTGAAGCTCGAATCTCAGTCCCCTCTTCACTTTGTGGCACTGTGACTCTTAGAGGCACATCTGCCTGTGACAGGATAATCTACACCAGGTCCCCTGAATCCTCTCACATTCTGGAAATAGATGGATGTGATTGTTTACAGCTGGAATTCTCATTGCACAAAATCACCTTCTCCCAGCTATCAATTATTGTCATTATCTGTAGCTAGGCAAGTTCTTTACACTGTTTTCTGAAACTATCTCAGATCAGTAATTAGCTCCCCAGCCAAGGCTCTTGGCTTTCACTCTTTAATGAGGTGCATGACCATGAAGCCATTGGAATGTGAAAACTGAAAGTGATCCCCTGTCATCCTTCTATGATACAACAGACTCATTTCCTCTCTTCCACTGATAAAGGATCAACAAAAACTTTTTCCATTTTTTTGTAGGAACCCTTTAGAGGCCAACCTACTTAGTCTAAATGGCTACAGGTCACACCTTGAGGCAGAAAGTGCATCGCAGAAAAGAGGTTGGTGTTTTCCCTCTGGCAAAATCCCTTCTTAATTAAGAAGCACACCTGCATCATTTAAACACATTTGAGCCTGGGTCCGGCCAAGTGTGCAGCCAACTGTCTCCACTAATTGCCCAAATTCACCAGCCCCCCCAGCTCGTTAACAGTGAAAAAGCTGTCCTCTCCCTGGATTCCTCACAAACAATTCCCAGAGATTCAAAGAAATAACCAGGCCGGAAGGTGGCACCAAATTCTCTCTCATCTTGATGCCAGGCACACAAGAAAACTCAGCTCCCGGAGGAAAGGGGATTTTATAGACTGGGAGAAAATCTGAAGGTGAAGGGTTTGTTTTTTGGCCAGACATTAAATTATTCTCCGAACAAATGTGTTTTTCCTTCATACAGAAGAGACTCCATTACGCATATTTCAACATTTAAAAGGACTCCCAAAGCTCAAAAGAAAACTCAGTCAAGTATGTGAAGCTGCTCTCAGTGAAAGAAATTGATGCCTCTCAAAAGACCTTTCCGTACACTGGAGGTGAGCTTTCCAGTCTGGTCCACAAGGCACAGAGGAGATGGGAATATGGTGATTGGCAGAGGGAAGGCAGCTGGCTGATGAGTCAGGCCACCAAATGGCCCTTTGGGACACCAAACATCAAGATGATGCCAGCACTGGTCAGGGAGTCAGGGGACTGAGGTTTGAGGAATGGCTCTCCCACAGGTCATCCCAGAACCTCCAACTATTTGCTCCACAGAAGTCTGCGCTGGAGCAGCGGTGATACCTGGCAAGGAGCGGGTGCGCGCCGTAGGGAACAGTGCTAACGAGGTCAGCCTCCAGCATCTTGCTCCTTGGGTTCAAATCCCACCTCTGACTGTGGATAAGTCACTTCACCTTTCTGAGGCTCCGTCACCTCTTCTGCAACCTCACGGGGTTGTCGTGTCCAGCCTGGGAGTGGGGTTTTCAGGAAATTATCCCAACAGCTAACCCCAAGTCCTCTGGAGTGTGGGGATCTGAGACTGGCCTGAACCGTCTCTGTCTGCACGTGGGCGGGGGGAGGGGGCAGGAGAAGTAGCTGCACCCCTACTGCCGGGGTGACATAGTGGGTACTTCCCAAGTGCTATGGAGTCCCCTCTGGAGGACCTGGAACCCTCTAGAAGGATCCCTGTCAATGGCGTGGCCTGCACAGCAAGGAGACATGGCCAGAAGAGGCTGTGGTCCATACCCCCCAGAGCAGGAACTAAGGCAAGGGGTTCGCCAGCAGCAAGTCTGCGTGGGCCACCCTTGTCGGGGGACTGTGCAGGGCATCCAAGTATCCAAAGAACCCTCAAATGTACCCCCGAAGAAAGAAAGAGTTCTGGATGTAGGCAAAGTCCAGAGAACCAGAGTCTTATTCGTATTTGTTTCCTACTGCTGCTGTAACGAACTACTACAAACTCAGAGGCTTAAAATCCTTTCCAGTTCTGCAGGTCGGAAGTCCGAAACAGATCTCACTGGGCTAAGGCCAACCTGAGCTCCCTTCTGGAGGCTCCCCGAGAAAATCTGTTTCCTTACCTCTTCAACCTTCTAGAGGCTCCATCTTCACCGCCACCAATGTAGCTCCCCACCCCTGGCATCACGTCTTTTTCCCTCTCTTCTGCCGCCCTCTCCACTTTTAAGGACCTTTGGGATGACACTGAGAATCCAGGCTCATCCTCCTATTTTAATTCCATCGGCAACGTCAATTTCCCTCTGCCACGTAACCTACAATACTCACAGGTTCCAGGACTAGGACAAGGGCAGCCTTGGGGGCCATCATTCTGCCGCCACACCCTCAAGAGGCTCTCATGTCCCCACAAACCTTGCTCCCCCTGCCTCTGCAAGGCTCCTGGAACTAAATGTCATTCTTTCTCTCACTGCCAGACCTTTTCCCTCCTCACATAGCCATCCTCCTTCTCTGCTGTTTCCCTGTCTGCAGCCAGCATCTCTGCTTGGAAATTTGGCCTCCAGCTCACAGACCTAACCCCTAAGGCTGAGAATGAATGGTGGAAACATTCATCTCCGATGCAAAGCCCCATGACTGGCTCTCTAATAGGGAAGCAATAAACATTGCTCTCCGTGTGTATGTGCACGTCTCTCCTTCCTAAGATGCCTAAAACAGCACCTGCTGAAGGTACCATCACTCAGGGTCATCTGAATGTCCTGTGCTTCACCAGCCCAGGGATACAGACAGTCACAATCAAATTAGTGATTCAAATGTCGCTGGCAAGCTGCCCCATCTGTTCACTCGGGACCTCCAGGTTCCCCCGTAAAATCCACCAACACCAACCCTCTCTCTGGGAGTCCTTGAAGGCTCTGAGATACGCTTCCTGGGTCTTCCACAGCCTCCAACTTAAGGAAAGCCACCGTCCTCTGTGAAGCACTTCTTTTAAAAAAAATGAATTTTTAAAATTTTTATTGGAGTACAATTGATTTACAATGCTGTGTTAGTTTCAGGTGTACAGCAAATTGAATCAATTATGCACATACCTATATCCACTCTTTTTTTTTTTAGATTCTTTTCCTATATAGGCCATTACAGAGTATTGAGTAGAGTTCCCTGTGCTATACAGTAGGTCCTTATCAGTTATCTATTTTGTATATAGTAGTGTGTATATGTCAATCCCAATCTCCCAATTTATCCCTCCCCCCCTTATCCCCTGGTAACCATGTTTGTTTTCTACATCCATAACTGTACTGCTGCTTTGTAAATAAGTTCATTTGTACCTTTTTTTTAGGTTCCACATATAACCAATATCGTATATTTGTGTGAAGCACTTCTTCACAGAGGCTGGTGTCCTCCAGGAAAAGGCCAGTGTCCTTACAGTGGGATTGTCACCACTACCTACTCTTGATGGATCAGGGCAGCCCTGTAAGTACAAGAAGGAAGCAATCCCTCACCCACTCAGTGCTTCCACGGGTCATCTGAAGCCCAAAGAAGCTCTGTTGAGCCCCGTGTCTCATGAAATTTCAGGGAAACAGTTCACTCATCTTCTGGCCGTGCCTTCCTGCATCTGAGCTGTAAATTAGTCCAAGGGACGAGGCCAGGGAAGAGACTGGTCCCCAGCTAACCCTTCTATCATCCTCCTCCCTGTTTTTTCTCCTCTCTGTAGGGAGGCTCTAGATCATTCTTCTCTTGTTCTGAAGCCAAAAATTAAAAAAAGTATAGCAAGCTTAACAAGAAATCCTGCATGCCTATCAACTATTTCATACTTAGACCCGAGCAAGAGGGTCCCTGCTCTCAGTTCTGCAGGCCCTGCGTATCACACAAATAAGATGTCAGTAAACAGTCATCATCACACAGGTGCCCGAGTGAATCATGTCCCCAGAATCTGGTGCTCAGACTAACACCGCACCCGTCACCCTGGACATCTGCTCTCATGACTAACACCATTCAGACCCTTGGGAAACGCTTTTCCGCATCTCTTGCCCTGGTCCTTAATTCAAAAGGCAACTGCATCCAAACACCATGAAGGTTTGGGGGTTGCCCAGCCTCGGAGATGGAGTGTAGAGAGGGTCTGAGCAACAGAAATGTTTAGGTAAGAGAAAAGGGAAACGAACCAATTTGTCCAGGGCTTCTCCATACATCTCTGCAAACAGAAACACTGACCTGTCGCTTCCTGGGAGTCTCAAGCATCCGCTGTTTTGCATCTCTCCATCTTCCAATTCATGGTTCCAGATAAACTCATCAGTGAGCATGGTGATCACACAGTTGCTCACGGTGGCTGAAGACTTTGAGCAATATGGGCCACCTTGCAGGATCTTATGTGCATTTGCACACATGCACTTGTGTATCTATGAAAACAGGGGTGAAAAGCCATTCCTCTCCTTAATGCTGGCAACTCGATAGCCACCCAATGCGAGAACTGCAAATAGATTTACTTATGTAAAAATATTTATTTAAAATTTACTTACATATAAATATTTCATTAAAATGTTTAGATGCTCAAATTTTTTTTTTTTAAATAGATCCTTATTGGAGTATAATTGCTTCACAATACTGTGTTTCTGTTGCATAACAAAGCAAATCAGCCATATGCATACACACGTCCCCATATCCCCTCTCTCTTGAGCCTCCCTCCCGTCCTCCCTATCCCACCCCTCTAGGTCATCACAAAGCACCGAGCTGATCTCCCTGTGCTACGCTGCTGCTTCCCAATAGCTATCTATTTTACATCCGGTAGTGTATATATGTCGACGCTACTCTCACTTCGCCCTCCCACCCCATGTCCTCAAGTCCGTTTTCTATGTCTACCTCTTTATTCCTGCCCTGCAACTAGGTTCATCAGTACCTTTTTTTTTTTTTAGATTCCATATATATACGTTTAGATGCTCAAATTTTAAATGTCAGCTTTATTTAAATAATTTTGTTTAAAATGATCATTTTCATTCATTAGGATTTTTAGTTGCTTTTTGTTTGAGTAGATAGTGTTAATGTTTTGAAAGGAAAGTAACTTTTAGAATATATATAAACTTCTTAGGTTTTACTTATCTTAATGTACACTTTTATGAAAATATACTTTGCTACACTTTGGTTTATAAAGTACTTTTTAAACTTCCTTCCATGATTCTCAAAGTGTGGGCACAGCTCGTCTGTACTGTTTGTTAACAGTGAGTGTGGAAGATTGGCACAGAAATTGAGAGTGAGCGTTTATCTTATTTATCTTATCTTATTTATCATCCACTGGAAACCGTTCACACATAAGTCTCTTCCACGGGGGGGGGCTTGGAATCACACTTTGAATCGCACTGCCTGTCATTACTGTCAATAAAACATAAGTTACATGAAAAATCTTCACTTCAGCAACATAATTAGTAGCTTGGCTGAAAAGAAGGCAAAAGAAACTTTGTGGAATGAATATGAGCACATCTGTCTTTATTACTCAATCCTCAAATGTTACCAGCTCATGGAGAGAGCATCCAAACAACCACAATAATATTTTATCATCTTTATTAATTTGCCAACTCGGCCATATGAAACCTGAGTTTTGGTTTTTTAGTATTGAATATTAGTTTTATATTTGTTTGTAATTATTGCTGTTAAAGTATATATGTCAAGGTGGCAGGACAGAGCTTATTTTAGTTAGCAGTTATGAGCTTGATTTCTATACTTTCAACATTGAGACATCTAGCGGGTGGACCTCCATTTGAACTCTTGGCCTGAATCCCACAAGTGTTAGTGGGTCTGCACATAATCATGCAGAGGAATAGTGGGCAAAGCTTGCCATTTGAGGAAACTAGATAAGCCTCCATAGACGGCATACTTTTTTTTAACCCTTACCCCTAAACCAGCTCATGGGCCCTTTTGTCTCATAACTGACCAAGGGCACATGTGGGTCTTTTAACGCCTGACTAGGAAGCACCATGAACTTCAGAGCAACCAGACAGCACAGAATACAAAGGTTGAGGGAAAGCTGGTGGTCCATAGGGCAATCAGGAGCCCCGCGGGCAGAGCTGAGAGGTCACAGCAAAGACTGTGAGCCCACAACATCCAAAAGATTTACTATCTGACCCTTTACAGAAGATATTTGCCAAACCCTGACCTAGATCTTGGAGGGCTTCATAAACCAGGTTAAGGGATTAAGCTTTATCATAAGGACAGTGATGATTGGATGATTTAAACAGAACTGACACAGATTTACAACTTTAAAACCACCACTCTGACTGCAAAGTAAAGGATGGAATAAGGAGGGAAAGAACGAAGACGGAGAGTCCAGTTGGGAGGCTGTATCAACAATCAGGTAAAAACGGAGGGTAGCCTGGACTAGAGATGGCAAAGTTAAATGAGCTCCACTCATTTTAATTCCGAATGCAGTTTTTGTTCCTGCACTATCTGCAAGCACCACTAGATGGCACCACCTCATAGAGAAAAATCCCACCTTTATCTTCAATATCTAAGTTCTTATTTCAGGGTGCTGGGCTAACCGTTTAGGAACTTAAGAGCTGTAATTCAAGTATTTCATTGGTTTAACCCTTGGAGTAGATTTTAAGAAGAACCTACATCGTCAGTTAAGTTTATGTCTGTATTCTGTGGGTTTTAGCAGAATAAGCAAGGGTTTTATCAGAAACGTAAAGATGAACTAAATTCACCTCTCCAGTTAAAATATGCTGGTGTAGGCAACAGAAAAATGGACAAAGACCCAATCACCCCAATTTCCTAAAGAAGATATGCAAAGATCAATGGGCACCCCCCCCCCATAAAAACTGCTCTGCATCACTAATAATCAAAGAAACGTTCATTAAAACAAAAATAAGATATAATTTAGGCCTAGCAAGATTTTTTGCTGAATGATGATCCCAGCATTGGCAAAAGCATGATAAAATGGGCACCCTCAGGCATTGCTGATGAAAGTGGAAACTGGTATAATATTTCTAAACAGGAATTTTTCCATGAATATCCAGAATTTTTTTTTTTTTTTAATTTCACTGCGCCACGCAGCATGTGGGATCTTAGTTCCCCATCCAGGGATCGAACCCACGTCCCCTGCATTGGAAGCGCAGAGTCTTAACTGCTGGACCACCAGGGAAGTCCCTATCCAGAATATTTTAATTCTACGTATTCACTGGCCAGTGAATTCACTGACTTCTACAGGTATCTAAGGAAACAGTTACGAGTGTGGACAAAGGTTTTCACCTAAAATGTCTACCACAACATGATTTATAAACCTGAAAGCAATCTAAGTGGCCAATAGCAGAGAAATCATCCAGCAGGGTATGTCTACACCTGAGTGAATGAAAAAATAATTCCTGAGCCTCTACCCCATGCCAGGCACTGTGCTGAATATTGAAGACACAGCACTGAACACAATGGGCCAGGTCCTCACTGTCCTAGAGTGGAATTGTTAAAGGTGTGCTATTTTCAGAGAATATTTCATGAGTTGGGAAAATGTTCATGATATCACAAGTGGAAGCAAAAAAGATTTTAAAAATGCATATGCAGCATGCTGCAAACTTCTTTAAATGTACATTATGATAGAATATGAAATTCTTCAGCCCACAAATTCATGTGTGCAAGAAAGTGCACACTTCTTTATTTCTCATAAATCAACTTGATTTTACTTCTGAGCTCCAATCCTGCAAAGGGGTTAAGAAATTCGGCCTCGGTCAGGCTCGGCCCTTCCTCTTCCTACCCTCCAGGGTTTAGTCAAGGTTCTCACCCAGGATCCCAGTGTCTTTGCTCATGTGTGCACAGCAAGGGTCCCAAAATGCCCATTGCCAAGGCCCTGTGGTTCTGCCAGATCTGCTGCTCTGGTCTTTCTGACCAGTAAAGGTTACAAGTCTGGCAGGCACTTATGCTAAAATCCCCAAAAGCAACCTTGGACACTCCGTAGGGCCTGCCACTCCAGGTGTGGTCTGAAGCAGCAGCATGGGCATCATTGGGTACCACTGGATCAGAATCTGCATTTCAACCAGACCCCTAGGTCATTCGTGTGCATATTACAGTATGCACCGCCCTAGGAGGCCTTACCATACCTGCCTGGTACAGCCCAGGTGGAGCTCAGATTGGGGTCGTTCTGGGAACCCTGGGGCTAATCACTCACTAGCCCCAGGAAATAAAGACAGCAAAGGAAGGTCTTGTAGGCAGCTTCAGCCTGTTGCCCTGCCCCTGCTACAGGCCCCCCTCCCAGTTACAGAAGATCAGGCCCTGCACCTACTTTAATGAGGGAAAAGCAGGAGAAAAACTCAAGGAAGGGGTATAAATTCTAGTCACAAACATATCTTGTTTTTCATAAAATCAAGACTAAAAAGAAAATATCATAAAGAAGGTAGCAGTAACTAAAAATAGAACTACCATACGACCCAGCAATCCCACTACTGGGCATATACGCTGAGAAAACCATAATTCAAAAAGAGTCATGTACCACAATGTTCACTGCAGCTCTATTTACAATAGCCAGGACATGGAAGCAACCTAAGTGTCCATCAGCAGATGAATGGATAAAGAAGATGTGGCACATATATACAGTGGAATATTACTCAGCCATAAAAAGAAACGAAACTGAGTTATTTGTAGTGAGGTGGATGGACCTAGAGTCTGTCATACAGAGTGAAGTAAGTCAGAAAGAGAAAAACAAATACCGTATGCTAACACATATATATGGAATCTAAAAAAAAAAAAAAAAAAAAAAGGTCATGAAGAACCTAGGGGCAAGACAGGAATAAAGATGCAGACCTACTAGAGAATGGACTTGAGGATACGGGGAGGGGGAAGGGTAAGCTGGGACAAAGTGAGAGAGTGGCATGGACATATATACACTAGCAAATGTAAAATAGATAGCTAGTGGGAAGCAGCCGCATAGCACAGGGAGATCAGCTCAGTGCTTTGTGACCACCTAGAGGGGTGGGATAGGGAGGGTGGGAGGGAGGGAGACGCAAGAGGGAAGAGATATGGGGATATATGTATATGTATAACTCATTCACTTTGTTATAAAGTAGAAACTAACACACCATTGTAAAGCAATTATACTCCAATAAAGATGTTAAAAGAAAAAAAAAAGAAGGTAGCAGTACTATAACTTATTTTATCTCTTCCTTAAGCTTTTCTGCATTGTTGTTTTTCTACAATAAATATAAATCAATTTACAAATAGAAAAAAATTAAACATCCCTCAGTGGAGTAAACTCACGTGGACAAGACATCTAGATGCAAAATGAACCCAGAAAGAACATGAAAAATTGGACGACTCGGAGTAGAACTGAAAAATAACTTCTTAGACAGAGGGCACATGTTCATTACATCCACTGAAAGTCTGGCCAGATCGCTCAAAATGGGTGTCTAGCGTCTTCTCAGTGCCTTGGAATTTATTCATTTAATCCTATTTCCTGTTACAATTTTTGAGCTTTTAAAGAAAAAGAAGAGGGTTCCATGGTCATTGCAAGAGGGATAAATCTGCCAACTCGTGCATGTCTCTCCTTTTAAAAATAATGCAGAAATTATAGGACATTCCAATAAAATTGAAGCTCTTGTTTCAAAGGACTCTTAGCATGAATTACTGAGGTAAGTGGCTACTTAGAACAAAATCCCTGATACCAATTACAAGCCCCTTGTTGCTGGGTTCTTGGGCTTTTACAAAACCCGCAAATGGCTGGAGCCTCGTTGAGGTCAACATAAGGGACACGCAGCATGTTGGATGGATGTTTCCTATTTCCTGCCACCTGCTCCAGAGGCAAAGTGCCCAGGAGGCTCGGTCTCAATTTTCTGAGACCCACCTCCTCATCCTTGTGTCAGAACTCTCCCCTGGGAAGAGGTGAAGAGAGGAAATGGAGTTAAATGTATAAGCAGGCAGGCGAATGTGCACCGATATTTATTTCAAGGAAAAGTTGGCAAAGACCAAAGCAAGTCATGGCGCATCTGGCCAATTCATCCTTCCTTTGTGCAAGTCGTTGTTGAGTAAATCGAGTGGGATTGGCTAGAAGACCCTCACTGAGACACCTTCTTCTCAAGAACAAGGGCTTTTTTGACTCCAGCCCTGCCTGAGCCTAGCAGAGTTCCAGCTCATAAATGAGGAGCTTCATCACTCTACACCATTCACTGAATTAACACATTTTTTGAGTATCTACCATGTGTAGAGTATAAAATCTCCCCATTCTCTGCCATCTCACAGGCACTTTCCATGGACAACATTCCTAAGCCTCTGAAACCCACTTCTTAAATTCAGAAGACTTCTCACGAAAGAAAATACATTCTCTAGTACAGAAATCAAGATGAGAGCTGTAGCTGCATTATCCTGGTATCAGTGAGGATGACATTTACTGAGGGTGATTAATGGTGGCTTTGAACAAATAGAACTGTTCTCACTCTCAGGTAGAAGTCCAGAGGCAGCCAATCCAGGGCTGGTACGTAAGGTGGTGCTGTGCCAAGAAGTCCTCAGGGATCCAAGTTCTTTCCAAATCATTATCCCTGGATTGTAGCACTAGTTCTCATGGTCCAAGATGCTGGCTGGAGCTCCAGCCATCACAGATATCTTCAGAGAGCAGGATGGAAGAAAGAACAAAGGACAGAGATAAGGGCAGAGGTAAGCTCTCCTTAGGGAGTGTTGCTGAAAGCTGCCACACAAAGCTTGCATTCTCATCCTATTGGCCAGAATTTAGCCACATGGACACATCTAGCTGCAAGGAGGGCTAAGAACAGAGTATTTGCTCTGGGTCGCCATGTGTAATCTCGCTGTTATCACAGAATGGTGGAGAGTAGATAGCGAGGGAGGCAAGCCAGCCGTCCCTGCCATCATGTGTCTGTTTGATCTTAGACTACTGTCGAGAATGTATTTGATGAATTAAAACATGCTCGTTACATTAGTCCCTGCATTCTGAGCATCATTTAAAATTTAAAGGTGAGCTTTATGGGTGGTGTCACTCACTGGCTACTTCAACAGCCTCATCCGCTTGAAGTTCCCCAGCTGGAAAGAGTCTCTAGGCTGTGAGGAGCCCTACCTGCTGCTCTCCAACAATTTAGCTATCAGTGGAGACTGGGAAACAACGGAAGCGGTGAATAAGAGGGAATAGCAAAGTTAGTGGAAGCAAAAAGGAAAATCACAGGGAGTCGAGGGTTCATTGGGAAGGGTGAATCATTCATCTCATGAGCTTTTTCTCAAAGGGAAAAGCGTCAGTCTCCTTGTGTTTTAATTACAGCAAATCCTAGGCTTAAGGAATATTTGAACCGAGGAGAAGTTGAACCAGTACATTACCACCAGGGCATCTAGAAAATTAGCAAGTCGGAGAGGAAACAAAGCATCTTTGGGGACCTATGAGCACCTGCTACTTGCTTTATAGTTTGAGAAATTGCTAGTTATCGCCAGGAATTTCTGGGATCAGATGACCTTACCCAACACCAGATGATCTGACTATCTGATAAACCCTAAGGGACCAGAAATAATTCCATGCCTAGACCTGGGTTTCTCAACCTCAGCACGACTGACATTTGGAGCTGGATAATTCTCTCCAGTGGGGGCTGTCCTGTGTGTTGTAGCAGCATCCCTGGCCTCTGCCCCCTAGACGCCAGTAACACACTCACCTAGTTGTGACAACCAAACGTGCCTCCAGACATTGACAAATGTTCCCCTGGGTGCAAAAGAACACTGGTCTTGATCTCCTTTTAGAATTTTGTAACAGAGACTCAAAGCTGATAGCTATGGATTCGGGTTTTATTCAGAGACTATTGTATTATTTCAGTTTAATATTTTCACTCCTTTGTTCTTTCCTTCACTCATTCAGTGACCTTGGGACTCAGGAGTGGCCAAGGCAGGGAAGCTTATTCGCCTGGCACTCAACACACACTGGGGCCTCGATAAGCCCTGTGTAAGGATTGTCATGTGACTCCCACAGCTGCCCCAAAAGCCCATACTATTGTTATCTTCATTTCACAGATAAAATAACTGAGATTCAGCAAGGTTAAGTCATTTGCCTAAGGACACACAGCTAGGAGATGTCTGGTTTGCAGGAATTTGAAACCATATGATCTGAACCCAGAACCTGCACTTTTAACCATTAATTTAGCATCAACAACACACCAGACATTGTGCTTGGTGCTTAACGTCATCTCCAACAACCTGAGAGGGAGGGGTTATTGGCCCCATTTCACAGGTAACGAATCCTGGCTCCCCGCCTGCCCCTCTGAGTAAAGCAGACTGCTACGAGAGTTGGAGCCACTTTATGGAAAGAAGTCTTTGCTGACTGGATGCAGCAAAGCAGCTCTGCTCAAACCAGCTTGGAGTCCGTGGTTTGGGTCATTTCAGGATTCTGATTTTTAACCATTTGACTGCATCGTCAGAGTTCTCAGACAACTTGAAGTGGAATTACCTAGTACAGAAAATAAATGGAGGAAAATACCCCATTTACCCTAGCAGTATCAGCAGCAAACATATAATACATGGGGAAGAATTTAAGAAATATAAAGAAAATGTTTTCATTTTATTAAGACATAAAAGGGAAAAAAAGTAAAGCCTATTCTTTTACGTGGGAAGTCTCAACATTATGAAGATGTCAGCCTTCCTTAAACTCATCTATAGATTTTTCTAAGATAAAACGTTCTTCTGAAGGCTACCCCGCAAGGGATGGGCACACACAGAAACCAAGGAAGTCTTGCAAACAACAACCACCAATAGTCATTGAGAGATTACTAGGTTCCAGGTACCTTAGCTAGGTCCTAGCATTATCCCCTTTTACAGATGATGAAACTGGGGTTTTAGAAACTTGGTCAAGATCCCACAGGTAGTACAAGCGGGGGGGAAGGGCAAGACTGGAACCCAAACAGTCTTCTTTAAACATTACATAGTATTGACCTCCTCTTTTGCCCCCAAAGTAGGATGTGGTCTGTCTTTCTTTAAAAAGAGAATCTTGGTCATCTTGAGGAAGTGACATTAGAGATAAGAAATGGCATACCTTTTAATATCACTCCTCAAAAAAGGTTAATGGATGAAAAGAACCTTGTGGTTTTATGACACAATGTGTTTACATATCACTTTGTATATCCCTCTGTTAAAAGACTTATGATGTTATCTTGTCAGTGTCTAAGAGTCTATTCACCTTGTCAGACTATAAGCTCCTTGAGGGCAGAGACTGTACCAGTAAGGATGCTTTTGGCCACAAATAACATAATAGCCTACTAATAGGCTCACATGAAACAGCAATTATGTTACTTAACAAAAACTTATAGGTTCAGTGGTTCAATGATTGCAGGTCAGCATTGTCTTTCTCTCCCCTCATGGTTACAATATGGCTGCCCTAGCTCCAGACATTGTATCTTCACCAAAATGTATCTCAAGCAGAAAGCAAGTTAGGAGGGGCAAAAGTCTTTCTTCTTATGTGCTTTTCTCTTTTCAAAAAGGAAAATAGTTACCAGTAGCCCCTAGACAACTTCCCCTTATGTCTCTAGACTAGAGTTGGGTCACATGACCACACCTTGACCATTAAAGAAGAAAGGGGAGTAGGATGGCTGTGACAGGTTTAGAACAGTTATGATTTATTCCCTGAGATTGGGCACATTGCCACCAACACAAAGTCTGGTTTCTGCTACCAGAAACAAGAGGGGATATTTGTTGGTAGGCAAACAGTAGGGAATGTTCCAATGACCAGGTCTGTCATTTCATCTCTAGTGTCTCATATAGTGCCTGACACACACTGAGTAAATGTTTGTTGAATGAATGAGAGACTGTATTAGTCAGCTCAGGCTGCTATGGTTCAGACTACAGCCTGGATGACTTAAAAACAGAAGTTTATTTTTCTCACAGTTCTGGAAGCTGGAAGTCCAAGATCAGGGTGCCAGCACCATGTCCGGTGAGAGAAACTTCGTCTGATTTGCAGACAGCCACCTTCTTGCTGTGTCCTCACAGAGGAAAAGAGATTGAGAGCGAGAGAGAGAGATATTTCTTCTTCTTATAAGGCCGCAGTACTATAGAATTAGGGCCCCACTCTTAGGACCTCATTTAACCTTAATTACCTCCTAAAAACTATCTCCAGACCCAGTCACTTTAAGGGGTTAGGGCTTCAACATATGAATTTTGGGAAAACACAATTCAGTTCATAGTAGAGACCAAATGAATAAATATATGACAAACAAATGACCCAATGAATGAGTGAATGATCCAGTGAATGAGTGTGTGCACAACTGGATGAATCAATGAGTACATGAATGAATGACCAAATAAATGAATGGCAGCAGGGGTTTAGTTAGATAATATTTCAGTACCAACAAAGGCAATAGTTTGCAATTTAATATAGAGCTAAAATACATGCTGAAGTTTGACTTCTGGAAGACCTCCCGGAAATGTACTTTCTCCCTTTAGGAATGTGATTGAATGAATAGCATTTGGCATTTCATCACATCATCTTGTGACATGTTACCCAGCAAAACATGCCACTGATCATCAAAAGGAAGGAAGCCAATGGACGTGGATGAGCGTAGAAGCACCAGGAAAGCAAAGGTTGGGAGCACACGTTGTGCAGATGCTAGCCCACGGCGACATCTGAAGGACAGCACGGCGAGCCAGACCGGCACTCAGCCTTCACACCTTGTTCGAGAAGGCATCACATGCTCACGTTGAATGCACCAACCTGGACACTAAGTCAAGCCTATCACGTTACAGCTGCCACCTGAGTGCTCTCCACTGGGCAAATCTCAATTCTCAGAAAAGTGTGGGCACATTCAAGGCAAAACCTAGACAATTCATCATCAACCAGGAACTCAGTTTTTTTTTTTTTCTTTGAAAAGAATGTTTTCCATAAAAGCCTTGGCTTTTTGAAAAAGCCATTTCTAGCAAAGAAAACATTCGTGTTACATGGTTTGGATCACATTGGAGAACTATTTTTCTCCCTCTGCTTCAGGGAGAAAGGTTCCAGTGGCAAAACAGTCAACCCAACTGCCCTTGGAGCACTTAATGTTCTTCTCTCCCATTCCACTTTATATGATGTCCGTATCTATTTTTGTCAACCAATGTTCCTTTAAATTATGAATTCAGCAAAACGAGAAAACCTTCATGGTTACATGAAGGGTACAACTGGTTGCGGTTTTTATATCTTACTCAGTAAGAGAAAACTGCCATGGTTGTGCCTACCATTTACGAAATCTTTTCTCAGAGTAAAATCAACCTAAGTAACAGAGGAACCAAGTCAAATGGTGAAAATTAATTCCTCTAACCAGGTCTCAACTACTACATTTTTATAGCACTTGCCATGCTCTATTATATTTATTATATGTCCCCCACATATACCACTTCTTGGCTCCTCAAGAGCAGAGCTCGCAAGGATTACTGACAAGAAGAGGGTCCTGGATAGGATGCTGTTCAAAAAGGTAGTGTTACTGTGTTGGAGTCACAGGACAATGCAAACTCAACTCCACGTGTTCTGGAATGTTCTACAGAGAGAGAAAGAGAAATCACCTAAATAGTGAGGGAGAGTCTAGCCTGCGCAACTCTCAGTAAGTATGAGCCCAGGTGCTCATGAGCTGAAAGACATGAATCTACTCTTCCTTCCGTTGGTTTGTGTTCCCGTGGCCTCTCCTGGCGGGAGCATCTCCCTGGGGTGTGGGAGGGGGGCTCTGATGCCCCATAATTTTCCCTTCATGTCTGGTTTTAGAACTTGAACGCTCCTTGAGGAGCTCGACCATAAGCGGACTTGACTGAAGGAAACGGATCAAGGTGTGATCTGGCACCGTTTAGATGCCGCAGATGGGGCTGTGACGGATGGGCTGGTGCGCTGCCCAGGTCCCCCTCCAGGACTGAGAGCTCTTTCCTCAGCTGTGGGGAGAGCTGGTGGCCAAAAGCGGTCAGCTGAGTCCTTCTCTGAGACCTTCTGGCCTTCAGCTGAAGAGAGACGCCTGCGTGAGGCTGCACAGGAACAGGGGAACCTCACGCAGACGACTGCTCGATGCTGGGGTACAAACCAGCTCCCTCAACCCGGGTCAGTCCAACTCTGCGGGCCTCTCCAGCCCCAGGGCTTCTGCAGAACTGGCTGAGGATGGCACTGCGATGGCAGGCAGGTCAACTCCCCCTCTGCCCCATCCTACTTCCCCCACCCCACACAAGTGAGCACGCCTCCAGAAAGCTCCCACCCGCCCATCTCCATCCTGGAGAACCCAGCCTGCAACATGGTTCTGTGTGTGAAACCCTGATTCTAGAGAAAAGGAGAGAACAGGCTATTCCCCCACCCCCCAACTCTGCAGAACGGGGTAGAAGCTGATGAAGGAAATCAGACCACACCCTCAAGTGGAATTCAGTCAGGGCTGGACACAATTTTTCACAAGGATTTTCCTTAAAATGGGAGACTACCCAGTCTGGGAGTGTCTTCCCGGAAGCTGAACCCTGCGAGCCCAAGGATCTGGCGCCTCCAGGTAGCCAATCCCTACTGACCCAAACTGGAATGTAAGAGTGGGTCAGATTCTTGGTTGTAAATAACAAAACCCAATTTAAATTCTGGCTAATTTAAACAGAAGAGGAATTTACTAAATGAGGTTGGGCAGTTCACAGCCACTCCGGGGGGGTCAGAACACTGAGCTTCGAGGCCATACGACAGGAACGATGCCCAGATTACACTCCTGGGCAGCTCCCCGTGTGGAGCCGCTGGCCACCAGCACTGGTCACACACCAAGGCACTGGTATGAACACAGCAGCCGGGACATCCGCGGCTCCCTTTGAATGCGGGTGCTCCTCTCCCACACCAACAGAATGAACTCGACACGAGGCTCGCTCCTCCTAGCACCGCTTCTCAGCCAATGCCTGAAAATGGCTAAATCTCTTTCCTTGCTACTCAAAGTATAGTCTGTGGACCAGCAGCATTGCCCAGACCTCCAGAACCAGAATCTGCATTTTGACGGGATCCCTGGGTGATTCAGATGCCCAGCAAAGCGAGAGAAGCTCTGGCCTGAGACCATCCCATCCTGGAGTGGGGCAACTCAGTGGCGCAGACCCCAGCCCCATGAACACCACAGGGTAACGCCCCCAGAAACACAACACTCAGAACACAGGACTCAAGTGCTAGAGAGGCAAAGGAAACAAGAGGAGGTAAGGAAGGTTAAGGGCACTCGATTTTGTGATTGAAGAAAAGAATACAATTATAAAGTAGTAAGACTGATTTTTTTTTAACCAGGAAATAGAGATTATGTTTGTACACCGTGGAGGGTTTTTTATTCATCATATCTGGTCCTTCGACCAGACGTGGTGGCATCTCGAAGAACTGAGAGCAGCATGGATCATTCGTCTTCTATATTCAGAAAATTGCCTTTTATCACTAATTTGACTCAGTTGCTACAACTCGTTAATCAACCATAAGAAAATGGACTTGGAGAAGCAAAATCTTACCCTAAGTTTCCAAAAGAGGTTCCAGCAGAGAGCAAAGAAAGAATGTTCTTTTAAAACACACAGACACACACACACACACACACACACACACACACAAAGTACCTTGACCTGTTCCTTGCACTGAAGTATTCAGAAAACAAAATAACTCACTCTCTGTTTATAAGATCTTGAAATTCAAGAGATTAAGAGGAAGGAATGTGTGGTTTCGTTGTTTTTAATGTTCTTATAACTTTTACACTGAATTTTAAAACTGGAAAATGTACAGAATTTATTTAAAAATTGGGTTTTTTGTTTGTTTACTGAAGTATAGTTGATTTACAATATTGTATTAGTTTCAGGTGTACAGCAAAGTGGTTCAGTTATATATTTTTTTCAGAATATTTTCCATTATAGGCTATTACAAGATATTGAATATCGTTCCCTGTGCTATACAGTAAATCCTTGTTGCTTGTCTTTTTTATGTATAGCAGTTTGTATATGTTAATCCCACACTCCTAATTTATCCCTTCCCCCCTCCCTTTCCCCTTTGGTAATCATACGTTTGTTTTCTTTGTCTGTAAGTCTGTTTCTGTTTTGTATATAGATTCATTTGTATTATTTTTTTAGATTCCACATTTAAGTGATATCATATAATATTTGTCTTCCTCTGCCTGACTTACTTCACTGAGTATGATACTCTCTAAGTCCATCCCTGTTGCTGCAAATGACAATATTTCGTGCTTTTTTATGGCTGAGTAATATTCCATTGTATATATACCACATCTTCTTAAGCCAATTGTCTGTTGTTGGGCACTTGGGTTGTTTCCATACCTTGACTATTGTAAATAGTGCTGCTATGAACATTGGGGTGATGTATATTTTCGAATTAGGGTTTTCATCTTTTCTGGATATATGCCCAGGAGTGGGATTACTGGATCATGTGGTAACTCTATTTTTAGTTTTTTAAGGACCCTCCGCACTGTTTTCCATAGTGGCTGGTCCAATTTACATTCCCACCTACAGCTGTTGGTTTTGTTTGTTTGTTTGTTTTTGAATTTGAAAAATGAGAAAGTCAAAAAAATGAAGGCTTTTGTGATCCAAAAGTTAAACACAGCCTAGATGAGCATATTTTTTACGGTCACATAGAAATAGAAAGTAGATTAGTATCAAAAGTTGTCAGAGGCTGAGGGAAGTAGCAAATGGGGAGTAACCGCGAATGGGGACGGGGTGATGAAAATGTTCTGGAATTAGACAGTGGTCATGGTTGCACAACCTTGTGAAGATGTTAAAGAACACTGAACTGTACACTTTAAATCATGAATTTTCTGGTACCTATATCTCAATTTTAAAAAGGTAAAGAGATATTTACAGGCATAAAAAATATTAGGAACCTACGGTATGAGTAAAAATAAATCTTAAAAGTTGTTGGGAAATAAAAGTTTCTTCAAGGCATAGGATTAAAATATTTGGACACTGAGTTGAAAAAAAATAGCTGATTTTCCCCTGCATGACCTTGAGACAAATAAATATATACCGTACTTGTATGTAAACATAAAATTTTAAATCTGCAAATCAACAAAAAGAAAGAGAGAAAGAAATGAAGGAAGGAAAGAAGCAAAGTGCCTGGTGCACTCGAATGTTCAAAAGGAGGCTGTGACATCATCACGGCAGAGTGAACGCGGAGGCACGTGGCAGTGTTGGTCTGGTGGAGAAAGAACGGGAAGAGTACATGGGAAGGAACAGGAGACCATTGAACAACCAGGTAGGAACTGCCCTCCCATTAGCATCACAGCTAATGAATATTCATGTCTCACTTGCCCGTGTCCCTTCCTCGGGTGAACGTAGGGATTTAAGACCCAGAGGAAAGTCACATAAAAATGTTAAGACCTCTCAGGCCATACCTGAGTCATCAAAACTCAATTACAAAGCTCCCCCTTGAGGGAATTCCCTGCTGGTCCAGTGGTTAGGACTCGGGCTTTCACTGCCATGGGCCTGGGTTCGATCCCTGGTCAGGGAACTAAGATCCCACAAGCTGCACAGCTCCCCCCAAAGAAAAAGCACCTCCGTGATGTCATCCGTCAGGTGTCCCATACCCCTGGTATGATGTGACAAGAAGGCATCTCACCTGCGTGCTATTCTTTCCAGAAACCCATGACCCCAGTCTAACCCTAAGAAGAACAGGGGACAAGCCAAATTGAGAGACCTTCTACAAAACACCTGACCAGCCCTTCTCCAACTGCCAAAGTCACGGAAATCAGGGAAAGACTGAAACTGTCACATACTGGAGGGGACCAAGGGGACAATCTGTGATGTCTTTCTTGGAGTGAAGGAACAATGTGCTCATGATGACAACCATACAATCCTTGATCCAATTTCCAGGCTCTCTTGCAGCTAGGGTAGAGCATGTGACCCAGCTCTAGCCAACGAGGCATAATCATAATTCTACTGTGAAGAAAGAATTCTACGAATTCTTTGTGAAGAAAGGTGTCTCTTTCTTCATAAAGGGTAACAAATTCCACCAGCCTCCGTTTTCGCAGGGTCAGTGGGGAGGAGCCTCGATGGTTAGTGGTGTCATGGAGGAGACGGAGCTTGAAGAGCAGGGTGAGTGGCCACAGGAACTGGAGGGAAACCAGGAGAATGTGGTGCAGTCAGAGCCAAGAGAAGGATCTAGAAGGAAGGAGTGAGCGATGGTGCCAGATGCTGCTGAGTCAACAAGGGTTTCAATGATAAGGAGGTCACCAGTGCCCTGGGCAAACCTGTTTCTATGGAGCGACCGAGGCAGCAGCCAAGAGTGAATGGATTGAGGAATAAGATGGAAAAGAATGGAGAAAGCAGGTATCCACAACTCTTTCAAGAACATTAGCTGTGAGGGGAGGGAGAGGGCTGAGGAGGGGCTGCAAGAATAGATGAAACGGCCAACACATGGGAGCAACCTAAGTGTCCATCAACAGAGGAATGGATAAAGAAGATGTGGTCTATATATACAACGGAATATTAGCCATGAAAAAGGATGAAATACTTCCATTTGCAGCAACATGGATGGACCTAGAGATCATCATACTAAGGGAAGTAAGTCAGACAGAGAAAGACAAATATCATATGCTATCACTTATATGTGGAATCTAAAGACCATGGCACACTCCCCTCTTCCAATAGTTTCCAGATGGTATCATCCTCAAAAAGATAAAAGAATAAAATTTTAAAACACATTTTAGTTAAACTGTCTCCCAGAACAGAAGAAGAAAATAAAGGAAAATAGAAACTTTTTTTGGGTGGGTGGTAAGACCAATCAACAGAATACAAATTATAAGGGATGCTTCAAGGAGAGGGAATAAAGTTGAAGCTGGAGATAAGAATAAAATGTCGGTCCAGGTTGAGGAAGCAATTAAGGATGCCTAGGAAAGCTGAAAAAATGCTCAGCAACGGGTCCCAAGTTGCCAACCTGGATACACAAGAGCCGTTAGCTTTGGGTGGTTCTTAGGACTTCTAGGGGACAAAGGAAGAGCCAGGAAGCTGAAAATGGGCTGCACAGAATGTACTTCACAAGTTTAATGCTTTCAGAAAGGATATCATTCACTAGCATGATAGCACATCATTAGCAATTCTTTATGTGACTATAATCCATTTACAACACAGGGAACACTACTGCAATCGTATTTTTAACAACTTATTAGAGTATATTTATATACCATAAAATTCACCCATTTTAACAGCACAAGTGAATGGTTTTTAGTAAGTGTATTGAGCTGTGCAGCCATCACCATAATCCAGTTTTCCAACGTCTTCATCACCTCAGTTATGTCCATTTATAGTTAAACGCCATTGCCAGCCCTAGTCCTAGGCAATTACTTATCTACTTTCTGTCTTTATAGATTTGCCTTTTTCTGGACACTTCATATAAATGGAAACATACAAAATGTCGTCTTTTATGTCTGACTTCTTTTACTTAGTGTAATGTTTTCGAGGTTCATTCCTGTTATGTACGTATCAGTATTTCATTCCTTTTTATTGATGAACAGTGCACCATTGTATGGATGTACTACACCTTGTCTATCCTCACCAGCTGATGGACATTACATTGTTTCCACAATCTGACTACTATGAAAATGTTGCTATGGACATTCACATTCAAGAATTTGTGTGGACATATGTTTTCATTTCTCTTGGGTAGGTATCTAGGAGAGCGGTTACTCAGAGTCATATAGTAAATTTATGTTCAGCTTTTTACATTTTTGATAATTGTTTTCCAAAGTGGCTCTACTTCAATAATATTTGATGCGGTCAATTTTGCCAGATGCTGGTATATAAAGAGGAGTAAGACAGTTCCTACCCACAAGTGGCATAAGGTCTAATAGGAGAGAAAATTATAGATAAAATTACAGACAAATGGAGTCACTTCCTGAGAGTACATAAAAAGTAGAGTCTATCAGTTTTTTATACAATTAAGATGGTCTAGAATGGAAAAAGAAAGCTATGAGCTTCTTCCTTTCAAACATTTATTGAGCACCTGATATGATTCTGATAGAAATTAGAGATGACTAAATATGGTCTTGTTTCAGGGATTGAGTTCAGCTGAATCACTTTGCTGTACACCAGAAACTAACGCAACATTGCAAATCAACTATACCTCAATTAAAAAATAAATAAAAATAAAAGACACTTTATCAAGGTTGCTGCTGTGGGTGACGAGGGCTCAATGTCATGGGACATCTGGGCAGCACACAAGGCATCTCCGGATGTCCGTCTGAAGGGCAGGAGGCTGGAGAGGTACCCATTGGCACCAGCCCTCATTAGTTGAGGGTTGTCCCAGGTGGTGTTCACTCCCCCTCACTTCCAAGCTGAACTTGATCAGGCTAGGAGGGCCACCACCCACCCGTACATCAGAGAAGATCCTGGGGCAGAATGTGGGTGGAGCCCCTTCGACCTGGGACCTGACCGACCTTATGATTTGAAACCAACCTTGCAGGGAACTGTCCAGCAAGAGGCGGCTGAAATCAGAAGTGGGCCTAGGAGTGAATGGAGATGCAGGCATCAGAGGAATCTCCTCCTCAGAAACAATTAGGATCCATGATAACATCTAAGCGTTGGTTCTAATGACCTCTGGCCAGTGCTGTCCCATGTCGGTGGGATGGGATGTGACCTATAATTATGTAACAGTCTGCATGTCACGAGGGAGAGGAAGGAGTGCCCAACTCTGTCGGCTTTGGGCGAAAGGGGACAGGGTAGTTGAAGGGCAAATAAGAAAGTGGCCAAAAAAAAAATAACTGACATTTGAGCTGGGTCTTGAAGAATAAGAGGAATATGTCAGGCACGACATTCGGGAAGAGCTTTTTGGATTGAGAGAACACCCAAGTGGATTATTTCTTAGGATAAGAATCTTGTTACATTTTATTGTAACAGATTCAAAACAGGCACCCACACACGTGCCAACAACATATCAAAACACTGACAGAGACTTTCGTATCTTGCAATTGTTGTTAATAAAGCCAATTCATTTATAGAAGATTCAACTAAAAAGTAAGGCTGTATTTTTGCTGCTCCCTCAGGAAAGCAGAGATAAGCGTTTACAGGAGAACAAATCAACACTCATTAGCAATGAGGGTACCTCTGAGAATGCAGGTTTGATGTGCCAGGCCCCACCTGCTCTCTCTCAAGGATGCTAAAATCGGAGGACAGAAGCAGAGAAAGATGGTCAGTGGCCAAGCAGAGAGCAGGGAAAAGACCTAGTAGTCTTAGCTTTACAGGTAAGATGAGTGCCCCTGAAACCACAGACCAGGACAGTATAAACATACCTCTGGATGGGAGTCTGAGGGTGAGGAAGAGAAACCCCCAAAAGGATTAGGATTGTGTTTTTCCCCAACCTGGAACATGCACGGCTTAGCATCAGAAATGAAGTCACTTTGTTGAAAATAAATAGAAGTGTTTCTCATGCCCCCTCAGTTCACGGACTGGGATCCATATTCAGGCGTATTTCTTTATTTTAGTAGAAACTGAAAATGATGAGACTATCCCCAAACACTAGGAATGCATGAAGGTGTTCTTCCAACGCTCTCTGCTGAATTCAATATCTTTTTCATTCCTGTCAATCTGAAGTCTCGTTTTGATTTGCATTTCCCTGACTCCCCAGAAGGCTGAATATCTTTTCATAGGTTTATTAGCCACCTGCATTTCCTCTTCAGTGAATTCCTATTCCTATCTTTTGCCCTGTGTTCTAAGAGGTAAATCATCTTTTTCTTATTAATGTGAATGTATTCTTTGTATAGAAGAGACAGTAATCTTTGCCTATGACAAGTGTCTTCTTCCTGTTTGTCTTCTGACTTTGTTTATGTTGATTTTTTTCCACACTTAACTTCTGGTTGCCCATCTTGCTAAGAAGACCTCTCCACCCCAACGTGTTATAAATTTTCTAAATTTTCTTCTATTTCATATGCATATTTCTTCTATCTAATACACACACACAGTCACAATCACAGTCACATACACAGTTAGATGATAGTTGGATGGTTAGAGCATCAATGCACCTGGAATTGATGTGTGGGTATGTGACGGGTGAGGCAGCAAGGGGACTCAGTGTGTCCAGAGTTTACATCGTCCTGTGCAGCATCACATTTGACATGACCTAAGCATTAAAGTCAACTGCTAAATTCTGCCTTTTACATTTTCCAGCTCAAATGGCATCTCCATCCTCCCTGTTACTTAAGGAGGAAGCGGAGGTGTTCCCTGGGCTGTCCCTCTCCCACCATCCCATGTACCATCACACTCGAATCTCCAGGCCCCTACGTCCTAAATATCTCTGTCCACTCCTCCCATGGCCCCATGGCCACCTCCTTGCTTCAGGCCACCATCATCTCGCCCTGAATCTCTGCAGCCCTGGCCTCCCAGGCTCCGGGCTCATCCTCTCCCAATCCAGTCTCCACTGTGCAATGAGGACTCTTTCTAAAATGCAAACCCCATCTCATCTCTTCCACAGCCCCTGCAGCCTTCAGGGTACAGTCCAAACTCCCACATGTGGCTGTCCTTCAAGATCCAGGCACCTCTCGCCTTAAAAAAATAATAATTGCAGCCTCATTTCTCAAGTTGTGTCTCCCAGCTCCACACTCCGGCCAGAGAAAACCATTTAAAGTTCTTCAAAAACACCAAGCTTGCTTTTCCGTAGATCTCAACCTTGGCTATGTACCCCCGTCACCCGTCAAAAGTTGAAAACACACTTGCCCAGGTCCTACCCCTGGGTGATTCTGATTCAGGAGGTCAAGTGCAATCCCCGCGCCCACATTCTACAGATGATTCCCACGGCCAGGGTGCAGAACCACTGCTTGTAGCCTCCAGGTTGTAGGCGTGTTATTCCCTCTGCCCAGAATCCTCTTCTACCTCCTCGACCCCAGTCCCCACTCACCGCTGAGTATCGCCTCTAATTCCTTGACGTCAAAGCTTAGATAGTCCTTCCTCCAGGAATTTCCTTTGACCATCCAGGTTAGGGGGGCCCCCTCCAGGCTCCCCCAGCCCCCTGGCATTCCCCGATTCAAGCATTCATCACACTGTAATACCATTGCCTGATTTCTCGTCTCCCACCCCAGACTCTGAGTTTGGGGAAAATAGGGACAGCGTGTCTGTCTTGCTCACCACTGAATTCCCCACACTGGGCAGAAACCTGACACGTGGTAGGTGCTTAATAAGTGTTTGCTACCCACCCCACCCCACCCCAAAAAAAATGAATGAACAAATAAATGGATGAAAGGATGGCTGTGGCCATTTCCATGACAAATAAACACTGCTCAGCCAAGCCAGCGAACAGATAAGCAGCCTGGCCTGCAGAGGGCACCAGGCTGCTTTTTAATCTCTTTCCAAGCCCTGGAGCCGGTACTGCTGTCAGTCAGAGAGGCGCCCGATGCTCAGTGGTCATTTCGCTGCGCTGAAGATTAAGTAGGAATTGTTTGCCTCCAGCCAATGTATAAAAACTGAGTGTCCACCCCTCACTCCTAACAACAGGTACCACTTCCTCTGTCTTGCTATGAAAACCGTCGTAACTGTAGCAGCCAGTGGCTGGTTTTTTATTCCCAGGTGGGGATGTGAGAGGGGCTGAGAGGGAGAGAGAAGGAAGGAAGGTAAGAAGGGAGGGAGATAAGACAGAGTATCTATAAAACTGTTTGTCGTGGAGAAGCAGAGGAAAGTTCTCTGTACGTCTCCAAGCTGACTTTCTCTCTCTCTCTCTCCCTCCCTTCATCCTTTTATTCTGCGGAAGAACAAAATCTAAGCCTAAACTGGACAAGCATCCAAAAGAAGGATCTAGAGGGAGATTTCTTTCCTTTCCTGTAATCAGCAGCCGCAGCCGCAGCCTCTGGACCCTGCTGGAGCCCCGGCTCCGATCAGCCGTCTGTTGGCAATGAATGCTTCGTGCTGCCTGCTCTCTGCTCAGCCAACGCTGCCTAATGGCTCAGAGCACCCTTCCTTCAGCAACCAGAGCGGCAGGAGCTTCTGCGAGCAGGTGCTCATCAAGCCTGAGGTCTTCCTGGCTCTGGGCATCACCAGCCTGATGGAGAACATCCTGGTCATCCTGGCCGTGGTCAGGAACAGCAACCTGCACTCTCCCATGTACTTCTTCCTCTGCAGCCTGGCCGTGGCCGACATGCTGGTGAGCGTGTCCAACGCCCTGGAGACCATCATGATCGCCATCGTCAACAGCGACTACCTGACCTTCGAGGACCAGTTCCTCCAGCACATGGACAACGTCTTCGACTCCATGATCTGCATCTCCCTGGTGGCCTCCGTCTGCAACCTCCTGGCCATCGCCGTGGACAGGTACGTCAGCATCTTCTACGCGCTCCGCTACCACAGCCTCGTGACCGTGAGGAAGGCGCTCGGCCTGATCGCGGCCATCTGGCTGTGCTGTGGCGTCTGCGGCGTGGTGTTCATCGTCTACTCCGAGAGCAAGATGGTCATCGTGTGCCTCGTCACCATGTTCCTGACCATGCTGCTTCTCATGGGCACCCTCTACGTGCACATGTTCCTCTTCGCCCGGCTGCACGTCAAGCGCATCGCAGCACTGCCACCCGCCGTCGGGGCGGCGCCGCAGCAGCACTCGTGCATAAGGGGGGCCGTCACCATCACCATCCTGCTGGGGGTGTTCATCTTCTGCTGGGCGCCCTTCTTTCTCCACCTCGTCCTCATCATAACCTGCCCCACCAACCCCTACTGCGTCTGCTACGCCGCCCACTTCAACACCTACCTGGTCCTCATCATGTGCAACTCCATCATCGACCCCCTGATCTATGCCTTCCGCAGCCTGGAGCTGCGCAACACCTTCAAGGAGATTCTCTGCAGCTGCAATGGCATGAACGTTGCATAGGATGCAGGACCATAGGAAGGGTTATTGGTCTGATCACTTTTGACCCTCCATCCAGCCAAAGTGTTCAAAAAGAAGGGGGAAAAAATACTTAAAAGACATAAAAATGTGTTTACAGTCTTGGTCGTTTGTGTCTTGTTGTTGTTGTTGTTGTTTGGGGGGTTTTGGGGGCTTTTTTCTGGCCGCGCCAGGTCTTAGTTGCGGCAGGCAGGATCTTTTTTGCAGCACGCAAACCCTTCGTTGCGGCATGTGGGATCTAGTTAGTTCCCTGACCAGGGATCGAACCCAGGCCCCCTGCACGGGGAGCGCGGAGTCTTAGCCACTGGACCACCAGGGGAGTCCCAGTGTGTCTTTTGTTTTTAAGCCTGCAGAAAGCCTTTTGAAAGGAGAAAATGGTCTATAACAGGCTCTCTGAGAGGATGCCAACGTGGGTTAAGTCACAAACTCTGATTTCCCGAATAGTCACTGGGGGAAATCCGTGGAGGCTGCTCTGGGCGCTTTCTGCATTCATCTTCACGCACCCAGGGTCTGTGACGCCTGCCTGCACCCTGCTTCCCACCCATGCCTTCATGCTTCAGGTCAGACTGAAGGATTCGCAGTAACAGTAAGGGTGGTTTGAATCTCTCCCAAGCAAACCTGTTACGGCTACCAACCTCCGGCTGCCAGCTGCTTGGATGGCTTTGCTCTCATTTCATACGAGACTGGGTTTCTAGTCTACTACTCTATTTACGGTAAAACAATTTCCTAAAAACAACAGACTTTGTGGAACAAGTAATGCTATGCTGTTTGCCCCTCTTCTTGACCATACCCCACACCAGCCTCCACCCCCTGCAAACAGCATGGGGACGTAACCCACTTCTATTTTTGTTGTTATTGTTGTTCTTGTTGGGTTTTTATACATTCAACACAGGGCAGTTTTCAAAATAATGAAAGAGAGATAAAGTGCTTTGGAAAATCAGAACATACCTGTGTACAAAGTATTTTGATACCTTGCTATTTTAAAGTATACATTTCCCTATCTTAAAAAAGCAATTTTTCCTATTATTCCTTTTCTGTCTTTAAAACAAGAGAGGCAGTCATGAGTAGGAAGGCGTGTGTCTCAAGAAATTGCTTGACAGTTGTTTTGGAGACTTAGAGTCTGTGAGCTTCCTGTGGCTTTCTTGGAAGCTGTTTTTGCTCTTAAGAACTGTGCCTCTATCACATTTTATCTATGTGATGTGATCTATTAAGGAGGATGGTTTCTGGTTCACTACTCCTTTATGCTCGACATGGTGTTAAAGTTGGGTGACCCTGTTATCAAGGTCTATACCGTATCAAGTAAAGTGATTCACTCCTGTGAACACAGGGCAAGATTCACTGATAAGCGCTGTCCATGGCTGTGTGCTACATGCATCCATCAGACCCCCTTCCACCACAGAGGACCTCAAGCTGTGTTTTCCGGCTGTCCTCACGTTCCCCGCCCCCCATGAATTCTTATACTATGCTGTGTCTTTGGTATACAACTGCGTATTTTTCTTGTGCTGGAATATATTGGGGTTTCTTGTACTTGATCTGTGCTAATGTGAACAATATTACTTGTTTCTTGCTTTGATTGTGATGTTTGGAAATAATAAAAGGCTTCTGTGGCTGATAAACATGTGTCACATTGAACCACACCACCTGGAAGCATCCTGGTGACTTCTGCTCGTGGCCACCGTACGTGACACTGCAATTCTGTGACTACTTTGTAAATGGCATAAACATCTTCATTGACCACACTGCTGGTCTTTTCTAGGGCAATGCCTTTTAGCCAAACTACAGAACTCTCCCATTTAGTTTACAAAAATACCAGGCTGAAATTCCTGGGTCACTGTCACTCCATTATTATAATCGAGACACCAAATAATAGGTCTTGTCCACTGCCACAAGGCAAGTTAATGTGGAAAATGGGGAATCGAATTCTTTGAAAATTGTATTAACAGCTATAGGAATTACGATGTCCCTTTTCTATGTAAACAAGATAAAAATAACATATTTTTCACTCTTTTATATCAGCTTTCACATTATTTCATTTATCCTGTCAACAACCCTCTAACATAGGTGAGTCACTTTACAGATAAAGAAACTTAGTCCCAGAGGGGTTACGTGCTTGCCCAAGAATGCCCAGCTAAGTTAGGGTCACTGCATATTTTGTGCCCTGGTGCTGATGTCTTTTTGCACCCACACGATGCTGCCGACAGCTTTCCATAATCAAAACTGATCCAGCTGTCCTTTCTACGTACATTTTAGCTGACAGCAGTGCTTCTGAACAGAAACGCCTGTTGGAATCACCCGGGATCTTGTTCAAGTGCAAAAGTTAATTCAGCAGGTCAGGAGTGGAGCCTAAGATTCTGCATTTCTGACTCTGACAAGCTCCCAGGGGATGTGGCTATTGGTCTGGGGACCACCTTTTAAATAGCAAGGACACAGAGACTTTCAAATGAGCATAATGCACAGCCAAAAATACACATCTGTGTGCAGTGCTGACCCCATGCCAGGAACGGTGCTAAGTACCTTACAAGCACTTGCTTCTTTGACCCCTGCAATCACTCCTTCAGGCAAACACTAGGATCCTCCTTATTTACAGATAAGGCATCTGAAACTCAGGGAGGTTAAGGAGTCTATGGCAACTCAGCTACGAGTGGAGAAGTGGAGATTCAAACTTGGGCTGCCCGCCCCTGACTCCCAAGCACAAGCTGGACACCCTAGCACTTCTCCTGGAAACAGCATAGTTGAGCCATGGCCCAGTCCCCTCAGAGGCACGTAGCACTATGAAGCGAGGCTTTAATGCATATTTCTACAACCACGAGTCCACATGTTCAAAACAGAGTGTCCATCGAGCTGTCATAAAAACCAAGAAGACAATTCATCCTTTTACGTGCTACATTTTTCCAAAGTCTGTGGGTAGCCCTGGTAGTGCATCCATTTCTGGGGTGAACAACCCTGGATGTTAGGCTGTCATTGTCTCCTCCATGACCACTTTCCCAGATCTTCACGTGGGAACCCACTGTGCATTTTAAGCAGGGGGACGGTTAGGTTCAAAAATGCTTAATTTTTGGAAACAAAAGCACAGTATGATTTTCATTCATTTGTTAAGTTATGTTCACTTTCACCCTCCTATGGCCAAGGCAGAAATCACTGCAGTGGTTGTCTTCCTGCACCCCTAGAAATCATTGCCTGTTGTCCTTATTTAAGTTGAACTTTTGAGCTTAATTGTGATGTTTTTCTGTGGGGCTGGGGGCTACAACCACTCCAGCCTCCTTGGCTGAAAACGTTTACCCACCCTCACTTCCATTAAAATCCATTCTCTACACAGCAGTCAGTGCAACCATTTAAAGATCTAAGTCAGATAACATCACACTCCTGCTCAAAACTCTTCAGTGGCTTTGAATAAAATTCCACTTCCTTACCCTGCCCTACAAAGCCCTAACGATCTGATCTCCCCCAGTAAGTCCCCAACCCCCCGTGCCCACCCATACTCCCCCCTCATTGGACTCAAACTCACCGTACTCATTCCCGCCCCAGGATCTTTGTGCCTGCTGTTTTCCCTACCTGAAGTCTCTTTCCCCGTATCTTCCCATGATTGGAAACTTCTTGTCCTTCAGGCTCCAGCCCAATCCTCAGAGATGCCTTTCCTGCTCTCTTTCTAAAGAAGACCCCAGTCACTCACATGAAGTATTGTTTTATCACAGATCTTATAACTATTTTATATTTTCTTGTTAATTTGTTTGTTTAATTATCATCAACCTCTCCCACCGGAAAGCAGTAATTGGCATGGAAAACTGGTCAATAAAAAATATGTTGAATGAATAAGTGACTTCATGAATACACTTAAAGGTGAGTTCAAGTCTAACCAAAAAGAATATAACACACCAGTGATCCTCAAATTTGGTGACTATCAGTAACAGATGTGGAGTGTGAGAAACCAGCCTGCTCTCCGAAATCTGTGACCCAGCTGATCAGAGGTAATGCCAGGTATCTGAAATTTTCAACAATCCACAGGTGATTACCATGCACACCAAACTTGCAGAACCACCTAAACCGACAAGCACCGCTGATTTCTTTAAAATAACAAAAACCAGTACCCCAGGGGCTTAAATCTCTTTCCCATCACCATTTCCCGTCAGGATGTCAAGCACCTGCAATTGATGTTGGGCCATCCAAGAACCAACATAAACCCAGAAACTGGGAAGAAACAGATGACAAAGCACAGAATAAAAGTAAACCCTTCAAATGAAGAACTCAACCTTTCTCACGTAAAAACACTTATTTGAGAGCCAAATCAGTAAAACATAATAATAATAAAATGCGTTACCTAGTAGTATTGATATTATGTGCCAGACATTGGACTAGGCACTTAGATATATTAACTCATTGAATTCTCATGAAAACCCTGTGAGGGAAGCACTATTAATGTCTTGTCCTGTAGACAAGGAAACTTAGGATCATGGAGGAGGTTAATCATCCAGACTCAGGCTCCTCAGAATTCTAGAAGCAGAGCTGGGACTAAGCCACAGCCAGGCTCCACGGCCCATGCATCGCCCACAATCCCACTGCGTGATGCAGCACGTGGCCGTAGCAATGCTCTCCAGGCTTGAATGGGCTTCAGCAGCTCTCAACCCCAACAGAGAACTTTGTGTACTTTTTAATGGAAGTATAATAAATATACAGAAACGTTCTTACAAATTATCCTTTTTGCCATTTTTTCATCAGGCGACACAGAAAGCATGTCTACCCCCAGAGCCAGCAGTTGAGTGGCAGTGGGAAGCAGCTAATGATGTGAGTTGCTCAAGCCAAAAAACGTATGTCCCATGAGATACGTGAATAATTGACTCATTTCCCCGAATGTCAAAGAGCACAGGTCTGACCTGAAAAATAAATACGTGTACAATCCTGAGAAACAAAGAAGAAAAAGCTTCCTTCTTCGTTTCTAACTGTAGGAGGAAAAAAAATCCTTCCCTGTGTTTATTCCGTTTATGCTGTGACACGTGCTGGATTGTTAAGAGGTGGCACATCCCACTCACCATCACAGGCAACACAAGAGCAATGTCACAGATGGTCCTTTAGGGCGAATGCCACAGGAGGTGCTTTGAAGGATTCTGTGTATCAGGCGAGAAAACAGTTTGCCCCTCTCTGAAAACACTGGGGAGTCAACAGAGGAAACTCTGAGCTGAAACTCAGGAGAGCCCGGGACGAGGAGTGGCTCAAGGCTGGTGTGGCCGTGAGCGAGACTGTCACTGCCTATGGGCTTCAGTCACACACCTCTGCGACTGGCAGAGCTGGACTCGACGGGAGGGTCTCAACCTTTGCCCTTGTCCATGGCGGTCACAGGTGACTGCTGCCTCAGGACTGCGGATCAGGTGACACAGAGCCCCCTCAATACCAGCCACAAGGGTGGTGCCCGGCTCATGAGTCCTCCACGTCTTGGGCACAAGACCCAAGGCAGCCCCAGGAGACTCTCAGTACTTGAACTATTGAGAAAGAAAGGCCCTCCTTCCCCTGGCCCTCTGGGTACCAAGTTGCCTGGGGCTGCGGGAGGAGCAACCGAAGAGGAAGCCAGCATCAAAAAAGCAGGCGGAGATGCAAGAGGGAAGAGATATGGGAACATATGTATATGTATAACTGATTCACTTTGTTATAAAGCAGAAACTAACACACCATTGTAAAGCAATTATACTCCAATAAAGATGTCAAAAAAAAAAAAAAAAAAAGCAGGCGGATGAAAGAGACGAGATTCCTGCTGTTCTCATTTGATGTCTGCCTCCAGCTACGCCTGAAGCTAGCGCTAAGCCTGGACACTCTGTTACTGAGCTACTGCACGTGTAAGCAACAGCATCCTGACAAACGCAGAGGCCAGTGAGGGGTGGGGGGTGGAGCAAGAGGGGGGGCTGGTGGGAGGGAGAGGAGAAAAGAGGGGCTGAGACTAAGACGAGGGAAGGGCTCCAAGCTCAGGGAGACGGGCTCTCCCGTGACCTGGTTTACATACTGGGTTTAACACACTAAGATTAGATGTGCAAAAAGAATTAACTAGAAATGAAAACAAAAACTAACCACTAGAGATGATTCAAGGAAACTTCTGATCTGCCACCCTATTTTACTTGCCTTACCCTCTACATGCTGAGGGTTATATTAGAAACGGAAACGTTTCTAATTAAGGTATGAAAAGGAAGTAGAAAACTAGACAACAAAACCGACGTTTCCAGCGCGGTGAGTCACCCATCCCCTCCTCAGTGACCCCTCCATCTTTAGATGAATCCGTACGGAGCACTTCTGGTCTGATATCAAACCAGAGAATACAACGATGCTAACGCAATCTTTCTGGGCAGTCTCATCCCGAGGGAAAGGCGTGCCTTTGCCAGCGATGGTGAGAAACTCAGAAGGCGGCTGGATCTCCAGCGCCTGTGGACCAGCAGGCAGAGAGCTGTGTCTGCAGAAGGAACAAGGAGGGTCGAGAAGTCTAGTGGGGACAAAATCTAACGTGCATGTGGTCACGGTGCTTGGAGCAATGGATTTCCCTTTGGGGAAGCAGCAAAGGGCTGAGTTCCCCCTCAAGGTTAGCCCGGGACACGAACTTGCGGTGCCTGTAGGGATGTGAATATTTATTCACGTCTCCTACTCCTCCCCTTCCTCCTCTGACCTGGGAGCACCATGGGGAGGCGGGCTCCATCATCCCTCTCCAAGTCCACCCCCCATGCCTGGTCCAAAGCAGGCACTCAGAAAACATCTGGGGAATGAACAAATGGAAGCAACTTGAGACCTCATCTTTCATTCATTCACACAGATGAACATCACAGCATAGAGCCTGCGGTCATGAACTTTACAAGCAGACTAGACCTGAGTTCGGTCCAGGGCCCTGCCTCTCACCAACATCGGCACTTTATTTCTGTTTCCTTGCCAGGAAAAATGGGAATAATGTTAGCACCTCCATCAAGTGTTGTTGAGAAGTTTCAATGAAATAATACATCAAAGACTCCTTAGCACGGTCCCGGGGGCCCCTTGACGTTATTCCTACTGTTATTATTATCATTAAAGAATATTGGTGGGTCTCTTTATTATATTCTGGGCTCACCCTATGGGGCTTCTTAAACAGAAGCCACTCAAAATCCCCTGGAGATCTTGTGGAAATGCAGATTCTGAATCACAGGGCTGGGAGCGGGGGCCCGGGACTCTGCATTCCTATCAGGTGCCAAGTTGATGCTGCTGCTGCCAGTCTGAGAAGCCGCCCACAATGGAGACTTCGAAACTGAGGACAAGACAATTTTCCACAGCTGAAACTCATAGTTAAGGCGGCTTTTCTTGACAAAGCAAATGTATTGATCCCATCACATAAGCCCAAAGGAAAAGCCTGGGGAAATCAAAAGGGGTCATAATTAGGTAAAATCATCTTCAGTTTTCCGTCTTCAGAAACCATGTTCCATTAGCCCCCTCCTGGCCCAGGCGGCTGTTCCACACAGCAGCCGCTGTTTAAGATGAAATGAAGCAAGCAGGTGAGTTATCGGTACTGCAGACTTGGGCATGAATCACCCTGCAGAAAGTCCACCCTCTGAATCACCCACCACTGAGATGATTCCATCAATACAAAGTCCCACCAGACAATTCCTAAAGGAGTAAAAACGGGCTGAGAAGCAAGCAAGGCATGGAGCCTCCAGAAAGAGAAAAGGTTAGTAAGGGTGAAGAAGGCTTCTAGAACCATCACTGCTGGTTCTAGGTGAGCCAGAAGCACTTAGAGCAGCGGTCCTCAAATTTGGAGGCAGCTGCAAAACTAAAAATTCTGATACCGGGTTATAGTCTTCAAAGAATTTAACTGGTAGGAATTGCAGCTCAGTTACAGGGATTTTTTTTTAAGCTCCAACATGATGTTTTGGGGTCAGGCGGGTTGGAATCAGAATGCTGTCATTGCTGGGTGATGATCACCCCTCCAAGCCTGGAGTTTCCCATCTGTGAAATGAAAATAATCACTAGCTTCAGGAAAATGGTGAGCAACACAGATAAAAAGTACAAAGACCTTACTCAGTATAGGGTCCTCATTCCTAGGCATTTTCTTGTCAGAATAAGACTCATCTTCTTTAACTGCTATCTTACCTAAAGTCTCAAGCCAATTTAGTAATCACCAGCTTCACAACTGCTTAATTCTTTTCAGAAGATGTTAGGCTTCGAATACCCCACTCAGCACGTAAAATGTGTACTCTCTTCCAAGTCTACCTTTCCTTCTTCTCCACGTCTGGATCTTCTCTTCTGTCATCACAAGTATCTGTTGAGTGTTTAATGTGGACCAGGTACTATGCCAGCTGCAGGGGATGTCACAGCGAACAAGACAGCCCTGTCATCAGGAAGCCTAGCGGGCAGGTGAAGAAACTGCCCTTGGACGAGCAAGGTCTGGATCCCCTTTCAAAGTGAAAGTTGGCAGGGAAAGGGACAGACAGCCCCAGGCAGTTTGATCTTTTCACTGTGTCTCCTTGACCCAAATGCCTAGCCATTCCCAGTCTCAGTTTTCTCATCTGTGTAATATGAGTGGCTCTTGTTCTTACCAGCTTCCCTGAGCGGGTAAGTGGGCCAAGAAAGTAGGAAGGAGCACTGAACCAAGTAGACTTTAAATTGCTCAGGACTTCCCTCCCAATCTCAGATCACTTCCCCAGCAGGGGAAGAGAGGAGGAAGCGATGATCCAAGGAAAAGGCAAACAAATTGCTTCCTGTGTTCTAAAGCTCAGCCAGAAACACTTGAACAGGGGCAAATCTGGTCTACCTCACTCAGGAACAAGAGAGAGCTTGTCACTCTCATGTTTTTAAATCAAATTCTGATGACCTCGATTTATTCCAAGCAGGAGCAGAGTCAAGACTCTTTCAATTGCAGACAACAAAAACCCATCTCAAACTGGCTTATTAAAAAAAAAAAAAAAAAAAAAAAAAAAAACAGGGAGGAATTTATTCGGGCCCTGCTACATCTAGGTACTGAAGTGATGCCATCAGAAATCTCTGTCCCTTGAGACTTATTTCCCCTCCTCTGGCTTCTTTCTTGGGCAGCTCTTTTTCATATGCTGTACCCAATAGCACAAGACTTCTAACAGCTCACCAACTCCAGTATAAAACCAGCTTCTCTGTCCCAATAATCTCCCACCACCCAAAAAAAAGAAGAAAAACTTCAGGCCAACAAAATTAAATCGTATGCCCATCTCTAAGCCAGTCACTTTGGCCAGTGCATTCACTCAGTCCTGGATAAAACTCCCACCTAGGAGCTGGGGCGGGGGCATCAGCTCTGTGGGCGGTGAGAGGTGGGGAGGGGGTCCCACACAAGACACTTGGGTACTGTTTCCAAAATCATGCACTATCCACTCCCCTCTCACCCTCCAGCCCTGCCCCAAATACTTTTGTAGCCTTGATTTGCATAATCCACTCCTTCCTGATGGCTTCCTGGATTCTTCTCCTTCCCTTAAGATATAACTGATAATTTCTAAGTAACTCTTAGCACATTCATTCTAAACTTCTGAATTATCCTTAAAAGATCCTACGTAAAAACACAAATATACATGCTAGAAGAGAGACTTCATTTTGAATTGGGTCATCCTACAGTTTGCTTTTCTTGTCCTTTGTTTCCAACATTCGAGGGCTTACATAAGCTAGTCTGCTAAATTGTTTGTTTCTCATCCCTAGTCTTGTCCTTGGTTTCACAATACCACGAGAGGGCAGCTTTGAATTTTCTGGGCCATGGTACTCCTCAGAACAAATCAAGTGGGTGTGCGTTGTGAATCAGACAGAAATATACGTCAACAGCATCTTAACTTTTAAAACAGTAGTGTGAAGTAAAAATCAGTGGATCATTTCCTCAAATATCACTTGCATTTTGAAACTGTCCTCTTCCACCCCAACTCACGTACACAGATTATCATTAAAAATAAATAAGTTGGTCTTTTATCGTGGAAGCATTCCCAGATTTGGTTGTTAGAGATGTATCCGCTCCAGCCCTACACAGCTTAAACCTCACTGACTCTGATCCAGTGCTTCAGTTCCTGCTCCAAGAATTTGATTGTAGCCTCCTCAACTATGTCTAAGATGCTGTGTCAGGATGTTTACCAATTTGGTCAGAAGCTGATCCGCAGGCGGCCTCTGGAGCCCAGGGAAGAGTCTGAGAGCCGCATGGCTCGTTGTCTGAACACCCTCGACCTGGTGGCCCTGGGCGTGGGCAGCACCCTGGGAGCTGGTGTGTACATCCTGGCTGGTGAAGTGGCCAAGGACAAAGCTGGGCCAGCGATTGTCATCTGCCTCCTGGTGGCCGCCCTGTCTTCTGTGTTGTCTGGGCTCTGCTATGCCGAGTTTGGGGCCCGGGTACCATGCTCCGGTTCTGCGTATCTCTACAGCTATGTCACAGTGGGACAACTGTGTGCCTTCATCACTGGCTGGAACCTCATACTGTCCTATGTCATCGGCACTGCCAGCGTGGCCCGGGCCTGGAGCTCCGCTTTTGACAGCCTGATTGGGAACTACATCTCTCAGGTGTTACAGGGAACTTTCTCTCTGCATGTGCCCTACTTCCTGGCCAAGTACCCAGACTTTTTTGCTCTGGGCTTGGTACTGCTGCTTACGGGAGTACTGGTTCTGGGAGCTCGTGAGTCAGCCCTGGTTAACAAAGTGTTCACAGGCTTGAACCTTTTGGTTCTCAGCTTCACGATCATCTCTGGCTTCGTCAAGGGAGATCTGAACAACTGGCAGCTCACAGAACAGGACTACAAATTGCACACATCTGGATCCAATGACACCTCTAGCTTGGGCCCTCTGGGTTCTGGAGGGTTTGTGCCTTTTGGCTTCGATGGGATTTTCCAAGGAGCAGCTACCTGTTTCTACGCATTTGTTGGTTTTGATGCCATTGCCACTACAGGGGAAGAAGCCCGAAATCCTCAGCGATCCATCCCCTTGGGCATTGTGATATCACTCTGCATCTGCTTTTTGGCATATTCTGGTGTCTCGGCGGCACTCACCCTCATGGTGCCCTACTACCAGATTCATCCCGACAGCCCCTTACCACACGCTTTCCTCCATGTCGGCTGGGCCCCTGCCAGATATGTCGTGGCTGTTGGCACCCTCTGTGCTCTTACATCCAGCCTCCTGGGTGCCATGTTCCCTATGCCTCATGTCATCTACTCAATGGCAGATGATGGGCTCCTTTTCCGGGGACTTGCCCGGATCCATGCCCGTACACGCACCCCCATCATGGCCACCTTGGCTTCTGGTACTCTTGCAGGGGTCATGGCATTACTTTTCGAGCTCAGTGATCTCGTGGACCTCATGTCAATCGGGACCCTGCTTGCTTATTCCCTGGTGTCTTTTTCTGTTCTTGTCCTCAGGTACCAACCAGACCAGAATTTAAGCAAGATTGAGAAAACAGAGAAAGGAACTGAGATGAAGCCTGTAGTTGAAGAAAGCCCTTTGGAATCTGTACCTGAAGCAGGAATCTCAAAGATTCTAAAGAGTCTGTGTGACCCTATCAACACCATCCCCACTCGGAAATCTGGCCAGATTATCTGTGGATGTGCCTCACTGCTTGTTCTCCTGCTGACGGTCCTGAGCCTGATCCTGGCCCAGTGGCCCAGCCATGTGTTCTCTGGAGACCCCGTGTATACAACGGCAGCTGTGCTGCTGCTACTGTTCATCACTGGGGTCACTGTTATCATTTGGAGGCAGCCCCAGAGCCCCACTCCTCTTCACTTCAAGGTTCCTGCTTTACCTGTCCTCCCGCTGATGAGCATCTTTGTGAATGTTTACTTGATGATGCAGATGACGTCTGGGACTTGGGCCCAATTTGGTGTCTGGATGGTGATTGGATTTGTCATATACTTTGGATATGGGATCCGACACAGCTTGGAGAAGAATAATCGACAGCCACCAGCCTCCAACTCCCAGACTTTTGATAAAAACATCCCTCGTGCTGAATCATCTTAACCACAGGCCATAGATGCTGTGTGGAATCCCACCATGACTGGAGGTATCTTCTGGTTCAAGGGGCACTTTGAGGCTCTATGGAGTGTGAAGGTGGGATGCATTTACAGCCCTATATTTAATGCCAGTGGACAAAATGACTTCTATGTTGTATAATTTTTAAGTAACCATTTCAAAGCATTACATATATATACACATACACTCAGAAAAGTGCATGCTTCATACCTGTGCAGCAAGATGAATTTTCACAAAGAAAGTACAAGGTAGCCAGAAACTAGAGAAAAAATAAAATATTAACCTGCAGGTAAAAAAAAAACAAAACAAAACAAAACAAAAAAAATAAATAAATAAATAAATAAATAAGTTACTCTACTCAATATTCTGTAACAACTGGTATGGGAAAAAGAATCTGAAAAAAATAAATAAGTTCTTCGTGTAAATGTTCTAGCAGCATTATTCGGTATAGCCAAAAATGGAAAAGCCCAAGTGTCCATCAACTGACAAAGGGATAAACAAAATGTGGCACATCCATACAATGAAATATTAGCCATAAAAAGGGATGAACTACGTTTATAACATGGATGACCTCAAAACTATGATGCTAAGTGAAAGAAGCCAGACGCAAAAGACTAGATTTTGTATTATTCCATCAATACAAAATATCTAGAAAAGGCAAATTCATAGAGACAGAAAGTAGATTAGTGGTTGCCTGGAGCTGGGGCTAGGAATGAGGAATAACTGTAAACAGGCACAAGAGATCTGATTGGGGTGACAGAAATACCCTAAAACTGGACTCTGGTGTTACTGGATATGATATAATAAGAAATCAACGTTTGGTCTTTGTCCCTGGTTCTTGGCACACGACTCCTAAAACCCTTGGAGTCTCTGGGTTGATAAGTGTGGTCTTTGTATGTTAATGGATGACTCACGTTGGGGGCCCCTAGATGGCTTCAGGGCTGGTGGCCAAAGAGACCAAGACAGGACTAGAAGGTTGGAACCTTCGGCGCCAAACCCCCCCCCCCACCTACAGGGAGAAGAAAGGGACTAAAGAGTGAGTTACATCCCCTGTGGCAAGTGATTTACTCAATCACGACTACGTAATGGAACCTCCATAAACACCCCTGAACGAAAGGGCCCAGGGAGCTTTCCGGCTGGAACACACCAAGGTGCTGGGAGGGTGATGCTCCCAGAGAAGGCATGGAAGCTCAGCATCCCTCCCACACACCTTGCCCCAAGCACCTCTTCCATGTGGCTGCTCCTGAGTTGTACCCTTTACAATAAACCAGTAAGAGTATTTTGCTGAGTTCTGTGAGTCCCTCTAGTGAATTATCACACCTGAGGGGGATATTGCAGGAAGCCCCAATTTATAGCTCGTCAGTAAGAAGTACAGGTAGCAACCTGGGACTTGTGACTGGACGTCTGACATGAGGACAGTCTTGTGGGACTGAGCCCTGTCGTCTATGAGGTCTGCACGAACTGCAGGGATTTAGTGTCACAACCTAATTGAACTGTAGGACACCCTGTTGGTGTCCGGAGAGTGGGAGAACTGGTCGGTGTGGGGAGAAAACCTACTTATTTGGTGCCAGAAGTGTTAGGAGTAAAAACAGCGCACTGAACAACTCAGCAAAATTACTAAAAATCAGTGACTGTACACTTAACATGGGTGAATTTTATGGTATGTAAGTTTTATCTAAATAAAGTTGTTTAAAGAGAGAAACCTGCAAAAGAATAGACAAGTAAATGAGATGCTACGCATGCTGTCCCAGATGCACTGCTCAATGACCCAGCTACGTGGATGAGCAGGAGTCCAGACCACCCCTGGAAAATACTCCAGTACCTACACTTTTATTGGTGTCAGGGAGGGAGGACCAGTCCCACTTATAGCCATCTCCAAGAACTCTTTCAGTTGGAAAGTTTTGCTTCGGGCAACTCCTTGGACACCTGACAGGAGGAAGAAGCTGCAGATTCCAAATGACAAAGGGACCACGTGTCTCATAGCATCGTTGCTCATAAAGGACTCGTCTGCTCCATTGGTTTGTATCCTCCTAGGGTCTGTTCCCTGCACAGCATGTAAGGACGTGGCAGAGGAAGGCACTGGGCACTCAGAGCAGCTTTTGAAATGGATCAAAACACTGAAGGCAGAACTTCTCTGGCTTAATGGCTAATGGTTTGTGTGACAGTTTCACTGGGTAGGACAGCCTGACCTTTTGTTTGGGTGGAGAATGTATAATTACCTGAATTTTTTCCCCAGGCAGCAACAATCACGTCTTGTCCCATTTAATTTAATTAATTAATTTTTTTGGTGTACTGAACATCTAATCATTACCCAGTCACAGAAATGTACAGTCAGACAGACTTTGGTCTTTTTCTTTTCCAAAGTTTCGATTTATCCTTAAAGAGGTGTGTCCATCTTCTTAAAATTGTTCTTGGATATTAGGCAAACATTTTAGACTTTGAGGATCGGTAATTTTCTTTTTTAAACAAATGCTAGCTTTTCCTTTTAAAAATGGTTTAAACCTTCAAATCCTTAACAGCTTATTTTTTATTATGAGATGACTGAGATATTTTTTCCCAGCCCCATCTTAACAAATCGCATTATTGTGATGTGGTGGAAACATCTCAGGCTCCCGGCTCAGAGCTGGGTGCTCACCTTGGCTTTGCCACTTTCCAGCTGTGTGACTCTGGCTAAGTTACTTACCTCTCTGAGCCTCACTGTCAGCACTGATGAAATAAGGATGATTTCTACGCTGTTTTGAAGATTAAATAAAATTAAAGGAGGAAAGGATGTCATCGTTTCAGATCTGTATAAATATGTTTAGTACAGTGACTGGCACAGTGTCAGTTTCCAACAAGCAATGATGCTTACTGCATCCACCCTGGGTGATGTTTGGATGATGCCCAGTCAGTGGGCAGTAGACTCAAGATCTAAATCCTCCATGATCAAAATCTGTAACACAAGCTCTTTACAAAGGATGATGTGTATGTACTTCCTAGACCAGTTTTCAATCAGCAGTTGATCCTTAGAACTTGTGTCATTGAGAGCTTGGCCATTCACTAGTTGCCTGTCTTTGCTATGGTTGCTTACCTACTCTGTGCTTCCGTTTTCTTATCTGTAAAAGGGGGATAGTAAATAGCTTCTACTTCCAAGGGTGTGAAGGGAATGAAATAAGCATTAAATTAAATAATTAGTACATTTAAAGCACTTGGAATGGTACCTGGCACACAGTAAGCTGTCAGTGAATATTAATTCTCTTTCTTGCTGTGATCATTACTGTGTGCTGTGGTCCCTGACTTCACAGCCTGGCATAATGTAGGTGCTTTAGAAATTGTAATTATTAGTACAAACAGGTACTTTCCCCAGGCACAGACAGAGCATATGTGAATATTTCTTTTCAGCAAGAGAGGCTGTCAATGGTTCTCTACATAGATAGAAAGTTACAAACACTCTTTGTTCTTTAAAGTTCCCCTGAGTTATACCAACGGAGGCAAGGAGGTGTCACTGGCTCCGGAGAAAACAAAGAAGTGTAGGTTTCTTTGGACCTAGCAAGGTGCCCCGACCTCTGCAATGCAGAGCTTGGGGGAAGGAGGACCAATTGCATAAGAAGCTCTAGACTTTTCTGGAAGAAAAAAGGTTGATAACACAACGCTTCTCCCTGGGATTTTAGTTATAAAGACCTGCCATGTGTATGGGTTCAGGACCCCACAAAGACTCAGGAGCAGGGAAGAGAGAGAAAGGGTCCCTGGATATAAGATAGCTGTGGTGGTAGGGTTGCCAGATTTGGCAAATAATACATTTCACTCATTCCCTAAGTAGGGCTGCAAGACAAATGATGAATAGTTTTTATTATAAATATATCTCTTTCAATATTTGGGATAGACTTACATTGAAAAGTTATAAGTTGTTCATCTGAAGTTAAAATTGAACTGGAGGGACTTCCCTGGTGGCTCAGTGGTTAAGAAACCACCTGCCAATGCAGGGAACACGGGTTCGAGCCCTGGTCCGGGAAGATCCCACAAGCCAAGAGGTGCGGCCAAAAAAATAAATAAATAAAAGACAGCAAACCAGATGTGATCTGTAAGTTGGAACAAGGAGGAAAGCTGTGGACCAAGGAGGGAGAAATGCCAGGAAGGTGCTAACCCGCAGGTTCCCTCCCAGAACCTGAGAGACAGAAGATCTGTATTTGAGATTTCTGTAATAGAAAGAGTAGGCTGCAACTAAGGAGGCAACCCCACAGCAAAACATTTGTGAAGATGTGTCTATTCCTTCGTAAAGTGGAAAGACTCACAAAGAACAGCGTATTATATTCTTTTTCAGAAAAAAAATAAATATGGCAAGATGATGAGCTGATGGACAGGCAACAGGAAAACAGGTGAGCTTTTTCACACAAGGGATGTCCTCTTACAGGAAAACCCAGACCAAGGTGACAAGGCTGGAAAACATGTTGGTTTAACCTCCACACTTACTTCTCCAAGAAATAAAACTCCCATCAATGTGACGCACTTAGAACGAATTTTAACCATAACCCAGACTTGGCTGATCATGAGGGAAATTGTACATGGATGAAGTCATCTGATTGTAACAAAGATGGAAGATGGTTCTGCCCCAGAGCATCCAGGTTAGAGTAAAACCCTGAATGTAACCACTGTGTGAGAGCTTTGGCCAAAAGTCAAACTCCATCATACACTCTGGAATTCCTGGTGGAGACAACCGCTCTGTAAGTAATGAATCTGAGAGAGGAAAAAGATCAATGATAGCTCATCTCTTACCCCAAACAGGAATCTGTACCAGAGTGAGAAACCCTGTGAGCACCATCAAAGTGGGAATCCTAGAGCCAGAAGTCACATGTCATCAGTGTCATGGAATTCATACAGGGGGGAAGCCTTATGAACGTAATCACCACAGGAAACCTTTTTCAAAAAAAAAAAAAAAAACACACTTCACGGCACGTCAGAGATTTCATACTGGAAAAAATCCTTTTGGATGTAATCAACGTGGAGAAATCTTTAGCTGTAATTCATCCCTCAAGAAACACCATCATGGATTTTATACAGAACAGAAACCCAATGAATGCTTTGAATGTTTGAAATTCTCCCTTCATAATGCACATCAGAGCTAATGTGGATGTTTATTATTCGCAACTGAATCAGGCCCCCAGCAGAAAACAGATGGACCTTTCAAATTAAGATGACTCAAATAGGATTTACTCGAAAAGGTTTTATTCAAAAGTGTAGATGTTAGGAAAGCACAAGGGATGGTGCAGTAACTCAAGGCCCTAAACCCAAAAAGGCGATGAAGATCAAACGGTTAAAAGTAGAGGAGAGAGGTATAACTGATTCACTTTGTTATAAAGCAGAAACTAACACACCATTGTAAAGCAATTATACTCCAATAAAGATGTTAAAAAAAAAAAAGTAGCGGAGAGAAGTTACAGAAAGACGATTTAGAAAGAGCTGTGGCCTTCTATCCGGGCGGGGGAGGCAGCCAGAAGAATTCATCCCCCCAACCTCACTCATCTCCCTCCCTCTGAGCTCTCACCAGTGGCCCAGTGGCTGAGTCCAACCAGATGCCAAACACCGAGGGAGTCTGTGATGCGGTCAGCCTTCCAGGACAGGTGGAGAGAGGTGAAGATGGATACGAAGGGGAAACAGAAGATATGCAGCCCGGCGACCAGGAACCCTAGCTGACACACGCCTGAGAACCAACCTGGGTGCCCTGTTCCCACTGTAGCCCAGACCCCAGTACAGAGCCTGGCCCAGGTGCCCAGAACAGGCACGCAATAGAAATTGTTGAAATGAATAAAGGACCAGCGGAACCAAGGCAAACTTATCCAGCAGGAGAAAACTCAGAACTCCTCTGCCTGACCATCTTTTTCAGGGCCCTTGGGGAGCATAGGAACAAGACACTTTTATAACACACATTTCCTGTCACCAGACAATGACACAGCAGAAGACCAGTAACACAGCAAGAGCTGATGCCCTTAAAGAGAAGAGGGAAATGTAAAAGGGAATCTTTGGACACTGGATTGGAAGCTTTAAGTGTAATATCTGTAATAGGGGAGAAACTTCGTATTCTATTACAAGATAATCATTAAAGGGATGTGGCCTATAAGCTTAAATTATACATAATGGCCCTTCTATGGGAACTCTGCTTCCCAGGTAATGAGCATTAAGCTGAAATACCTTTGTTTAGGGACTTCCCTGGTGGTCCAGCGGTTAAGACTCTGCACTTCCAATGCAGGGGGTGCGGGTTTGATCCCTGGTTGGGGAACTAAGATCCCACATGCCGCCTGGCCAAAAAAAAAAAAATAATACCTTCATTTAGCTCACAGGAAACATCCTGATTAGGCCCACCTGTGAATGACTGCAGGAAGGAAGAAATTAACACATCCCCTCCAGAGGCTGACTGGAACCAGGAAATGCTTGACTTTATTCCCTCTTCTTTTAATATAAAAGAAGCCAGAATTCTAACTTGGGTGAGATGGTTCTTTGGTACATGAGTCCACCCTCTTCTCGGTCTGCTGACTTTCTGAATAAAGTCGTTATTCCTCACCCCAACAACTTGTCTCTTAATTTATTGACCTGTCGTGCCACGAGCAGTACGAACTTGGGCTTGGTAACGTATCTCAGCAAATCCCCACAATTCTGCACAATAGTTGTTACTTCCCACCCTCAGTAGGTGAGAAAACTGAGGCTCTGAGAGCTTCAGTACATTTCCCAGGGCCACACAGTAAATTGGAGATAGGCTTTGAATCTGGATCTATCTGCAACCAAAGCCTCTGGTTTTCCCACACAGCAGGGCATGGGGTAAACAGTTGAGAATAACTTCATAGTTTTAAGGCAAAAATGCCTCCACTCTGCTGATGTATCACAAACAGTTATTAACATGTTTTCTTTTATAACCACTGATCAAAACATCTATTAAGTGCCACATTTGTGGCTACAAACCCTGCAAGAAGCAAGTTAAATGACTTATTTAGCAACCCCTGGAGTGTTCCTTAACATTTCAAATGAAATGGACAAAGTGCTTTTATGTACTATAAAACAAAATGACATCACAGTAGGTACATAAAAAGGCCATGTTTTAAAAAGCATTTCTATTTATAGTTATTGGCATTTGTGCTTTAATGGAAGATGAAAATCCTACAGCTTACCACATCGAATACCTCTTGAGAGAGGTGGTAAAAAAATCAAATCTCCCTTGAAAACCAAGCTACCTTTTCAAACAGTCTGAGTTTCCCAGTAGGACTCAAGTTCCCCTGAAATCTTGGAGGTGGTTTTAGGCTGTGAACAGTTCCCTTCTTCTTAATTAAGACTAACTTTTTGGTTGAAATGTCCCCTCCTACAGGAAGCCTGAAGACTCCACCAGGCACTGGTGATCAAGGTCTCCTAGATGCTTTTAGCTTTTATTACATGTAACTCTTTGTTCCTTCATCAAACAAATAATTTGTTGAGCGTCTGCCCATCCCAGTTACTATGCTAGGTGCAGGGAGTAGAAGATAGAGAAGGGCCCTGCTCTCATGGATCTCATACAACCAAATAAATAAAGAAGATATTGTGACAAGAGTTATGCTGGAAATAAAGCAGTTGATATCATTGAAAGTGAATGGAGTGAGGGCAGTGGTGTGCTGGAATATGTTTAACAACCAGCTCTCTTGGGGAGGGGGGATGCCCTGATTTAGAGCATTTGCCCATTTCTTTTGTGTAAATACTCCTACCATGGCTGATTTCAAGCTACCAACATGATATCATGGAACATGGACTTCGGAAGAGATGTGCAGCATTAGAAAACCATCATATGGGTTTTGTACCATACAGAGAGAGCAGATGCACGTAACTTCAAGAGCACAGACAATACTAAAATATAGTAAAATAATTAGGAAGCATTGTCTTGAGTATTCTCTTTGTTTTTTGTTTGTTTGTTTTGGCTACGTTGGGTCTTCACTGCTGCACGCGGGCTTTCTCTAGTTGCGGTGAGCGGGGGCTACTCTTCATTGCGGTGCACAGGCTTCTCATTGCAGTGGCTTCTCTTGTTGCAGAACACGGGATCTAGGTGTGCGAGCTTCAGTAGTTGTGGCACACGGGCTCAGTAGTTGTGGCTCATGGGCTCTAGAGCGTAGGCTCAGTAGTTGTGGCACACGGTTTCAGCTGCTCCGTGGCATGTGGGATCTTCCTGGACCAGGGATCAAACTCGTATCCCCTGCATTGGCAGGCAGATTCTTAACCACTGCGCCACCAGGGAAGTCCCTATTATCTTTGTTTTTAATGCAACTTAATCATAAGTTTACATAACTTTATTTTGAATGATGGTTATATTTGACGCACAGCTTGCAACATTCTTGAAAATTGAACAATTGCCGCTCCTGAACCAGTATAAACAAACTCCAAGGCACCACTTGTTAGGGGGTCAGGAAGGGCCTTTCTGAGCAAGTGACGGCTAAGATAAGACCCAAGAGAAGGGAAGGAGGCAGTCATGCAAAGATCCTGATGTGAAAAAGACCTTGGCATGGAAGGAAGAGGAGGCCAGTGGGGCTGGTGCACAGGGAAGAGAGAGGGCATATGGTGGGTGTGGCCCCAGAGGGGGATCAGAGGCCATGGTGCAGAGTCATGCAGATGATGGAAAGGGATTCGGTGACATTCCAAGAGCAATGAGAAGCCACTGGAGGGTTTTATTAAAAACCTCCAGGAGAATGGATTGTAGGAGGAACAAGAGCAGGGAGACCACTAGGGCGGCTACAACAGTGGTCCAGGAGAGAGAGGATGACAGTTCCCAATATTTGTGCATACTTTTGCAAAAGGTAAGTTTTAAAAGAGCCATGTACATGTTTCTTGCCTGTGCCTCCACAAATGAATTACAATGGGCAGGATATTACTCCCATTTTAAAGAGAAGGAGAGATTTCCCTGGTGGCGCAGTGGTTAAGAATCCGCCTGTCAATACAGGGAACACAGGTTCGAGCCCTGGTCCAGGAAGATCCCACATGCTGCGGAGCAACTAATAAGCCCGTGCGCCACAACTACTGAACCTGCGCTCTAGAGCCCGCGAGCCACAACTACTGAGCCCACGTGCCACAACTACTGAAGCCCGCGCGCCTAGAGCCCGTACTCTGCAACAAGAGAAGCCACCACAATGACAAGCCCGCGCACCGCAATGAAGGGTAGTCCCCGCTCACCACAACTAGAGAAAGCCCATGTGCAGCAACAAAGACCCAACGCAGCCAAAAATAAATAAATAAATTTATTTTTAAAAAATAAAGAAAAGGAGACAGAACCTGAGCAATATCTGAGGGACTTTAACAAGGTTATGGGGAATGTGAATGGCCAAAGCAGGGCTTGAACAGTGAACTAAGGTGACCACATACCCCAATTTCTCTAGGACCATCTCAGTTTTGTCTCCTGCACCAGGGTAATTATCAATAGCACCCTCTTTCACTCTGGAAATTGTCCAGTTTGAGGTATAAATACAGAATGAGGGGAGGCAAGGACAAACTATGTGGGGTGAACTGGAATTTGAGGTATTGATAGGAACTCATGATTTCTAAAGTGTGTGTGTGTGTACATATATATGTGTGTGTCTAACCGAATCAGGTGGTCACAAACCACACTCTCCAACACGAATTTCACAATGCAAGTTGTCACCGCTATGTAGCCTCCAGGGCTCTGTGGGATAACTGAGGCCCCTTTCTTGGCAGTGGCTAAGATGCCGTCTTGTCTTGAACACTCGGCATCAGAACATAGTAAGACTTCACACATTCCCTTCAGTTAATCTAAAAACTATCAACAAGTGAGATTTTTATTTTACTTTTTAAAACTACTTTATTGAGTTATGACTGACATTTGGAACACCATACGTATGGAATGTATACAACTCTATGAGTTTGGGGATAAGTATATGACCATGAAACCATCACTATCATCAAGGCCGTTAACATTTCCACCACCTCCCAAAGTTCCCTCGTACCCCTTTATCATTATTATTGTGTGTGTGATAAGAACACTTAATATAAGATCTACCCTGTAGCCAATTTTATATGTACAATACATACTGTTAGCTCCAGGCACCATGCTGTACATTAGATCTCCAGAACTTACCCTGTATAACTGAAACTTTGTACCTTTTGACCAACATCTCTCCTCTTCCTCCTCTCCCCAGCCCCTGGCAAACACCATTCTACTATCTGCTTCTATGAGTTTGACTATTTTAGATCACACATATAAATAAGATCATACAGTATTTGTCTTTCTGTGTCTGGCTTCCAGGACCATTCATGTTGTTGTAAACGGTAGGATTTCCTTCTTTTTTAAGGCTGAATGATTTTCCATTTTCAAATATCCTGTATAATAAATATATTATATGTATTATATCAATAACTTATATAATATGTAAATGTATATATTATTTACATAATATAATTATATATGTATGTATATCACATTTTCTTCATTTTCTTTATCCATTCACCTTTCAATGGACATTCAGGTTGTTTCCATATCTTGGCTATTGTGAATAAGGCTGCAGTGAACATGGGAGTGCAGATCTCTCTGAGATTTTGATTTCAATTCCTCTGGATAAATATCTAGAAGTGCGATTACTGGACCATATGGTAGCTCTATTTATAATATTTTGAGGAACCTCTATAGTGTTTTCCGTAATGGCTGTACCAATTTATATTCCCATCAACAGCACACGAGGGTCCCTTTTCTCCACACCCCTGCCAACACTTGTTATTTGTTGTCTTTTTGATGACAGCCATTCTGACAGGTGTGAAGTGGCATCTCATTGTGGTTTTAATTTGTGGCAATTTTTATATCAGGCAATTCGCTGCAGCCTTTAAAAATGGGGTGTATCTGTTGGTTGACATGCAAAGGGCAACAGTTTGGCTGGTTGTCAGGGACATGGGCTTTGAAATCACACAAATCTGGGTTCAAATCCCAGCCAGGTCACTTGTAGGCTGTGTGCCTTGGGTAAGTTAAGCCCAAATGTCTTTATCTGAAAAACGGCGATCCATGTACAGGGCCATTTTATGATACTACTTTTTTTTAAGTGTAAATATATAGGAAAAAAAGTTGAGAATCTGTTTTTACAAAATGCTTCTGTGTATTTTCCATATTGATTATACATTACTTTAGAAAAACCGTAACTGTAAAATGTAAGAAAACTTGCACTTTTTGCTTTATACATTTGGGCAATATTTGAATATTTTGATAAGCATGTACATGTTATTGCTTTTTTTTTTTCATTTTATTGGAGTATAGTTGATTTATAATGTTGTGTTAGTTTCAGGTATACAGCAAAGCATACCTGAATCAGTTATACATATACATATATATATAACCACTCTTTTTTAGATTCTTTTCCCATACAGGCCATTACAGAGTATTGAGTAGAGTTCCCTGTGCTATACAGTATTTATTGCTTTTTAATTCCCAAAAAATGAACGGGCAATATTAAAAAATGTAATTAGCATCTTTGTCACTGGAGCTTCAGTGACTAAGGGCATTTGCAGCAAATGATGGCCTTGACCATCCTGCCTCTGCTAACTGAATTCTCTGAAAGGCTTCAACATCACTCAGGCATTTTTGTCCCTGAAATGCTCAGCTTTAACAAAATTCTAAGTAGAAGCATGACCATGAGTCACAATTACAGGAAGGTTTTATAAATATTATGTAAAAATTACCTAAGGCAACTTGGCTAAAACTTGAGCAAGTGGGAATGATTCACCCAAAACAATTATTGGGCAAGGGGAAAAGAGCAGAAACGCTGACAGGTCCTTTTGTTTAAAATCTTCCCACGTTGCCTATATGCAGAATGTTTGGATAACTCTTCACTTTCTGATTAAGTAAGCTTACATGTGTCACCACAGTCATGTTCAGTTCCAACAGTCCAGTGCCAAGACCCTTCCTGATTCTGACATATTGAGGCCGCCATTTTGAAGAATGGTTTCTCCCTGCATCCAAGTGTATGTTTAAAGAAACTACATCAAGCACAATTTTGTAGGGTAAGAGAAAAGTCCAGTGGATGACCGTCTGGAAGCATTTGCCAAGACAGTCATATTTATATCTCTGCCCATCCATGTAACCCTTCTCCTCAGTATTTTCAATAAAATCACATTACATCAGACTTCACCTTCAGCTTCTTCTTCTTCCTTGAACCTCTAACCAGACTCAGCCACTTTTCTCCCATCATTATTTACACCAACTGCCTCCGAAAAACCCCATCCAGTTTCAGCACAATATCAAAAACAAGTTGAAGACCATCCACATCTCCCCTAGAGGCAAGACTTCCTCAGGCATTCTGTACTTTCAGCTATTATACATTAAACCTGCCTTTTCCAAATCGCAGTCATTTCTGTATCACCCTCACGGTGATTACCAGATCAGTTTACAACTTGTCCAAAAATTGACAACTTTTTTAAGAGGATATCTTTTTAAACTTAAACATTTTTCACAGAAAATGGTATCCATTCCTAAAAATGCAAGAACAGTACCACTTGCTGTATTCATTAGGGTATGCTGGATTTTGTGGCAGAAACAAGCAATCCCAAATTCTCAGTGTCGTTACACATCAGAAATTCATTTCATGATTGACCAAAGTCCACCACAGTCCAGACAATCCTCTCCAGGGCAGCAGTCCACAACACAAGTCTGTTTGATGCAGTCCCAGAACTGTAGGCTGCATCCGTCCATATCCACATAGGACTCTACAATCACGAATTGGAGAGTTGAGGACCAGCAATTGAATACTTTCACCTTCTAAGTGACAACTACGACTTCTGCTCACATTTCATTGGTCAAAGCAAGTCAGATAACCATACTTAACTTCAAGGGGACAGAGGAATACAACCCTCCTGTGTGTGCAGAAGTAGAGGAGAACCATACATTGGTGAGTAGTAGAAACGCCCAGCCATGTACATCATGAGAGGATGTAAATAAATATATAAAGAACGAGCAGTGTTATTAAATTCCAGCAAGGCACAGTTGCCTGCCAAAGGGAGATGAACCAGAAATGCAGAAGTGCTAAAGAAATGTCAGCAGAATAACCTCTCTAAAATGCCAAAAAGACAGTAACTCCAAAAATAAATACCATGAAACTGACACAATAGTATTTTTTTATATATATATATATTTTTTTAATTTATTTATTATTTTTGGCTGCATTGGGTCTTCGTTGCTGCGGGCTTTCTCTAGTTGTGGCGAGCAGGGGCTACTCTTCGTTGCAGTTCGCAGGCTTCTCATTGTGGTGGTTTCTCTTGTTGCGGAGCACGGGCTGTAGGCGCGCGGGCTTCAGTAGTTGTGGCACATGGGCTCAGTAGTTGTGGCTCGTGGGCTCTAGAGCACAGGCTCCGTAGTTGTGGCGCACGGGCTCAGCTGCTCCGTGGCATGTGGGATCTTCCCGGACCAGGGCTCTAACCCGTGTCCCCTGAATTGGCAGGCGGATTCTTAACCACTGCGCCACCAAGGAAGTCCCACACAATATTATTTTAAAGAAGATTAAATGAGACGGTACATTTGAAGTGCCTTGCTCATTGCTTAAAGACTAAGGAGTGATTCAGTCACTTAATTATTATTTTCCATTCAGAGAAACACTGTGCAAATATTAATTGTGAAAATAATGAAGACTGTACAGCAACACTGAAAATTCATAAACTAAATGGAAACATGCAAACTGCGAAAATGTAACTGTGAGACAATTACTTCGTAAGAATGTATATATGGCAACAGAGTATTATTCAGCCTTTAAAAAGAAGGAAATCCTACCATTTGCAACAACATGGATGGACCTTGAGGGCATTATGCTAAATGAAATAAGCCAGACACAGAAAGACAGATACTGTATGACCTCATTTATATGTGGGATCTAAAATAGTCAAACTCATAAAAGAAGAGAGTAGAATGGGGGCTTCTAGGGGCTATGGTTTGGGGAAAACAAGGAGATGTTGGTCAGAGGGTACAAAGTTTCAGTTATGTAGAATGAATAAGTTCTAGAGATCTAATGGACAGCGTGGTTACCGTAGTTAATAACACCATATTATATACTTGAAATCTGCAAAGAGTAGATCTTAAGTGTTTTCACCACACAACAAAATTGTTATTATGTGAGATGACGGATACATACTAGCTTGACTGTAATCATTGTTTCACAGTGTATTTGTATATCAACACATCATGTTATACACCTGAAATATACGTAACTTCTATTTTTAAAGTTTAAAGATATAAAAATATGTGTATAAACAGGACTAGGAGGAAACTAGTCCTGAGTGTTGGGTGTCTGTGTGCCAGACTCCCAACTGAAAGCTAAGAGCTTTCAGCCTCACCGTGTCATTCAATCCTCAGAATTACCACATGCTGGGAGTTCCAAACTCCAGATTACAAATGAGGAGACCGAGCCACAGAACAATTAAAAATCAACTCATGCTGTATAGCCAGTTACTGGAAGAGCTGAGATCTCAGCACAAGTCTGTTTGATGCTCAAGCCTGGGCCAGAAAGAGATTGTTTTCATTTCTAGGGTGACTCTCCCCTCTCCAAAAACTCAGATATGCAAAACACATTGTACATCTTTATTTAGTTGCATTGATTTTTGAATCCAAGCCCTCATTCTGCTGGGCTGGTAAAAAATTCAGCCCTGCTTATTCTTAGTGTTTCACTAAAATCACTACCATTAACCACAATTACCTGCTCCTTCAGGGTGGTGCACAGATGCTAAGAACCTTCTAGCACCAATTGGGAAGCTGCCCAGAATCTGGCCATCTATCCAGAGTAGGTGCAGCCAAGAAGACCATTCCTGGTATTCACTGCCTTCAGATTCACTCACTCTGCTTCTTCCATGCCAAGGGCCGCACCAGGCACCTCTGGTGATGCCCATGGCCCCTGCCTGGGATGTGCTCCCCCTGCGGTAAAAATGGCCATCCTCCCTAAGACCTGCTGAAAGGTCCTGCCATATTTGGGGGTTTTCCAGGGTACACGGCTCAGGATTCCACACAGGATCCCACTGAGACCCAAGGATTTCTTCCTCCTGCCCCAGCCTATGGCATTCCTTCTTATACCTGGGGAAATGCTCCCATCTCTTTTAACACCTCTCCTATCAGCTTTCCTTCTCTCCTCAAACCCCATTCTTCTTCATGGGCTTAGACCAGGAGCTATGAAGTCAAATGGCTTCAGGGCCCAGGAGGGCATGTAAATGAGTGAAATCCGCAGGGTATAAGGCAAAAGGGAGTGGTGAGAGTGTGGCAAACTGCAGGCCACGTGGTCCATCTAAAGAAGAGAGTTGCTATTCAGCACCAAGAGCTGTCATATGGGAATTTTAGGACCAGAGTTGCCTGATAATCTGATTTTCCTGGGGATCTCAGAAATCCAGATGTTTAGGTGAAATTGCCCAATTTTTAAAATACTATACAGGTCAACCAAAAATGCCTTCTAGGTCACAGTGGACCCTGTGAGGGCCGGTTACACCTGGTGGTAAGATGGCAGCAGCCTGTAGCCAATTGGCTTCCAGATTCAAGTATGAATGAGAGTCTCCTTCCCAGGATTCCCATCCCAAGCCTCCTTGCATTTGATTGGCTCTGATTGGGTCACATGTCATCCCTGAACCAATCACTAAGGTCAAGAGATTATGATGTGGTGATTGACCTCCCTCTGGGTGGTGGGCCACTGGTTGAGTTATGAGCTACCCAAGCACATGGTGGGAGAGTGGAGGGAAGACTGCCAAAAGAAAACTGAAAACTGGAGAAATGGATGCCGAGAAGGCAGATGTTCACCATAAGACACTTCTAAAAGCCCTCACTCAGTACCCTGTTTTGCACAGCTGCTTCAGAGGAGCTTAACAATTCTGAAGCCAGTGCAGAAAGACAACCCCCAATTACTGACATTTTTTAGCATAATAATTCAAATAGGGCCAGCTATGTCATTTGCAGGGCCCAGTGAGGTGCCTTTTTCAAAGAGTAGGGGGGAAATGCTGTTAAAGGTACTAAAACATAAAGTTTTTTCCTTTTTTCCGTGGTCTCTCAACTTATCATGGTATCTTTTATTTGCTACGTAATGTCCTAAGTAAGGAAAAATTACAATTTTAAATTATGAGCATGAATTTCACTGTTTATGCTATGCAATGCCAGTTTAAATGCAAATGAAAGGGCATTTAACTCCTCTGTAGAATTACCAGAATTACACAATTTGTATTTTGTAGTTCATATGGGCATATGCAATTCATCCTTACCAGAACAGCAGAAACACTGCACAAAACTAGCTTGGCTGTTTTTATTTCACTTTTTGATAAATGCACATTCTACCAACACTGTCTACCTTCAGCTACTGATGCATAAGGAAGACAGAAAGGAAAGGATCTCTGGGGCACTCTCATCCTTCTCTTTCCTCCTGTAGCATCATTTTCTTTTTCTTTTTCTTTTCTTTTCTTTTTTTTTTTTTTTTAGCACAACACGGGTCTTTTTAAAAAATTTTTAAACAAAGTGCTCAAATCCAGGAAAAATCTCACAGATGAATTAGAAAAGGAAAGTGATCATTAGAGCCTAATTGAGGAATACATCCTTGGAATTTTTCATTCTTTCTTTGGTAAACATTGTTTACCATATATATTCCCCCATCTGAAAAAGCCTGTAGATGCAGATGAAATATCATTTTTCTTTCTAGTTAAGTGCCTTAAACTTTCAGGTGTTGAAATTAGATATGCTAGACATCATATCAAACTAAATGGCAGCAAAGTTGACATGATCAGCCCAAAGGTAAAACATGCAGCTTAATTCATCCAAAAATCCTTCCTTCCAGATGATTCAAAACCAGTAATGACACTAAACCTATACTGCATTCTAATTAGGCAGCATATTTTTATCTAATTTTAAAATTCCTCCAGGTAGTAGCTGTCTTGGTGTCATGAAGAAAAAAATCATAGTGAAAATCATAGGGTGCTTTTCAGTAATTCTTCAAAAACAAATGTGTCTCAAAGGAGAGAAATAACCAAGATTTCAAGATGTAGAGGAAACAAATAATTTGTACACATATAGTTGCTTGCAAGCAAAAATTGAGACAATTAAGAAAACTATATATGAAAAAATTAAGTTCAACACAGCTACAATCTAGTTTCTAATAGTATACCAAAGGAAATGTTAGTATATAATTTTTATTTTTAGAAAAAATTTTAAAGGGTAGACCCATCTGGAGCCCATGAGAAAATTTTGTTAATTCTTCATAAAAAGAATGGTCGGCTCATACAGGGAAGTGAAAAAGGATAAGACAGGATCACTTGGTCATTTGTGTTTCTTAGAACAACACTGTCTTCCTTCTGCCTTCAAAGCGGGTTCTGGTTTGAATAGAAAAATTGGCCTCAAGGATGTCAGTGTCCCTGCCTATTTAGATGCACGCTGCTTATCTTGTACTCTGAGTCGTGCTGAATTCCCGTGCACTGGGTCCGCTGGAATTCATAGGGCATCGTGGAAGCTGTGTTCAAATGGGGCAGCTAGGAACTGCAGCTGCTATGCACATTATATGTGTCTCCTCTACTCATAGACGTGTGATTGTCCCATCAGACTTCACTTGCAAAACGAAAGCTCAAAGACGGAATTATTAAAGAGTTTCAAGATGGTGACAGCAGGGCATTAAAGTGAGTGCAGAGCCCCTCTGAACATGGGATCTGGACAGCTGCCCATGAAGCTGGCCCTGGCTTCAGGAGATACAGCATCCCTCATGTTGACACAGACACTGTATTATTCCCGATATTTCAACCCCATCATCACCACCCAAAACAACAGACTCCCAAAAGGTAGTAGTTTAAAATAGGTTGGCAAATAGACAGGAAAATAAAAGCTCTGTAAAAGCTGATGCTAAGTCCAACAGCATTGCCTCTCTGTCTAATTATATGTTGTTCTGCTCCCTAATGCTCCTTTTATATCCATCATCATCGAGTTGGTACAGACTGAGCTGTGCCGCCTGCTTGTTTTCTCACGGAAAAATGTCCAGAAATAAATCAAGCCACCATGTGTACCTCTGCTAAAGAAGTTTGCTAAAGGAGCCTGGGTCCATGAATCAAGGCCCTGGGGATCTATCACTGACCGGTTGTCCACAAAGAAATGACTCACGCTGAGTGCATTTGGAACAAATTGTCTCTTATTTATAAAGCGTCCATGGAGCCCTTGATCAATGCCAGCAACTCTTTTAAAATTCTCTTATTAATCCCCAGGACAACTCTAAAAGGTAAGAAACTATTATCATGCCCACTGTATAGATGGGCAAACTGAGGTACGGAGAGATTCATTAACACCTGGCAGCACAGCTAGTAGGCAGTTATCCAAAAGGTCATTGCAATAGTCAGAAAGTCCAAGGTCTAAGAGAATCATTTAGTCCTATTTTTCTCACCAGGCATAACACAACCCAGCCAAAGAAAATAAACCTCTACCCAGCTTGTCTGAAGCTAATGGAGGGTTCCTCTAGCCCCCTGGTTCCCAGCCCTGACTATATACTGTAATAACCTGGGCTGCTCTTAAATATCCAGATGCCCTGGCTTTACCCCAGACACAACCTCTGTGGGTGGGGCGGACCCAGGCATCAGTATTCTGTAACGCTGTCCCCTGGTTCCAGGGTGTTGCCAAGGTTGAGACCCAGAGGGGCCTGGCCCGCTCTCCCTGGTCGGTGGTGAATGATCGGGCACCAGCGCGTGAGAAGAGCCACCATTTGGGAATGACTTATATTTTAATATAACCTGCCTACCTCCTCCTCTTCTTTTTTTTTTTTAAGAAATTATTTATTGCACCAGTGATAGCTCTGACCCTAACACTGGCATGACCTAAGGCAAGAGTCCAAATTAAGGTCCACATACTATAAGTCTCAGTATTTAAGTTATAAATCAAGGTAATAAATTGTTAAATAAATATGTTCTATCCTCCTACCTTGACAAATATATCCACCTAACAACAAAATGGAAAAACAAAACAAAACACACGTAAAGCAACAGTTCATCCAAACAATCGCGGACATGGACAAATTTGAAATAAATTTCATTTTCTACCAAAGACTGTGATTTGCTCTGGAGCAGGCCTGGGAACAGGCAAGTGCATTACAAAGAATTTCTCCCTCCCTCGCTGGGCTGCCATCTGGCTCCCTCAACTAATCACACGTGCAACCCATAGACACCATTTTCTTTTCCTCTTTTTGAGAAGGGAGGTCTTTCATCCTCCACCAAGGCTCATCTGCTCTCCCAGCCCCACTGGTACCACCTGGGTACCTATAAAGGGCACCCAACATGGAAGCCATAAGGTTTCTCCTGACTTCCTTCTGCCCAGGCCTAGAATCTGCTGCCCTCGAGGTGCCCCAGCTCCCAACACCACTGACAATACCCCTGGTCCTGGCCACCCTTCTTCCCTTCCTAGACTCAATCTTGTACCCCAAAGGGCCTTGGCCACCCCTCAGGTTGATGGGGTACCCACTGATGGCACCCAGGGAGGGTGGACCCGGGGAGAGACACATGCAGGCCCTGTGAGAAGACCTGGGGACTTGTGACCAGGGAACCCTGGGGATTCTCTGGTACCAAGGGTCCTGGTACCCCAGGGTGGTACAAAAGAGAGGGCATGGGCTGGGGTGGACCTGCCCCCTTGGCCCCATGGACTCCTTGCCCCAGTGCAGCCAAAAGTCCCCTCCCTTAGGATGAAAGGATGTTGCTGAGGACAGGGACCATCTTTTTCCCCTAGTTTGCACATGAGCAACAGAGGCTGATAAATGCAAAGAACTCCCAAAAGTCTATACCCACTGGGTGGCGCCAGGATTTGAACTGAGCTCTTAACTCCAAAGCCCATGTTTCTAACCTATTCCTTTTCTCCCTCTCCCCACTGTCAAAATGCACCCCTTTTACATGGGTTCTGCAAAGCCCAGCTACCCTGACAAATATCCTAAGCCCCCCACTGACCGTGATCTTCCCAGCCCTGACCCGACATGGTCTCTAACAGGGATCAAACTAGGATCTGAGCACCTCAAAAACCCTGGGGTCAGCCTTAGAGGAGAGTTTTAAAAGAATCCACTTCCAAGCTCTCAAATGTCACGGGTGGTCTTTCCAAACCTGGATCTGAACACATTCCTGGTGCCCGCCCAGGAGTGCTCTGAGCGACCCGCTCACCCCCTCTCCTACCTTGCCTGTCTTAACCACTCTTCTCCCACTCTACAAAAAGAAAAGCCCACATCTCCCCACCCTGAATTTCACTCTGGTGCAGCATCCCCATGTCCAAACCATCAGGGGCATCACACAAAAAAAGAACATTCTAAATACTGGAGCAAGTGTTGAGAAAACAAGGGACCCAAAAGTCTGGGGATAAATCCTTCCCCGAGTCCAGTAGCTTCCAACTCTCTGCTTTCAACAATATTACAGCAGGACTTAATTGAGTTGTCAGCTCACAGATCATTAAAAATAAATTTTCTGACAAACCAACATGTGATTTTTGGCATATAACTCAGGAGTTTAAATAATTGAGTGACATTGCTGTAACAAAATGCTTTCATTTCCATCCATGCAGTGTGAACAAGTCTTCTCAGAACTTACATCTATAAAAAATGAAAACTAAGCACAGAATTAATGCTGAACTCTGTATCATTATAGTAATAAGTAATTTCCTCCTTCTAAACAGCCTTTCTAAAAAGCCCTATCCATCTTATTAAGAGATGCAGTCCAATAAAATGTTAGTTTTTATGCACAATAATTAGTTCTCATATTTTAAAAGGAATTTGTGTTATGTGGACCAATTATATTAATACTAATTAAATTGCAAATTCAATCTAGAATTTTTTTTAAGCCCTAAAATCCTTAGGGTGCTAACAGACCATGATTTTCTTCAGTGTATATATAAGTCTGCTTGCAGAGAACTATGATAATCAATAAACTTTCTGAAGCATAAAAAATATTTCATTACAATAAAACTCTGTGGAAATGAAAAGAAAGATTGTAAGTTCAAGGAGAAAAAGGGACAAGGTAAAACCTTAAAGAATTGGTTCATCCATTTTTAAATAAATCATGGTGGGTATCAAATTGTTACGGTGTTTAGATTCCATTAGGTACAATTTTTTAAAACATGTAACATTTCTATTTTAGAACATCAATATTTATAATATGCCAGAAGGAATATTCTTTGTAACCATTTACACTTACGAAGAAAAATTATGAATGTCAACCTCAAAATGTGCGAGGGGAATTCACCGTTTTTCAAAATGCTTTTGGGTGGCGTGCAAGCAAAAAACTACTGAAACCGCTGGCCTGTACCATTCACTTGGTCGCCAGTGCCACCACCTTGGCACATGGCTCGGTTTGAACGGCTACTTCGTGCTGTATTGTTTGAATTTCCTCACGGCAGCCTTGTTTCTCCAGCTCAACTAGAAGCGGAGTCACAGGCTGTTTTGTGTCCCCAGTGTTGGCAAAGTATAGAATAAAGCTGAGCCTTGACGCCAGTGTCTCTTGATCGGCCTCTTTTAACTCACAAATGAAGATGTGAGTTGAAATCTCAAGCCTGCGGGCTATTGCACGTGCTCCACGGTCACTTCATAAGCCCCTCTGGGTCTTAACTTCCTCATCTGTAAAACAGGGTCGAGGCCACACACCTAAGGTATTGATGTTACAGGATTTTTACAAGGCTCAAATAGAATCATCTTCCCTCCTAGCTTTAACTCCAATTTTTCAAATATTACCTTGCAGCCTATCTGCTTGTACTGAGCTCACAAACCCCCCTAAAATAGAAGAGCCAAAAGCCCTCCCCCCCCAAAACTCAATGTCCCTAACCACCACCACCCCAAACAAGGGAACCTGTTCCATCTTCCTTCCCCAACGAGCCAAACACGGCCTAAAATTCCTTCACAAAACTCCCAGCTCTCTAAGCCACCACCGATTGATCTGTGAGGCCAACTTCCCTCTGTTGTGTTTGACTACTGATTGTTGAGTGTCGGGTATATTGATTATTGAGCTTTCGATGACACCTCCCTCCCGGGAATTCAGAGGTCTCATGGTCAAGCCCTTGGTTCTAGAGACCCACACTCTCTCCAGCACTGGCCTGGAAAGCAAGGAAGGCGTGAGGGTACCAGGAAAAAGGAAACCACAGAAGTGATGCCTCCCCCTCCCCTCCAAAAGAGAAGCTGGGAAATGCCTCCACGTGATTACAGACACTATGCAGCATCTCTGTTCCTTTTGTGACTCTTCCCCTACAAAGCCCATCAGTGCTATTTCAGAGCTGCCTTCCTATGGTTTGTTTCAAGAATCTGACTAGGGCAGAATCACTGCCCTGCCTGCTGCTGCTGCTGTGCAAGAGGCTGGGTTGGGGTTTTTTTCTTTTCTTTTTTTATAGAATTTTTAAAGGTTACTTTCTATTCACAGTTATTACAAAATATTGGCTCTATTCCCCGTGTTGTACAATACATCCTTGAGCTTATCGTACACCCAGTAGTTTGTGCCTTCCACTCTCCCACCCCTCTATTGCCCCTCCCCCTTCCCTCTCCCCACTGGTAACCACTAGTTTGTTCTCTATATCTGTGAGTCTGCTTCTTTTTTGTTATATTCACTAGTTTGCTGTATTTTTTAGATTTCACTTATAAGTGATATCATACAGTATTTGTCTTTCTCTGTCTGACTTATTTCACTTAGCATAATGCCCTCCAAGTTCACCCATGTTGTTGCAAATGGCAAAACTTCGTTCTTTTTTATGGCTGAGTAGTATTCCAGTGTGTGTGTGTGTACACATATACATATACACACATACCACATCTTCTTTATCCATTCATCTGTTGATGGACACTTAGGATGCTTCCACATCTTGGCAATTGTAAATAATGCTCCTATGAATACTGGGGTGCATGTATCTTTTCGAATTAGTGTTGTTGGTTTTTTTCAAGTATATACTGAGGAGTGGAATTGCTGGGTCTCATGGTAGCTCTATTCTTAGTTTTTTGAGAAATCTCCATACTCTTTTCCACAGCGGCTGCACCAATTTACATTCCCACCAGCACAAGGGTTCCCTTGTCTCCACATCCTCACCAACATTTGTTATTTGTGTTCTTTCTTATGATGGCCATTCTGACAGGTGTAAGGTGATATCTCATTGTGGTTTTGATTTGCATTTCCCTGATGATTAGTGATGTTGAGCAGCTTTTCATGTGCCAGTTGGCCATCTGCATTTCCTCTTTGGAAAAATGTCTATTCAGTTCTTCTGCCCATTTTTTAATCGAGTTGTTTGTTTGTTTGATGTTGATTGTATGAGCTCTTTATATATGTTGACTAATCCCTTATCAGTCATATCATTTGCAAATATTTTATACCATTCAGTCTCTTCAATAAATGGTGCTGGGAGAACTGGACAACTACATGTAAAAGAATGAAATCAGAACATTCTCTAATACCATACACAAACATAAACTCAAAATGGATTAAGACCTAAATGTAAGACCAGATACTATAAAAATGCTAGAGGAAAACAGAGAGAGAACCTTCTTTGACATATATCACAGCAATATTTTTTTGGCTCCGTCTCCTAAAGTAAACAAAATAAAAGCAAAAATAAACAAATGGAACCTAATTAAACTTAAAAGCTTTTGCACAGCAAAGGAAACCTTTGACAAAACGAAAAGACAAGAGGTTTTATTAATGAAAAGACCTCTCATCCTGGGAAGCCCCAGGAAGGCAGACAAGAGAAGCAGAGTGACTCAGTCAACAAGCCAGGGAAGGGTCTTGGCAACTGTTCCAATTCACCCAGAAAATGAAGAGCACACACCAACCTGTGTTTCAAGAAGACAAAGCTGCTCTGGTTGTGGGACTGGTCCTCAAGTCCACAGCTGCCACCCACAGGTGAAAGTCAAGACAGGATTGGGCTTCAACGCCAAATCGGCCACATCTCAGTACAACCCCAGTTCTCTGTCCTGCTGGTGAAGAACAGGGCTGTACTGTCCTCCCTAGATGGTCTCACTATTTGCACAGAGTCCAGAAGGACTTACACACTGGGCTTTACTATAATTCGAGTCTTAGTTCTAATCAATACAGAAACCTCAGGGTAGAGGGAGGTTAAGGAGCCCCCAGGACCAGTTGGGAAGCTGCCAATCCTTGTTAGGCCGAAGCTATAGAGCTGGTTACACTGCAGCAAGTTGCCTCTGAGGCTCAGACCATGAGCCTCCCCAGGCCACAGCCTTAGAAGGCGTGGAAGGAACCAGAGGGTTCCTACACTGGAGGGTGCTGGCTCCTCCATGCCAGGCACTGGTCTCGGTGCCAGGGATAGAGCAGTGAACCACAGACAAAAGTCTTAGTGGGGGCTTCCCTGGTGGTGCAGTGGTTACGAATCCTGCCAATTCAGGGGACACGGGTTCAATCCCTGATCCGGGAAGATCCCACATGCCACAGAGCAACTAAGCCCACGCGCCACAACTACTGAGCCTGCGCTCTAGAGCCCACGAGCCACAACTACTGAGCCTGAGCTCTAGAGCCTGCAAGCCACAACAAGAGAAGCCACCGCAATGAGAAGCTCGCTCGCCACAACTAGAGAAAGCCTGCACGCAGCAACGAAGACCCAATGCAGCCAAAATAATAATAATAATAATAAAAGAAAGCCAACTCCCTTGCTGAAAAAAAAAAAAAAAAAGTCTTAGTGGGGACGGGGACTTCCCTGGTGGTCCAGTGGTTAAGACTCTGCACTTCCACTGCAGGGGGCACGGCTTCGATCCCTGGTCGGGGAACTAAGATCTCATAGGCCGCGCGGCCAAAAAAAAAATGCTAGCTGGGAACACAGATAATAAACAAGCCAAACAAAATATATTATATATCCAATAGCAAAAAGAGAAAAGGAGAAGAATACAGCAGAGAGGGTATATGGATAGGGAGCATGTGTGCTACAATCTGACATCGTGAGGTCAGCAAAGACCGTACTGAGAAGTTACTGAGTCAGACATGAAGGAAATGAGGGCGGGAGCTATGCAGTTACCTGGGAAAAGAGCAATCTGGACAGAAAGAACATAAGTGTGAAGGCCCCAGATAAGACCCTTCATGCATTTCTCGGTTACAAAACTTAACACAGCGTCATCAGTTGAGAGAATGATGATGAAAATTGCAAGAATCTTCCTCTCTTAGGTCCTACAATGCATTTATTCATTGTTTTTCCAGAAGATATGGTATCACAGTCATCATTCCAATGGTGAATATTTGCCTCACTACTAGCAAATGTACACCCACCGCTCTGTGTCCAAGCCTTTCTGTGGATACAGTAACTTTTCATTGCCATATGCCAAATTATGATGATTTCAAAGACATTTTAAATGGCAATTAAACCTGCGGTAACAACAATGCCCATCACTCAATGCCCATCATTCAAGTGACAACAATATGAACAGTTATATAGATCATATATAATTTCATTATTTTATTCAAAGAAATCTGATATGTGCTACCCTTTCCTGACACATAAATTGAATAACTCGTTTTTTAGCAGCTGTTTTTTCAAATTTAGTCTAGAAACAAATTGCATCAAGCTTGGTGCTAAAAGTCTATCTGATGAGGATCTTTCCACATTCAGACAATAACAACCGTGTCATATCTGTTGCCAGCAACCCTAAAACTCCAGCTCAAGACTGCAAGACTCATGTTTTCAGAGCTTTTCTAATGATATGTGACTGATTAGCATGAACACTGAATAAAAGATTAGTATACAAAAGCCAACCCTGGTCTCAACAGCGAAAACCTGGAAACAACTGAAATAATTGGCCACCGCCTAGAGAATGGATGAGTAAACTGTGATGTACTCAACACAACGTGATATGAGATGAAAGTAAAAATCTATTCCTTATAGCAACACGTCATGTCGTTACACCATGAAGCATGGCATAGGCAAGTGAAAGAAGTCCAGAAAGACTACAAAAGGCATGATACCCTTTTATAAAGTTAAAAATTACCAAAATAATTAATAAACAAATAAAAATGGGCCATGACTGGACCAATATGAGGGTGTTTCATGAACTAGCTCTAGAGCTGTAACTGTCTCTGGTAGTTGCTACCTCTAAGATACCTTAATATTCCCCCTTTACTCTTCCAGGTACCTAGTTAGTTATTTTATACCTGGTTAGCTTTTTTGTTTATTTCTAATTGTCTCTGTTGAAATAACTGGTATGACTTCTGTCTCCCAACTCTGATTGGTACAGGCCCTCTCTGCCTGCCGTTTGAAATCTATGACAGCCTGGAACTCTGCAAGGTCCAAAAGCTGAATTTTCTTTCTTTTTTTTTTTAAATTAATTAATTAATTTATTTTTTTCTGTGTTGGGTCTTCGTTGCCGTGCGGGCTTTCTCTAGTGGCAGTGAGCGGGGGCTACTCTTCGTTGCGGTGCGCGGGCTTCTCATTGCGGTGGCTTCTCTTGTTGCAGAGCACGGGCTCTAGGGTGCATGGACTCCAGTAGTTGTGGCTCGTGGGCTCAGTAGTTGTGGCTCGCAGATTCTAGAGTGTGGGCTCAGTAGTTGTGGCACACAGACTTAGCTGCTCTGCGGCATGTGGGATCTTCCCGGACCAGGGCTCGAACCCGTGTTCCCTGCATTGGCAGGTAGATTCTTAACCACTGTGCCACCAGGGAAGTCCCAAAGCTGAATTTTCTGTCCCAAGCTAAGGTAAGCGTGAGCAGAGACCAGCAGGCATAGACCATGGCGGAGATAAATCCTGAAGCCCCTGCCAAATATCTCCTCCTATTCTGCACTCCTTGTCTGGACGTGGAGACAGTTATACTCAAATATAAGATGTATGTCACTCCCCTACAACATGGAGAAGAAGACAAACTATAGTTGCCATAGATTATCCCTCCGCTCTTACACAGTGGGACAAGGGAGATTATCCCTCTCTTACAGGTCCTGGGTGGTTATACCCAGATCTTCATGGAGCCCCAGTGAGCTGAGGTCCAGATGTCAGTCCTTGAGGTACCTGTCAAGCCCTCCTTGGCTGGGATCTCTAAGTCTGTGGTCCTGCCCCCCACATCCTACATGACACCGTCCTGAGCCTCTAAGGCAGCTGGACCCCCCAAACCCAGGCAGGAAGTGCAGTGCCTCTTTGGTTGGAAAGCTACCAACTCTGGGGCCGCAAGGATATGAGCCTCATCCCATAATCCTCCATAAGCAGGTAAGACTTCTCGTGGGACCTACCACAGGATGCCCTGCTCTCCAGGATGATGTGCATACCCAGGTCATCTCCTTTCTACTCTGTATATTTCATCTCCTGCTTAGCTAGCTATGCCTGCATAACAGATTACCGTCAACACTTAGTAGCTTAAAACAACAAACAGTTTCTGCAGGTCAGAAATCTGGTGAGTGGTTCAGCTGGACGGTTCTGGCCCAAGATATCTCACGAGGTGGCAGTCAAGGGAAGCCATCTCTGATGGAGGGCCCACCACCAGGCTCACTCTCAAGGCTGTTGGCAGGAGGCTTCAGTTCCTCCCATGAAAGCCTCCCCATAGGGCTCCTCAACAGTATGACTTCTTCCCTCAGAGTGAGTGAGTGATCCAAGAGCAAGAGATACCCAGATGGAAGCCACAGTGGCTTTTGTAATCTAAGGACAGAAATAAGGCACCATCACTTCTACCATATTCTGTTGGTCACACAAACCAACCCTAGGATAACATGGGAGAGGGCCATACTGGGCATGAATACCAGGAGGAGGGCATGATTGAAGGTGGGCTACCATACCTGGCTACTTTTCTGTACCCTCTACCTAACAAGCCCCTTGAGGGTGAAAGCTGGGTCTTGTCCACCATTGTGTCTCCCGCACCTGACACATAGTCTTATCCTCTGGGTCAACAAATACCAATTTACAAGGGCAGGTATCATCCTGTCAATCTTCACAGCCACCATAGTGCCTTGTCTCCAACGAGGGCAAGGTGGCAGGAAGGAAAGCAGGCAAGAGCCAGCTTCTCTACTTAGGACCAGGAAAAGAGAAAAATCAAAATAGGCAAGAGAAAAACCGAACACCTTCTCCAAAGGAGACGTTGTGAGCAGCTTCCTACCGCGGAGAGATCCCCATAATTGTGGAAGGACATGTGGGACCATCATTGTAGCCAGAAGACAAATTCAAATTCAGGATCTCTGCCCTGTTGCGGGCAGGGCAGGGGTCCTCTTTGATAGAGAAGCTTTTACAGAAGATCATCCAAATTATTACTAATATTAATAGCTGTAAAATGGGGATAATAATATCACCAACTTCACAAGTTGTTGTATGGCTCAATTGAAATAAACGTTTGTGACCGGCTTAGCAAGGTATCTGGCAATCAGGACAAAAATCAATAAATGACAGCTACTTTTATTTGGTGGATATGAGTACCAAGTCCCAGACAGCTACAACCTCCACCAGCCATGGAAAGGAGCAACATTGTCTTCTCGGAGGAGTTCTGCTAATCCTTTCAGACAAATGAAAAGGAAGGAAAAAGTATTTCCACTAGAGCTGGCTGGCTATGGGGAAACAATGGGATTATTTTCTAATTAAGTGGCTGCTAGAGAGATACTTCCTCTGAAACCTTTTGCTTCTCGTCTTCAATGAAATGTAGCTGCCCAGAAAAATAATTCAAACATTGGAATGTCACACAAGCAAGTCATCCCATTTATAAATTTACAAGACATTTTTTGTGGGGGAGGGGATTTTCATCAAAACTGAAGATAAGGGTATCACATCCATCAGGACCCAGGCACACTCAAGTTGGGTCATTTGAAGAGTCAATGATAAAATACCTATCTACAAACGTCAGGGAAATCACAAGATAGGGAAGTACCCCAGCTCTAGAAAGCGTACACAGATACCACCTGTAGGCTCAAAGGAACATGGGGAAAGAATGGTTATCAAAACCTGGAAGGAGAGCTTCATGTTGGAGAGGGCTGCCCAATGCCTGATTGGAGCCATATTCTTTAGCCAAGGAATGCAACCATCTCAAGTCAAACCTTCAGGGAATGAGGCAGGGGAACAGACACCCAATCTCACTCCTCACTCTCATCCCTCCCTCCAGTCTCCTGATGTAGATCCCCATTGGTCAAACCCAACCTGAAGCCAAGAAAAGAGAGCCCAATGTGTTTCCAGGGGTAGAGAGCAAGGTGGAGAAGAGTGGAGAGGGGATCTGGAAGGTCAGATAGAAAATATCCAATACATATATTTATGAATTTATAAAGAAAAATAGCAGTAACACATGTAACAAATACATATGTTTACATAAGTACATCATGCAATCTTTTTTTTCTAGAAATAAACAGCATAACCACTGAGAAAAGATCAGAAAAGACAGAGATCAAATAGCTAAGCATACAAATTCAGGAAGGGCAAAAATACTACTGTAAAGGTGCAACAGATTATTATAGGTTGAGTGTAAGGCCACTCCAGAACTTCATTTTTAAAGAAGATGCAGTTAGGACCCTGTAAACCTATCCACAGTATTCTTTTTCATGTTTCTGTAGCTAGGAATTTTATGCTTAAACAAGATGCACTAGCACCAGATACAATGGTTTGCCACTTAATTTAATTCATAATATCCTATGGGTTTTTTTTAATACATCTTTACTGCAGTATAATTCCTTCACAATACCATGTTAATTTCTGTTGCACAAAAAAGCGAATCAGCTATATGCATACACATGTCCCCATATCCCCTCCCTCTGAGCCTCCCTCCCATCCTCCCTATCCCACCCCTCTAGGTCATCGCAAAGCACCGAGCCATCTCCCTGTGCTATGCTGCTTCCCACCAGCCAACTATTCTACATTCAGTAATGTATATACATCGGTGCTACTCTCACTTCGCCCCAGCTTTGCCCTCCCACCCCATGTCCTCAAGTCCATTCTTTATGTCTACCTCTTTATTCCTGCCCTGCAACTAGGTTCATCAGTACCATTTTTTTTTTTAGATTCCATATATATGTGTTAGCATAGTATTTGTTTTTCTCTTTCTGACTTACTTCACTCTGTATGACAGTCTCTAGGTCCATCCACCTCACTACAAATAACTCAGTTTCATTCCTCTTTATGGCTGAGTAATGTTCCATTGTATATGTGTGCCACATCTTCTTTATCCATTCATCTGTCGATGGACACTTAGGTTGCTTCCATGACCTGGCTATTGTAAATAGTGCTGCAATGAACATTATGGTGCATGTCTCCTTTTGAATTATGGTTTTCTCAGAGTATATGCCCAGTAGTGGGATTCCTGGGTCATACAGTAGTTCTATTTTTAGTTTTTTAAGAAACCTCCATACTGTTTTCCATAGTGGTTGTATCAATTTACATTCCCACCAGCAGTGTAGGAGGGTTCCCTTTTCACCACACCCTTTCCAGCATTTATTGTTTCTAGCTTTTTTGATAATGGCTATTCTGACCAGCATGAGATGACACCTCATGGTAGTTTTGATTTGCATTTCTCTAATAATTGGTGATGTTGAGCATCTGTTCATGTACCTCTTGGCCATCTGTATGTCTTCCTTGGTGAAATGTCTATTTAGGTCTTCTGCCCATTTTTTAACTGGATTGTTTGCTTTTTTTGATATTGAGCCCCATGAGCTGTTTGTGTATTTTGGAGATTAATCCTTTGTCTGTTGTTCCATTTGCAAATATTTTCTCCCAAGCTGAGGGTTGTCTTTTTGTCTGGTTTATGGTTTCCTTTGCTGTGCAAAAGCTTTTAAGTTTAATTAAGTCTCATTTGTTTATTTTTGTTTTTATTTATGTTACCCTAGGAGGTGGGTCAAAAAAGATCTTGCTGTGATTTATGTTAAAGAGTGTTTTTCCTATGTTTTCCTCTAAGAGTTTTATAGTGTCTGGTCTTACACTTAAGTCTTTAATCCATTTGGAGTTTATTTTTGTGTATGGTGTTAGGGAGTGTTCTAATTTCATTCTTTTACATGTAGCTGTCCAGTTTTCCCAGCACCACTTATTGAAAAGGCTGTCTCTTCTCCATTGTATGTTCTTGTCTCCTTTGTTGTAAATTAGGTGACCATATGTGTGTGGGTTTATCTCTTTATTCTTTCCTGTACCACTGATCTATATTTCTGTTTTTGTGCCAGTACCATACTGTCTTGATTACTGTAGCTTTGTGGTATAGTCTGAAGTCAGAGAGCCTGATTCCTCCAACTCTGTTTTTCTTTCTCAAGATTGCTTTGGCTATTCAGGGTCTTTTTTGTTTCCATAAGAATTGTAAGATTTTTTGTTCTAATTCTGTGAAGAATACCATTGGTAGTTTGATAGGGATTGCACTGGATCTGTAGATTGCTTTGGGCAGTACAGTCATTTTCACAATATTGATTCTTCCAATCCAAGAACATGGTATATTTTCTCCATCTGTTTATGTCATCTTTGATTTCTTTCATCAGTGTTTTATAGTTTTCTGAGTACAAGTCTTTCACCTCCTTAGGCAGGTTTATTCCTAGGTATTTTATTCTTTTTGTTGCAATGGTAAATGGGAGTGTTTCCTTAATTTCTCTTTCTGATTTTTCGTTGTTGATGTATAGGAATGCCAGAGATTTCTGTGCATTAATTTTGTATCCTGAAACCTTACCAAATTCATTGATTAGTTCTAGTAGTTTTCTGGTGGCATCTTTAGGATATTCTATGTATAATATCATGTCATCTGCAAACAGTGACAGTTTTACTTCTTCTTTTCCAATTTGTATTCCTTTTATTTCTTTTTCTTCTCTGATTGCCATGGCTAGGACTTCCAAAACTATGTTGAATAATAGTGGTGAGAAGAGACATCCTTGTCTTGTTCCTGATCTTAGTGGAAATGCTTTCAGTTTTTCACCTTTGAGTATGATGCTTGCTGTGGGTTTGTCATATATGGCCCCTATTATGTTGAGGTAGGTTCCCTCTATGCCCACTTTCTGGAGAGTTTTTCTCATAAATGGGTGCTGAATTTTGTCAAAAACTTTTTTTGCATCTATTGAGATGATCATATGGTTTTTATTCCTTGATTTGTTAATGTGGTGTATCACACTGATTGATTTGCGTTATTGAAGAATCCTTGCAACCCTGGGATAAATCCCACTTGATCATGGTGTATCATCCTTTTACTGTTTTGTTGGATTCTGTTTGCTAGTATTTTGTTGAGGATTTTTGCATCTATGTTCATCAGTAATTTTCTTTTTTTGTAGTATCTTTTTCTGATTTTGGTATCAGGGTGATGGTGGCTTCATAGAATGAATTTGGGAGTGTTTCTCCCTCTGCAATTTTTTGGAAGAGTTTGAGAAGGATTGGTGTTGCTCTTCTCTAAATGTTTGATAGAATTCGCCTGTGAAGCCATCTGGTCCTGGACTTTTGTTTGTTGGAAAATTATTAATTATGGTTTCAATTTCATTACTTGTGATAGGTCTGTTTATATTTTCTAATTCTTCCTGGTTCAGTCTTGGAAAATTGTACCTTTCCAAGAATTTGTCCATTTCTTCGTGGTTGTCCATTTTATTGGCATATAGTTGTTTGCAGTAGTCTCTTATAATCCTTTCTGTTTCTGCAGTGTCAGTTGTGATTTCTCCTTTTTCATTTCTAATTTTATTGATTTGCGTCCTCTCCCTTTTTTTCTTGATGAGTCTGGCTAAGGGTTTATCAATTTTGTTTATCTTCTCAAAGAACGAACTTTTAGTTTTACTGATCTTTGCTAGTGTTTTCTTCATTTCTATTTCATTTATTTCTGCTCTGATCTTTATGATTTCTTTCCTTCTACTGACTTTGGGTTTTCTTTGTTCTTCTTCCTCTAGTTGTTTTAAGTGTAGGGTTAGATTGTTTATTTGAGATTTTTCTTGTCTCTTGAGGTGAGGTTGAATTGCTATAAACTTCCCTCTTAGAACTGCTTTTGTTGCATCCCATAGGTTTTGGGTAGTCGTGTTTTCATTGTATTTGTTTCTATGTATTTTTTTACTTCTTTGATTTCTTCAGTGATCTCTGATTTCCTCAGTGATCTCTTGGTTATTTAGTAGTGCACTGTTTAGCCTCCATGTATTTGTGTTTTTTACAGTTTTTTTCCTGCAATTGATTTCCAATCTCATAGCACTACGGTCAGAAACGATGCTTGATACGATCTCAATTTTCTTAAATTTTCTGAGGCTTGATTTGTGACCCAAGATGTGATCTATCCTGGAGAATGTTCCATGTGCTCTTGAGAAGAAAATGTATTCTGCCACTTTTGGGTGGAATGTTCTATAAATATCAATTAGATATATCTGGTCTATTGTGGCATTTAAAGCTTGTTTTTCCTTATTTATTTTCTGTTTGGATGATCTGTCCATCAGTGTAAGTGGGGTGTTAAAGTTTCCTACTCTTATTGTGTTACTGTCGATTTCTCCTTTCATGGTTGTTAGCATTTGCCTTACGTATTGAGGTGCTCTTACGTTGGATGCGTAAATACTTATAATTGTTATATCTTCTTCTTGGATTGATCCTTTGATCATTATGTAGTGTCCCTCCTTATCTCTTGTAAAAGTCTTTATTTTAAAGTCTATTTTATCTGATACAAGTATTATCTGATACTCCAGGTTTCTTTTGATTTCCATTTGCATGGAATATCTTTTTCCATTCCTTCACTTTCAGTCTGTATGTGTCCCTAGGTCTGAAGTGGGTCTCTTGTAGACAGCATATATATGGTCTTGTTTTTGCATCCATTCACCAGTCTGTGTCTTTTGGTTGGGGCATTTAATCCATTTACATTCAAGGTTATTATCGATACGTATGTTCCTATTACCATTTGCTTAATTGTTTTGGGTTTGTTTTTGTGGATCTTTTTCTTCTCTTTTGTTTCCTGCTTAGAGAAGTTTCTTTAGCATTTGTTGTAAAGCTGTTTTGGTGGTGCTGAATTCTCTTAGCTTTTGTCTGTCTGAAAAGCTTTTCTCCACTGAATCTGAATGAGAGCCTTGCTGAGTAGAGTAATCTTGGTTGTAGGTTTTTCTCTTTCATCACTTTAAGTATATCCTGCCACTCCCTTCTGGCCTGCAGAGTTTCTGCTGAAAAATCAGCTGATAACCTTATGGGGATTCCTTTGTATGTTATTTTTTGTTTTTCCCTTGCTGCTTTTAATATTTTTTCTTTGAATTTAATTTTTGTTAGTTTGATTAATATGTGTCTTGGTGTGTTTTCCCTAGGGTTTATCCTGTATGGGACTCTCTGTGTTTCCTGGACTTGGGTGACTATTTCCTTTCCCATGTTAGGGAAGTTTTCCACTATAATCTCTTCAAATATTTTCTCAGACCCTTTCTTTTTCTCTTCTTCTTCTGGGACCCCCTATAATTCAAATTTTGGTGCGTTTAGTGTTGTCCCAGAGGTGTCTGAGATTGTCTTCAATTCTTTTCATTCTTTTTTCTTTATTCTGCTCCTTGGCAGTTATTTCCACCATTTTGTCTTCCAGCTCACTTATTCGTTCTTCTGCCTCAGTTATTCTGTTATTGATTCCTTCTAGTGTATTTTTCATTTCAGTTATTGTGTTGTTCATCTCTGTTTGTTCTTTAGTTCTTCTAGATCTTTGTTAAACATTTCTTGTATTTTCTCAATCATGTCTCCATTCTATTTCCAAGATTCTGGACCATCTTTACTATCATTACTCTGAATTCTTTTTCAGGTAGATTGCCTATTTCCTCTTCATTTATTAAACAAGATGCACTAGCACCAGATACAATGGTTTGCCACTTAATTTAATTCATAACATCCTATGTTTTTATAAAACTCAATTAAGTCCCAACAAAATACAGATCTGTTTTATTTCTGACATTTGCTTTTACCTCAATGGTCAACTTGGCCAACTGCAATCTTCATTTTTTTTTTTTCAACTAAACTTCTCAAGCCAACTGACAATTTTCATAACCTCTTAATACTTTGAAATTCAGAATACATAAGATATAAAAACCTAGATGATCTCTTGTCAAATATAAACTATCAATGTCAACTGAAAATTTCTGATCAGCACCATTTGATTTCATAAATTATTCTTGAAAACAAGCAATTTTTTAAACAATTTTGAACACTATATTTAGAGAGCAATGATCAAAAATATACAGTTAGTGGAACATTCTATCTTCATAAGGCTGACAAGGAAATGGAGTAAGGAAAGGTTCTCTCACACTGTGTTGGTGGCAATGTAAAATGATACAACTTTTTTTCCTATTTTGCCATTTGGGTCCGATTTTTTCAAATTTATTAATAGGCTAAAATATACATGCCTTTTGACCTAGTTATTTTACTGATAGAAATCCATTGCAAAGAAATAATCAGATAGAGACTCCACCTCAAAGAACAGTGTACAAAGCTCACAGTCTCTGGGTTTAACTCTCTAGACTTGGGGGTGACATTTATTCATTCACTCATTCAACAATCATTTATTGAGAAGCTTCTTTAAGCTAGGACATTGTCTGGAATTCTTTGGGGAGTAAAAGAAGACAAAAATAGTGTCTTCCCTGAAAAGAATTTATTATTAAAGCATTGGGATAATATTTAATCTAATTCTAGCCCTTTTACTTAATTAGTTATAATTTATTTAACCAATCCCTTGTTGTTGATTATTTAGAAGGATAATTTTTTTTTTTTTTTTTTTTTTTTTTTTTTTTTTTTTGCTATAAAAGGCCTGTGTTGAACAACTCTGGAAGGATAATTTTTTTTTTCTTTTTTTGCTATAAAAGGCCTGTGTTGAACAACTCTGGTAATAAATATTTGTCCATATTTCTGATTATTTCTTTGGAATGGATTTCTATCAGTAAAATAACTATCATGGAATCTTTATAACAACTTTCTAATTCCTCATTACCATCATCATCTTACAGATGGGGTAACTGAGATTCAGAAACGTCAAAACTAGACACTAGTTTCTTATACACTGCATATCAGTTAAGTACCTTGCTGTGCCACCCACAGTCAAATCTAGGCAGCAGTGTCCAGAACAGAACTCTTGACCAATGCAGCCCTTACACAGCCATGTTTTACATCACATGACCTCTATAGCCACAGTTGATTGGACCACTGGCAAGAAACATCCACAAGGGCAGCCAATCCATAAGCTGGCCAGCAGTCCACACCACAATCTGGCAGAACAAAATGAAGTGGACCAACAAAAGACCCCTTCAAGAATATTAATCACAAAATAGAGAAAAAAAGTAGCAATTAATAGACAAAGATTAATAAGCCAAGTTCCTACATAAAAAGCTCACCCTTGCTTCTCTTACTTTTCTTAAAGGTCTTCTATTCTTAAAGACCCTTGAGGAGGAATATTCTGCACTAGTTTTGCCCATATGTGATCTGTGACACATACACTTTTCCCTTTTTGCCACAGGGAAAAACATAACAGTCTCTGATCAGATACATTTGAGACAGATATCATATAACATCTTCCTCTAGAACTGCCCTGTCCATCATGGAAGCACTAACCACATGTGGCAAATTTAAGTTAATCAAAATAAAACTTAAAATTCAGTTTCTTGGTCTCACCACACTTCAAGTGCTCAGTAGCTACATATGGCTAGTGGCAACTGTATTGGACAGTGCAGAGAACATTTCCATCATCACAGAAATATCTACTGGGCAGCATTGCTCTAGATAATTCATAAGGCACATTGCCATGTTAAAGGCTCTGAGAAACCCAGAAGTAAAATAATGTGCTGAAATTTTTAACTGTCTCTCATACTTATTTGGTGCTATCGCCCTGAAACAGTACACAAGGTGACACCTCACACAGCCATATTTTTGTGTGACATGATTCTTAGATGGGAAACTGATCAGTGCCTGGCCATACTGATCCCAGTAAGCTCTTCTTTCTACTGAGCTGACTTCCTACTTGCTCATTTTCTCTGGCTGTCAACTCTGCCATTTGATGAGTGGAATCAAAATCCCAAGAAGTAATTTAAGAGAAAATGCACAAAGATTATATTGGCAAGAGTTCTTATATTGGGGAGGGGGGAAGTAGGGGACAACTGATCTACCCAGAGTAGGGAAAGGAATAATAAAGTCAGTTCTCATACATTCATCGGGTAGAATATTATCCTGTTCCTAAAAATAATGGTTCCAAAGTATGTGTGATGTTGGAAGTGTTTACGATCTAATATGAGTGGAAAATGGCACTGAATAGCTCCTATGTTATGATTCTGATTATGTAAAAACCATCTATGCTTGGAACAGAATATGCCAAAATGTGAGCATATTTGTGTTTCAGCGGTGGAATTTGGGGTATTTTTTCTGCTTTCCTTTATTTCTCAAACACCTGTTAAAAGCACCTAGTACTTTCAGGACAACAACAACAAAAAATACTGATGGAAAAACAGCCAAGATATGTGTGTGAGGGTGGGGGAGGGGTGTTGTTGATGATTCACTTTGTCCCCTGAGTTTTCTGAAATGTCTATTCTAATCAAGCAACTTGGAAAGTGTCAGCTCTTGACAGCATGCTGTGAAAATGTAAGCATGGCGGTCTCCCCTTTCGCCGCCATGGCTCCATCATCCGCGGCACAGCTGCCAGAGAAGTAGCAAGAGACATTTGTCTCCAGGCTTCTCCAAAGGTCATCTCCCTGTGCATTCTCTTTCCCGTATGAAAGCCACTACCAGCACGATGGACCCTCTCTCCCAGTACAGGGTCCCACACCCTAATCCCCTCTCACACCTATCTCCAATCCCTCCTCACTCAAGAAATCTTTCCCTTCCACCCATCTAGATAAAATCTCACTGTGATAGGGACTTTCCTGGTGGTCCACTGGGGGAGACTCCATGCCCCCAGTGCAGGGGACCCAGGTTTGATCCCTGGTCGGGGAACTAGATCCCGCATGCATGCCACAACTAAGAGTCCACATGCCACAACTAAAGAAGATATACAGATTGCCAACAAACACATGAAAGGATGCTCAACATCACTAATCATTAGAGAAATGCAAATCAAAACTACCATGAGGTATCACCTCACACCAGTCAGAATGGCCATCATCAAAAAATCTACAAACAATAAATGCTGGAGAGGGTGTGGAGAAAAGGGAACCCTCTTGCACTGTTGGTGGGAATGTAAATTGATACAGCCACTATGGAGAACAGTATGGAGGTTCCTTAAAACACTAAAAATGGAACTACCATACGACCCAGGAATCCCACTACTGGGCATATACCCTGAGAAAACCATAATTCAAAAGAGTCATGTACCACAAAGTTCATTGCAGCTCTATTTACAATAGCCAGGACATGGAAGCAACCTAAGTGTCCATCAACAGATGAATGGATAAAGAAGATGTGGCACATATATACAATGGAATATTACTCAGCCATAAAAAGAAACAAAATTGAGTTATTTGTAGAGAGGTGGATGGACCTAGAGACTGTCATACAGAGTGAAGTAAGCCAGAAAGAGAAAAACAAATACCGTATGCTAACACATATGTATGGAATCTAAAAAAAAAAAAAAAGGTTCTGAAGAACCTAGGGGCAGGACAGAAATAAAGGCACAGACGTAGAGAATGGACTTGAGGACACGGGGAGAGGGAAGGGTAAGCTGGGATGAAGTGAGAGAGTGGCATGGACATATATACACTACCAAACGTAAAACAGATAGCTAGTGGGAAGCAGCTGCATAGCACAGGGAGATCAGCTCGGTGCTTTGTGACCACTTAGAGGGGAGGGAGATGCAAGAGGGAGGGGATATGGGGATATATGTATACGTATACCTGATTCACTTTGTTATACAGCAGAAACTAACACACCATTGCAAAGCAATTATAACATCCAATAAATATGTTAAAAAAAAAAAAAGATCCCACATGCCACAACGAAGACCCGATGCAGCCTAAATAAATAAATATTTTAAAAAAGAAAAAGGGGCTTCCCTGGTGGCGCAGTGGTTGAGAATCTGCCTGCCAATGCAGGGGACATGGGTTCGAGCCCTGGTCTGGGAAGATCCCACATGCCGCGGAGCAACTGGGCCCGTGAGCCACAACTACTGAGCCTGCGCGTCTGGAGCCTGTGCTCCACAACAAGAGAGGCCGCGATAGTGAGAGGCCCGCGCATCGCGATGAAGAGTGGCCCCCACTTGCCGCAACTAGAGGAAACCCTCGCACAGAAACGAAGACCCAACACAGCCATAAATAAATAAATAAAATTTTTAAAAAAAAACAAAAAACAAGGGTTCATTTAAAAAAAAAAAAAAAAGAAAGAAAAACTCACTGTGATCAAGTATGTGCCCAAACACCTAGCCCTAATTCTGGCAGATGACAAATAATAATTTCCTTCTCTTCCCCTCTTCTTTTTCAAATTAACAACTATTCAATTAAACAAATAGAAAATAATTTCTTTGCAAATGCCAGCCCGCAAACCTTCTTTGACAGATATTTTTCAGCCAATTCTTCCCTAATTTTCTCCTGGAACACCCGCAGTTCGTGCTCCCTATTCCACCCACTCCCACATACCTCAATTCCTACGATTTGGTCATAATTTGGAGGTCAGCACCAGGCTGAATTTATTCAACACTCATTAAGCAAAATGCAAAAGTTAAACTGGAGCCCTGCTGGATAACACAGCGGTTTCTACAGTTGAATAAAGAGCAGCTTTTATTAAATTATGTAGCCAATGGTCCTTTTATTTCTTCAATGAGAATGTGGCTCATAAACTGTTATGTGGATTACTTGAATCAGTTAATTTCAACAATCTATAGCCTCGGGGCAATTTCCCTGTGTTATGTAGAGTGGATTGAGCATTTCAGCTTTTGAAAGGATGGAGACTTGGTTTTTGAGCCCCGGACATTTGGGGGGCATTTGTACCTGCTCAGCCCCTTGGAGGCTTTCTCTTACTCTTGCTGGGTTACTCCCTTCGGATGAGGATTCACAATGTCCCCCTTTGAAGAGTTCCAGTTGTGCCTCCTAATCACAAAAACTTCACGTGTTCCGGGAAAAAATAATAATAATTCAAATAGCTTCCTGGTTAGACTCACCAGAATAACGGGAAATGGGCTTGAGAAGGGACTGCTGATGGCAGGGGCTTCGGCAGCAGACACTTTTCTAGAAAGGGTTTACTTTGATCATATGTAAGTAGCTGGGCCAGGCCACGTGACCTGTGAGAAAAATTTCTCCAAGGCCAATAACGAAAAGTCACCACCTATGAGTCTGATAAACATTCCTTTGGGCCTACGATGTGCTGAGTGCACCGTGAGGATGAGTGAGACCCAGCACCTGCCAGGCCTCGAAGGGCTCAGAGTCTCCGAGGCACAGTGCTTGCCACTAACTAGGCTCCTATTAGCGCTTGAGTGTAGAAACCCCACAGTTCAATGGGATCATACCGTGAGAGAGACTCAGAAGATGGCAGTGCAGGTTGGTGGCCTGGCTCCCCTAGCTCTGTGACCCTGGAAAAGTTTCTCAGCCTCTCTGTTTCTCAGTGTCCTCTCCTATAAAATGGTGATAATAATAATAGTGGCCACTTCATGAGGAGCAAATGAGTTAAGGTTTTCAAAGCGCTTAAACCGGCGTCTGGCTCATGGTAGGCATTCAATGGATATTTCTTAATTTGTGGTCTACTTAATGACTGGGAGATAAACCAGGCCTGATACTGGTCTCTCAGTTATGACCAGGTCCCGCTTACTGATGAACTGCAGATGCTCCCAGAGAAAACTGCAGAGGAAATGGCAGAAAAAAACAACAACAACAACAGCAGTCAAAGATCTTGTGCAGACTGGCATTTGCAAAGAAGCTGTTTTCTGTTTATGTCATCAATGTTTGAGGCACAATTTAGAAATAAAGATGTATCATATAATTGAGAGTTCCATTTGATAAATAAGATACAAATATTAACCACCACTATTTCGACAGTCTCCAAGAGAAGGGTCTTCATTATTAAGGTAGCTCCCACTTCCAGGACTTCTCAGGTCACAATTAACATCAAATCATGAAATTAACATCAAAATATGGGTAAGACACTTGGGAGAAGCAGCTACTGGGGGAAAGTCTGCTGTTGTATTTTTTCCTAGTGCCCTGTGCTCTAATAACGGCCACAAGTGTTATTACATAGTACTTGTGGGATTTTTAGTATCATCCTCCTTTGCCTCTATAGACTACAGATTCCATGAGGGCAGGAATAATGTCTGCCTTTTTAACTTTCACATCTCCTTTGCCTAACACAATGCTTGCCACATGGTAGGCATTCAATGGATATTTCTTGGATGGACAAATATAAGGACGAATGGATAAAAGAAAAGATGAACACATCTCAGGACCAATCTTTGTAGGTTTTACCCTCTAAATGGAGATATCTGTGCATGACCATAGTGCAACAGTTAAACAGTTCTCAATGCTTAAGGCAGGACACACTGATGTGCCTTGATCAGTTGTGAGGTAGATTGTAACAGCTCCAAAGTTTGTGTTTGATTTATAATTTTTCCCAAATTACATCAGATGCAAGATTTTCCTTACAAGAACATCTCCCCTTGGTGCTGGGTATCCACCTCCGGGAGAGTTCATATGGATGAGTACTCCCCAGTGCGCTTGCCACCAGCTTTTGTGTCCCCAGGGGGGGTGGGTCATGGCTGCCCACACACACACACACACACTGACTCCCCAGGAGGCCCTCCAAGACCAGTAGAATACTGAGTTGTTTTTCAAAGGAAACAAAGCAAATACATAAATCATGCAGCAAGCACACATGCAGAGGAGAGAATTTGCACTCAACACCTGCAACCAAAGTTTCATCTCTCCCATGGAACCAAAGGACCTGAATATGACCAGAACTTGAATGCCAGATCCCTCTCAGAAGCAAAGTGTCCCCTGTACAAGAAGATGCCGTCTTGCAGAAAAACAAATATCATATGATATCGCCTATATGTGGAATCTTTAAAAAAAAATGGGGGTACAGATGAACTTATTTACAAAACAGAAGTAGAGTCACAGATGTAGAAAACAAACTTATGGTTACCAGGGGATAAGGGTGGGGAGGGATAAATTGGGAGATTGAGACTGACATATACACACTACTGTCTATAAAACAGATAACTAATAATAACCTGCTGTATAGCACAGGGAACTCTACTCAATACTCTGTAATGGCCTATATGGGAATAGAATCTAAAAAAGAGTGGATAGATGTATATGTATAACTGATTCACTTTGCTGTACACCTGAAACTAACACAACATTGTCAATCAACTATACTCCAATAAAAATTAAAAAAAAAAAAAAAACCAGAAGATACTATGTAGAAGCCCCTTTACTACCTTACCATAAATGGCTGGGTTCCAAAGGCGTCCAAGCGAAACCTGCACCACCAGCACTTCAGCAAAACAACCCTCCTCCCGAACTCATGAAAGTTTGAACAAACCCTAGATCAGGGAGACGAATTTGAGCCCTGCCTCCTGTCTTCTTTCCTGTCCACATCGCAATAAAGCTCTTTCTTTTCTAAAAAAATAAAAATCTCCCATCCTCACTTGCATTCAAACATGCTTCCTCAGATAGTTAAAGGGGGAATGAGATGACAGCGAGAGTCCCTCAAACAAAACATAAACCCTGTGATGGAGCAGAGACCTTCATTCCCCACCGAATATCCACATCCTTTTCCTTACTTCCCAGCCCCCTTGCAGTAGGTTAGAGCAATGTGACCGGTTCTGGACAACAGACTGGTAGCAGAGGTGGCGTGTGGCACTCCACAACCAAAGCATGTAAGACCCTCCAGACGATGCAGCTACAAGACCATGACGCCCCTCTCAGCCTGAGTCACCAGGGACTACAGAAGCAAAGGCTCCCCACCAACCCATGTCGGACACGTGGAGCTACAGAAAAATCAACTTTCACGGTGTTAAGCCATCGAAACAGATAGTTGCTTGTTCCCTCAGCATAGCCTTGCCTATCCTGACTGGTGCCATGATCTGGGGATGCCCTGGAAGAGGCTCAGGCACGTGGTTGACATCACTCCCTAACTATGAATGTTAGGAATTGTTTTGCCAACAATCTTGGGTTTTAGGAAACGTTTCTTTAGAAACATTTTGTAATTATGAGAGATGTTCTACATGCAGAAAATAACATAACAGGGTACCAACCACACAAATTTGAAAAAATTTCACATTTTGCCATATTAGCTTCAACTCTTTTAATTAGTAAAACATTACAGCTATAGCTAATGCCCCACTCCACACCCATCCCATTTCCCTCCCAGAGATAACCACCAACCTATGTGTCTGTATGTGTCCTTTGAGGAAAGTTTACTCTGCCCATAAACAGAGTAAACTTGGCATAAACATAGCAATCTGATATCTGAGCTTTCTGCTTCGGGGGAAAAAATGAGAAAACATTATGCTCTTATGCTTTTCTTTTACAAAAGAAGGATTTGTGACATTAACTACCCTTCCTCTTTTTCCATTTTTTTTCCTTCTTTCTCCTGGTTTGCAAAACTATTTTAAGGTAAGAAACATGTGACTGTTTTATTTTTAAACACTGGCCTCTTAAATCAAGGATATTTTATTAGTCTCAGTTTTTTCGAGGCGAAAAAATACCAGTTTCTGTTTTTGTTTCTGTTTTAGATTTTAGTGAAACCTCTATTTAGCTCTTGAACCAACTGCTTCTGTTCTAATCCTCACATGGCCTCCTATGAGCTGGGTAACCTTGACCAATTTTCCTAACCTTTCTGTGCTTCAGCTCTCTTGTGTATCACTCAAGGTCCAGGATGAAATAAATGGCACACTTGAGAGAGGCCACTGAAGAGAATTTAATAAAGGATCAACTGACGAAGGCACAGGCATGACGAAGAGAAATCAGTAAGAAATGGGAAGATCTCCCAGAGCTGGTAATAGCAGAAAGCCATCGTTAGCCTGAACAGAGGGACAAGGGAAAGCAGTGGGGTCCAGAATCTGCTGTGACCCTCGGCTGGAGGAGAAAACCATTTGCCAGGAGCTGTGGCCTTAGGTGAGGAGCTCAGCCTTTGCCCTCTTATGACATTATGACTTAACCTTCAGTCTCCTGAAGGCCGCCATTGGACAAACACAACTAGAATCCAGAGGACAAAGGAGCATGATGGATGCCGCCCCACGGGCCATGCTGCCACAGCACCAAGCGTGGTAAGGAAGATCTGAAGGGCACACAGAAAATCGAGCACAGCCCACCTGTACAATTAGGACACAAAGAGCACCTTTGTCATAGAGCTATTCTGATGATTACATGAAAAAACATATAAAGGACAGTTTCTGGCACATATAAATGCTCAACAAATGATACCTTATAGCAGAATTATTAACTAGCCCACATAATCAATATATATCTGAAGTACTGAATATGCCTACTGATATTAAATAACTATAGAAGTGAATTCTTTCTGAAAACCTGGGGGATTTGTTTATTTATATATTTGTAGCAAGAAATTTGCCAAAGAAGTCATTTCCAAGCTGAATGTTTTCACCACACACTCAAAAAGAAAATCTTCATTTACTTTTACTAGGTCTGTACTGTGATCTAATATCCATTGCCCTTCAGGAAAAAAACAGCTCTTACAAAATGGAGATGATTTTTCTTCAAAGAAATGGCCACTCCAGATTTGTTGAAAGTGATTCAATATTTGGCTCAATATTTGTCCCCATGCCTGTGTCAAAATCTGGTTAAAAGAGAAGTTTTAGGTTTAACTATGGCCTGAGGAATGCAATGCTGGCAGGCGTTTCAGTATAAAGGATTGCTGCAGAAAGTTTCACTTGGTCTTCTCCCCTTGAAAGCAAAGGATGAGTTTTCAAAAACCAAAATACTGATCAAGATCTCAACCCTAAAATGCAGAATGGAAGACTGCTATCAATATCAATATATAATATATATTATGCTATATTATCTAGAATATATAATCCAATATTAACTCAACATATAAAACGTATCATCTAATATGTAACATATAATCCAATATTAAATATTGGAGGGTTGTCATATCTTGTGGCCAATGACTCTGTACCAGGTAAAACCAGTGATTTGTGTAAGCCTGCAGCAACTCTAGTTATACAGCTTTGAGCAATTCATTCATAGCACTCAAACCCTAGCTGCATAACTTTACTCCCTACTTGTCCTTGGGCAAACCACCTCGATTCTCTCCACCTCCCTCTGGATTGGGGGGGGGGGGGAGGGCAGAGTGCCCACTTCAACCTGTAGCTCTACCACTTATTAACTAAATGACCTTGAGCAAATTATTTAAATTTGAAATGTGACAGAAAGAGGAGTTGGGAGGATTCTGAGGTTTTTCTCTTGAATAAGTATAAAGGATGGTGTTTGCCCTTTCCTGTGTCCTGTTCTTTTTTATTAGTTTATAACGAAAAGTTCCAGGCCTCGATCTGGACTCTCATCTAATGCCAAAGCCCGTGCACTTTGGTCCTTTATACCATATTCCCGTCATGGTTTGGCAAGTAAGCCTGGACACTGGGCCTGAGCTAATAAGTCAGTCAACAGCAAGCTCTGCGGACACTCCCCACTCAGCATCAATTTCTGGACTCAGCAAGATGGAAGTGATTTGCCAAGGGTCCCACAGCAAGTCAGAACTGGTGCTTTAGGCTTGTACACACTTATCCTGCTTGCCCTGGGTGAAGCTTCGTCTCCGAAGCAGCAATTATTAACCTTCTAGAGATCCTGGACCACTCTGAGAATCTGATGAAAATGATGGATCCCATCCCCTTTAAAAAGCTAGGCATACACAGCTACACAGACAATTTCTGGAGGTTCACAGACCCTCCCTTTAAAGCTCGTCTGTAAACCCACTCGGGAACCCTGGGCTAAGAATCCCTGCCTTAGAAGCAAAGTTGAAAATAAGTAAATTATTACCAAGATACTTTTAATTATTTTGAATAGGTAATAGACACACCTGGGGAAAAATACTAAAATAAAAGAGTACAAATGAGTACTAGACCGTCTCTCTCCTAGTTCTATCTTTTAGCATCTCAATTCCCCTGACCGGATGCATCCACTCCTAACAGAGTCTCCTATAGACATCCAGAGATGGAGTGTGTATGTGTGTGTGTGTCACCTTTCTTTTCACACACAAAGTAGCATACGTACACATTATTCTGTTTCTTGTTGCCTTACCCTCCTATGCTTGCACAGCTGGCTCTTACTGATGAACACTTAGGGATGTTTTAATCTTTTCCCATAAAGAAAATAGCGCCCTGGATAACCCTGAGCATCCCTGTTTGTGCTCATTTCAGAGTATATCTGTAGCAAAAGCTCCCAGAAGTGGGATTGAGGGTCCAAGGACACGTGCGTTTTACATTTAATAGACTTTCCAAATTGCCCTCCAAAGGAATTATACCAATTCACACTCTCACCAACAAAATCACCAAGTATTTTAATAACACTGCCACGTTTTCCCCAGGACTGGAAGTATTAATTTTTCAATTTAAAAAAAAGAAATCCACTACATGAAATGCTTTCTGTCTTCTCTTGACTAATCCAAGTTATTCCACAAATTATTCTCACAAACAAAAACAAATAATCTAATCCATACGTTTACATTTAGCACAGGCCAAAAAAGCAAAGGCAAGCCACAGATAAGCCTTCAGAACCCTTATCTATCAATGTAGGGCTCTTTCTTGATAATAACCCTTTCATCCCATAATTAATGGATAGACAGACCGATGCCTTATCAGAATCAAAATTTGTTTCAATTCCAAAGGAACCTCATATGAACAACTCAGAACAGAGAGAAAAGTTTAAAAGACCAAAATCCCCAGGGAAATTAAAAATGTCAAGGCCAGAATCCATTCTCATTTCAATTAGTTCCAGCGAAGAACTACTGAATCAGAGTTTCCAATGCTGCTAAAGCAATTGCCCATTAAGGCAAATTGAGAGAAGGCTCAACCTTGCCGTTTTCCCTTCATGCCGAGCAGAACATCCCATGCGTTCCGAATTGGACACACGGTACCAAGTACGTATAAAAATGAACAAGAAATTTTATTAAAGTACAATATGGGGGAGAAAAATAAACTTGAAACTGGATATATGGGCCAAGATTCTGTCCACGAGGTGCAAGGGACTGAAGCTCAAACTGGCTTCAGGAGAAAAAGTTAAAAACTCAGAAAGAGAATGTGCCCCCTCACCCTCTATTAAGGCCCTCTGACATTGCACCGTTGCCCAATGGGGTTTATGACTTCCTGAATTGCCCCAGGGTTATTCCCCTGGGATCCCTTACCCTGGGTGCTGTCTCAACGGGACACACACTCAGCTTCCTTCCGCAGCCTCCTCTTGACCCCTGTCAATGTGCATTGAGTCCCCCCAAGCTCAGCAAATATAGTCAGCTTCCTCTGCTGCCCCTGCCTTCAGGCTCCTCCAGGCCAGAGAGGGGCACATGTCCAAATGCCCACACGGCAAGCTCCCCCAAGCCCTCCCCTGTGTTCTGCTGCAGCAGCATTCCGGGGGTTGGGGGGAATGAGGGTGGTCTACAGGTTTGAAAGCTCAGCAAGGATCCAGCCAGAGATGAGATGCCAGGATCCCTCGAGGATACACCATCTAGCAGATACTGTCAGTGCCCTGCCCCCACCCCCCCAGCCTTTCCATTTCTGTGCTCTCTGGTATGACTTACAACTGCACACATGCAACTCTCTTCTCTGTCTGTGAAAGCCTGCTCAGCCTGCACATGGCATGCTGGAAATTTATTAAAGAATTAACATCCCTGGGAAGCAGACTCCAATCAACGACTGATAGGGGTTGGTGGATAAGTCCCCCATCCCCCTCAGCCCTCGGGTGGATAACTCTGAGGTGCGTGGTCTGTACTATCTCGCGGCACTGCCCACAGTGGTAACTTGCTTGATGACGCACCCTGTATTGACTGTCTTTTCTTCCCTGTTCTACCTCCCCACCCCCTACCAACGTTTTCTGAGACGACCTCTCAAATAAACTACTTGCACTTGAATCTGTGCCTCAGGGTCTGCCTCTAGTAGAGCCGATGTCAGGAAATCAAAACTTTCCCAGAAGACCCCACAGGCAGAATTCTGCTTATGTCCCACTGGCCAGAAGTGAGTCACATGACCACCAGCTGCAAAGCAGTCTGAGAGAAAGTCGAGGTTTTTAGCTGGTGACATTGCATTGCAAACAAAATCAGTGTTGTCTTTCTGTGTTTGGCTTATTTCACCTAGAATAATGTCCTCTTGGCTGATCTATGTTGTTACCAGTGACAGGATTTCCTTCTTTTATGGCTGAATAATATTCCATTGCGTGTGTGGGGTGTGTGTGTATATATATGTATATATATATATATACACACACACACATCACACACACACACACACACACACCACACACACACACCATCTTTATCCATTCATGTGCTGATGGACATTTAAGGTGTTTCCATATCTTGGCTATTGTAAATAATGCTGCAATGAACATGGGAGTGCAGACAGTGATTTCATTTCCTTTGGATAAATACCCGTAAGTGGGATGACTGGATCATAGGGTAGTTAATTTTAATTTCGTGAGAACCCCCATACTGTTTTCCATAATAACCATATCAATTTACATTCCCACCAACAGCGCACTAGGGCTCCTTTTTTTCCACATCCTCATCAATACTTGTTATCTCTTATCTTTTTGGTAATAGCCATTCTACCAGGTGTGGGGTGATATCTCACTGTGGCTTGGATGTGCATTTACCCATGATTAGTGGTACTGAGCACCGCTAAGCTCGTGGTGATCTGTTCCACCGCAATGGAAAGCCAGCCTTCGAGAAGCAGGAGAGGTTGCCTGATGGCTCCGTGCATATCTGAGCTCCCAGTCAGCTGAGGAGGAGAGGCTACCTGTTGGTTAGGATGAGCCTGGGAGAAAGTGCCTGAGCTCAACATGTAATGGACGCAAGCCGGAAGGCAGCCACCACCAACAGGATGAAAATGGAGACCACCGAGCCACACAGCTGGTCAGGTGACACAAGGAAAACTGTAAGCTCAGATGTACTGCAGAGGCTGGAATATCCAGATCCTCCCCTGTCTTTCTTTTGCCTCTAGTTTATTCTAAGGCAAGATTCCTTACCATGCCCACAAGCCCCTGCAAGGGCTTACCCTGCTGACCTCCCTGACCTCCTTCCTCTCCACACTGCCCCTTCACAGATATATTCTTTTTTTTTTTTTTTTTTTAATTTATTTATTTATTTATTTATTTATTTATTTATTTTTGCTGCATTGGGTCTTCATTGCTGCGTGCGGGCTCTCTCTAGTTGCGGTGAGCCAGGGCTACTCTTGTTTGCGGTGCGTGGGCTTCTCATTGCGGTGGCTTCTCTTGTTGCAGAGCACGGGCTCTAGGTGCACAGGCTCAGTAGTTGTGGCACGCAGGCTCAGTAGTTGTGGCTCGAGGGCTCTAGAGCGCAGGCTCAGTAGTTGTGGCACACGGACTTAGTTGCTCCGCGGCATGTGGGATCTTCCTGGACCAGGGCTCGAACCCATGTCCCCTGCATTGGCAGGCGGATTCTCAGCCATTGCACCACGAGGGAAGTCCCCACAGATACATTCTTATCTCATCAGCTTTATTTCAGTGCCTGGAAAACATACCAATCTCTTCCCACATCTAGGCTTTTGCAATGTATGTTCCCTCTGTCTGGAAGGCTCCTCTTGGTTCTTGCTTTGAGTGGCTCCTTAGTTAGGTCCAGCAGAAATGTCACTTCTTTTATTAGAAGGCTTTCAAGAAGCCTTCTCTAAATGTTCCATCCAAAGGAGGTCCCTCCATCTCATACTCTATCTCTGCACCCTGTTTCTTTCCACTGTAGCACTCATGAGAATTTGCATTTAGATTATGTATTCGGTTGTTTGCTTTTTCACTGTCTATCTTTATCACTAGGAAGTATGCACCTGTGGCAGCTGGGATTGTGTCTGCCTCTTTAATCTCTGCTTCCCCAGGACGTAGCAGGGTGCCAGGCCCTAGAAGACACTTGATCATTTTAAGTGGACAAATGGCCTTCTTACCTGAGCAGAAGTGTTCCCCTGCCATCCCTTTTCCCCTCCTGTCATAAGACCAGCAAGGCCCAGAGCCTTCGAAGTTCCTGCTTTCTGAATCCCAGACACATTCTTCCCAAGTCTTGGTGATTGTTCACCAAGGTAGAACTATTGATTAGCCCCATTTTACAGATGAAGAAAACGAGTCTCAGAGAAATGAAGAGACCACAGAGCACCTGAAATAGCAGACCCAAGACTTGGACCCACTTCCGTCCAACTCCAAAATCCGTGTTCCTCCCATGAGCGCCTGTCACCTCCAGTTTTCCAGAGAAGGCTTCTCGAGAAATCTTAACATCCCGAGTACTCACAGTAGCCAGTCCATGCCAACCCAGGTGGAGGAGAAAAGGGTAAGAGAAATCTGGCTGAAAGGAATTTGAGGCAGGTTCCAAGGCAACAGGCAGAGGAGGAGTCCCCACCAGAGGAAAGTGCTCCCTGGAGACTGTGGGCTCCGTACAGACACTGGCTTGCTCTTGCTCACAGCTGCACCTTCAGAGGTAAGAATAGTGCCTGGTATGTGGTGGGCATTCAGTAAATATGGTTGAAAGAACTTAAAATGCTAATATCAAACTGTTAGGAGTTCATAGGTAGGTACATAGCAAGGGTCTCAACTTGAGTAGAATCCCCACACATACGGGCAGGCTTGCCAAGCATCTCAGTTATATTGGGGTTTCTCAACCTTGACACTATGGACATTTGGTGCCAGATCATTCTCGTCATGGGGGCTGCCCTGTGCGCCACAGGAAGCGAGCAGCATCCCTGGCCTCTACTTTAGAGGCCAGCACACCTCCCCCTCCACGTGGTAACAACCACCAATGTCTCCAGACATTCCCGAAAGTCCCCTCGGAGGGCAAAACCACCTTCCTAACTCATGAGAACCACTGATTTACATGCAGTTGAGCCTAATCCTTATTGAAACATGGGCTCAGACCCTCAGAGATTTTTGCCAGAACAAGGAAATAAGCTACCAGGATGCTTGGCTTGCCTTCCTTTCTTGTATAAAACTGACAATCTCTGTTTCAGGAGAAATAAGGGGAGGGAATCAAGAAGACTCTGCAGGTCACCACGAGGCAATTCTGACTCAGGACACCGCTGGGGCTAGTGGGGGGCTTGGAGCTGCAGTCACGTTGATTCCTGGAGAAGCTGCCAAGGTAAATTTTCCAAGTGTTTGCCTAGGTAACATCTGGACTTAATCTGAAATGAGGTTTCACTGCCTCCTCTCACCTTGGGATAAAAAAAAATTTTTTTTGTTCAGCCTAAATCGGAGTCTCTAACACTTAAAATGAGAGATTCTTGAACAGAAGGAGTAAGCCATACTACAAACCACAAAAAGATAGTGGGGGAAGGATACTTCCTCCATCTGAAATGCTGCCGGATTAAAGAAAAACAAAGATCAAGGTTTCTCTTACTTTGGGGGTGTGATCTTTCTAGGAACAAGCAGTGCAGAAAACATGGATAAATCAAAAGAATTTTCTAAGTGGCACTGTGAAAGCTCTGTGCACTTAGAATCTCATTCTCCCAAGAGTTTCTTATCTGAATTGTTAAATACGCTAATCAGTCCAGCAGAACTGATGCCACCTTCCTTGTGAACCTTGAGGAAAAGCACAGACTCTGAGTCCCAAACAGACTTTCACACCTGCCCTTCCTCCACTCTTTCGAATGTGAAGAGGAATGAACGTGTTTTCATCTTAAATGTCAGGACTGCTCCGTGGGGGGCATCTCCTCAGCAGAACATCAGAGGAAAGAACAATCACAGGAGGATTTTCTATTCCAGGTTGTGAAAGAAAAGCTCAGGCTGGAGTTCACGGAGCATTTTGCTTAAACGTGACCTGTTACTTATAGACAAGGGAGCAGGTGGCGGTGAGAGGGCTCTCGAGAGTGATTTTTGAAATAGGCTTCTGATATCTGGAACATTTTCTTCTGACAAAATCTTAAGGAGGATCTCAATAAAAAGCAGATACAAGAGGAGCCTCTGGGACTTCCGTGGTGGTCCAGCGGTTAGGACTCTGTGCTTCCAATGCAGGGGGCGAGGGTTCTATCCCTGGTCGGGGAGGAAGTTCCGCATGCCACACAGTGCGACCAAAAAAAAAAAAAAGAAGGTAGGGCTTCCCTGATGGCGCAGTGGTTGAGAGTCTGCCTGCCAATGCAGGGGACACGGGTTTGAGCCCTGGTCTGGGAAGATCCCACATGCCACGGAGCAACTAGGCCCGTGAGCCACAACTACTGAGCCTGCGCGTCTGGAGCCTGTGCTCCGCAACAAGAGAGGCCGCGATAGTGAGAGGCCCGCGCACCACGATGAAGAGTGGCCCCCGCTTGCCGCAACTAGAGAAAGCCCTCGCACAGAAACGAAGACCCAACACAGCCATAAATAAATAAATAAAATTTTTAAAAAAACAAAAAAAGAAGGCTTTTTCAGAGAAATGGGAGGTCTAGAAATCCACCCCAGGCAACACTTCGCACCAGCATCTTCCCCAAACCTCCCCATGATCTGCCAAAACAACTTGGAGCTCTGTGCTCTGGGGGACTGGGGTTTCCCTTTGGCACTGGGTTGCTCCATGAATTTCCAATAAACTGTCCTTGCATCTTGAGCTTGTTTCTCTGCCCACCTGCTCCTGCTCGGCGGCCTGGGAGCTGATTCTAGAGACTGGCTTACGAAAGTCCCCTGTCGCAGCCAATGGGAGGCAACAACAGGAGGTCCAAGGGCAGAAGGAGAGAGCAGTCAAGACATTTCTTCCCCACGGGCTCCCAGGATTAGTCAGCTCGGGCTGGTTTTGAACATGGCTATCTAAGCCCAATTTTCGGAGTCTGTTTCCATTTCAAACACCGTGGTTCGGATTTGGGGCTGAGAAATGTGGTCCCTGATATAAATGTGCCTTAAGTTCGATCCTTCCCTGAAGAACAGTCACATTATTTTACCTGGAAGTGGAATCTACTTTGTTGGTTGCCTGAGAGACAAAATGCACTGCTCTGTACCATTTAAATGTTAAGAGGGCTCAGACCTTTTTCTGCAAAAAGCCTATTTACCTGGCACTGAGTTCCCCAGGTCTCGCAGTTTCACAGGTTAGGAAGTTCTCTTTCATTAGAAAGTTTTTCAGAAAATGTTAGGGATGGATTTCATTTATATCAATTTCTTGCTGTGCTTTCTACTAAATTCCAAATTAATGCCAGCCCAGGGTTTAATAGATCAGATCCCCGAGGTCACCGTGACTTTGTATCTTATATTAAGCCTGACCGCTATTAACTGAGACTAGCTTTGTGCAAGGCATGTTCTATTCACTGTCTCTCATGCTCCTAAAACCCCCAAGGTAAGCAGCACTCTTCCCAATGGAAAAACTGAGGCTTCGGAATAAGTGAAGTCACTTAGAAGAGCTAGAATTTCAACTTTTATGGTCCTGAAGCCCGAATCTTTTGTACATCTAGGGAATGACTGTTAAGGGGTATGAGGGTTCTTTTTAGGGTGATGAAAATGTTCTGAAATTAGATCGTGGTAATGATTGTACAACTTTCTGAACAGAAGAAAACCACTGAATTGTATACTTTAAAAGGGTGAATCTCATGGCATACAAATTGTGTCTCAAAAAAATATTTTGAACAGCACTCAGAACAATGCTTGGCTAAGTGCTAAGGAAGTTTTCATTAAATAAATTAAAATAAATTGCAAAAACAATAAATTATTATTTCAGATTTTAAAATCTTAATTCATCAAATCCTTCGGCCACCCCACCACACGAGATTTTTCAGAATTGTCTTCAATCCTTCAGAGGCTTCACCCTCTTCCCCTCTTTCCCACATTTTCTGCGATCCCTCCCTCCCTCCCAGTTGGCTCCCTTCCAACTCCAAATTTCCCTCTTCCTGTTATACGAAGAAATCCTGCTTTATGTAAGTTGGTGCAGCCACTGTGGAAAACAGTATGGAGGTTACTCAGAAAACTAAAAATAGAACTACGGTATGATCCAGCAGTCCCACTCCTGGGCATATATCCAGACAAAACTATAATTCAAAAAGATACCTGCAAAAGATGGCAGTGTAGAAGGACGTGCGTTCACTCCCTCTTGCGAGAGCACCAGAATCACAACTAACTGCTGAACAATCATCGACAGGAAGACACTGGAACTCACCAAAAAAGATACCCCACATCCAAAGACAAAGGAGAAGCTGCAAGGAGAGGGTAGGAGGGGCGCAATCACAATAAAATCAAATCCCATAACTGCTGGGTGGCTGACTCACAAACTGGAGAACACTTATACCACAGAAGTCCACCCACTGGAGTGAAGGTTCTAAGCCCCACGTCAGGCTTCCCAACCTGAGGGTCTGGCAACAGGACAAGGAATTCCCAGAGAATCAGACTTTGAAGGCTAGCGGGATTTGATTGCAGGACTTCGACAGGACTTGGGGAAACATAGACTCCACTCTTGGAGGGCACACACAAAGTAATGTGTGCATCAGGACCCAGGGGAAGGAGCAGTGACCCCATAGGAGACCAAACCCGACCCACCTGATAGTGTTGGAGGGTCTCCTGCAGAGGCGGGGGGTGGCTGTGTCTCACCATGAGGACAAGGACACTGGCAGCAGAAGTTCTGGGAAGTACTCCTTGGCGTGAGCCCTCCCAGAGTCCACCATTAGCCCCACCAAAGAGCCGGGTAGGCTCCAGTGTTGGGTCGCCTCAGGCCAAACAACCAACAGGGAGGGAACCCAGCCCCACCCATCAGCAGACAAGCAGATTAAAGTTTTACTGAGCTCTGCCCACCAGAGCAACAGTCAGCTCTACCCACCACCAGTCCCTCCCATCAGGAAGCTTGCACAAGCCTCTTAGATAGCCTCATCCACCAGAGGGCAGACAGCAGAAGCAAGAAGAACTACAATCCTGCAGCCTGTGGAACAAAAACCACATTCACAGAAAGATAGACAAGAGGAAAAGACAGAGAGCTATGTACCAGATGAAGGAACAAGATAAAATGCCAGAAAAACAACTAAATGAAGTGGAGATAGGCAACCTTCCAGAAAAAGAATTCACAATAATGATAGTGAGGATGATCCAGGACCTCAGAAAAAGAATGGAGGCAAAGATCGAGAAGGGGTAAGAAATGTTTAACAGAGACCTATTAGAATTAAAGAACAAACACCTAGAAGAATTAAAGGACAAACAAACAGAGATGAAAAATTCAATAACTGAAATGAAAAATACACCAGAAGGAATCAATAGCAGAATAACTGAGGCAGAAGAACGGATAAGTGACCTGGAAGACAGAATGGTGGAATTCACTGCTGAGGAACAGAATAAAGAAAAAAGAATGAAAAGAAATGAAGACAGCCTAAGAGACCTCTGGGACAACATTAAACACAATAACATTCACATTATAGGGGTCCAAGAGGGAGGAGAGAGAGAGAAAGGACCCAAGAAAATATTTGAAGAGATTATAGTCGAAAAATTCCCTAACATGGGAAAGGAAATAGCCACTCAAGTCCAGGAAGCGCAGAGAGTCCCATACAGGATAAACTCAAGGAGAAACACGCCAAGACACATAGTAATCAAAGTGGCAAAAATTAAAGACAAAGAAAAATTATTGAAAGCAGCAAGGGAAGAACGACAAATAACATACAAGGGAACTCCCATAAGGTTAACAGCTGATTTCTCAGCAGAAACTCTACAAGCCAGAAGGGAGAGGCATGACATATTTAAAGTGATGAGAGGGAAGAACCTACAACCAAGATTACTCTACCGGGCAAAGATCTCATTCAGATTCAATGGAGAAATCAAAAGCTTTACAGACAAGCAAAAGCTAAGAGAATTCAGCACCACCAAACCAGCTCTACAACAAATGCTAAAGGAACTTCTCTAAGTGGGAAACACAAGAGAAAAAAATGACCTACAAAAACAAACCCAAAACAATTAATAAAATGGTAATAGGAACATACATATCGATAATTACCTTAAACGTGAATGGATTAAATGCTCCAACCAAAAGACACAGGCTCACTGAATGGATACAAAAACAAGACCCATGCATATGCTGTCTACAAGAGACCCACTTCAGACCTAGGGACACATACAGACTGAAAGTGAGGGGATGGAAAAAGATATTCAATGCAAATAGAAATCAAAAGAAAGCTAGAATAGCAATACTCATATCAGATAAAATAGACTTTAAAATAAAGAATGTTACAAGAGACAAGGAAGGACACTACATAATGATCAAGGGATCAATCCAAGAAGAAGATATAACAATTACAAATATATATGCACCCAACAGAGGAGCACCTCAATACATAAGGCAACTGCTAACAGCTATAAAAGAGGAAACTGACAGTAACACAATAATAGTGGGGGACTTTAACACCTCACTTACACCAATGGACAGATCATTCAAACAGAAAATTAATAAGGAAACACAAGCTTTAAATGACACAATAGACTAGATAGATTTAATTGATATTTATAGGACATTCCATCCAAAAACAGCAGATTACACTTTCTCTTAAGTGCGCACGGAACATTCTCCAGGATAGATCACATCCTGGGTCACAAATCAAGCCTCAGTAAATTTAGGAAAATTGAAATCATATCACACATCTTTTCTGACCACAACGCTATGAGATTAGAAATCAATTACAGGGAAAAAAACATAAAAAACACAAACACATGGAGGTTGAACAATACGTTACTAAATAACCAAGAGATCACTGAAGAAATCAAAGAGGAAATCAAAAAATACCTAGAGACAAATGACAATGAAAACACGATGATCCAAAACCCATGGGATGCAGCAAAAGCAGTTCTAAGAGGGAAGTATACAGCAATACAAGCCTACCTCAAGAAACAAGAAAACTCTCAAATAAACAATCTAACCTTACACCTAAAGGAACTAGAGAAAGAAGAACAAACAAAATCCAAAGTTAGCAGAAGGCAAGAATCATAAATATCAGAGCAGAAATAAATGAAATAGAAACAAAGAAAACAATAGCAAAGATCAATAAAATTAAAAGCTGGTTCTTTGAGAAGATAAACAAAATGGATAAACCATTAGCCAGACTCATCAAGAAAAAGAGGGAGAGGACTCAAATTAGTAAAATTAGAAATGAAAAAGGAGAAGTTACAACAGATACCACAGAAATACAAAGCATCCTAAGAGACTACTACAAGCAACTCTATGCCAATAAAATGGACAACCAGGAAGAAATAGAAAATATGAACAGACCAATCACAAGTAATGAAATTGAAACTGTGATTAAAAATCTTCCAACAAACAAAAGTCCAGGACCAGATGGCTTCACAGGTGAATTCTATCAAACATTTAAAGAAGAGTTAACACCCAACCTTCTCAAACTCTTCCAAAAAACTGCAGAGGAAGGAACACTCCCAAACTCATTCTATGAGGCCACCATCACCGTGATACCAAAACCAGACAAAGACACTACAAAAAAAGAAAATTACAGACCAATATCACTGATGAATATAGAGGCAAAAATCCTCAACAAAATACTAGCAAACAGAATCCAACAACACATTAAAAGGATCATACACCACAATCAAGTGAGATTTATCCCAGGGATGCAAGGATTCTTCAATATACGCAAATCAATCAATGTGATACACCATATTAACAAATTGAAGAATAAAAACCATATGATCATCTCAATAGATGCAGAAAAAGCTTTTGACAAAATTCAACACCCATTTATGATAAAAACTCTCCAGAAAGTAGGCATAGAGGGAACCTACCTCAACATAATAAAGGCCATATATGACAAACCCACAGAAAACATCATTCTCAACGGTGAAAAACTGAAAGCATTTCCTCTAAGATCAGGAACGAGACAAGGATGTCCACTCTCACCACTATTATTCAACATAGTTCTGGAAGTCCTAGCCACGGCAATCAGAGAAGAAAAAGAAATAAAAGCAATACAAATTGGAAAAGAAGAAGTAAAACTGTCACTGTTTGCAGATGACATGATACTATACATAGAGAATCCTAAAACTGCCACCAGAAAACTGCTACAGCTAATTAATGAATATGGTAAAGTTGCAGGATACAAAATTAATGCACAGAAATCTCTAGCATTCCTATACACTAATGATGAAAAATCTGAAAGAGAAATTATGGAAACACTCCCATTTACCATTGCAACAAAAAGAATAAAATACCTAGGAATAAACCTACCTAGGGAGACAAAAGACCTGTATGCAGAAAACTATAAGACACTGATGAAAGAAATTAAAGATGATACCAACAGATGGAGAGATATACCATGTTCTTGGATTGGAAGAATCAACATTGTGAAAATGACTATACTACCCAAAGCAATCTACAGATTCAATGCAATCCCTATCAAATTACCAATGGCATTTTTTAACGGAGCTAGAAAAAATCATCTTAAAATTTGTATGGAGACACAAAAGACCCCGAATAGCCAAAGCAGTCTTGAGGGAAAAAAACGGAGCTGGAGGAATCAGACTCCCGGACTTCAGACTATACTACAAAGCTACAGTAATCAAGACAATATGGTACTGGCACAAAAACAGAAACATAGATCAATGGAACAAGATAGAAAGCCCAGAGATAAACCCACGCACCTATGGTCAACTAATCTATGACAAAGGAGGCAAAGATATACGATGGAGAAAAGACAGTCTCTTCAATAAATGGTGCTGGGAAAACTGGACAGCTACATGTAAAAGAATGAAATTAGAATACTCCCTAACACCATACACAAAAATAAACTCAAAATGGATTACAGACCTAAATGTAAGACTAGACACTATAAAACTCTTAGAGGAAAACATAGGAAGAACACTCTTTGATATAAATCACAGCAAGATCTTTTTTGATCCACCTCCTAGAGTAATGGAAATAAAAACAAAAATAAACAAATGGGACCTAATGAAACTTCAAAGCTTTTGCACAGCAAAGGAAACCATAAACAAGACGAAAAGACAACCCTCAGAATGGGAGAAAATATTTGCAAACTAATCAACGGACAAAGGATTAATCTCCAAAATATATAAACAGCTCATTCAGCTCAATATTAAAGAAACAAACACCCCAATCCAAAAATGGGCAGAAGACCTAAATAGACATTTCTCCAAAGAAGACATACAGACGGCCAAGAAGCACATGAAAAGATGCTCAACATCACTAATTATTAGAGAAATGCAAATCAAAACTACAATGAGGTATCACCTCACACCAATTAGAATGGGCATCATCAGAAAATCTACAAACAACAAATGCTGGAGAGGGTGTGGAGAAAAGGGAACCCTCTTGCACTGTTGGTGGGAATGTAAATTGATACAGCCACTATGGAGAACAATATGGAGGTTCCTTAAAAAACTAAAAATAGAATTACCATATGACCCAGCAATCCCACTACTGGGCATATACCCAGAGAAAACCGTAATTCAAAAAGACACATGCACCCTAATGTTCATTGCAGCACTATTTACAATAGCCAGGTCATGGAAGCAACCTAAATGCCCATCAACAGACGAATGGATAAAGAAGTTGTGGTACATATATACAATGGAATATTACTCAGCCATAAAAAGGAACGAAATTGAGCCATTTGTTGAGACGTGGATGAATCTAGAGACTGTCATACAGAGTGAAGTAAGTCAGAAAGAGAAAAACAAATATTGTATATTAACGCATGTATGTGGAACCTAGAAAAATGGTACAGATGAGCCGGTTTGCAGGGCAGAAGTTGAGACACAGATGTAGAGAACAGACATATGGACACCAAGGGGAGAAAACTGCGGTGGGGTGGGGATAGTGGTGTGCTGAATTGGGCGATTGGGATTGACATGTATACACTGATGTGTATAAAATTGATGACTAATAAGAACCTGCAGTATAAACAAACAAACAAAACAACTAATACTAAACTTTCATTGGGTTATTTGTATGGAAATATGTTAATATAAATGTTTCAGACATTACATGAAATTTCTAAAAATCTTATATGTTCTGGTATAATGTTATAAGTCATAATCCTAGTTATTACTTTAAAATGTATATCTCAGAAATAACTAATTTTCTTGTCAACTGCATTATTATGAACTTTCATCCAATCTTTAACCGTGGTCATTTTTAAGTCTTTTGTCATTTACAGACAGTTCTGGGTGTACTCTGATGCTTTTGTAAATATGTTCCTATAAAAGGGTTTCATCTTCAGGAAATTCATGGAAAAGACTCTGACAAGTACAGGTTTCTGGTACCTGACTGTACTGCTGAACTGAATGAATAAGCATTTTCAGAACTCTAATGAAAAACTGATGAGCTCATAAAAGTGCTAACAAAAGATCAAGATGAAAAAAAAAATTAATTACATGGGACTGAGTGAACTGATGAGGATGAGTATAATTTTTGTGACTTTCTGGTTGAATTTAAAAAAAGAAAAAATCCCACAAGAACTCAGAGGCAAAGAATATACAAATCAATTTTCACTGCAAAGTAAAGGAGCTGTTGCAGTGGAGGATTACTGGACTGAATGTCAATATTATGACATAGTATGAGTGTGTTTCATGTTTGGTAATTGCAATCATTGTTGCTTTTGTTGTGGTCATCCATGTACAATGCTTGGTGTCAGTCTATTTATCTCTTGTAAAAATAAAATACAGTGTGTGTGGAAAAAAAAAAAAAAAAGAAACAAGAAAACTCTCAAATAAACAATCTAACCTTACACCTAAAGGAACTAGAGAAAGAAGAACAAACAAAATCCAAAGTTAGCAGAAGGAAAGAATCATAAATATCAGAGCAGAAATAAATGAAATAGAAACAAAGAAAACAATAGCAAAGATCAATAAAATTAAAAGCTGGTTCTTTGAGAAGATAAACAAAATGGATAAACCATTAGCCAGACTCATCAAGAAAAAGAGGGAGAGGACTCAAATTAGTAAAATTAGAAATGAAAAAGGAGAAGTTACAACAGATACCACAGAAATACAAAGCATCCTAAGAGACTACTACAAGCAACTCTATGCCAATAAAATGGACAACCAGGAAGAAATAGAAAATATGAACAGACCAATCACAAGTAATGAAATTGAAACTGTGATTAAAAATCTTCCAACAAACAAAAGTCCAGGACCAGATGGCTTCACAGGTGAATTCTATCAAACATTTAAAGAAGAGTTAACACCCAACCTTCTCAAACTCTTCCAAAAAACTGCAGAGGAAGGAACACTCCCAAACTCATTCTATGAAGCCACCATCACCCTGATACCAAAACCAGACAAAGATACTACAAAAAAAGAAAATTACAGACCAACATCACTGATGAATATAGATGCAAAAATCCTCAACAAAATACTAGCAAACAGAATCCAACAACACATTAAAAGGATCATACACCATGATCATGTGGAATTTATCCCAGGGATGCAAGGATTCTTCAATATACGCAAATCAATCAATGTGATACACCATATTAACAAACTGAAGAATAAAAGCCATATGATCATCTCAATAGATGCAGAAAAGGCTTTTGACAAAATTCAACACCCATTTACGATAAAAACTTTCCAGAAAGTGGGCACAGAGGGAACCTACCTCAACATAATAAAGGCCATATATGACAAACCCACGGCAAACATCATTCTCAATGGTGAAAAACTGAAAGCATTTCCTCTAAGATCAGGAACGAGACAAGGATGTCCACTCTCACCACTATTATTCAACATAGTTTTGGAAGTCCTAGCCACGGCAATCAGAGAAGAAAAAGAAATAAAAGGAATACAAATTGGAAAAGAAGAAGTAAAACTGTCACTGTTTGCAGATGACATGATACTATACATAGAGAATCCTAAAGATACCACCAGAAAACTACTAGCGGTAATCAATGAATATGGTAAAGTTGCAGGATACAAAATTAATGCACAGAAATCATTTGCATTCCTATACACTAATGATGAAAAATCAGAAAGAGAAATTATGGAAACACTCCCATTTACCATTGCAACAAAAAGAATAAAATACCTAGGGAGACAAAAGACCTGTATGCAGAAAATTATAAGACACTGATGAAAGAAATTAAAGATGATGCAAACAGATGGAGAGATATACCATGTTCTTGGATTGGAAGAATCAATATTGTGAAAATGACTATACTACCCAAAGCAATCCACAGATTCAATGCAATCCCTATCAAATTACCAATGGCTTTTTTTACAGAACTAGAACAAAAACTCTTAAAATTTGTATGGAGACACAAAAGACCCCAAATAGCCAAAGCAGTCTTGAGGGAAAACACGGAGCTGGAGGAATCCGACTCCCTGACTTCAGACTACACAAGCTACAGTAATCAAGACAATATGGTACTGACACAAAAACAGAAATATAGATCAATGGAACAAGATAGAAAGCCCAGAGATAAACCCACGCACATATGGTCAACTAATCTATGACAAAGGAGGCAAAGATATACAATGGAGAAAAGATAGTCTCTTCAATAAGTGGTGCTGGGAAAACTGGACAGCTACATGTAAAAGAATGAAATTAGAATACTCCCTAACACCATACACAAAAATAAACTCAAAATGGATTACAGACCTAAATGTAAGACTGGACACTATAAAACTCTTAGAGGAAAACATAGGAAGAACACTCTTTGATATAAATCACAGCAAGATCTTTTTTGATCCACCTCCTAGAGTAATGGAAATAAAAACAAAAATAAACAAATGGGACCTAATGAAACTTCAAAGCTTTTGCACAGCAAAGGAAACCATAAACAAGACGAAAAGACAACCCTCAGAATGGGAGAAAATATTTGCAAACGAATCAACGGACAAAGGATTAATCTCCAAAATATATAAACAACTCATTCAGCTCAATATTAAAGAAACAAACACCCCAATCCAAAAATGGGCAGAAGACCTAAATAGACATTTCTCCAAAGAAGACATACAGACGGCCACGAAGCACATGAAAAGATGCTCAACATCACTAATTATTAGAGAAATGCAAATCAAAACTACAATGAGGTATCACCTCACACCAGTTAGAATGGGCATCATCAGAAAATCTACAAACAACAAATGCTGGCGAGGGTGTGGAGAAAAGGGAACCCTCTTGCACTGTTGGTGGGAATGTAAATTGATTCAGCCACTATGGAGCACAATATGGAGGTTCCTTAAAAAACTAAAAATAGAATTACCATATGACTCAGCAATCCCACTACTGGGCATATACCCAGAGAAAACCGTAATTCAAAAAGACACATGCACCCGAATGTTCATTGCAGCACTATTTACAATAGCCAGGTCATGGAAGCAACCTAAATGCCCATCAACAGATGAATGGATAAAGAAGTTGTGGTACATATATACAATGGAATATTACTCAGCCATAAAAAGGAACGAAATTGAGCCATTTGTTGAGACGTGGATGGATCTAGAGACTGTCATACAGAGTGAAGTAAGTCAGAAAGAGAAAAACAAATATCGTATATTAACGCATGTATGTGGAACCTAGAAAAATGGTACAGATGAACCAGGTTGCAGGGCAGAAGTTGAGACACAGATGTAGAGAACAAACGTATGGACACCAAGGGGGAAAAACTGCAGTGGGGTGGGGATGGTGGTGTGCTGAATTGGGCGATTGGGATTAACATGTATAAAGTGATGTGTATAAAAATTGATGACTGATTTAAAAAAATAAATAAAAATAAATAAAATAAATAAATAAATAAATTACCAAAAAAGAAATTAATACATATGGTTCTACTCTTATAAAAAATTAAAAAAAAAAAACTGTCACTGTTTGCAGATGACATGATACTATACATAGAGAATCCTAAAGATACCACCAGAAAACTACTAGCGGTAATCAATGAATATGGTAAAGTTGCAGGATACAAAATTAATGCACAGAAATCACTTGCATTCCTATACACTGATGAAAAATCAGAAAGAGAAATTATGGAAACACTCCCATTTACCATTGCAACAAAAAGAATAAAATACCTAGGAATAAACCTACCTAGGGAGACAGAAGACCTGTATGCAGAAAACTATAAGACACTGATGAAAGAAATTAAAGATGATGCAAACAGATGGAGAGATATACCATGTTCTTGGATTGGAAGAATCAATATTGTGTAAATGACTATACTACCCAAAGCAATCCACAGATTCAATGCAATCCCTATCAAATTACCAATGGCTTTTTTTACAGAACTAGAACAAAAAATCTTAAAATTTGTATGGAGACACAAAAGACCCTGAATAGCCAAAGCAGTCTTGAGGGAAAACACGGAGCTGGAGGAATCCGACTCCCTGACTTCAGACTATACAAGCTACAGTAATCAAGACAATATGGTACTGACACAAAAACAGAAATATAGATCAATGGAACAAGATAGAAAGCCCAGAGATAAACCCACGCAGCTATGGCCAACTAATCTATGACAAAGGAGGCAAGGATATACAATGGAGAAAAGACAGTCTCTTCAATAAGTGGTGCTGGGAAAACTGGACAGCCACATGTAAAAGAATGAAATTAGAACACCACCTAACACCATACACAAAAATAAACTCAAAATGGATTAAAGACCTAAATGTAAGACCGGACACTATAAAACTCTTAGAGGAAAACATAGGAAGAACACTCTGACATAAATCACAGCAAGATCTTTTTTGACCCACCTCCTAGAGTAATGGATATAAAAACAAAAATAAACAAATGGGACCTAATGAAACTTAAAAGCTTTTGCACAGCAAAAGAAACTATAAACAAGATGAAAAGATAACCCTCAGAATGGGAGAAAATATTTGCAAATGAATCAAAAGACAAAGGATTAATCTCCAAAATATATAAATAGCTCATGCAGCTCAATATTTAAAAACAAACAACCCAATCAAAAAATGGGCAGAAGACCTAAATAGACATTTTTCCAAAGAAGACATACAGATGGCCAAGAGGCACATGAAAAGATGCTCAACATCACTAATTACTAGAGAAATACAAATCAAAACTACAGTGAGGTATCACCTCACACCAGTTAGAATGGGCATCATCAGAAAATCTACAAACAACAAATGCTGGAGAGGGTGTGGAGAAAAGGGAAGCCTCTTGCACTGTTGGTGGGAATGTAAATTGATACAGCCACTATGGAGAACAGTATGGAGGTTCCTTAAAAAACTAAAAATAGAATTACCATATGACCCAGCAATCCCACTACAGGGCATATACTCAGAGAAAACCATAATTCAAAAAGACACATGAACCCCAATGTTCACTGCAGCACTATTTACAATAGCCAGGTCATGGAAGCAACCTAACTGTCCATTGACAGACGAATGGATAAAGAAGACGTGGTACATATATACAATGGAATATCACTCGGCCATAAAAGGGAATGAAATTGGGTCATTTGTAGATTCGTGGATGGACCTAGAGACTGTCATACAGAGTGAAGTAAGTCAGAAAGAGAAAAATAAATATCATATATTAACACATATATGTGTAATTTAGAAAAATGGTACAAATGAACTGGTTTGCAAGGCAGAAATAGAGACACAGATGTAGAGAACAAACGTATGGACACCAAGGGGGGAAAGTTGCGGGGGGGGGATGAACTGGGAGATTGGGATTGACATGTATACACTGATGTGTATAAAATAGATAACTAATATGAACCTGCTGTATAAAAGAATAATATAAAATAAAATTCAAAAAAAAAAAACAGATACATGCACCCCTATGTTTAGCAGCACTATTTACAATAGCCAGGACATGGAAACAACCCCAATGCCCATCGGCACATGAGTGGATAAAGAAGACATGGTACATATATACAGTGGAATACTACTCAGCCATAAAAAAAATGAAATAATGTCATTTGCAGCAACATGGATGCAACTAGAGGTTATTATACTAAGTGAAGTAAGTCAGAAAGAGAAAGACAAATACCATATGATATCACTTATATGTGGAATCTAAAAGATGACACAAATGAACTTATCTATGAAACAGGAACAGAATCACGGACATAGAGAACAGACTGGTAGTTGTGAAGGGGGAGGGGGTGGGGGAGGGATGGAGTGGGAGGTTGGGGTCAGCAGATGTAAGCTATTATATATAGACTGGATAAACAACAAGATCCTACTGTATAGCACAGAGAACTATATTCAATATCCTATGATGAACCATAATGGAAAAGAATATTTTTAAAAGAATGTATATATATGTGTAACTGACTCACTTTGCTGTACAGCAGAAATTAACACAACATTGTAAATCAACTATACTTCAATAAAAAAAATTTTTTTATTAAAAAAAAAGAAATCCTGCTTTCCCGAGGCCCTTTGCTCCAATCCAGTACCATGCTCATTTTTGTGTATCCAAACCAAGAATCAAAGCGCTTTCCATTTAACAAGATTCCACCCTGATTAAAAAGCAATTATGTATGTTTTTTCTCTTTTTCTCATGCAAGTTATTGCAATAGAGACAACACATGTCTTCTCTTTTTCCTTTTCTGTTTTTTTTTAAGAATTCAGAGGATAGAGGGGAAAAGGAAAAAATGAGTCAGTAAGCCAGAGACTGAGGAAGCACAGATGGGACTGAAAAACTACAAACTTTTTTCTTCTCGTTCACCTTTTCTCCCCACCGATGACAAATTTCAGACACCTTTTGGCCTCAGGACTTTGTATTTACTGTTCCCTCTACATAGAATGCTTTTCCCACAGGAAGCCACATGGCTCACTACCATCATCCACGCAGATCTCTGATCAAATGTCCCCACTTTGTGACATTCCCAGGGTTCCCTGATTGCATCTCATCCCTGACACTCACGATCACTCTCGCCTGCCTTCTTTCCTCTCAATAGCTTGCATTATGATCTGCCATCCTATGTATTTCAGTATTTGCTTATTTAGGGTCTCTTGCCCCACTAAAATGTCAGCCCTCTCAAGGCAGTCTTTCGTCTGTCTTATTCACAACGGTACCCCCAGCACCAAGAACAGTGTCTGGTACATAGTAAGACGCCCAGTAAATATTACTTGGGTGAATAAATGAATGAACAAGTAAATGAATGACACAAGAAGCTAATTTTCAACAGGTGTTCTAGACAAGGGGTCATATTTTGCACAGAAGGCAGGTATTACTCTACGTTGGGTGGTATTCCAGTTCATCTCTATTATTTCCCTGGGTACCATGGAGACCTCTAAGAAGCCATTGTTCTGAAATACAATTACAGGGGGAAATTAGTCACTTAATTCAAAAGTATTCATGCTTCTGTATAATAATTTAATGTGAAAAGAAAGACATGGAAAGATATTAGTCTTATTGTCAGCACACGTTTTTAAGTTTTTAAAAATCAAGTCTCCTCTGTGCTTGTCTTGCCATTTCATCCATCAGGTTGAGAACTCCCCAAGGGAAGGGCCAGGCGGGAGGGGGTTTCAGGACAGCGCTGAATGTCTGGGGAGGGGGTGGATGTCAGCTTTTCCCTGAGTTCTGTGAGCTGTCCCAGCAAATTATCAAACCCAAGGAGGGGATCATGGGAACCCTGATTTATAGCCGGTTGGTCAGAAGTACAGCTGACAACCTGGGACTTGCGATTTGGCATCTGAAGTGGGGTCAGTCTTGTGGGATGGAACCCTGAACTTGTGGGATCTGACACTAACCCTAGGTAGACAGAGGCAGAACTGAATTGAGTTCTAGGACATCCAGTTGAGAATTGGTTGGTGTGGGGGGCGGAAATATACCTACACTTCTGGACCCAGAGGTGAGTAGTAGAAGAAAAACATGATAGTCTTCTTCTCTCAGACCAGCCGGGACTACTGAAGCAGAAACTGGGCATGGGGCCCAGAAGTCTTGTTCTCACAAGCCCAACAGGTGACTCTGGTACGAACTCAAGTCTGAGACCATTGCTTGCTTCCCCCTGGGAAGTCCCTGAGGGTCTAACCCTCCTCCAGCTAGTCTAGTATCCACGACTCTCCCTGGGCAGCATCGTCCCATCTGGGCTCACAGCACCAATCTCCAACAAACCCCAGTGTTCACCTCCAGAGCTCAAAATAATATGTTGGTACCATTATTCCTGATTTAGGTAACACATATTACCTCCCCACCAAGTGGACTTAGCCCATAACTTCCCCTCTCCATCTCTATTTTTGATATTTATAGTTCTGTGACTCTCTTGAATTTTAAATGATACGCTCAATCCTCTATTTCTTGTTCCATCAACTTTCTGCGGGATCCTGGACCCCCTGCTTTATAAGATGCTCATTAGCGCCCATCCCCTCCCCGCCCTTCTCCTCCCTCCAATCCATGTCACAACTTCTGCCCAAGACTCCTTTGCTTTTATGTTTCTAAACAGATCTTATTTACAGTATTCCCTCTCAAGGCAGTCTTTTGTCTTTCTTATTCACAGAAGTACCTACCCTCAGCACCGAAAACAGTATCTGGTACATAGTAAGATGGCCAGTAAATATTTATTGGGTGAATGAATAAATGTACAAATAAACAAATAACATGAGAAGCTAATTTTCAATAGGTGTTCTAGACAAGGGGTCATATTTTGCACAAATGGCAGGTATTACTCTACGTTGGGTGGTATTCCAATGTAGAGTAACACCTGCCATCAGGTATTACTAAACTTATAAGCTAAGTCTGAATACTGAAAACCAGTAAATAGCCTTTATATTATTACGAGAGTATGTGTGTAAAGAGCATGGCACAGTGTTTGGCAAAAGTAAGCCCTCCATCAATGGTAGTTGATTACTATTTTTGTGAAAAGCTAAATATTGTTCAGGTTGGTAGCCAGACTCCAAAGTGGTCCCCAGTGATGCTCGCCTCCTGGTATTCACGTTTGTGTGTAATCTCCTCCTACACTGAATAGGGTTGACCTGTTTGACAAATGGGATGTTGCAGCAGTGACAGTGTGTAATTTCCAAAGCTAGGCTACAAAGGGCATCGTAACTTCTGCCTTGTTCTCTGGGGATTCCTTGGGCTGGGAAAAGCCAGCCACCATGTTGTGAGGACACTCAAGCTGCTCTATGGAGAGGTCCACGTGGAGAGGAACCTCCAGCAGTCGACACCAACTGGCCTGCCATGTGAGTGAGCTACTTTGGAAGGGGATCACCCAGCCCCAATGAAATCTTCACATGATGCTAGCCCTGGCCCATGTGTTGACTGCAACCTCATGAAAAATTTTCAGTCAGAACCACCCGGTTATGAATTCCTGACCCAAAGAAACTATAAGCGATAATAAATGTTTATTATTGTTTTAAGCCACTAAGCATTGGGGTAACTTGTTACGCAGCAATAGATAACTACTACACTTTACTGTAGTGTCAGCCATCCTATTGAAGGGCCATATTTCACAGTACATGACTAATTCCAAATGACATTATTCTAAGTCAGATAAAAAGATGTGTCTCGGGACTTCCCTGGTGGTCCAGTGGTAAAGAATCCGCCTTCCAATGCAGGGGATGCGGGTTCGATCCCTGGTCAGGGAGCTAAGACCCCACATGCCACGGGGCAACTAAGTCCGCATGCCACAAGTACTGAGTTCACGCGCCTCAACTAGAGCCCGTGAGCCACAAACTACAGAGCCCATGCACTCTGGAGCCCACGCACCACAACTACAGAGCCGCCCTGGAGGCTGCACGCCACAACTAGAGAAAAGAAAACCCACACGCCACAACTAGAGAGAAGCCCAAATACCACAACAAAAGATCTAGCATGCCTCAACAAAGACCCTGCGTGCTGCAACTGAGACCCGACACAGCTGAAAATAAATTAAATAAATAAATACATAAACATAGGGGGGGAAGAAGAAAAAAAAAAAAAGATGGGTCTCTTTCAACCAAAGTGGTCCTTTCAGCCTGTGCTAAGACATGGTTTTAGTTATCTACAAAAGTCTTTCTTGATCCTAGTGGCAAAAATCAAAGCCAATTCTCTATTCTAAGTTACAGTCAGCATCTCACTGAGAGCTTTCAGCTTAGACATTTTAACAAAGGGGAAGGCTTTCTGGAGCTCAGCCTTGCACCACACTGCCTGCTCCCTCCCACCTCTAAAGCACTGCAGAAAATCACCTAAGTATTGATAGCTTGCTAAACTATAGATCCCCAGACCCCATTCCCAGGGATTCTGAATCAGTGGCTGTAGCCTGGACCCAGGAATCTGCTTTATAAAGAAACTGTCCCCCAGGTGATCCCGATATAGATAGAGATGCTCTGAGAGAAAAGATGCTCTAAAGACTGGTGTCTCCTCTCCCCTGATCCATTAGCTGAGCCGTCACAGCTGGTGAGATGGGAATAACACTGAAAGCATTTGCCAGCATGCTTTCGAGCCAGGCCTTCTCCAAGTCTGAAGTCAGGGGACGGCAAGCTGAGCACCACTGTGTAAAACATATACAATCACAGTCCTTTTCTCTGTCTCAGAAAAGATCCACCAGTGAATAACTCAGAGAAAAATTCCTCTGGAAGAATCAGTAGCCATTCCTACCTCTTGTAGGCTTTTTATTTTCTTTCCCCATTTTGCAAATCTGAGGGAATTACATCTGTTTCATTATATCAGATGTTCGGGACCAAGATTGTTTTTTAATAGCTCTTTAGAGTCTCATGGACAATGCAGGCAAAACAACACGGAAACCTTGAAAATCTAAAGTGTGAAAAGAAGAGCTGGTTCTTTCCTGCTACCTCGCTTACCTCTCTCAGGGTTCAAAATAATCATTTCCTGGCCCTAGTCAATACCCATTGATTATTCACCACTGCAGTTATTAAAGCAGGTTGATGTGAGAAAGCTAGAGCTCAGCTGGTGTGAAGCATAAAGATTCTATTTTCAAACAGGACCACAGATAATCTTGATCAAAGAAACCCATGGATACAAAACTGAAAGTCTGCACCCCAAGAGGCAAGCCCGCATAGATGCAGGTCCTTTGAGAGTAGTCACAATAAATCATTCTCTACACTCACATTCAATCAGTATCTATAAATTCTCTAAGATTTACATGTGCCAAGATTGCTGCAAGCAGAAAACCAAGATCTGTTTCTATTCCATAGTCTTTATCCCATTGTTTGAAAACTGGTGATTCCTGGGGCCCCATCTGGAGTTCAGAAATACTTGGTTACACCTGTAGAGGTTCTTTGTTTGTTTGTTTGAATTCATTGCCAACGTTTTAAAATCAGGAGATTTTACACTCAATGCAGATGGCAAGCCTGGGTCAGTTAGCATTTTCTGTGTAATAACCATTTATTGTCCCATGATTCTGGGGTTCAGGAATTTGGGCTGGGCTCAGCCAGGCGGCTCTGCTGGTCTGGGCTGGCTTGACTGATCTCTGCCAGCCAGGTTCATGTGTTTGTGGTCAGCTGCCGGATCAGATGGGGGCTGGCTGGTCTAGGGTGGCCTCAGCTGGGACAATTGGCTCTGTTCCACCTTGGTCTCTTCCTCCATCAGGCTAGCCCGGGCTTGTTCACAAGGCAATCACGGGTTCCAAGGGCAAGAGCAGGCGTGCAAGGTCTCGATGCCTGGGCTCAGAACTCACACACCATCACTTAAGCTGAATTCTATTGCCCAAAGCAAGTCACAGGCCAGCCTAGATTCAAAGGGTGGAAAAACGGACTCCACCTCTGGATGGGAGGGGAAGAAGTTAAGGCCAAGTTTGCAATTTTACACACAGCTTATCTTAAGAAATCAACAGATGGAACCACACAGTGTGCTAGAGTATAGAGGTAGCTGCCCCCGTAAGGGCTATGTCAGCACCCTTCTGCACAAGCCTTGCCCTTGTGATTAGTTTACACAACGGTCTGGCCCTGAGGGCGTGGCAGGGTTTGCCATTCCTGATCCCAGAAGAAGCTCCCACCCTGTGTATCCCAAAGATCCGTCCCCAGCCATGACTGCACCCACTGTCAGTACCCTGGAATCACTTTTCACTTCTCAGAAAACATCTCCTTCCTGTTTACCCTGTCTCTCTTCCCCCAATAAATATCCCATTTTCTGCTGGGAGAATTAATGGGGGAAGGGGATGTGAAAGGGGGAAGGAGGGTGACTCTTCAGTAGTTGGAAGACTCAGGAAAAGAGCAGCTTTGGAGCCAACAGACTTGGGTTCTCCTTGTGGCTCCAAGACCCCATGAACTTAGTGTCTCTAAGCCTCTTTCTCGTCTGTCAGACCGTACCTGGTACGTTTGCTTACTTCTCCTTGAAAATGAATTATGTTCATTGATCCATACATTTTGCATAAATATGGACCCATTTTTGATGTAACAAAGTTAGGCAAAAAACAAAAACAAAAAGGAAACAAAAGCAACGACAGCCCAGAAAAGCACTCAGAGAAATGAGTGGTTAAGGTTATTTCCCGGCTCAGCTGTGAGTTTACACCAGGCTTCCTACAAAAACCAATTCAGGACTCATGTGCAGAAGCGATTTGCTGAAAGATCCAGAGACTTAATGGCCCAGGGGGCTGTTTTATGTCCTTGCATTTACAAACTGTAATTGCCCCAAAGCTCAGAATCCCTGGCAATGCCTGCCTCTCCTTGGTGGGAGCCTTGGGAGGGCCTGCAGCGCCCCCTGCTGGGTGAGGACGCCTGGGACAGGGTCACCCGGGGCTCAGAGCAGGGTTATTGAGGTAAGTCCGGGACAGATCCTCACCCTAAGGGACCTGCAAGCATCACTCAGCTGCAAGCCGGTGAAGCCGGGGTCCCCTAACACCCACTTCCGAGGCCCAGCTCTGCAGCGCCTGCCACCTTCAGGGCCCCAGACCACCTTCCCCTTAACCTCCCTAAGCCTCAATTCCCTCATTTGCAAAATGGAAATGATGAGAATGCCGACCCCATGAGGTGCCTGTTAGGTGCAAATGTGACAATCCAGAGCAAGCCCTCAAAGCCTGGAAGCAGAGTGCACAACAGGTAGCAGCTATTAAGGTTAGGCCTGAATCTCCTCTGAATAAGAGTAACATAACAAGAATAATCTATAGCGGTCCCCTACCCACCCACCAGGAGTGTGGTAACAACACGTACCGGGGATTTACCATCTGCCAGGCTCCGAGACCCTTAGGTCTACTGAACGTTTTTAAACCTCAAGCATTTCCATAAAGTCCATAACATTATTATCCCCATTTCACAGATAAGGAAAACTCAGATTAAGTAACGGCCAAACTCAGCTAGAAGCATAGTAGCAGGACTAAAATTCAAAAGCCAGCAACCTGTGTCTAGAAGTAATAAAAAATTTTCTTCCTGGATAGATATTAGCAAGTCAAAACTCTCCCCACCTCCCCCCTTTTTTCCTTGATAATCTATTAAAAAAGGGAAACTAAGTGAATCAAATGGCTTTGTTTTCCCCCAAAGACCCTCCGTGACGCTTTTACTACCTGCAAAGCTCCTCACTGGCCTGGCGGCCCTGGGTACGTGTCCTCATCTTACAGAAAGAAAATGGAGAAGCTAGGTCAGGCTAAGCAGTTCCAATCACTTGCTTGTCACCCCCAGAAGCCAGTGGCGGGTGCCCAGGCGAGAACCCCGTGGTCTAGGCCGCACGATGCACAAAGCTTGCCAGGGCGTTAGCTTTCGTAGCCTCATTGAAGCCAAGTGAGGGAGGCTGAGGAGAAACGCCTCCAAATTGCCGGGAGACAGATGAGAGACTGGTGAGCACACACACACACAGCTCACATACATACCCTCACACACACACCACACACACACACACCCCTCACACACACACCTCACACACACACACACACCTGGTCAACCAAGAATCAACATCACTTTTCAACGCCCCAGCGTGCTGAGACAAAGGAGGCTCTGAGTTCCCACGAGATCTCAGGCAGAAGCTTGACTCACCCCGCACGTGGGCGCTTCCCCAGCCCGCCCGGCTCGGCTCGGCAGATGCCTGTCGGTCTGTCTGTCCATCCGCCCTGAGCGTCAGGACCGGCACGCGGCCCTGGGTTCGCGAGCGCGAGAGCTGCGGGGTGAAATCCGAAACTGACCCCCGTGGACCGAGGGCCAGGGGAGGCCCAAGAAAGGGGCGGACCCTCCAGATGGGTGGGTGGTGCTTTCAACACGCGGGGAACTTACGAGGCTTGAAAGTTGTATCGAGCAGTTCTCCGCCCCGCGCCCGAGAATCTTAAAAGTTTACGTCGGGGCCTTAGCGGGCCTTAGTCATCCAGACCGTCTCAACAACACGTGACTCTCAAGGCTGCGTCCTCCTAATGGCTCCCATTGTGGGATGGTGGGCGGAAGGTACATTTCAAGGCCGGGGGCGGAGCCTCCAATCTTCGGGGCTTAGTTCAAGGGTCCAGCGGAGGTCACGTCCTCTCGGTGACCTCCTCCGACAACCCCGAGCCCTACCTCTCTTCACCGCACTTCCAGGCTTCGCTCGTGTCTCCCAAGTCCTCCCACGCGGCGTCTCCCAAGTCCTCCCACGCGGCGTCTCCCAAGTCCTCCCACGCGGCGCCCAGAGTTCTGCAGACGCCGCCCGAGGCGGGCCGTCTTCCGTCTTCCTCCCCCACCCCGACCTCCCGGCGCCAAGCAGAGGGGCCTGTTTAACGTGGTCATCAGATTACGTGGCTCCTGTGGTTAAGATCCTTCAATGCTTACCCACCGCAGCTAGAATAAAATCGGCTGATCTGGCCCCTGGCAACTTTTCCCAAACCCCTCGAGCTCACTCCTTGCACACGGGCCTCTGACACGCCCGCCCCCAACCTGCCACTCACACTGCTTTCTTCCTCCTTTGGACCTGCACCCAGTTGTCCCTCTGCTTGACCTCTCTTCCCCCTGGAAGCTCCACGTCTGCTCCTAGGCACCCTCCAGATGTCCAATGCCTCCTCCTCCGGGAAGCCTTTCTGATCACCCCTCGCCCAACACAATTCATGATGCTGTCCTCCCCTGGCTATCTGTTCTCTGTCCATCAGGCCCACCCAGCTCGAAGCTCCCTAAGAGCAGGGACCATTTGCAAGCTACCCACCTGCATAACCTGGCAGAGTAGAGGGCAGATGGTAGATGTTCAAAAAATATTGGAGGGAGGGAGGGAGGAAGGGAGGGAGAAAGGGAAGGAATGAGAAGACAGACACGGGAGAACAATCAGTAATTGTTAACGTAATTTGTGATGATAACAGCCAACACCAGGATGGGCCTGCTCTGAGCCTGGCGCTACTCCATGCACTTCACGTGTGTTAATGCATTTAATCCTCACTGCAAGTCCCCATCTTACGTGTGCAGAGACTGAGGCTCAAGTGAAGTAACTTGCCCAGTGTCCACAGGAAGCAAGTGGTATGGCTCAAGCTTGAACCTGGGCTTCACTCCAGAGTTCATGCTCTCAGCCTCCAGGAAGGAGGCCCTAGATGTCCATGGCATAGGGGAAAGGACAGCCCCTCCGCAGGGAATACAAGGCAGCCGCTTAAAGAAGGATTTCTGTATTTACTGACATGGACAGGTGTCCTTGATGGGACACTGGGTGAAAAAAAAAGCAAATGAAGGACACATGTAATAATCCCATTTTTTTGGAAAACATCAAAGAAAACAACAGCCAGATGTGATTGTTCACACACAGAAACGTGGCTGGAAGGACACACAAACCTGGCTGACGCTGGCTACTGCTGGGAGGGCTTCCCCGGTCTCTCGCTCCAGGCTCTAGGCACGTGCAACTCTCCCTCGAGCCCTAGCAGGCTGCCCTATCCACAGTCACAGAGCCCCAACTCCCCAGCCCCTTACTTGGCTTCCACGCTGCATTTGCTGCTGCCTGACACCAGAGGGCACACTTATTTGTTTGATGCCCGTCTCTGTAAGGGTAAGAATAAACTGAAAAAGAAAAAAGTTGATTTTCCCTGGTACAAAAAAAGAGGAGAACCTTCTCATTCCCACTCTCCTTTTCTTAGAGCATGTGATTCTTTCTCTGACCCCTTGAGATGTATGTAAATCTTTTTTTTTTAAGGCAAAATAAGCCGCTTGCAGGTTTTTAAGACCCAGGAATGTTTTAAGAGTCTGAGAGCTGTCTCCTTGAATGTAAACATCAAGGGAGATAGCAGCCTAACTCCTAGGCCAGGTGAGGGATTAACTTCGGTGACTAGCTCTGTGCTATAATTACATGCTTGTCACGGAGGCACAGGAAGTGTATTATTCCTTTGGATAAAGACAATTAGGTACAAACGAGGGTGAACTATGTGTGACAAACGGTGCCGTCAAGTCCTCTTACCTGAGAACTAGTTATTTTTTGTCTTTGGATGAAGCTATCTGGCGCTTCATCTTCCTGTCTTTGAGATCTCTTTAGTGAATTGCCCATGATCTGCATCACATTCTAGCTTAATGTTTACTCAGTAATAAAACTCTTTTCTTTCTCTTCTCCTTTTGTGGAAAGGTTTTCTGGGTCAGCAGATTTTGTTTTGAATTCTCCCCACCACCCCTCCCCCCCTGGCTTCTCTTCCCCAGTAGAACATAAGCCCCAGGGGACCTTGTCTTCCTACTTCAGGGCTGTGTGCCCGGCACTGAGGAGGTGCTTAAAACCTGTTTATTGAATGAATAAACGAAGTTGCTGGCTGTGTCCTTTGAGTTTTCGTTTTTCCAATGATCAAATGTTACCTATGACAATAGTTTTGTTAAAAAACAATTAAGCTTTCTCCACAGTTGTGCAATACAAAAGGCAGCCGCTGGTTTGCTTAACAGATATTGATTTTATTTCCTGTTAATCCCCATGCTTCTCAGGCATGAGTCAGTAGTCTTTAAATCGTTATTACCAAGTACTTCAGACATTCTTATTAGCAACATATTGAGACATCGAACGAAGGAGAAAATCTTCAAACATCATAGTTCCAGCTAATCCAGATCCTTCCCGAGTACCGAGAAGTGATCGTTTCTATCTCCAAGGCAGTCGAGAGGAGATTCTTGGAAAACCCTATCAGCACGTTTATCCTCAACAAGCTACCGCTTTTCTTGGTGGTGGTTTAACAAGTAGCACCTCTCTCCCTGAGTGGCCTCATTGGACTGCACAGCTCAGGTTCTACGCCCTGTGCCCCCCACCCGGAAGCTTTTATTTGTGTCCAGCCCACACCATTCATACTCTTCTCGGAACGAATGAATGAAAAGGAACAATAATAATAATGGCCACTGTGCTCACCACGATCAGCTTTCGGGAAGGCACTGTATGTGCTGGCCCCTGTGCCGAGCATACACATGCATGAAATTTCTCTTATTCTTCACAGCAACCTTGTGATATGGTGCTATTATTATTCCCATCTTACAGATGAGAAAACTGAGGTCCCAAGATGTTGAGTGACTTGACCCATCATACGGTCAGTGCACCATAATGGGGGGACACACCCCCAGGCAATCTAACCCCAAAGCCCCAGCTCTTGGCCCCAAGCCATAAAACACCATTTGTTTCAAAGCGTTGAACTAATCTTCTACCTTATTTGTGGAAACAAGAGAAAACCCAGCCAGGCAGTAACCTGGGGCAGGAGGAACCCGAATTCCTCTTAATAACTCACATTTTCTGAGCTCCTGCCATCAGCCAGGCACTAGGCACAGCACTCAAAAGGTGTCATCCCACTTAAGCCTCACACCAAACTAAGAGGGGTTCACTCACTGTCCGCATCCCAGAGGTGAAGCCTGAGAAACACAGAGAGGTGTCGTGACTTGCCAAGGTGCCACAGTCACTCAGTGGCTGAGTTGGAATCATATCCAGGTCTCTCCGCCTCCACGGCCCATGTTCTTACTGACGATTTTCCCCCCAAATGATGAAGAAAAGCAGAGATGATGATCCAACGTCAGCCCAAGTTCAGACAAGGACAGAGCTCCCACAGGGTGGGCCACGAGGAGAAAGAGGTCGCTCGGAAGTGGGTGGTGGCAGCTACCACTGGTGACATTCTCCACGCCCCCCTTGGTGCCTAGCAGAGCCCCGAGCATGACGCGGATGCTGAATTAATAGTGACTGAACAACTGAGAGCGAATGCACCTCTCCCTACAGAGACCTACAGCGCGTGCCTCCATGGTTCCCAGTTCAGACGTGGTCTGTGGGGTGTGGAAGCCCATTTTCTCCTCAGCCCTCCTCCTCCCTTCGTTGTGCCCCACAGGCCATCTGTGCCGTGATGGAGGGAAGGGGGGTGGAGAGTGAAGCCTTTGTGGGGACTGATACCATGCCCGTCGTGCACACATGGGATTGCTCTTCATTTTTTCAGGAAGTCACAGACACACATGTCATTATTCCCATATCACAGGAAAAGAAAGCTGAGGTTAAAGCAGGTTACATACTTTCCTTGGGGCCGCACGGCTAGTGTCAACGAGCTCCCAAACTCCACCCTGACCCGTTTGCCTCCGAAGACCCTGCCTCACAGAGGGAGAAGAATCAGTAGGTGCCACACGATGGAAGAAAATGTGCACACGTGGTCGGCACCCGGTAAGTGCGTGTTGATAAGTGAATGGGTGAGACTCTTTCAAGGAGAGGGTTACTAACAGGATCTACTGCTACAAGATGTCGCTAACGATAGTTCAAGTTATAATAGAAAAAAAACTGGAAATCACGTATATATTTATTATAACCTATATTAGTCAGCTCGGGCTCCCATAACAAAATACCATAAACTGGGTGGCTTAAACAACAGAAATTTATTTTCTCACGGTTCTGGAGGCTGGAAGTCCAAGATCAGGGTGCCAACACGGTCCAGTTCTTGTGAGCATCCTCTTCCTGGCTTGCTGATTGCTTCTTGCTGTGTCCTCACGTGGCAGAGAGAAAGAGTTCTGGTGTCTCTTCCACTTCCTATAAGGACACTAATCCCATCATGAGGAACCCACCCTTACGACCTAATCTAACCGTATTTACCTCCCAAAGGCCCCATCTCCAAACACTATCATACTGAGAATTAGTGCTTTAACATATGAATTTGGGGGGAGACGCAAACCTTCAGTCCATAACCCCCATTACCAGGACACTGGATTAAATAAATCATGGAGCACCTATACTATAGAATGCTCTGCAGCTTTTAAATAATAATATTGCACAATTATGGTTTCAACAGGAAAGACATTAGTGACAGATGAAGTGAAAAAGTCACATTATGATGCATATATACAACATCACCCCATTCCTACCAATACTAGGGGCGTGGGGTACTTTGGCAAGACCTGGATCTCACACCCATCCCCTGACCAGAGGGCCACGAACCATTGAGATTGGACAGCTTCATACAAACTACAATAGGGAGGGAGGGGCATCTCCAATAGAAAGAGGGAGCTGGGCAGACAAAAAAGACAGAAACGCCAGCCACACTGCCACGTCTTGAGTCCTCACTGTGCCACGCCAGGTTCTACAGGCACTGAAATATATTATCTCCTTTAACTTTCACAGTAACCCTTTGAGATGGGTATTATTACTCTCACTTCTTGCAAGTGAGGAAACAAGAGACTTAGATGGTTGGAGTCACTTAACAAAGATTCTAAACAGGGCCTGCACTGCACCAAAGCTGTGATGCTAACCAACAAATCATGAAACCACAAAAGCCTTACTTTTACTGCATCGCCCGCTGCTGGCACATAGCAGGTGTTCAGAATAATGAATGCTGATTGGAAATGAATGGAGAGGAGGCAAGAAGTGATGTATGGGCACGGGTAGTTGGATTTGCTTTGGGAAAAGGGACAGAAGCAGGAGGTGGGGAATGGTGGAGGGAAACAGGGAGGTGGGCTGGAGCCATCAGTTAACACTCAGGCTTCCCCTGAGAAGTAGGAGGCCAGGGTATGTGTCAGGAGAGAAGGCATCAGGGCAGGAAGGAGGACTCCAGGTGGGCAGAAACTGTTTAGAACAGGCACTGCAGAATCTGACAGAGAAAGAGAACTGGAAGAAAACTGTTCTCGTCCTCAGGAAGACTCAGGTACAACCAGAGAATATGTAATGGGAGAAAACGCAGCAGTGTGTCCCAAACGCTGTCCACTTTCTATTTTAACACAGTTTATCTGCTTGTGCTCCAGAATCTACCTTCCCACATTCTTATAGAAATGAGCCACAGTGAGTAACCCCGAGGCCCTGGACCCCTGAGCAGATTAACCATGGTTCCCTTGGAAACTGGGAAGAAGTAGTTCCTCCTCCACCAGAAGGGAAAACTCCTTTTTCTTCCTCCAGCACCCCGGCCCCCTTTAGGTTTCAGCCCCCTCACACACACACACACTGATGTGTGCCCCTTCCCCCCGGTACACGTGCACTTCCCGTGTGACACTCACCGCCGCGCATGGGTGCACAGCCCTGTCGCACTGCCTGGAGTTACCACCCCCCGTCCCCCGGCAGCCACCCCCTCTACCTCCCTGCCAACAGAACCCCGATGGTGTTCAGGAAGACGATGTGACTGCTCTGACCTAAGCCAGGTCTATTTCTTTTGCCGGATCCTCAAATTCCAGACTCCCTTGCAGCTAAGAGTGTCCTGTGACTCAGCTGTAGCCAGTGAGACAGAAGGGGCTTCTCAAGGTGGGGCGAGGGCCCTGAGGTATTGAATTTGGGCACATCGATTCCCATCTCTTTCCAGTGTAGAACGGCTGAACGGCTGGCAGAACGGCTATAATTTCCCTTTGCACCTAGGTTTCTGGATACGAACTCATTTCTGCCAATTGAATGCACTCGCAGAATATTTCGAAGGCAGAAAGGAGGCGGAGGCATCCTCCTGCGGTTTGGGCTGTTTGCTGCTGGTAAACAAGTGTGCGGAGACGTGGGGTTTTTAGCAGAGAATTCAGGTGTCCAGTCACCAGCCCATGGGTGTGGACAGTTAGTTATGGCCGAGGCAGCCGCCTGACCCTGCTTTCCGGTGTCCAGTGATCTGTTCTGTAGAAGCTGGAAAGCAGCTGAAGTGGCAGTTTCCGATCCTGGGGTCACGGCTCTGGCAGTGTGCTCTAGAATTCATTCATTCCACTGGCCGACCCCTGACACCCACCTAACGGCTTGTGGCTTGTGTCCCCCCTCTTGCCGGCCCGTGTTGCTCTGTCCAGAGAGCCTTTCCTGGGGGGCCAGCCTAATGTCCACTCCTCCAGCTTTTCCAATGGTTTTCCAAGCAACCGGTCCCTGTGGTAAAAAAAAAAAATTTTTTTTTCTGTTTAAAATAGCAAAGATGTAGAAACATTCTGGATCCTCTAGTTTGAACCAAAAAAATGCTACCGGGGGGTCAGGCATGACAAAAGAATGAGGATAAGAGGCCTCAGGGAAGGTTTCATTTCTGTGAGCCTCAGTTTCTTCTTCTGCAGAATGGAGACCAAAGACTATTATCTTTATTACAGTTAATAGTTGACTACTGTGGTAGATTGCATTTCCCAAACATGGTCACGACAACATTTCCCATTCCACAAGCCCTTCCACACGTGACCTTGTCACTTTCCGTCAAGTCGGAGGAATCTAACCCCCTCACTCCTGAATCAGGGCTGGGCTGGCCTCTGACTCGCTTGTAACCAACATGATGAGTCAGGATCCGCCGGCTGGAATTCGCAGGCTGTCGGAAGGGGTGCACGTCTCCAGCCCCGCCCATTTCGCGCGGAGCTCCAGCTCCGGTCCCGCCCCGGCCGCGCGTGGCTCCAGCCCCGCCCTCGCTGCTCAGGCGGCGGAGGGGCGGGGGCCGGTGGGCGGGGCCAAGGACGGCGCGCGGCCCCGGCCCCACCCCGCTGCTCCGGGCTCGGGCTCCCGCGGGCCCCGCCCACCGCGCTGCTCCCTCTGCGGTCCGCTGTGCGGAGGGCGGCGCAGGGCTGCGCACCATGGCCGGGCTGCTGGCGCTGCTGTGCCGCACCGGCAGGGTGGGCGCCCGGGTCCGGTCTCGCGCCACCTGGCTCCTGGGCGCTGCCGCCCCCCGCGCCCCGCTGCCCGTGTTTCTGCCGCTGCTCGGGCCCGGGCTGGACGCCCCGCTGCTGCGCGCGGCCCGCGGGAACTGCCACGGCCGCCAGGTAAGCCTCCCCGCCCCCACCCCGAACCCCGGGAGCCCCGATCGTCGGCCCGCCTCCGCCGAAGGAGAGTCTGACTCGCGCAGCTGCCCGAGACCGAGTACCTCCAGGGTCCCCAGGCTTCAGATCTCTACAAGTCAAGGAAGCGAGTTCCCAGTTGACAGCCGGGGAAACTGAGGCTCAGGGAGGTGTGGTGACTGCCCAAGGTCACAGCCTCCAGGGGATCGCAGGATCCCAAAGCGTCAGGCTGTACTGTGGCGGTGGCCGAGAGGATTGGAGATGGGGCCTGGGCTTGGTATGGACGTTCTCACTGGGCGGTAGAGTTGTTCCCTTTGAAGTCGCGCCGGGGCCTCCTCCCTGGGCCGAGGAGAAAGGCTTGGTGGGTGCTGCGGTCTCTAACACCCCCCCAACACTTGCTGCCACTCCCTTTTTATCTAACCCAGAGGGCAGGCCTCCCTGTCGACTGCAGGCAGGACGCGCGCAAGAAACTCAGTGTTAACTTCATGGCATCAATATTTCACTTCGGTAGCTTCTGTGTATGCTAACTGAAAACTGGTTTCCATTCAGAATGGTAATGCAGACTATCCCTTTTTGAAAGTTTTGAAGTGGGTCTCCTTAAAGAAGAAAGGTGGTAAGCAGTGAAGTCTGGAGATCCAGAGCTCACAAGTTGGGAGAAGCAGGGCCTGGAGCTTTGCACCTTCGGCCCCTTTGCCTGCCTGCATCCACTCACCGGCGGCGCAGCCCTGCCCCAAGTGCTGAAGGCCTCTGAGCCTGTTTGCCGACCGTGCAGGCGTTTAAAATAGCACCTTCCCAACAATAGTTTGGAGAACAGTTCCATGAGCTGATGTGGGCCTCAACATGGTGCCACCGGGAGCCAGTGCTTCCTGAATGTTGCATAGGCATTTGACCCATGACCTTACCATGCCTCTGCCACAGGTGGAGAAACTTCCTTCCCTGCCTCTGCTCCCCCCATCAGACAGGCGGTAGATCTTGTCTCTGCCTCTTGAGCCCAGTTAGGGGATCCTCATGCGTCTGGCACCCTCCGCGCACACCCAGCTGCCTCCTGGTGATTCTTCATGGATCAGCCCAGCTGTCCCTTCCTCCCGGAAGCCTTCCCTGACCACCAGTGATACCTTGGGTGCCTCCACTGGCCCCCTCCTCAGCCCCATGGGTGTGCATCTTCTATGCGCTCATCATATGGAATGTCCTCCCGACTTGCTGGTCTGTCTTGTGAGCCTGGCACTGGCAGGTGTGTGTGTGTGTGTGTGTGTGTGTGTATGTGTACTACTCCCCCACCCCATATTTATTAAAGTAAGAAGGCTGTATTAGAAGGGTCAGGAAGGTTTGAGGAATGAGCCAAATATCTTGCTCACAAGTTCAGATTGTTTAGAGTGACACCTGTTTTCATTCATGCAATAAGTAATATTAATAATAAACACTATATTGTGTTTACTTTGTACCAGGCACTGTTCTGAGTACTTTGAAAATATTAATTCATGTAATCCTCACAACAACCCTGTGACGTAAGCAATACTGTCATCCCCCCCTTAAGCCCAGAGAGGTTGAGTAACTTTCTGAGAATCACACAGAGGTTACCTGCCAGAACTGGGATCCAAACCAGTCTCGTTCCAAGGCTTCTGCCCTCAACAGCTGTGCTGTGTTCCTCACTTATTCGTGAGTGTCTGCACTGTGCTAGGCACTGCTCTAAGGGGGGGGGGGAATAGAGCAATGAACAAAACAGACACAACCCACCCTCAGGGAGCCTGACGTCTAGTGGGAGGGGAGGGACAATAAACAATATATATACACTATATATATACACTGTATACACTACCAAACGTAAAATAGATAGCTAGTGGGAAGCAACCGCATAGCACAGGGAGATCAGCTCTGTGCTTTGTGACCACCTAGAGGGGTGAGATAGGGAGGGTGGGAGGGAGACGCAAGAGGGAAGAGATATGGGAACATATGTATATGTATAACTGATTTACTTTGTTATAAAGCATAAGCTAACACATCATTGTAAAGCAATTATACTCCAATAAAGATGTTAAAAAAAAAAAAAAGAAAATATCAGGCTTGTTGTGACAGGTGCTACTGAGAAATGCCAAGGGGGGAGGGAGGGTGCAGATGGGCAGGGCTGCAGGGAGGGATGCTGCCAGTTTAATAAATAAGGTCATCAGGGAAGGGCTCCCTGAAAAGGCAGCGTGTGAGCGAGAACTGGGAGGTGAGGAGGATGCTGGGGCTCAGAGAGCAAGCCATCTGCAGGTACATGAAAGCACCTATCTAAGAATAGACACCGGGGAGGTGCGATGTTGTCTGCATCCAGGGCAGCGACTAAGGATACATCACAGGTTCTTAAGGTGATATTTCACAAAGAAATGAATGTCTGAAAAGTTTCCATTCCTTGCAGGTCACCGCCTCATAAATTCCTTTATTCCAGTCTCTTTATTCTCCTCCAGGGTTAGGAAGAAAAATGCATGACCCACAATGATTAAAGAGATTTCCAGGATAAAAGGAAGAAAATTGTCCATATAAGATTCTAACTCTAGAAAGTTAAAAACTAACCGCAGCACCGGCTAACAGGAAATTGTCCGTTGTGTCTGAATATTTTGTCCCTCCCATTGTCTTGCAATAGATACTGGTTATTCTGTAGCTGGAAGTCTGGCTGCCTTTTTATTTTTCTTTTCTGGCCAAAAGGCCTTTTGCCAAAATAGAGGTCGTACAGCAAAGGGCTCTCAAGAGAGAGAGACAGTTCCACCCGGTCCTGGCAAGTGGACAGAGGGGACATAATGAAGTCTGGTTGGGCCAGGTGTCCAGGGTGGGAAGTGAAAGGGGCTTTCACCCGTCATCAGCCGCAGGACGTTGTTTGGCTCTTGGAACCGGGGGTTGTCCACTGCTCCTCCTATCAGGGCCTGGCAGATCTCCCGTCTGGGGCACTTCATCCGCAGGACGTTGTTTGGCTCTTGGAACCGGGGGTTGTCCACTGCTCCTCCTATCAGGGCCTGGCAGATCTCCTGTCTGGGGCACTTCATCCGCAGCCAAAAGGCGGGAGCTGTTTATCAGAAGGAGCCTGAGTTCCCAGCGGCCATTCTGGCTGCTGGGCGTCAGGGAACGGGGGGGCGCGGCGCCGGCCCAACCGAAGGGTACTGGTGACAGTTTTCCTTCCCCCCTCCAGAGCCTTGACGTTCTGGAACAGGATCTTCCTTGAGGAACGTTCAGCTCTTGGGGGACATGAAGGGGAGCCTGCAGCACAGAACTCTGTCCGGGCGCTGCCAGCCAGCTCGTAGCTTTGCCCCAAACCTTGGTCTCCCATCTGTCAAAGTGGGAGCGACAGAGGTGCCCACGTCGTGGGGTTGTGAGGGTTTTTATGGGATGGCGCCTTTAAAGTGCTAAGCCCGGTACCTGGCTCAATAGAAGGGGCCTCTCTTGAGGACGCTGGTGGTTTTCCTAAAACCTTTCAAAAAATGTTATGCTTTCCTGCCTATCAGAACCAGTCTCTGGGACCCCATAAATGGATACTGGAGTTTAGTAGCCACTCCCCTTTTTTTAAGTGTTTGTTTTCATAAGTCTGAAAAAAGCCGGCAGAAGTCAAAGCTAAAGGCAGAGAGGAAATACAGTTTGTCCCCCGCCTTAGGACCTTAACACTTAATTCCCAGGGACTGAGCAGCCTTTAATGAAATAGATTTAATTTTAATTTAAGCTTTAATTTAAAGCTTCCAGGTGTTTTGGGATTTTGTTTGGTTGGTGTTTTTTTTTTTTTTCAGTCCCAACTGCAGTTTGGGAACAAAAGAGATGCTCTTTCAGTTGGGAGGTAATGAAAAGACTCTTTTAACTCATAAATCTGAGTTTTGTACCAACTTTTTTGGGAGCAGGGGCAAATGAGTAGCTGCTGTGTATGATTAAAAATCAAGGATGATTCTGGGAAAGGTTTTTTTTTTTTTTTTTTTTTTTTGGCCACGCTGCGCGTCTTGTGAGATCTTAGTTCCCTGACCAGGGATTGAACTCGCGCCCTCGGCAGTGAAAGCACAGAGTCCTAACTACTGGACCACCAGGGAATTCCCAATTCTGGGCAAGTTTTAATCCAAGACTGAATTCCACCCCCTCCTCGCCGTGCGTGGAATGTGGCCCTTCACTGAGCCTTACTTAGTTCTTCTGGGGACAATAGGAGAGTCTGCTTTTGTGCCTTCTTATCTTCTAAGTACGTGCAGCACCCATGGTTTATCTTCCGTTCTGGCGGCTGGTCCAGAGCCAAGCCCTCCTGTCCTGCATGAAACCAAGCTGAGAGGCTGCCCCAGGGGTCACCAGACACAACAGGGCTCCAGACACTGCAGACATACTTTGTAGGGCAAAATGTACTGTGGCTCCCAGCTTGCCCTGAAGAGTAAATTTTAGAATCTGTACTTTGTATTTCAGTTGAATCAAATTCTGCTTTATAAAAAGGAATGAAGTTTGATACCTGCTACAATGTGGATGAACCTTGGAAACATGATGATAAGTGAAAAAAGCTGCCGTAGTCTGTTCGGGCTGCTGTAACACCAGAGACTGGGCGGCTTAAACGGCAGACATTCATTTCTCACAGTCCTGGAGTCAAGAAGTCCAAGGTCAAGACACGGGCAGATTCAGTGTCTGGTGAGGGCCTGCTTCCTAGTTCATAGCCAGCTGTCTTCTGTCTTCTTGCCATGTCCTCACATGGTAGAAGGTTCAAGGGAGCACTCTGGGGTCTCTTTTATAAGGGCCCTGATCCCATTCATGAGGGCTCCACCTTTGTGACCTAGTCACCTCCCACCTCCAAATACCATCCTGGTGGGGATTCGGTTTCAACATACGAATTTGGGGTGGGGCGGGGGGTTGTTTCCACAAACATTCAGTCTGTAGCAGAAGCCAGTCACAAAAGGCCCCATGCTGTATGTATGGCCCCGTTTACATGAAACGTCCAGAAAGGGCAAATCCATAGACAGAAAGGAGTTTCGTGTTTGCCTTCCCCCATCAGGATGGGGGAGAGAGGAATGGGGAGTGACTGCTAATTGGGTGACAAAAATGTTCCAAAGTTAGATCCTTGTGATGGTTGCACAACTGCAAACACACGTAAACCATTCGACTGTATGTTTTAAACCTTAAGATGGACTTTATGGCCTGTAATCTATATACCAGCAGAACTGTTACCAAAGTGGATGGGCCTCCCTGGGGAGGAGGAAGAAAAGCATGTGGGGCGTTAGGTGGTGACGTCCCGATGGAGGGAACTGCACAGGAGCGGCTGTGTGAGGGTCTCGGTTTTAAAGAGGGTGCTCCAGGAGGGCCTCCCAGAGGTGAGGTCGGAATAAAGACCTGGAGGCGGGGCTGTGAGGACGTCGGTGGCGGGGGGTGGGGGGGGGAAGCATTCAGGCAGAGGAAGCAGCAGATGCCAAGGCCTGGAGCGGGCCTGGCCTGTCCTGCTTAAAGCAGCAAGAAGGCCGTGTGGCCCGAATGGGTAGCAGGAAGGCGAATGGGGGGAGGGCTGAGGGGCTGGTGCTTCCAGGAGGCCTCTGACGGGGGTGGTGCTGTAATCCCACCTCGGTTTTTACAGGCTCCGTCCGGCCACTGTGTTGAGTGGTCAAGGGTGGGATTGGGGGACCAGCTGGGAGGGAGGGCATCACAGTAACCCAGGGGAGAGATGAGGGGCCTGGGCCAGGTGGTCCTGAAGCAGCGTTCCCTAAACCCACCTAGGCTGGCACCGCTCAGCGCCCCTCCGGTCAGTAGCCCTGTCTGCTGCTCTGTAGGGTCAGCCCCTCATGGGAGACCTACGAGGTCAGGCCCCGGGCCCCTGGGTGGCCCCTGGTCTCTCATGTTCCTGCCCACAGCCCGGGCAAGAGTAGCTCGGGAGGTCTGGTCCAGGTGCCGTCAAAGAAAGAAAACAGCCCAGGAGGCCAACTGCAGTGGGCCTGGTGGAGGGCAGGGCAGTGGATTCTGATGGGCAGACACCGCCACGTCTTGAGGATGGAAGGGCAGGGGTGGGCCACCAGGGCTGCTGGCTCAGGGGACAGCATGGATGAGCACGAGGGATGGAGGACGCAGCGCGGGCCTGGCGTGCGATCGGGGGACGAGGCTTGGGTGGGCAATGGAAGTATCTGAGGAGGAAGGGGACCTGCTGCACTGAAAACTCTTTATCAGGGAGTTCCCTGATCCAGCTCGACCCCTAATACACCGGGCAGAGATGGTCCCTTCACCCTCCCAGTGCTAGGAGCCGGGCAAGACGACCAGGTCCCCGCTCCCTGGAACCACACATTCCGGGCCTCTGGCCAACAGCAAACAAGCGAAGAACGGAATGCTTACATACGTGTATTTGTTCTATTTGTTACATTATAAGCAGGACAACTCCTGAAGATGGAAATCTCAGAGAGGGAAGTAGAGATGTGATAGCGTGGCTGCCACTGAGGGCAGGCAGCTGAGGTGGTCAAGGAGGGCCTCTTGGAGGAGGTGACGTTTGTGTTTCCAGCTTAGGAAGTGGCGTCACTCCAGTGTGTCGCAAGGCAGGTACATCTGAGAAGGGAAGGCCTCCGTGGAGAGTCTGCTGAGGGTGGGCAGGAGCAGGGCAAGGGGAGGCGAGAGTGCTGAGCAGGCGTTTACCTGGCAGCGCTGGCTGATCACTTAGAAGCACCAGGGGAACTGATACCTCATCGCAGTGCCCAGGCCTCACCCCAGATCTGTGAAATCAGAGGCTGGGCGCCTGGGCGTAGACAGATGGATCAGCACCATCCGGGTCCCCTGGGAGCTCTTGAGGAAGGCAGCGTCTGGGGCCTCCCCGCACACGTGCCTGGTCAAAGCTCCCGCCTGCCCGCCCGCCCGGCAGGGGCTCCGAAGCAGGGCAGGGCAGGGCCGGGAGGAGGACCTGTGCCTCGTTGGCGTTTGGAGGCTGCTGCCCTGGGCACCTGTGTCATTTCACTTTCATCCCTGGGGGTGCCACGCTGCATGTCACGTGTCTCCACCCCCCACCGCAGCCTTTGAAGCGTGGCTCCACTGCAGCATGTTCTAAAAATACAAGAAAGCAGCCGTCCCGCTGCAGAGTCAGTGGCCAGAGCTGACTGACCCAGATGCTGCCTGTCAGAAGAGCTCTGAGGTCTGTCGTTAGAGCTGAAGAAATCCTTTGATGAAAAAGGCACTCTCCATATTGAGCAGTTTTGTCTTTTTAATCCAAGGTGGTTTTTATTTCTCCCAAACATTCCAGGCCTTGTGGATGCTCAGTAATTGTTAACAAACACCCCACGCAATGAATACTTTCTGTACTAACCCTGCCGCCGCATTTATGGCCCGGGAACTAGCCCTCCCTTTCTCTGTTCAGATCTCAGGGGTAAATCTTGATTCCAGAAGTAAATATGTCACGGCTTCTGCTCCGTTTTATTTCGTACCCACTGTCTTGTAGAGTCTAGCATGGTTGTCACGTCACCACAGACCTGGTGGCATGAGACGACACACATTTATTCTTTTACAGCCCTGGAGGTCAGAAGCCCAAACGGGGTCTCACAGGGCTAAAGTCAGTGTGTGGGCAGGGCTGGTTCCTTCCAGCGGCTCTACGGGAGAATCCACTTCCTCCTGCCTTTTCCAGCTTCTAGAGGTGCCTGCATTCCTTGGCTCGCGGCCTTTTCCTGTGTCTTCAGAGCCAGCAGCACAAATCTCTGCAAATCTGACTCTGCTTCTGGCCTCACATCTGCTTCTCTGACCCTCCTGCCCTGCTCTGTCCACTCACAGGACCCTTGTGATTAAGGTCCCACTGGTCCCACTCAGAACATCCAGGATGATTTTCCCATCTCAAGATCCTTAACTTAATCCCACCTGCAAAATCCTTCTGCCACGTAAGGTAACATATTCACAGGTTCTGGGGACTAGGACCTAGACATCTTTGGGGCCATCGTTCTGCCCATCGTACCTGGTACCCAGCCCTTCACTGCACTCAGTGGCTAAGCGGGCATTAGCCCCAGCTGACAAAGAAAGAGAGTAACTCATCTCTCACTGGACGGGACAGAGCAGAGCACTGCCTGGGTCTGAAGCTGTTGACGACACTAACATCCTTGCTCCTGCCCTAAAGTGTCTCCCCTTCTTTGGCTTGTGCGCAGGACACCAGCAAAATCACTGTGACAACAGGCGGCAACAGCAGCAGCACAGAGGAGAAAAAGCAAAGCAAGTCGCAGCAGCTGAAAAAGATTTTTCAAGAATATGGTGCCGTTGGCGTGTCACTGCACATTGGAATCTCATTAATCTCTTTGGGCATGTTTTACATGGTTGTTTCAAGGTAAGATTTTGACAGTAATAGGTATTTGTTTTTCGCTGTCATCCAAGTGTCTTTGGGAATAAGAACTTTTTTCCTAAGACTTTATATTCATCTAGCTACTTTCATCACATTTTTTAAAATACTGTAAATGTCATAGCCAAATTGATCGGTTAACTCTATCCCTTGCTGTAGTAAACATCTTTTGTGTTTGTCTGTTTGCCTCTCTCCCCTCCAGTGGTGTGGACATGTCAGCCATCCTGCTTAAACTCGGGTTTAAAGAGTCACTGGTACAGTCGAAAATGGCAGCAGGCACAAGTACTTTCGTGGTGGCCTATGCCATCCACAAGCTGTTCGCACCCGTGAGGATCAGCATTACCTTAGTTTCCGTGCCCCTGATTGTCAGATATTTTCGGAAAGTGGGAATTTTTAAACCTCCAGCTGCAAAGCCTTGATGAACTCTTCAATTGTGGGCCTGAAAACCTATTTCTTTGAAATGACACATTTTGGACTGGTTTTATGATGTAGGGTTTATGGTGGGGGTGAGGCAGGGGCTAGCTGCTGTCTTCTCATGAATAGGATTTACTTTTGCCAGCAAAAATTCAGGGTTTCAAATCACTGTAATTTTTTTGCTTTATAAGTTTTGGTAATGCTATTCATCATAGGGCTTGTCTGCATCATCTAAAATGTCAGCAAAGCATCACCATTGAGTTATCATCTGAAACAAAACTGTCAGCCAGGAAACGTTCCTTCTGGAAGATCATCGGTGAGAGTCTGCGTGCAGAAGCCTCAGGGGTTAATCTTTGCTCAAGTTCTTAAAGGGCAGCGATTCATTAAGCTGGTTTTTAAAATTCCCCTTCCTCCAATATTTGCTGTCAGGCTGCCTTCGTTTTAATATGCAGTATTGTGCAAAACAGCTGCCAGTGCTACAATTAATGAAGCAGAATTTAAGACTTCACAATATGGAATCAGGATCTTAATTAGCATCAACACTTTGACATTCATTACACTTGTTTGGGGGGAAAGAAAAACAAGTATTTCTGGTATGTTTCACTGATGCCAAGACACCTTCAAATCTGGACATGATGGGGCCTGCCTCAGCTGATTTTTCCCAAACTTCATTAAAGTAGGTCAGAATCATTTGTCTCTGTTCCGGTAAAATACGGAAACTTCATCCAATAGTAATGGCATCAGTTGGCCCCAGACACCTGTGTCCTCAGAGGAATCTGGATACTGCACATATATGCAAAGCTGAGACAATCTTGGCCTAACTAACTCTGTCTCAGACTTCAGACATTCCAGAACTAGTGTCACAGTGTCTACATTGTGTTGCTACTTATATTTTTTAATTGAGTTAAAATTATGTATGCAAAAAAAGATTTTGTATCACTCTCTAAAAAAGGAAAATTACTAGCAGTTGCTGTAAATGGGAGACAACCGCAAAATAATAATACAAGCCGGGCAGGGACTGAGCTAGTTTACCAGATAAAGGGTGTGTGACTTTAGGCCCCTCATTCTCTGTTTGGGACATTGGTTAAGAATAGAAATGCAAGCACACAGATCCCAGTTGAGACTTTTTCCTTGAGACAGTCAGGCGCAAGCAATGGAGAAGGAATATATTCCCGTGGGCTTCGGCATCACTGATGGAACACTTGCTGCACACCCCAGGAACCCCAGTGTAACCAGTCTGCCCTGCCACCACGGTTGAGGGGTTGCATTTATCCTTCTGGCTCCCAGATTTATTTTTTATTTTAGTTTTTTGGTTTGATTAACTACATTTGTGACAATCAGAAAACTCAAGGAACTATAAACTGATCATCCTGGTTTTACTGAGATCTGACTATTGAGTTTCCTAGTTAGCCCGTAGTAACCCATGTCAATCAGTTAACTTTTATGAGAATCTTTGTGAGACACATTCTCCACTTGCAAGATCTTTAAAGTGGATCCGTTATTCCACCCCCCCCACCCCCCCTTTTAAAGCAGTTAGCCCACTGCCAAAAGGTTTTAGCAATTTAAAGTTGGAATTAGACTGCCTTTCTGGGGTCTAATTCCCAGGACACATCCACAGCAGAGAGAGACGGCACCAGTGCTAGGTAATTCCTCATGAGGGCAGGACCAGCACTTTTGTGTTGCTGTCTGTGTGTGAACAGTTGGCTTTGGGCTCCTAACCACCTTCCTCACCGGCCTCCCAACCATTCAGATCGTGAGTAATGCCTATGCAAAAAAGCCGATAGGGATTCCTACAGGTTTAAGGGCTTGAATGGGAGTGGAATGAAAGGGCAAGCAATAAAACAAATTATCATACCAAATAGCCACAGCGTTCTCTTGTAAGCCCCAACTCAACTCCACTCCACTCCAGTGGCCAGTTGTCAGAACAGAACAGAGTAACTAGAGAGGCAATCAAAGGATCAGGGAGTTAGAGCATTATGTGAATTCACCAGCAAGATGTACAGATCACTTGTGTTTACATTGTTTTTATGGAACTAGGGGAATAAAACTGATCTATTTTAAACACGTAAGCCATTGTTCACCTCTAATTTTTTATCTGACAAAATGAGCAGCTTAAGTTCTGTGAAACAAATAAACATCTTTGTAAAGTTTATGAAGAACTTTTTATTCTTAAAAAGCCATCACTGCTGCTGATTATGAAGCAGCAGTACGTGTGACTAGTTTATTAATGCTGTGCTGCTACAGTGAGCTCTTTTCTGTGCTTGTGTGGGATTGTTTGGGGGAAATCACAGCTTAACTAGTAGTATCACTGGTGGGGTTATTCATGGTGTGTTGACTACAGCCAGGATGGATGGATGAACTACTACTCTGGGATGTAAAAGCTCAAGACTGGGGGAACCAAAAGCGCCTTTGTCCCAAGGGGGCTAACTGGACACGGCAGTTTTACTCAGTTCTTAAGTTTCCACGACTACTTTGGCAACTCTGACATGGAAGCGTATAGCCACGTCCTTCTGTGTAGACATTTCTGAGCTCTGTATGCCTCTTGCACTGAAAGTCGGCCATGAAAGCATATTTCCTCTCCTAGTTCTCAGTAAGTTCAGCACTCCCACCGTTGCCTTCATCATGGTCAAGTTCACCATCTTTGGTTGATGCACAGATGTTGGCAGCTAGAAATACGTCATTTTACGTGACAGGAACACACAGAACCTGAGACCAGCTCCTCTCATGGCACCTCCTCATTTCTAGGCCAAGAGTGAACAGGTGGGAAAAGAATTACCCATGCACTGCAGTCAGGTGTATTTGTGGACTCAGGTTTCAAGTTCACACAGATGCCACAACTCCAGTGTGTCCCGTGGGAACCAGGTGACAAGGGGAAGAAGGGAAGCCTCTGCCAGCTGTACTGAAGGGGCAGCAGGCGTCCACTTTATAAGCCACGATGAACACTCATAGCGCCCAGATCCAAGTACGGCTGGGGAGGAGGGATTCCGTTTAGGCAAACACTCCTTCACCAGAGAATCAAGACAAAAGCCACACTTGGAAAATCTGTTTGCCAAGAACTGGTTCACCCCACGTGTGAAGCTCTTCGCCACCCTGTTGAGAACACGGTCAGAGGCCAGAGGTGGGCAGGTGTGGATGTGGAGGACTCCTCCCCTCTGTCCTGACCACCTGCAGCTCTGGTGGTCCCCCAGAGGCCCCCGCTCAGTCTCACCAGGAGCTAAGTGGCTGAGGACCAACAAGCAGGCTCGGCGGGGGCACTGGACAGACATGAGAGCGGTCCTAAAGGAATGCCATGGACGTAAAAATACACGTCTACACAGAAGTCTTTATTTTAACATTTAAAAGAAAGAATCACATGTTCATTCCGACAGCTTTACCAGACCGGGCCACCCGATAAGTTACACGCACACAGGGACTTGGAAAGTTATTGCACAGCTTTTCAACGGGTCGAGTCAGGACCAAGCAGCCGCCCTTGCCCACAGCCAGGCGGCAAGTCCATCTTCCACAAGGACACCTTGCTCGAAACAGGCTGCGGGGTGGCTGCACTTGAACCTCGCCTCCAGATTGATGAGATAACCACGGCTACTCCCACTGCAGAGTGTCGTGTCTGCGGAGGTGGAGCTCTGAACTGGGAGGCCGCGCACCGCCTGCTCATAAACAGTATTTCCTGTAGCATCTCGACGGCGGGCAGGCAGCAGGGAGGTATGCCAGCAGCCTGTTCCAGGCAGGTTATCAGCAGCCCTGTCTCGAGGATTTCTGCCCCCAAAGATTCCTAAGATTGTTTGCTAGCTGATTCTTTTTTTTGACTACTCGATGGTTTTGCATTTGCCGTGATCCAGGGGTGTTCAAGTACTTCTTTGAGGGTGGGCCGCTGGCTGGGATTATGCTTCAGCAGTCTGGAAATGAGGTCCCTGGCTCCCTCTGGCACAAAGTCAGGGAATGTGAATTCCACCTGGGTAAGTGTACAATAAGTGACAGAGTCACAAACGTGGCTAAGAGAGAACAGGATAAATATTCAGATCGTAGCCTAAAGTCAAGGCTGATAAGGAAGGAATTCTAACAGAATGATGGGTCCTTTCTAGTGATGTCTTACCCGTGATATTCTTTTGTAGGTCTCTTGGTATGTGTTTGCCTCAAAAGGAGGCTTCCCAACTAGAAATTCGTAGCAAAGCACCCCAAGGCTCCAGAGGTCCACCTTCTCGTCATGCATCCGGCCTTCGATCATCTCAGGCGGCAAGTAGTCCAGGGTGCCGCAGAGGGTGGTTCTCCTAAAAACGGAGGCGGGTTCAGGTTGACGTGCTTCTGTTTCTGATGCACAACAGCTGCTCAAAATCACCCACCGCTACGCTAACGCTGAGCGCTTTTCCTAGGCTAGATCCCGTGCTACGAAGCAGGTACTGTTACAGATCCCCACTTTTAGACAGGGAGATGCACAAGATCTCACAGCTAGCAAGCAAGCTGCACTCCAAATCTGTCCAACTCCAGAACTTCCTTAAATGATATAAAATATAGGATTTAAAGTATCACCAGTATAAAATTTTGTGGACAACTAGGGAAATTTGAACACGGACTAAATAGTAAATATTAACGAGGCTGTTAATTTTCTTAGGCGTGATAATGGTTGTGATTATACAGGACAATGTCCTTATTTTTAGGACACGCATACTGAAGCACTCAAAGGACGAAGCACGCTGTCTGCAACTTATAAGTAGACGACACACCCAACATGGCAAAATGTTAACAACTGTTTGAGTGTAGGCACTGGATACATAGGTGACCAATTCAGCACGTCTGTATGTTGTTTTTATAACAGAGGTTGGAAACAAACATCAAAACAGGGGCAAAGACCATGCAGGTTTTGCTGGTTTATATCAGTTATTCTCTGCCTGGTGCCCAGTGAGCGCACAAATGTTCGCTCGACTGCATGGTGACCCAGGATTAAGGAGCCACCTCTCCAGACATCTAGCCTCTCATCACCACCGAGATTCAGGAGACAGCCCGAATCAGGGGGTTCTCAAATGAGAGCACAATATTGCAGGAGCTCTTACAGTTATCAAGGTATGGGAGGCGAGGAGAAGTGACCAACATTTACATAGTGTCCTCTTCAGAAAAGGATCGGCTACCTTTCCTGTCACGATGACACCACTGGGAGGGTTAAGGTACAGTTTAGCCCTGCGATGCCACGAAGCGAGGTGCCAACAGCTCCCACCCGCAGCAGACCACCAGATTTTTTTTTTTTTAAACAGAAAGAGACTGCAGCAGCAGATTCAGTGCCTTGCTGGAAACAATTAGGAGTGGTCTGTAACAAAAACAAAGCTCCCCAAACCCAGTGGCATCTATTTTAGACTATACAATTTTTTTCAACTGGCTTTATGGTAATCTGGCTAAAACTTTTTAAAGACCTACCCCAAAGTTGACAAACTCTTACTGATGGATGTATGCTTTTAAATGCCCTACTTCACACGTGGTTCCAAAAGCTCATTTAAACTCCACTTAAATTTTAAAAAGGAGAAAATGTTTTAGCTCTGTTGGCAAAGTTCACTTAAATTGTTTCATTAGGTTGATCTCTCCACTTTAAGAGGAGACAGGAAAGGACTGTTATGTTGACAAACAGAGGACGAAAGAATCTTTGCCCCCCACCCTGAAAGCTCCATCCAAACCAGTTTGGTTCCTTTAAGTTCCCTGAAGAACTGTGCTCTTGGTTCTAGATCTTTGCAAGCGCTGCCCTCAGAAACTTCTGTCTCCTGGTCCAGAAAGCATTGGAGTCTCCCTCACACCAGTCAGTCAGGTGTTACTGCCCCTGTACACATGCTGCACTTCACCTGTCATACATTTGTCACATCTTTTACTTATTTGTCCCCTTCATTAGCCTCTAAGGACATTATGCATCTTTTAACCCCAGGCTTAGGACAGGATAAACAGCCCAAAATGGCTGCAGAATAAAAATGTTCTTGAAGACGCTAGTTTACTATCAGGCCTAAATTACACCAAAGTATGTGTGTCAGTTACCTGCCCCAACTCAGCACAACATCTATACTTTACATTTTTTACTATTTAGCTCATGATTAGCCCCTGGGCTTTTGCTAAACCAAACAAATGAGTTCCACGTCTGAAGTTACATACCTGGAGGATGGGGCATGTACTGACCACCCAAAATCTGCAATCTTAAGCTCTCCAGATGATCCAAGGAGCAGGTTCTCTGGCTTAATGTCTCTATGAATAACTCTCTTTGAATGACAGTAAGACAGGGCATTTGCCAATTCTGTGATATACTATTCAAAAAAAAAAAAAAAGTATTGAAAGTCTGTGTTTTTTATACAACACAACTTTAGACACCTCTTCTGAAAGGAAACCCGACATAGATTTTAACATGTTTCGTAGATTTTTAAAGCCAAAACTAGAGACAATGGATGACTCTACAAGAAAACAAACCAATTTAGTGTTCAGCATGAAGTACAAGTGATTCTGTGCTACGTTATTTGCTAACACAGCAGATGTGATATGGAAAGACAGGAAAACACCGAGACAGCACTACATCCCCACGTGGCAATATACGGCCCAGCAGCAATGAATTAAGACAATATTGAAAAACTGGTATAAATCAGGGAGTCAGACGTGTAAACGGTTTTTAACATTTAAAACAAAAACTCTTAAGTACAGACCATTCCCATTTTTAAACCAAGGCCAATCTACAACAAAAGGATTTGTCTGAAGCTAAAACTTTAAGAGCACCGGAGGAAAAAAATCCTGAACAATAAACTAAGAGCAGTTGTCCTGGCATGTTAAGTAGTGGGCTAAATTTGGGGGCACACTACATAGTAATTCATTAGTCAGCTTCAAAGTACACAAGCAAGTCAGTCCTTTCATTCGTTCTGTTTCCATTTCAACTAAAAGATCTAGCAAGCAAGTCCAGAATTTGCTTTAACATATAAATAAGAATTGTTTTATAGTATACTGAAAGAATATATTTAGCTCTGACTTAAGTTAGAGAAGTGTCTGTTTCCCAAAAGTAATTCTAGACAGGACTAAACATTATTTTATACCAAAAAAGGTTTACTTAAACAAATGGGTAGAAACCAGATGTTATCGTCAGAAAGGACATTTTTCATTTTTTTCAGCCAAAAGCCAGAGACCAAAATTTAGACCATAATAAACAAAGTGAAGGCAAAGAAAGCTCGTCGCCTGCACCAAAGCTGGGTTGATGATGCTCTAGGAGCACACGTTACAATTCCGGAGGGCAACAGGCTGTCCCTGCTCAAAGCTCGGCAAGAACCAGAGCCCTCTGGCATCAACTCCCTCCACACCTCCCACATTAGATTGTGGGTACACGTAAAGGTCCCTAACACTTCTCTAGAATTAGTTTTATTTTAATTAATCAGAAAAGAAAAACAGGTGCGTATATATATCTCCAAACTACCAAGGAATCTAGAAAGAACCAATCTTTTCTTTCAAACAGCTATCCGTTTACACCAAAGTAAACTCCATCTGGACTGAGGAAAACTGAGTACTACAAGTATTAATTGCCAATTAAATAAGAAACTAGTTTGGTTAACTAATATTTAAAAAGCAAATAAAATAGATTTCTACTTATCCAAAGGGCAAATATTTAAGTTTAAAATAGTACGTCCTCGTTGCACAGACAGGACCAGAGGGTCATTCACCAATAGTGCTGTGATTTCATCAGAAGATAAAAGTAAAACCACCTGAACTTAATGCCATTTAGATCAATGCCAAAACGAAAATGAGTGTACATACTACCCAGAGACCTCCACCAGGAAACAGAACAAAGTAACCACCATTCAACAGGCCCATCGTCGGCTAATTCAACAAAAAACAGCCCAAATTAAGACTCAGCTTCTTCAAACAATTTTCACACAATAAAGGAGAGTAGAATTCGTGAGGGGGACAAAACAAAAACCTGATATGTTGAACTTTATTAAGATTAAAAACGTCTGCCCCCCTGAAGAACAAAGTTAAGAGAATGAAAACACGAGCCACAGACTGGGAGAAAACGTGATAAAGGACACGTATCACAAATACACACGAACCCTTAAAACTCAGTAAGACAACAAAAATTTTTAATGGCAAAAGATCTGAAGAAACACCTCAAAGATGATATACAGATGGCAAATAAACACCTGAAAAGATGCTCAACACTGTACGTCATTAGAGAACTGCCAATTAAAACAGTGAGGCACCACTGTACACCTACTGGCATGACTGAAATCCAAAAAGCTCAACACCACCAGTTGCTGGTGAGGAGCAACAGGAACTCTCATTCATGGGTGGGAATGCCAAGATGGTATATCCATTCTGGAAGACAGTTTAACAGTTTCTTAAAAGCTAAATGTAGTCTTACCATACAAGCCAGCAATCGCACCCCTAAGTATTTACCCAGCCAATTTGAAAACCTATGTCCCACAAAAACCTGCATGCAATTGTTTATAGCAGCTTTACTCGTAATCACCAAAAACTGGAAGAAACCAAGATGCCCTTCAGTAGATGAAGAGATAATAATGGAATAGTATTCACCAATAAAAAGAAAGAAATGAGCTATCAAACCCTAAAAAGATACAGATGAATCTCAAATGCATACAGTTGTTTCCCACAGGGTAACTGGTTAACAGTGCTACCACTACACATGAACACTGGAATTGAACAGATAAATGGATGGCGGAGGGTGGAACCCAAGTTTCTCAATGTTGGGGTGGAGGTTACAGATAAGCAAGGGAGGAGGATAAAATGATCCATGTGATAATGGACTCATGTTTTGCTTAATATAGATACGGATGGATAATATAGAAATACTTTTAGATACATGCATTTACATGGATTACTATACACATATTTCCTTGCTCTCTGTCAGCTGAAAGCCTAGAAGTAATAACACTCAGTAGCAATGATCATATCCAGCGCCCAGATCTTGGTTTCTAATAACATTTTCCAATAAAAGGAACCAAAGCTCCTTGGAGAAATAAGGAATTCTAAGACTGGGATAGGAAATGTACAAGATGAAGCTGGAACATCTTATAGCACCAGAAAACAAGACAGTGCTTTTACGTGCACGCACACACACAATGATAGGGACATATCCAAAGGACACAGGAACCACGAGAGAGCTCCCAGTGGCCAAAGCTGGAACAATGAGAGCAAAGTGGTATTAGATTATACTCAAAAAGTATAAAATAATCCATGAGTATATATTAATAAATGATTGACTACATTTTCTGACTATTTTAACATCATTTTGCCTTTGGTGTGGATATTTGTTGTTATATGTCTTTTATGTCTATGGACTAATTTTGTCTGGTGAATCAAAGGATTTATATCATTTATCAAATTTGGAAAATTCCCAGCCATTATCACCTCAAACATTACCTTCAGCCCAATTTCTCTATTTTTTTTTTCCTTCAGGATTACTAAATTTATTACTAAATTTATATAAGAAGTAAACATTACTTCCAAATGTCAAAAATAAATAAATACATAAATAAATAAAAATGAGTGAGTAAATAAATAATGGAGAATAGAGAAATATCTGGTACAGAATTCCAAATAACTTACGTCGATACCCTGCCCTATAGGAGATGAAACATAACCCCCCATGGGCTGTTCCTCTGAAACAACACAGCATGCAAACGGAGAAAAAGAGTAACTTTACAGTGGAGAAACCTGACAAACACTACCTCAGCCAGGTGATCAAGGCCGACACTCAGGGATGAGGAGTCAGGTTAATAGTATGTATCCTTGATACGAGAATGCATTTTCCCTCTGATCTTCCTCTCAAAAACCCATGACCCTGGGGCTTCCCTGGTGGTGCAGTGGTTGAGAATCTGCCTGCCAATGCAGGGGACACGGGTTCGAGCCCTGGTCTGGGAAGATCCCACATGCCACGGAGCAACTAGGCCCGTGAGCCACAACTACTGAGCCTGCGCATCTGGAGCTTGTGCTCCGCAACAAGAGAGGCCACGATAGTGAAAGGCCCGCGCACCGCGATGAAGAGTGGCCCCCACTCGCCGCAACTAGAAAAAGCCCTCGCACAGAAACGAAGACCCAACACAGCCAAAAGTAAATAAATAAATAAATAATAACAATAAAGGAATTCCTTTAAAAAAAAAAACAAAAAAACCCATGACCCTAATCTAATCATGAGAAACTAAAGAAATCTGAATGAAGTATGGAGTTCAGTCAATAGTTATGTACCAATATTGGTTCATTAGTTATGACAACTGTACCACACTGATAAAATATAAATAGAAGAAATTAGGTGTGTATTAATAGGAGAAAGTAAGTCTGTACTATCTTCAGTTATTCTATAAATCTAAAACTAATCTAAAACAAATTTTTCTTTTCTTTCTTTTTTTTTTAAAGAGAGCAACTATACATTTCCACAGAAACAGCTGTGGAAACCAACCACAGTATTCCATTTGGTACCTGATTTTATCTGTATATAAAAGATACACCTAAGCTATTTTGATTTTTCCATTTCAAATATTTGATCTGATTAAGCTATCTTCCCATGAGACAAAACCCCCTCTATTATAAAATGAAAGGTACACTGCTAGGTAGGACAGTATAGAGGAAACAGAATTAGTCCGGACAACAAATGAAAACTTACAGTAGCAGTTCTCTGCTCATCAAACTTTGACAGTTTCTGAAGTTCTCTATAGACAGCTCCGAGGGGTGCATATTCCAGAATTAGGTAGACTCTGGTAGCATCATGGAAATAACCATACAGCCTGAGAATATTTGGATGCCTGCAACGAAGGACGAACACTCTAACACCTGGTTTTGGAGCTGATATGTACTGAGTATCAAACAAATCCTCATGTGAAACCAGTGGTGAAAACTGCTGCTGGCCACAGATCCCACCTTCCACCCCCCTTGAGAATTTGAAACTACAGACCCACTGTAAGAAAAAGATGTACACTGCTATCAATTTACATGCATTTCAAGGTATTAATGGACCTTGGGTTTAGTTCAGACTATTGCCTTCCTTTAGGCCATCTATATTCTTAGGTGGGGAAAGAATTCAGATAAATGTTAAGTCTCTGCAAATTGGAAAAAAAAAAAAAAAAAAGACATGGCATTCCCACAGTAGTTGAAACCCAAATACCATGAGACAGACAACACAGGCAGTGTTCACTAATGGCAGGGGATGTGCTGCTGACAACTTTGGACAGCTGAGCACAGGCTATCTGTTTTTTTGTTTTGTTTTGCTTTTTTTTTTTTTTTAATGCACTGAAAGCAAAAAGAAAAAGATCCACTGGCCAAAGTCAACCTGTAGGCTGCCAGTTTGCAACCTGAACTCAAAATAAAAGGTATCATTCCCTTTAATTATCCACCAAAACAAAACAAAACAGAAACACCTCCGGTAAATTACTGCATCAACAAAACAAACCTTCAAGCAATTTTTCAGGACCACGGCACTGAAGTCTAGTGAATTTAGTCACTCTCTGCAGTACTACGGAGCCAGCCTTCTACAAAGAAGTTTACAATCATTTAACTCTTAAAGTTCTGTACACCACACTCCTGGACATCAGTCTGAAAACTTACCTAAGGTGGGACTGTATTTCTACTTCCCTCCTCAGCTGATGCTCAACTCCTGCTTTCTCCAACTGAGCTTTAAATAATACTTTAAGAGCCAGGATAAACTTGCTTTGTTTTTCTCTTGCCAAATAAACATTACCAAACTTTCCTTTACCCAGCGGGCGACCAATTTCAAAATCTTCCAAAGCCCACTGCCTTCTAGGAAAGAATTGAACATTTTAAAATGTGAAGAAAACACATCTTTTCTAACAACGTATATTAGTGAGTAGCAGACATCCTATAAATTTTATATCCAAAGTTGTATTGAGTATGTACCCTCTGCAAGAACCAAACCAATAACCACAATTAATGAGTCACCACAGACATTAAGCCCCCCATGCCCCCACCTGCCGTCAGCGGAGTGACTCTGTGACAAGGAACAACCTGGACTGTTAGAGCTGAAGCGCTCACTGGGAAGTGTCCCAAGGCAGTACTATGCTCTGGGGCACAGACCTAGTAACAACAACACTTAGGACCACGAGAAGGATTGGATGAGTAACTGGAGAGGGAAAAATGCTGCAGAACCACCTGTGAGCCTCTTTCAAACCAAGCACAGCCTCCTGCAGCCCCGGAGGTGCCAACATTCTCAGCTGGAGAGCAACCACTCCGGTGAAGCGAGCCGGATGGAGCCCGCAGGGCAGTGGGGTGAGAACCATTGGATGTAGATTCTCAGAAAGCCGCTGGTGGGCGCTAGAGCAAAAAAAGGCTGTGGGTTCATTCCTGGCTCCTATCACATTCTAGAATCTAGACAGTTCAGAGATTGAGAGCAGGGGAAAATACAGCCAAGCTTTATTATGAGAAACAAGTATAATAATTCTATCAATACTTTCAAAATACTCAGACAGTCATGTATTCGTCCATAGCTCTGCAATAGGACCAGATTTTGTTGTTGTTTTTTTAACTTCCACCTCTTTACTAGAATAGAAAAAAGTATAGAAGCATACATAAACCATATGTAGTAGTTACTTCTGAAGGTAGAGAGGAACTTTTACTTCACACAGTTCTGTAACAGATTCATACAAGTCATTTCTAAATTTGGAAAGCAATAAGAAAAACTCGAGTCCCTAATAAACATCCATCATTAAAATTCCTTCTCCCTTTTTTAAAAGATTGGAAATTTGAAACATCTATATTTTCTAAGTGAAAATACAGTATAAAGACCTATTTTAAAAGTGTTCCCATAACTAAATTTGCAATTAAATGGTGTATTCTAGTAGAATGATGGCACAGAACTCTGTAAACAAGATAAAACTTACCTTTTTGATTCTTCATTTTTCTGTTTTGATGCCGCTTCCTTTTCAGGATTATTTCCTAGATAGAGTAAGTTAAAGACCTGTTGTTAGGGCTTCCCTGGTGGCACAGTGGTTGAGAATCTGCCTGCCAAAGCAGGGGACACGGGTTTGAGCCCTGGTCTGGGAAGATCCCACATGCCGCGGAGCAACTAGGCCCGTGAGCCACAACTACTGAGCCTGTGCGTCTGGAGCCTGTGCTCCGCAACAAGAGAGGCCGCGACAGTGAAAGGCCCGCGCACCGCAATGAAGAGTAGCCCCCGCTCGCCGCAACTAGAGAAAGCCCTCGCACAGAAACGAGGACCCAACACAGCCATAAATAAATAAATAAATTTATAAAAAAAAAAAAAGGGACGTCCCAGGTGGTCCAGTGGTAAAGAATTCGCCTTACAGGGCAATGCGGGTTCTATCCCTGGTCGGGGAACTAAGATCCCACATGCTGCGGGGCAACTAAGCCCATGCGCCACAACTACTGAGCTCGCGCGCCTCAACTAGAGAGCCTGCGCGCCACAACTACAGAGCCCATGCGACCTGGAGCCCGTGCACCACTACTAGAGAAGAGAAAACCAGCGTGCTGCAACGAAAGATCCCGCCTGCCTCAACAAAGATCCCGCGTGCCAAAACTAAGACCCAACGCAGCCAAAATAAATAAATAAATAATAAATAAATAAAATATTAAAAAAAAAAAAAAAAAAAGACTACTACACTGTAACCTGACTCCTGCCATTTGAAGTCTTTATAGAACTTCGAGAGTAAAGACAAGCAGATACATACAGCTAGGCCCTTAGATAATCTCCCTGAAGCCTCAGTTTCTAAATGAAGAGCTTCTAAAGCAGAATTACCAATCTTCCCATCCATTACAATCTCCCACCTCGTCACCTTTTCCCCAGGAGGTGGGCCGGCCAGCCAGCTGTCCATTTGCTACAGACAACGTGCAACAAAACATAAGCCAACCACCACCCTCCTTGCACTGTATTAGCGGCCAATGGGAAATTACATGGGACATTTCCACTTGTCTATTTCCAGCACTTCAAACTCTTAACAGCAGCACATTTTGCTCTGGTCAGATATTTGAATTCAGGCCTCACCTGGACTCTTCCCCTCCCTGGTTCACAATCTCAGTTAAGGCCACCAGTATAACCACCATCCCCACGTCCGGTTTATTGCCCAGTTCTGTCAAGTCTGCATCCTAAGTGAGCTCTCGGATTTGTCTGCACCACCCCGTCCTGACTGTCTTCAAATAAGTTAACACTTCGAAGTCTTAGCTTCCTCCTCCACAAAACCAAGTTAAAAACTATGGCTGCCTTTGCAGAGTGGTTACGAGGACAGAACGACACAAGGTGGATGAAGGAAGCCTGCCGTGTGAGCACTCACATCTGGTAAATGATAACTATCAACACTGACCCCACTCCACCTAGTCAGCTCACTGCCATACTGGCCCCAAACCACAATGGCTTCCCTCCTGCCTGGTACCCCTGGGTCCAGCAATGCTACTCTCCAATTCATGCCCCACATTCAGATGAGCTTTCTACAAAGGCAAGTCAGCCCGTCCTCCGCTCAAAAACCTTTCAGGAGCTTCCCAGTGCACACGGGATGAAGCCCCACTCACCGCGGCCAGCGGTGTCCCCACCTCGAGCTGACCTGGCCCACCTCCGTCCACCCACTCCCCACGCCCGGCACTTCCCTCCACGCTCCAGAACCCTGGAGTTGTTCAGCTCCAAGAGTACCTGCTACAAGAACCCCGTGCCTCCCCTCCGCCCCTAATGTGCAATCAAAGAACACGGCACTGGTGCTGCGTCCTCCCTGGCTGCCAACTCTTCCATGAGGGTGGGAGTCCGGCGGGCCCACAGGAGACACTGGTACTTCACCCGGACACCAGATTTCCTCCCCATCCTCAGTAGAAAATGATGTAAAAGCTAGGGTTCCAAACAATAAACACACGTCTATACACTTGCTTCTTTAGCAACTGAAAAGAACGGCTCTCCAATGAGCCTCAGGGCGCTGATTACCAGGTGCTGGGAGCTGGGGCTGCTCGCTGCTCTGGGTGTTACTCAGCGGCCTGGACACAGGACGAGGGGCGCTGGCTGCCCACGCCGGCTTCTGCTTCAGGGTCGGTACGGGTTTTTGGCTGGAGACAAGCTTTTGCACTTGTGAAGGAACACGCTGCGAGGAATTTGAAGGACACAAGACCCGCTGAGCCTGGCCACTGTTCGCAGACACCGGATTCTGAGAAGGAAATTGCTGAGTCACCGGAACACGTTTTGGGCCATCACCAAGTGGAACTGTAGTCTAGATTGGGGAGGAAAAAGGAACTTTATGGTCTCCATGAACGAAAGCTGAATATCATGAGAATATTCCAAAAGTGTGTTTTCCAATATAAGAAAATAACGAGTGTCACTCACTGATAAGAGACGGAAGGGGAAAGCGATTTTAATCAGCACTTGCAGAGGATACAGTTAGTATGTGGCTGGAATACCTGAATGATGCCTCCTCCCCTTCCCCAACACCCTACCCCTGAAAAGCATGCTCCCATAGACAAATGTTCATTAACAAACTTTCATCTAAAAAGGGAGGCATTAAACACTAAGAATTCCCAATGACTTGGGAATGATTATTTAGCAAGAAGCTGCAATTTGGAAACTTTATACCAAAATCCCAATTCCAACGACATTTCTTTGACAATACCTATGTTTAGAAAAAAGACTGAAAGAAATACATCAAAATATTCAACAGTGATGATCTTTTTATTTATTTATTTATTTTTGGCTGTGTTGGGTCTTCGTTTCTGTGCGAAGGCTTTCTCTAGTTGCGGCAAGCGGGGGCCACTCTTATCGCGGTGCGCGGGCCTCTCACTATCGCAGCCTCTCTTGTTGCGGAGCACAGGCTCCAGACGCGCAGCCTCAGTAGTTGTGGCTCACAGGCCTAGTTGCCCCTCAACAGTGATTATCTTTGAGTAAAGAAGTTTTGGAGAATTTCTGTACTTGCCAGATTTTCCACAAAAGCTAATTACTACTTTTTTTTTTTTTTTTTTACAATAACGACCACAGTTCTAATAGTCCAAAAAGCTAATTACTACTGATTTAGTAGTGTTTCAATTTCCAAGTGTTCAATACTGACAAAATGCATCAGAGGCAAAAGACAAAATAAACATAGGCTCTTCAAAAAGTTACTACCAAAATATATTATTTACATGCCTGTAAGTTGGATGTCACGAGTTTTTAAAATACTTAAATTCTAAGGCCCTGAGCTAATCAAAACAGGGCAGGGGGCACTTCCTCTAGCTTCAGTGGAGGAAATTTCCTCATAAACAAGGAAACAGTGCCAGAAGAGAAGCCTCACAATCCATCACCAGCTTGCTGGTACAAGTGCTTTCCAAGAGAGGGTTTCCAACTTGCAGGAAAAAGAGATTGCTTCTGAAATTAGCAGCATCCACAACACAGCAGACATTCAGGCAGCAAAAAACATTTTAAACATCGAGCAATTTTTTTTTTATATAAATTTATTTATTTATTTTTGGCTGTGTTGGGTCTTCATTGCTGCGCACGGCCTTTCTCTAGTTGCGGTGCACGGGCTTCTCACTGCGGTGGCCTCTCTTGTTGCAGAGCACAGGCTCTAGAGCGCAGGCCCAGTAGTTGTGGCACACGGGCTTAGTTGCTCCGCGGCATGTGGGATCTTCCCGGACCAGGGCTCGAACCCGTGTCCCCTGCATTAGCAGGCGGATTCTTAACCACTGTGCCACCAGGGAAGTCCCTAGAGCAATTTTTTAAAATGATTACCCTCATCAGAATTGAGAATCAAATACAGTGAATCAACTTAGCCTTTTTCTGGTTGGTCATTTTTACGCTTTCAGCCAGTAAAAAAGGCTAAGTATCCATTTTTTGAAGATGAAGACTTCTAAAAACAAACCCCTCCCCTCAAAAAAAAACACAAACAAACAAGCAGTATTTATATTCTTCTAATTTCCTAGAAGGAAAAAAAACCCCGGGGATTACTTATATTAAAAGGATCTTTCTGTGAGAGACCCATTCACCTAACTGCTCCACAAATATTCATCAAATGCTAAGTAAGGGCCAGGGGGGTCTCTCCTCCTGGATTCCAATCTACCCCAAGCTGAACTGAGCACCCCTCCTAGGAATTACTCAGGTTATATGTATATATAGTATGGTACTGGCTCACACACCTACCCAGAAGGGCTCTAAGTTCTTGAAAGTCAAAGACCACGTGCTTTTCACCATTGTGACCCCTGCACCTGACACAGAACCTGGCTCCAAGTGGGCTCCCAGGAAATGCCCACTGAACTGCTGTTCGACATTCCTCTAAAGCGTGAGCAGAACCAACTATGGCAAAGAAATTAATTTCTGGCAAGCAAGGAATTACAGGCAAGTATTAAGCACCTACTACATACATCATTATCCTGCATGCAATGGAGCAATACAGATACTTAAACAGCTAACTGTAAGACAAAGCAGAGGAAATAAAAGTTACGGTGAAAGAAGCAACGAAGTGTTATTGAATGCGTAGAAAAATGACTAATTCCCACCCAGGAACGTGGTAGAGGGATCTAAAGTGACAACCCAAAGTAAAGGTAAAAAGAATTCTAGATTTAACACCCAATCTCAAACAACTATACCCCAATAAAAAATAATTATAATATAAATAAATAAATAATAAAAACCCAATCTCCCTTTGGGTTTTATAAATGTGACTTGAGATTACAGATTATTCGATTTACCTTAGGCCCCGAGATGCTGTTTTCTTTACATTTGTCCATGATGCCTGAAAAGAAAAAAGAACCACCTTTAATTTGTAAAAATCCACCTGCTTCCAAGTGTTATGCTGGATGAGGGTTATAAATCCTGATGAAAAAGCCTCAACATCACACAGAATTTTACATGTTTTGTCATCCAAATGAGGCTGATAAGGGAGCAGTGTTTTCTCGCCTGATACCACGTGCAGGCATGGGGCCTTCCTCCCCCCTCACACACTGCAGCCCTCCCCTCCCCCATACTCAGACTTCACTCCTGAACAGCCCTGTCCTGCCCCATCGTCTCTCTAACGGACCACTTCCATCACTGTACAAGCCAGCTTCCACACCTGCTGCCTTCAGAATAAAAAAGGTCCGCTTTACCCCAAAACTGACTCAAGCTATGGCCACATCTCTGGCCTCCCCTTTCAACAGCAAAGCTCTGCAAGTCTCTACCACTTCCTCACGCTGCCACAAGCTCCGTCCCACAGGGCTTTTATCCCCACCGCCAGCCCAGCTCCAGACTGACCCCTGCTGTTGCTAAACCCAAAGGTCAATTCTCAGCCTTCCTCTAACGTGCATTCCCCGCATTCCAGGGGATCCTGCACTCTTTTTCCACTCCTTTCTTCACTTAGCTCGCAGATTTGTCTTCACCTTACTGCTGTCCCACCGCAATCGCCTTTGCTGATCAGCCTCACTTGTATCACCAATCTCAGTGTCTGGGGTGACGCGGGAATGGACTCCTCAGGTCTGAATCTACACCTGCCTAGGGCCCCAGGGCTCTAAACATCTTTATCAAGAGAACTCGAATTTGCGTCTCTTGCCCTCTCCTCTCCTGCGACTGCCAGGCTCTCTAACAACCTCCTCAGGATGCCCCAGGAAGGTCTGCCAGGCGTCTCAACCCAACACACCCAATGAAACCTCTTCTCTCCCGCACACTTCTTTTCCCCTTTGCCATGGGGGGTGCCCAGAAACACTTCTGTCCCAACTACACTCACTCCCTCGGTGAGCTCATCCCGTCTCCTGACTTTCAATACCACCCACAGGCTGAGGATCCCCAACTTTCCATCGGAACTCTGACCACCTGGTAATCTGAGAGGCATCTCAATCTTAATCTGTCCCAAACTGAAGTCTTGCTCCCTTCCCCACGCCCATCTCTGACACCCGCTCTCTCGGACTGCGGACTGGGCTGCCCCCATCTCAGTAGATGGCAAATCCATCCTGCCGGTTGCTCAAGTCTAAAGTCTTAGCACAATCTTTTACACGGTTCTCCCTCAAACCCCATATCTGATCCATCAGCATATCTTACAGGCTCTATCTTCACAATCACTGCTCACAGCCTTTACTACTCCCACCTCGTCAAACCACAATTTTCTCTCCCTGCAATTATTTGCAAAAGGCTCCCAATGGTCACTCTGCTTCCACCCTTCTCCCATTAAGTCCATTCGCAACACTGTGCCCAGTAATCCCATTAACAAGTCAGATATATGGTCCTTGGTTCAGAGGCCCCTCATGGTTCCTCAACTCAAATTCAAAATCTTACTTGCACAAAGAGGCCTATAAAGTCTCACAGAATGTGGATCTTGACCACCTCTGTGACCGGATCTCCTCCTCTTGTCTATTGCACACCAGCCATTCAGGGCTCCTCCCATTCCCTGGCAGAGAAGTCCCCTGCCACAGGGCCTTTGCACTTCCTGTCCCCTCTACCTATGAGGCTCCTCCCTACAACAGAAGTGTGGCTGTTCCTTCATTTCATTCATGCTGAGATGCCCCTTTCAGATCATCTCTCTTTTATTTTTACTTAACACCTTACGTAACATTATTTGTACTTGTTTACCGTCTGAGTCCCCAGACTCAGATACCCAGCTACCTGCTCAGTATCTCTAAAGAAAGTAAGCTCCACAGGAGGAAGAGCTTAGTCCCATTTTGTTCACTGTTACCTCCCCAGAACATGCCTGGCACATAGTATGTACGCTCATCTTTTGGGAATGAATCAATCCATTAACAAAGCAGATCAGTAATAAAAAAATAGTTTCTAACACTTAGGAAGTGTTAGAATCACTTCCTGTGAGTCAGGCACAACAACCTATCGAGTAAGTAGAACATAAACTCCAAGAAAGCAGAAACCTTTCTCTATTTCTCTTACTCAGATGCTCCCTATATTCTAGAATCCAATCAGAAAGCACTCCTCAGCCCCACGCTTTCACATCCACTTTATAAGTAATCAAATAACTCCACCTCGAAGACGGGACCAGGCTAAAGAGCCTGGAGTCCTTATATCAAACAGCCATTTAGACATAACAGACAAAAAAGAAAAGGAAATACAGTCTCCTATTATGTGAATTTCACACACGCTCTGATGCTTTCTTCACTCTCCCTAACAGTTACAAGCAGCAGACTCAGGAGAACACAGAGACCAATGAACACTGATTCAACAGTCTTCAACAGAAGCTACAGACACTCACTCCAATGTAATGCACTTTCCTTCTCAGGAAGAACAATAACAGAATGGAACATGATTCTGATCCAGAAATTCTGGAGAAACCCGCAAGAAGACTGCTTCTCAGGCGATTCTGGCCTGCAGCCGAGTTCAGGAGTCACATGTCCAGACGACCTGCACAAGATCCCTGCAGTTCAAACCAGAGATCCTACTAGTCTAAACAGCAAAACAGATTTAATAGCACTGTGGGTTGAGACTTTTCCTTCCTTCGTGAAACCTGCAAATGTCTGCACAGATGCAGGAGAGTGGAGAGGAAATGAGTATGTTGCTGAGAAGCATTTAATTCAAAGAACTAGGAAGGTTAAGGATGAGAAGGAAACAGTGAAAGTCAAGGGTGATGGCTACATCAACATCAGGAGGACATTTGCTAGAAATGGAGACTTTCAGGCCCAACCCCAGACCTAACAACTAGATCCTGCATTTCAAAGACACCCCCAGATGACCAGCATGTGGCTGGGCTAGACCACTAGTTCTCAACGAAACATCAGAATCACCTGCAGAGCTTGATGAAAATACAGACACCTGAGTCCTACACCCAAGCGCTTCTGATCCTTTCGGTGGGTTCACATTTTTAACAAGGACGCTCAAGTAACCCTGTTAAGGGTAGTGCAAGGTCTACGGTTTGAGAAGCACTGGCCCAGGAAGGCCTCTTCGAGGAAGTTAGTTATTTATTCACCCACTCATCCATCCCGCCCGGACAAGGGCCTTCCCTGGCTAGTCTATCCAAAGTAGCCCCCGGTTCCTAGCGCTCATCCCTATTGGAAGTTATCTTGCTAGTTCATCGTCTGTCTCCCCACCCCCCAGAACGTAAACTCCAAGACAGCAAAAACCTTCTGTACTTCCTTACCCAGGTGTTCACTGAACACGAGAATCCCATCAGAAAGCACCCCCCAGACGCCCCACCCCCCGACGCCACACAACCCAACTCACTCCAAGTGTTTAATAAACACCACGCGGCATGTTACAGGGCGTCTGGGGACCCGGGAGCTGATGGGAGGGCGCTGGAAAACCAGGGGGGGGACGCAGGGAGGAACTGGGGTACCAAGGGAGGCTTTCTCGCCCCGACCCTCCCCTCGCCGGCCCAGCGGCCCCAAAGACCGCTTCCCTCCCACCCACCCCCAAAAGCCACCCAGGGTCCTCCCGCCCGCCTCACAGAGATGCCCCAGGTCTACGTACCTACGGCCTCCCACCTCCGACCCGAAGCCTCCGAGTCCTCCCGAGAGCTCAGCCGTTAAGAGTCAAAGTCTTCATTTTAAATAGGAGTTAAACCCTCGAACCCGAAAGCTGATTGGTCGGGGCTAGAGAGGCGCTGCCTTTTCATTGGTTCAAAACCAACTCGACGGCTTGAGTCACGGCCCGGCGGAGACGGCGCGCAGGCGCGCTTGCTTCGTAAGGCCCCGGAAGTGATGGAGGCAACGGCCCGCCACACCCGCGGCCGTTCTAGCGCCCGCGGTGCTCTCCGGATCTGACATTTGTCCGTGAGGCAGCAGTGCCTTGGCGTCAGGGTTGTCGCGTCGGAGATAAAGTCGGAGGAGGTGAACGAATCTCTAGAACGCCCCTGTAAGATGACGAGAAGGGCAGGAGCGAGTGGGGTCAATCGATAGCGCAGCGCTCGGCGCGATGCCCTTTGTGCGTGCGCAGTGAAGGTGAGCCCGGAGCGATCGATCGGGCAGGATTCGCGTCTCCATTTTTCTAGGAGAGAGCGGGAGACCGAGAGAGCAGGACGATCCGGTATGGGGGAGCCCGGGGTGCGTGGAATGGCGGGTGCGGTCGGCTAGCGCCTTTGGGGCACCACAGGAAAGACTCGGGCGAGGCGGGAAGAGTCTATAGTGAGCGGGGCGGCATGCGCCCTGAGTTGCCAGGCTGGGCCTGCACTGACCCTCCTCTTCCTCAAAGGCCTCTCTTTCACGCTCACTCCATCCTTCGCTGGCCTCTAGCTCGGGATCATAGCGGAGCGTACGGTGAGGGGGCGTTTGTGTTCTCGCCCTGGTCTTCCTTCCAACTACGGGTACAACCAGTCCTGGACCGGGTTCTTCCTGTCTTCGGGCCGCAGACCCTTCACCTGCAAATTGGGGGCGGTAATTAGGCGCTTTCTAGCCCAGCGAGCGGATGTTCTATGGGAGTTGAGAAGCAGGGCTCGTCCTCTCTTTTCCTGTTTTAATCTCTTGGTAGCCCTATGATGCGCCTGGCACGAGTGAAGGATGGAATAGTGGTTAAGCTCTGGGCTCTGGGGTGGGTAGTCCTGGTGGCCACTTTAACCTAGGACGAGTTACGCAGCCACGTTTTACTTGCGGTATTTCCTAACCTCTTTGAGCCCGTTTCATCATCTCTGTTGTGTCCTCGTGTTGTCCACACAAGCGTGGATTTATGTATATTTGCTTAATACCCATCAGTAGAGCACAGTGAGAGCTCAGGCTCTGGGTTAGGATCCAGGCTCCGCCATTTACAAGCTGTTGGATCCTGGGTGAGTTAACTTTCCTGTGCCTCCGGTTGCCCACCTCTAAAATGGGAAAAGCTGAAGATTGAATGAGGTAATGCATACTAGTTGCTTACACCATGTGTGTTATATGCGGAATGTCTAATGAATTTTAGCTAGTTTATCATTAAGCTTTTAAGGAGCAGTACACGCAGCGATTAGAACAACACCATCTCTGGAGTCAAACCGCCTGCGTTCTAATGCTGGTTCCTCCAGGCACTAGTTCTGAGGCCTTGGGCAAGTTATTTCCCCTCCTCACCTGTAAACAAGATTACTGGACCTCCTTTATAAGATGTTGAGGATTGAGATGAAACATGGTAAACACTTAGGAAACATTGGCTATTCTTATCATCAGTAGCCTCAGTAATTCTCCAGAGGGCCTTGGGTAGTTAAAAACACTGTTCCCCGCCCCTTTCCTACAGCACCTCCCACTTTCAGAATCACCCCTGTGAAGTGGTGTTAACTGCCCACTCGCCGCCCTTCTTTCTTACATTCTTCTCTCTCTCCTGTGTTCTGCCTTCCAGTTTTCTTGTGTGCCACAGCTCCCTGTCTGCCTGTGACTTTTATTCTTTATGGCTGTTCCCCAGCTCCTGCAGCCTTCCGATACCTGTACAGATCTACACGTGTACAGACATTGATTTTTATAATCAGATTATCTAATCATGTCAACCAGTTGGAGTTCTTTTTTTTTTTGCATAAACTGGAAACCATCTGTAATTTTCTCTTTTGCTTTCTGAGCCTGAGAGAGAACTTAAACACTTGTAAATCAATCTAAATGCACAGTCCTTCCAATTTTTCCATTTTTTATAGTTATTTTGGCCATATCCTATTTGCCAGTATTTTATTCAGCAGTGCTTTCCAAAGTATTCTGTAATTAAATTGTGTAATGTAACAAGCTCGGTTGCCTTGAAACATGTTTTAAGAGTGACCATAACTGACGTTAGTAAACATAACAGCTTAGCTGGTGGAAACGGTAGTGTCTAGACATCCAACAGTAACAGCTGTTGTACCTATTGCAAGTATTAGCCAGGGTTTCATTAACAGAAGAAATGGAAGATTCTGGGATAGCAGTAAAGAATAAAAATTGCAGGTGGGTAATTTAGCAGAGAAAAAATGTTCATGAAGAGAGGTTCTACTGTAAATATTGGCTAACGTGATTTGAACCATTTCTGTGTGCCACTGTGCTCAGTGCTCTACGTGTATCATCTTGTTTAGCCTTCACTGACTTATTTAACAGCTGAGGACCCTGATCTCAGAGAAACATAGTTGCTGACCAAAGATAATGCTGGTAGAGCTGGGATTTAAGCCCTGGAAAGGCTGACCAGATTCCTGTGTTGCTTCTGTGGTTTACTAGTGCCTCTGCCCCTCATCATCACCTGTTTTCTCTCTTGCAGCTGGCAGGGAAATTATCTTCCTCTTCTCCAAGATGTACAGAACCAAAGTGGGCTTGAAGGATCGCCAGCAGCTCTACAAGCTGATCATTAGCCAGCTGCTCTATGACGGCTACATCAGCATTGCTAATGGCCTCATCAATGAAATCAAGCCTCAGTCTGTCTGTGCACCCTCGGAGCAGCTCCTGCACCTCATCAAACTAGGTAACTTGTGAATGCAAATTCATTGAGCCCATGACAAGGCTTCAGATGTTTTTCAAGATTACTGCCCTTTAGTTTTAGTGCCTAGTATGTGTCGAGCACAGTGCTAGATACTGCAGGAGAAAGCAAAGTCCAGATTGTGAAGGTTTTGAGCTGGTTCTAGCCTCAGGATCTATATATGAATTATCTGGAGCTTTCTGCCATTGTATTATTGACTTCAAGTCTCAGCTCAGACGTCGTCTCAGAGTCCTCATTTCTTCTAAGATAACCCGAACATCTTCCCCGTACCTCCCCAAGTGCTCTAAAACAACAATCCCATTTCCTTCATAACAGAATCACTGTCTGAAATTTTCTATATTGTTTTGAGTTTCCCACCTGCCAAAAGACTGCAAGTGTTTTTGGTTTTAGTTTTGGTTTTGGTTTTCTTTATTTTTTTGGCTGCGTCAGGTCTTAGTTGTGGCACGCAGGCTCTTTGTTGTGATATGCAGGCTTCTCTGTAGTTGTGGTGTGCGGGTTTTCTTTCTCTAGTTGTGGCGCGAGGGCTCTGTAGTTTGCAGCACGTGGACTGTCTCGTTGCGGCTTGTGAGCTCAGTAGTTGTGGTGCCCGGGCTTAGTTGCCCCGTGGCATGTGGGATCTTAGTTCTCCAGCCAGGGATAAACCCTCATCCCCTGCATTGGAAGGCGGATTCTTTACGACTGGACCACTGGGGAAGTCCCAGACTGCAAGTTTAATAAAGATAATGAACCTTGTCTTGTTCAACAGTGCATCCAGGTGCTTGCCTGTGTCATAGAAAGCACTCAGTAAAATACAGAATTGCCAAACATATTTATACTCTTTGACTTGACAGTGTAAACTGTTAGAATTTGCCTGAGGAAATAAAATGAATTCCACTGAAATGCCCAACAATATGGAATTGGTTGTACATATTCTCATATTCATAAAGTTGGATTCAACAACATGATGTGGGTGAACGTTTATTACGCTGGCCAGGTGTTTATTCCATATGAGTAAATGACCGAGTATGTCACACCACGTTATATATTGGGATTTTATTTGTGTTTTAAGAAATGAAACAACTGTGTGCATGGAGAAAGGTCCAGAAGAATTCATACCACCGTGTTAACAGTAATTATCTCTGGGTGATATAATACAAGGTTATGTTTATTTTTTTGTTTATCTGCATTTCTGATTTTTCCTATACTAATAAAAATTGTTTATATGATATGTCAAGTTATTTTTCAATTTAAAATGCATTTTCTTGATAAACTTCAGTTTGTTTAAACCTCAACATTCTTTCAAAGATGTTTCACTAATGTTATTATTAACAATATATCTGACTTAATGAGCTTCAGGGCTGCTACTAACAGATCTCAACACTAAAAATATTAAAATTCGGAATGGGGAAAAATGGACAGTTTAACTACAGAACTGCTGTTTTTCAGTTTCTGTAGTTGTGGTTAAAGTAGAAACTTTTGGAGGCAAGTATCTGGGGAGGTGACTTTACCTGTTGGAGCCTAACCTGCCACAACGCCTATTGCCTTACAGTGTTGTCACTGTGCGTGCACCCAGGTCACAATACATAATTTTGTACAGTATTAAGTACCATGCAGCTCCAAGAAAGAGTAAGTTGACATCTGCAAACACCTTTCCCAGTTTGGATCCAGAACTTTGTCCTGTCTTTTTAAAATAACGTTTTTTCATGCCCTTAATTTTTATTCCTTTCAGGAATGGAAAACGATGATACTGCAGTTCAGTATGCAATTGGTCGGTCAGATACAGTTGCCCCTGGCACAGGAATTGACCTGGAGTTTGATGCAGATGTCCAGACTATGTCCCCAGAGGCTTCAGAGTATGAAACATGCTATGTCACATCCCATAAAGGACCATGTCGTGTAGCTACCTATAGTAGAGATGGGCAGTTAATAGCTACTGGATCTGCTGACGCTTCCATAAAAATACTTGACACAGAAAGAATGTTGGCCAAAAGTGCCATGCCAATAGAGGTAAAAATCCTGGTAATATACTTACCATTTGCCTTTTGTTGTTCATTTTTGGGAGAATGAGAGCATAGTTTAAACCAGTTTTAACTTAGCATAGCTGTAGAATGTATACTTTGAGCCAGACAGATTTTACACTTTGAGATTCTCTTCTCTTCTTGCTGGCCTAGGTCATGATGAATGAGACTGCACAGCAGAACATGGAAAACCACCCAGTGATTCGAACTCTTTACGACCACGTGGATGAAGTCACGTGTCTTGCTTTCCACCCAACAGAACAGATCCTTGCCTCTGGTTCAAGGGATTATACTCTTAAATTATTTGATTATTCCAAACCATCTGCAAAAAGAGCCTTCAAATACATTCAGGTTAGGAATGTTTGGAAAGGAGCTGTATGCATTTTTTTTTCCTAAATACAATGAGCTATTGTGTGGCTCTTCTCTTTCTAAAAGTCGTCTCAGTGGTCATCCTATAAATAAAGAGGATGGCAGCAAGGACGCAGCGCCCACCGCAAATGGCACGGCTCTCGTGCTGTCACGCGCCCACTTCCTCTGGCCAGTCAGGACGGCTGCCGGTCACAGATACGGTTCATAATCCACATCACGCTTTAAAGGTTGCAGATTCCTATTTAAAGACAAAACACAATGAACTTCTCTAACTTAGGGGAATTAAAAAATTATTCAGTTGAAATTCTCAGGTGTTTGCTGGAAAAGCGACATTTGGTGCTCTGTTTTGAATATGCAGTTCAGAAGTACTAATGTTTTAGTAGTGGCTTCCACCTCGATATTTGGAGCCCTGGGACAAATTAAAGAAACTATTCTTATAGTTTATTTTTATTCATTAATCATATGTGAATGTGTCATAGATTGATAGTATTCCCTTCTGAATTCACCCACTGTTTATGTGCAAATGATGAAGCTCACCTGTGATCTTCGGAATAATCTCACCAGTAGATAGTTTCAGAAATCTGTGTTCAGATGGTCCTTTTGTGTATTCCAGAAAGTTCTTTGTTCTTCTCTTAGCTGTGTCATATCTAGTCACTCTTTCATGGATTCTTTGCATCAGCCAAATATTCTCCACATTTCCTCTGGGTTTAATTGTTCACCACTTGGTCTCTTTCCCAACAGGAGGCCGAAATGTTACGCTCCATCTCTTTTCATCCTTCTGGAGACTTTATACTTGTTGGAACGCAGCATCCTACTCTTCGACTTTATGATATCAACACATTTCAGTGCTTTGTCTCTTGCAATCCTCAAGATCAACACACTGATGCCATATGTTCCGTTAATTACAATCCTAGTGCCAATATGTATGTGACTGGCAGCAAGGACGGCTGCATCAAATTGTGGGATGGTGTTTCAAATCGATGCATCACAACTTTTGAGAAAGCACACGACGGTGCTGAAGTTTGTTCTGCCATTTTTTCCAAAAATTCAAAATACATTCTGTCAAGTGGAAAAGACTCTGTAGCTAAACTTTGGGAAATATCAACAGGACGAACCCTGGTCAGATACACAGGTATGTGAGAAGTTGATATTACTTCACATTTCTGAGGCATTTTAGTTTCCAGAACTCTCTTTTAGATCCTCGAACTAGATCCACACAATCTATGTGAATCAAACAAGAGGCAGAGCTGGAAATAGAACCACAGTTTCTTAACTTTGCCCTTCTCAATATGCTAACAGCTAAAATTAGATCTGATTCCATGCAAGTAACACTTGAGAATTAGATGGTCTGTTTGTAGACCCATGGCCTGCCCACTTCCCACAAAAACATGAAAGCAGTCCAGAGAAGAGACTCAGTAAGTGAGAGGAAAGATCTTGGCTCATGCCTGAGAGAGGAGAAGGAACCCCCAAAAGAGACCCCAAGTGTTCTGAACCTAGATATAAAGTGGGCCCTTCAGACAGAAACACAAAATTGTTAGTCTGATTGTCTAATTCATGTTGGTCTCTAATTGCAACAGTTGTGCCTGTGAGTTCTTTTTATGAGATCTGTTTAAATTTATCCTATCACTAGTAGTCAGTGTTTGTCTAATTATTTGATAGTAAGTATTAAAATACTGTGTTTCATTCTTCTGCTCCTTGTAGCAGCAAAGGCTGTTTGGTAGAAAACTTCAGCTTAGCTTCCTCTGTTGTGAGACGTTTGTGTCATACACTGAAACTGCCGTGACCAGAACTTTAAAACTCACAAGAAAACAACACTATTGTAAGGGACTGCCGGGATGTTAGTAAGTGAAGAAAATTGAGGAGTTGGTGACGTCTGAACCACTAGGGTGCAGCATAACCTACCATAGATTTATCTCATTGTAACCAGAGTTTGCTTCCTGCCATCTCTCTGGCTTCTGGTGTAGATGGTATCGCTAGTAAGTCTTTGGAAGAGTCACTTTTGTTTTATGAATGTTTGGGATGTTTTATGGTTATATGTGGCTGATTGGTTTGTTTTTCTGGAGAATTGGGATTTGATTTTAAAATGAGATTATAATGAATTTATATGCAGATTCCCTCTTTTTCTAATTCACAGTTTAAGACCCCTTCATGTCAGCACTTTTGGATCTGCTTTTCCAGTTTTAATGTTTAGTTAGAATTCAGAGGGCTCTTGAAATAATGAAGGAAAAGGAAGAACTATCAAGTAAACATTAGAAATTTTGATGTTAAAAGTTAATTTAAAACACTATAAACAAAATTAAATGCTGGCTAGGGAAAAAAAAAATATTCTTAGCATAGGTAATAAACATAGGTCAGACACTGCTCAGTGAACCCCAGAAAAGATGACCAACTTCACTATAAACCTAAGAAATGAATATGGAAGTATCTTTTTGCTCATCAGATTTCAGGAATTTAAAAGATTGGTATTATATAGTATTGATAAACATTTCAGGAAATCACATATTGTTAGGAGTATGATTGGTAAAATATTTCTGAAGGGCAGCTTGGTGTCATATTATCAAAATTTTAAATATATATATTTTTGACTTGCTATATCCACTGTTAGAAATTTAACCTAAAAAGATTCTTGGGAAGCATGCACATGCACACATAAAAAGATATTCATCCCAGCATTATCTGGAGTAGTGGAAAGTTAGATAGAATATAAATGTCCAGAAGAAGCACTGAGTAAATTGTTACATAGCCTTTCACGGCATGCAGCCTTTAAAAATAAATACTTGGTCTTCCCTGGTGGTGCAGTGGTTGAGAGTCCGCCTGCCAATGCAGGGGACACGGGTTCGAGCCCTGGTCTGGGAGGATCCCACATGCCGCGGAGCAACTAGGCCCGTGAGCCACAACTACTGAGCCTGCGCGTCTGGAGCTTGTGTTCTGCAACAAGAGAGGCCACGACAGTGAGAGGCCTGCGCACCGCAATGAAGAGTGGCCCCCGCTCACCACAACTAGAGAAAGCCCATGCACAGAAACAAAGACCCAACACAGCCAAAAATAAATAAATTAATAAATAAAATTAAAAAAAAAAAATACTCATAGTAATGTTTGTTGAACACTTATACTGCAGAGCTGAATGGGCATTACACCTCATTTTAATCCCTGCAACATCTTGTGGGCAGGTGCTGTAATTATCCCTGCAGAGCAGAGGAGACAGTTAAGGCCTAGGGATGTTAAGTCATTTGTTCAAAGTCACATCGCTAATAAGTACTGAGTCCAGATCCAGCACCAAAGTGTGTATTTTTATCCGTTAAGCTATATTCCCTCTTTGTAGGTCTCCACCACAAACTGTTGAATAAAAACTGTATGCCGTATGCCCTGATTTATATAAATTACAAATGAGTATACAACGCACGGAGATATTTGGAAAAGATATTCATCAAAATGTTGACTCTGTGTAAAATTATCAGGCAGATTTTTTTTAATAGTTCATATAATACTTGAAACATAAAATATGCTTTTTTTAATTCATGGTCAAAAAAAAAAAAAGCATAGAGTTTCCTCTTGGAGAGCGGCTGTTCATCCATCCCAGTGATTCTGGTCCTAGGAAGTTAGTCCTAAAGAAATAACGTGTTCTGTACCAAGAATGTTTGTCACAATAGTACAGTTGGATACAAACTAGCTGCCTAGCAGGAAAAGAATCGTTACCTAATGGTGCTTCCAAACAACGGGATCCTTTGCAGCCAGTAAAAACACAACATATCCAACATGAAGTTAGATAATGTGGCACCACTTTTGTATTTTTTTGAGGTGTTTTTATGCCTAAAAATACATCAGAACATTAACAGTTGCATTAGGTGGTGGGCCCGAAGGTGATTTTCTTTTTCATACTTTTTTTAGAGTTACCAAAATTGCACAATAAATGTGTATTACTTCAACAATTTTAAAATGCAGTTTTTACGTCAACAGAGCTAATAACAAAAGTAGAACAGTCCGGGCTCTAAGGTGTGAACTGGAAAGCTAGCCCTGGCGCCCAGGCCTTAACCTCTCGGTCTCTGCACAGGCGCTGGCTTGAGCGGACGGCAGGTGCACCGGACGCAGGCCGTCTTCAACCACACGGAGGACTACGTGCTGCTGCCCGACGAGAGGACCATCAGCCTCTGCTGCTGGGACTCGAGGACGGCCGAGCGCCGCAACCTGCTCTCGCTGGGCCACAACAACATCGTGCGCTGTATCGTGCACTCGCCCACCAACCCCGGCTTCATGACCTGCAGCGACGACTTCAGGGCGCGGTTTTGGTACCGGAGGTCAACCACGGACTAGAGCCGCCGCCGGCGTTCACTAGGGTTCTTTTCTCGAGGACTCTGCCCCTCCTTCCCCTTGTGTCCCGTCATCAGCTTCAGTAGTAAGTCATTGTACCATCTTTGGCAGTTGTGCTGCCACCTCTGCGTCCTTCTGGGATTTGTATGAAAGAATCTTTTTTTACCTTGATGGAGAATCATGGTGGAAAAAGTTGGAATCACAGATCTGTGCAGTTGTTCTGCAGTCACTGATTATTACAGTGTGATTTTCATCAGTTTTGCAAATACAGGACTTGCTCTTTCCCTTGATCATTTGAAGAAGGATAGAGTATTCAAGTGCTTTCTAGATCTCAAGTGGATCTGTCATGACGAATGTTCATTTGGATATTTTGTCAACTTTTGTGCCTGTTTTACATCCCCTTTGTACATTTCCTTTCAAAATACATTTTGGCAGATATGGGGGCATATGGCTCTGAGAATCCAGAGTTTTATGCCATATTAAAACCATTTTAGAAAATCGGTAGTATCAATTCTATCCTAAAGTGACGACATTCTGATAATCAAGTTCAGATCTGCGACGTTACTGTTGACACATTTTTCACTTCAGTGAAAGTAGTGGCCAGCTTTTCCTGAAGATTTATAGGAGGTATATCTCCCATCACACGTCCCACATTATCCTTTCACAACCTAAAATGCTTGTCTTCAGTAAATGTGTTCTGATGAGATGATTACCATTTGATAGGAAACATTGAAAGTACATCCAGTGTAATCACAATTCGGTGAGCCCGCTGTTGCTCTCATCATCAGGAATGATGACTGTCGATTGACTTTGTTCTTAGGTAATTTTAAATCTTATTTTTCAGTTCCCTTCAGCATGAGCCATAGCTACTCATCGTGGATACACCCAGCAGCTGCATTCAGAAGATTTTTTTTTTTTTTTTTTTTTTGCAATTAACGAACTAATACAGGTTTTCTTGTTCTTGAAACTTTTTAGGCAGTGACAGTAGTTCTCTGGATTCAACTCTAGCTAGGTCAGAGAGCCCTGAGCTCCTCTTACAGAGAGAAACTTTGGTTTATCATTATCTCCCACTACAAATACCTCATGGTCTGGGTAGGAGTACCTAGAAATACAGTCTGAAATCATTTGATAAAGATATTAAATATATTAAAGTAATTGGTTTCTGTTATAGGAATTTTATAGTCTTCTGAAGTTTATTGTATAAAAATTGTGCTTTAGACATCATCCTTAAGGATCATTTTAACTCCTTGGTCTATAAAACCATTTTCAGCATTCTTAACATGTTAAGTCACAGGTTTTAGTTCAGATTTCCAAAGAGCTATATTATTTGGTCCGTAGTGAGTTTAAATTTATTTTGTGTTCTCATTCTGCGGTATTTGAGCTTGGCCATCTGTGGGTGCTGTTCTTGTACGACCAAAAGAAACCTATTGAATAGAAACAAGGATAACCGGTTCTACCCCAAAATTACCAACCAAAACTACCCACGTTTTCCAACTTTCAGCCTATGAAACTGTAAAGCAAAGGTTCAACTTTTCTGCTTATTCTCTCTGGCACATGCACTGGGATGACCACACTGCACTCCTGATACAAGTTCCATTGGACCTTTTTAACTGTTCATGAATTTAAATGATACTGCCTACTTTTTCCAGCTTTTGGAACAGTCTTAGCAATAGATCTGTAGTTTCAGGACTTCTGTTTACAAGATCAAGACGCTTTTGTGTGTTTCCAAAATAGACTTCTTTTTAAATTTTTTTTCTTTTAAAAATCACATTAATGTTTGAAACTGGTGTAAATGCCAGGGATATTACATGGACTTGGTTTCATCACATCATTAATTGTACCACTTAATTATACCACATAACACCCTGACATTCAGATGGTGAGTGATATCCAGTTAAGATAAGAACTTATAACTTCTATGTTATTTTTTAAAGACGTGATTTCTAAAATAAACTTTTTGTATATAATAGTAATTTAAAGCTAGTGTTTTTTTTGTTGTTTTTTTTTTGGAGCTTGCCGTGAATGTTTCTGTATTTGAACATAAGCTCTCGAACAGCAGTTGTGACTTTGGACTGACACTTTTCACACTGTTTCTTTAGTGCTTTGTTCTAGAAGCCAGATTTTCATAGCTTAATCACCTTTAGCTATATATCTTTGTTCTACGAATGTAAAATTTTTAGTATAATCTATTTTTTTTTTAATGGAAGGTTTTTTTGGTTTTTTTAAATTTTTTTTTATTTATTATTATTTATTTATTATTTATTTTTGGCTATGTTGGGTCTTCGTTTCTGTGTGAGGGCTTTCTCTAGTTGCGGCAAGCGGGGGCCACTCTTTTTTTTTTTTTAAATGAGATCTTTTTTTTTTTTTTTTTTTTTTTTTATTTAATTTATTTCTTTTTGGCTGTGTTGGGTCTTCGTTTCTGTGCAAGGGCTTTCTCCAGTTGCGGCGAGCGGGGGCCACTCTTCATCGCGGTGCGCGGGCCTCTCACTATCGCGGCCTCTCTTGTTGCGGAGCACAGGCTGCAGACGCGCAGGCTCAGTAGTTGTGGCTCACGGGCCTAGTTGCTCCGCGGCATGTGGGATCTTCCCAGACCAGGGCTCGAACCTGTGTCCCCTGCATGGGCAGGCAGATTCTCAACCACTGCGCCACCAGGGAAGCCCTAGTATAATCTATTTCTTTAGATCATTCAGAGAAATCTGGGTTTTGCCTTAAGCTTTGGTTTCTCTTAGGAAAGGAGATGTTGGGGTTATCTAAGTCTCAGCTCTGTTGAGGCAAGTCATTTCCAGGCGATAGCTTCCTTTTCTGTGATTGAAGAACTTTATCAAAATCATCCCCAACATGCACTTCAATCACTGAACCTCCTTTTTTAAAAACACATGATATAAACAGAATTGGGGGGGAAACATTTACTTCTTGGGGGACACTTCTGCTACTGAAAAAAACAGCAGGCCAGACACTCTGAGAACCCTTTCAGTACGAACCTGGATAGAATTTGTTTCTAATCACTAAGTAGATAGCTGAGCTAGCAAGAAAGGGGGTTTCTGAGGCAGACCCCACACAAAGCACCAATCCAGAGGATTAACAGTGACAGAGCTGCTGGTTGCACCAAGGACATTTGTCAGTCCCTTGTAGCCTAAAGATTTCTGGGCTCTGAGTCTTCACGGGGTTAGGAACTTTGATCAAGACCCAGAAAGAAAACCCAGAACCCAAAAGGTGGCCCCCTCAGCAAAAGGGTGAACTGGACAAAATCCCCACCTCAGAGAATGAGGAATCCGGCCCGACACTGCAGGCTCAGGTTTGCAGGGAAGGGTCTGGGGTGTTGGCACAGGGGAGGGTCTTCGAGAATCCCATCCACAAGCAAGGTTGAACCAATCCACACTACCTATGTGGTTTGGAGAAAAGCAAGCTGAGAATTTGAAGCAGCTCCAGCTGGTAGTGGCCATGAGTGCCAGACAGGCCAGCACCAGTTCTCTATGGATGAGCACATCTTAACACCGGCCTCAGTTATTCCTTCTCCCAGAGAAAGCGCTAAGAATCACGTGTTCACAAGGGAACGCAGGAAACAGCCACTGTGATGAAAATCAGAAACGAGTCAGACTTAGTGGAATTAGCAGATGCACAATATATATGTAGAATATGTTTGAAGAACTGAAACAGAATAACTAAAATGGGGCCAAGGATCAAGAGATGTCAAAAGTAACCAAGTGGGTTTGAACAACAAAAACTGTAAAACATTCAACACGTCCGTAGCTTTCGTACCTCATGTTTTTGCCCTTTTTCTGGAGCCTTTGCCTTTGCCTTCCTACTCCCTTAGTGGGTGTTTTCATCTATAAAGCCTCTTTCCCAGTCATTTTCTGGCCAATTTACTCTTCTCTTCCTGGCTGCTCACCCACAATGACTACTGGCCTGTGGTGTCATTTTCTGCCCCGGTTTTTCTTGATCTCCCTGTCTGCATTCAGCCTTTTCCTCCAGCTTTACACCCCCTCTCCACCTGCAGTGTTTCCTTTGCATCCTTTTTTTCAAGTCTTGCTCTGATTCTTTTTCCCTCTCAACCTTGGGATCAAAATTCAGGCTCTTAAGCTGAGTTCTCACTAATAATTATAGTAGCTGTAGAATCCCACTCCTCCCTGTATTATCCCTGTACCAGGGTATTTAGATGAATTTGTTGGCAATTTATGAAATCCTACTTTGACCAAAGGAGCTGTTTTGAGTTATGTTCATGAGGTTAAAAATCTGCCAGATAATAAGGTGATTTTAAAGCAGCACAGTCTGAAATGTCCTGCCAGGCCTTTAAGGCTTTGGACATTCTGAGTGGTGTTTGGCTGGACTTTAATAAGTCAGGTATTGAACTACCACTCATGGAGCTGAATGGCTGAAAGTCCACACGAAAACAGTATAAAAGCATATAAAGAGCAGTACGCAAAAGCCATCTGCCTTCTTGCACATTTATTTATTTATTTATTTTTAATTTATTTATTTGGCAGTGCCGGGTCTTAGTTGAGGCAAGCGGGATCTTTAGTTGCGGCACATGGGATCTAGTTCCCTGACCAGGTATCAAACCCGGGCCCCCTGCATTGGGAGCATGGCGTCTTAGCCACTGGACCACCAGGGAAGTCCCTGCCTTCTTGCACATTTATTGGGAGCTGTGAAGGTGATCTGACTCCCTAGGTTCTGAAAAGAAAATCAATTCAAAAATACTGTTCTCGGGAATTCCCTGGCGGTCCAGTGGTTAAGACAGAACTCCGCGCTTTCACTGCCAAGGGCCTAGGTTCAATCCCTGGTTGGGGAACTAAGATCCTGCGTGACGCGCAACCAAAAAAAAAAACAAAAAATGTTCTCAGTGGTACATTAGTTAAGAGAGGAGGGGTGGGAATTACCTTATTAGAAGCTGTCTCACTTGGTTCTTTTGAATTCTGTTTCAGACTTCTGCCTGCAGTATATTGCAAAAACCACCCAGTTTCCTAGAATGATCAACTCTCGCAGTATTTGTGCACGTAAGAGACTCATTTGCCTTAAGATGTAAATATGAATGGATTGCAGCAAAATGTCTACAGCCTTTCATTCAGAAAAATCATAGCAGGGTCAAATAGGAGTCTGAGAGCTCAAGCCCCTTGTTCACAAAATACTACACTAAATATCTATGTTGGGGTGAGTATTTAATTTCAGGGCCAAATCCTATTACTTTTGTGTCTTGGATTTTGGTTCTGATTGTTTTTCCGTAAAAAGACATGCACGGACTTCCCTGGTGGCGCAGTGGTCAAGAATCCGCCTGCCAATGCAGGGGACATGGGTTCGATCCCTGGTCTGGGAAGATCCCACATGCCGCAGGGCAACTAAGCCCGTGCGCCACAACTACTGAAGCCTGTGCCACAATTACTGAAGCCCACGTGCCTAGAGCCCGTGCTGCAAAACAAAGCCACCGCGATGAGAAGCCCGTGCACCGCACTAGAGAAAGCCCATGCACAGCAACGAAGGCCCAACACAGCCAAAAATAAATAAGTAAATGAAATAAATTTTTTAAAAAGACATGCAAATTACAGCATTCTAATCTGTATAGGGACCTTTGAGGTCAGCCCTTCAGTACAGGGAAGAATTACTCTCTGGAGTTTGAGAAGGTGATAGGAACCGTCCAAACTTGAATTGGTGTGAAATCTGTCTGTTGTCTTTTTTTTGTTCGTCACTGTGTGACCTTGAGCGAGTATGTCCATCCTTTCTTTTTACTTTTTTTCAAATATATACGAAAGTCAATAATACAGTAGAAACAAGGGTTCCCAGGGGCGGGGGGAATGGAGAACAAGGAATGACAGCTGATGGGTATGGGCTTTCTCACTGGGGTGACGAAAACGTTCTGAAATTAGTGGTGATGGTTGCACAACTCTGAATATACTAAAAAACACTGAATCGTACTTTTGTGGTATGTGAATTATATCTTAATAAAGCTGTTTTTTTTAAATTCAATATCAGCAGTACAGTACAATGAATCCCCATGGAATCATCACTCAGACTCCCCAATTTTCAACTCATGCCCAGTATTGTTCTACCTATACCTCTATCTACCTTCCCCTTGAATTATTTTGAATTTTCAAATTTTATCTGTAAATATTTCAGTATATATCTCTGAGAGATAAGGACTTTTTAAAATGCAGTCATAACATTGTTCCATCCCAATATATATGTGGAAACATTGAATCTTGGTTTAATAAATTCCCATTCTGGAAACATGAACTTCAGCCTTAGCTGGACAGGGCTTGCCTCTTCCTCATCTGAGGTGCTACACGGCCCATGGCCACTGAGACAGAGGAGCTGCTAGAGCCGGAAGAAAAAGCAGGAGGGAAGAGGTGCACCCAAGAGAAACACCCAGATTCACATTTAACAACATGGAAATCACCTGCTATTTTACAGCGGCCTTTGCCTCACAAATATCACCTGTTGTATGCATTTTTGCAGTGGTACTACTTTAATGATTTGTCTCATCTGTAAAGACTAACAGGATAAAATACTTCTGTTAGTCCAGGCTCTATACTGCTCTGCCCCTGCTTCTCGTACCTTGCCTTCCTTGTGAAGCCTTCCCTAAATTACTCCCCCACTCTCCCATCTCTGTCCTCCTCTCTATGGATCTCCACCTTGAACTTGTTGCCAAGTCAGTTTGTGATCGTTCTGTGCCATCACTGTTCCCTCCCTGTTATCTGCTCCCATCAACAACATGTCAATTACTTGGCACTGCAAGTTAACTTGCAACACTGGTAACAATTTAAAATTTAGTTCGTGGGGACTTCCCTAGTGGTCAGGTGGCTAAGACTCTACACTCCCAATGCAGGGGGCCCAGGTTCAATCCCTGGTCAGGGAACTAGATCCCACATGCCACAACTAAGAGTTCGCATGCTGCAACTAAAAGATCCTGCATGCTGCAACTAAGACCTGACACAGCTAAATAAATATTTTTAAAAATAAATAAATAAAATAAAATATAGGTTGTCTCAGCCAGAAATCAGTCAGCTGTTTCCACCTGTAAATCCTTCCTGGTGCTCAGACTTGTAGGGGCTACATGCGGGCCAGCCAGCAGACAAGACAGTAAGTGCTGTAATCACAGGAGAGCGATGGGATAGACAGTCCATTGGAGGTGGAAGCTGAGCCCCGCTGGGAAGGATGGGTACCAGTTTGTTTATGTGAAATAAAAGTGCGAACATGCCTAGCAAGGAATCTGCTCTCCTGTAGGTCCTCTCTGGATGTTTAGTCTGAATTTAAGGAAAGTGGAAAGACTTAGCAAGTTGTCCTGAACTGTGTGAACTTGTGTGGCATCAAGTGGGTGGGTCGGTGAGATTTGACAGATAATGTATCGATAAGTGCTCAGAATAGCCCTGCTGCAGAGCCAGCACTCAAAGACCAGGGGTGAGTATGGGGGTCAGAGCAGGGGGAAGCGGAAGAGTGCACCTGACGGGGAAAGATGTGGGACGAGATCCCTTGGGCACGCCCCCCCGCCCCTGCTGAACTCGTTTTCTCCGGCTGTTGCAGGGTAAATTTTAGGGAGCAGGAAGGAAGAAACACTGACCGCTATCACAAATTTGTCCTGGCAGCCTCTAATCAGAGAAATATGCTTGGTCTGTCCAGGGGGAGTTGTTCCACAAACGTTCAAGGGATGAGAATGCCGTGCGTTCATAAGTAGGAACTTCACCCTATAAAGCAGAAGACTTTTTTTTTTTTCCTTTTGCGGTTTCTCGTAGCAAATGTGTGACAATTTATACTTATAGACATCACACATTGAGGAGTGAGTGTGGCCTGGATTTCTGGTCTCCCTTCCTTCACCTCTTTTCTTCTCGTCCTTTCCAGAAAGTTTGCCTGCTGGGAGAATCATTCTGACAATTTCCTGTGCTGTCAGCTCCATAGAATTCAGTTTCTGAGAACCAGCCAGAGGCATGCAGTGACATTGCGTAACCACCTCTGAAGTCGGAGATATCAGCCGTGGAGCTCAAAGGAGCCGTTTCACACCAGCAACATGAAAGGAGCTAGCATCACGGACGGGGCGCCCAAGGTGAGTGGCGGGGCTGTCTGCAGGGGCAGGAGATGGAGCTGCCTGTTTGGGTTAAGGACAGTGGCCGATTTCAGGGCTGAGTTTCTGATGAAGTCAAAGATGAATACCACTAACATCTAAGTTTGAGAGGAGAAAGTTTCACGTGAGTTTAAGTATAGAAACTATATGTGCCATAAAGCTCCTGACCAGTCTGACTCAGAGATGGTTGCAAATTACTTTCTAGCAAAACCCAGTTTACCCGGTTGATAACACAACCCATCCCTTTGTGTCCATTCACCTTCTAACAAACTTCTGAGTGAGGCATGGGTCTCTGCCCCAGCCCTGAGTCCTCAGCGGGCCTTCCTCATGCTATTTTCACGTTACCTTCTGTACTGACATGCATGAGTGGAGCTCAAGTCTGTGACAGGAATCAAAAAGGATTTGCTGTTTAGAATGTTGAAATGGCTGCTAAAAGAAAACTGCTTGGACACAAGGAAAAGTGAAGGTCAGGGTTATTTTGCTACATCTTTTTAAAATTTTAAGTAGAACAGGAAAAAAAATGAAACAATTATGAAATGGGGAGCTTGCTTATATGATTAAATATGTGTTATTTATTATTATAATAATAACAATAGGTGTCACTGGTGGAATGTACAGCTGAATGACCCATGACAGTCTCTCTTATGTAGATTGCTACCCTAGAATTTTGTACCCGACTATTTTCTTTGAAAAATTTTAAACCATTGGGAAAATAGAAAAAAAAAAATTCATCAACCTGTGCATATCCTTTACCTAGATTCACCGATTCCTGGCACTTTGTCACATTTGTGTGCATCTATTTGTATATATTTAGACACAGGCTACATTCACATTTTCCAAAAATCCAAAAACATCCTTTCTAGCTTTTTTGGCTGTTATTATTTCTTTGCATGTTTATTTGTTTTTTTTTTCCAACCCAGGACTCATTCCAGGATCACACATTTTGTTTGTTAGGTCTCTGTCATCCTTAATCTAGAACAGTCCACTACTTTTTTATTTCTTTCATAACACTGACATTCTCTACGAATATCCAGATTTTTTTATGATTTATACTTTTTTTTTAATGGGCCACTTATTCTGCCCAATTTCTATAGCACTTTACAATGTGTAATTGTAACATGTATATGTGTAATTAACATGTATATATACATATAACATATATTTGATAGTCCCAGCATCCCCATGAATTTCTATTATCGATATTATACAGATAATAACAGATGACCCTTACTGACTGTCCATCTGTCAGGCCTGGTGCTGAGTGCTCTTCTTGCTTTTTCTCATTACATCCTCTTGACATCTCCATAAGGTAGACGTGTTACTCTTATCCCCATTTGACAGATGAGGAAAGTAGGGTTCATTGACTTGCCAAGGTCATTTGCTAGTAAGTGGAATGCCAGGAACCAAACCCAGACAGACTGACGCAGACCCAGACTTAACCAGCTCACTATATGCTGACCCTTAGGCCAGAGGTCCGCAGTCTTTTTTTCATAAAGAGCCAGCTAGTATTTTATGCTCTGTGGTCCACCTCTGATCTCTGGTGCATATTCTTGTTTTTATTTTTTATTTCTGGCCACACCTCGGGTTTTGGGATCTTAGTTCCCGGACGAGGGATCAAACCTGTGCCCCCTGCTGTGGAAGATCAAAGTCCTAACCACTGGACTGCCAGGGAAGTCCCTCTGGTGCATATTCTTTTTTGTTTTTACAACCCTTTAAAAATATGAAATCATTCTTAACTCTTGGACTGGTCATGTGGATTTGGCCCACAGGCCCTAGTTTGCCGACCCAAGTCTTAGATGAATGATGTCTCAGCTTGTATGGATGCCCCCCCCTACCCAGTAACAGCAGCACCAGGGCAAGAACCCAAATCTTCCATTCCTAGCCCAGAGGCAACCTCAGTTCATGCTTTCTTGGGTATCCCTACAGAACTGCCAATGCATATATAAGATAATATGATTTTTTTTAAAGGTTTTTCAAGAACAGGAACAGGAACTGAACAACTGTTGAGCTTCTTGTGTTTTACAGTGAACAGTACATATTAGAGCTCCATATGTTTTAGCACCACTGACCTACCTCAGTATTTTCAATGCCTACGTTGTCATTTAGGTGCTTTTGATTAAATGGTAACACAGTGCTTGAAGGAGTCATACCATGTGAGTGGTTCTCAGCATTGGTGCATCTGACTTTAAAGCAACCCTGACTTTCACTTAGGGGCACCCAGACTCCTTTCATGCCCCGAGGTCAGCCTGTGTACGTCAGGTGGTGAACTGTGCCTGCCCTTTCAGGCTGTTCCCCAGTGTTGCTGCTTGACAGACAACCAAGAGTTCCTCGTCAGTAGAATTTCACCTTTGTGCACAGCGGATTTTGTGTAATTGTCTTTTATTAGGTTTCCGCAAACTGTCTTACAAAATGAAGAGAAAACTGAAAAATAAACATGATATTAGAGCTAGGAAACACTGGTCTCAAACAGTGTAATTGCAAAAGGTAGAGACCGTTGTGTGTTGCCAAGGTGGTAAATCCAGCATCTCATTGGACTGTAGCTGATTGACTGCATGTTCAACTCCATTCATGAAATGCTGGAAAATTAGGTCTGAAAGACAAGGTGAATAACTGGTTTTACTATATGTAAGTCCTTGCTTTGGATTTTTGGTTGTTTCAAAAGTGCCTTATTTATGAAAATAGGGTCTGCATGTATTTTAGTGATTCGGTCCCGTTTGTTGCACATTGTGTTTACTTCTGAGCGTATGTGTCTGTGTGTGCGTGCACATGTCCACACCATTAGAGGTGATGCTGAAAATAGCATCTTTGTGTACAGGCATCTTTGTCTCCCTGGAGTGAATGGCCAGGAATTGAAAGAGGAATCCTGGGTCAAATAAGCATGGTATTTGTTTTTCATCACTTTCTGAGAACTTCTAAAATTTGAAAACTTAGTTTCCATAGTATTTTTTCTACAATCTATATTTTCTCTCTTTTATAAATAGAGCCATAGGCTGTTTGCTCACTTGGTTTTCTGAAGGGAGTTGTCAAACTAAGTGTCTTTATCATGTTACTGAAGGGTGGATGTTCCAGAGCACTGATCAAAATAATATTTATGTTTTAAGAACATTTAAACGTCCTGAAATGTTCTCAACATTTCAGATTCAGCTTCAGTTAAAAAGCAAATATCCTGTGGTCATCTTCCATCTCAACTCTGAGTGGGATGGTTCTAGATTCACTCAAGGAGGGTCTAGGTAAAGACTTAGAATAAATAAAAAAAAAATCACCAAACTCCCAGGGTTAGTTTAGATCCTGACAGGCTGCAGTGGCATTGAATGAGTCTGCCGCTCACCAAGACTCTTCTACTCTGGTGCTTCTGGGCAAGAACGCTCGGTGAGGCTTCGTTTGTGAGTGAGGAGCAATTTCAGGCTCTCCTTGTACCATTAGAAGCTCTCAGATGGTAAGCAAGACATTTAAACTCAGCCTTTGTCGAAGAAGGGCAAGTGCGATCACGGCAGGGAACTCACCATCACCCACCAGGCCCTGCCGTGTCCCACTCCCACCAGCTCCCACCACCTCAGTTCCTTCCCCTTCTCCCCTGCTGTTCCCTACCTGGGAATGCTTCTCTCTCCCTGTGGCTTGACCACTGGGTCCTCCTCTCAAGCATCTCCCCATCCAGAGGCCTCTCTGGACCACCCTATCTAAACCACCTCCCTTTCCACACCCATCCCATCATTCTCAGCCTCCATCTCAGCCTCACTTATCAAGATTGGAAATTGTCTTGCCTTTGTTTCACCCTCTGGAAAGTCGGCTCCATGAGGGACAGATCTGGCCTTTCTTATTCAGTGATGCATCTTTAGTGCCTACAGCAATGCCTGCACATAGTAGGTGTTCAAGAAACACTTTGGTTGCTGTGCGTGTGTGAATGAATGGGAGGTTACCGGGAGTGCAGATAGAGCCCTTGCAACATGGCCACGAGGACAGGAATGGTACTTCCTGCTTACCAGATGTCTGGGAACAGAGGTCACCCCTGACTCTCAGCTCTTCTAACCCCTACCTGGCCCCATCCTGACCCGCCTCTCAACCTAGATGCTTGAGAATTACCCCCCTCCTTCTCCCATGGTCAGATGTTGCCTTAGATCTGAGCCTGTGCGATTGAAGTCACGGCCACAAGGACCTGTGGTCTCCCTCTGACCTCATCCAGCAGCCTCATCCCTTCACCTGCCTCCCAGAGCAAAACAAGTAGCCACAGCACCCAGCTTAAAAACACAACTCATGGTCCACTGTTTAGCCTCTAACCCAAGACAGAGTCATTGAGCTCTGGGGGTTTGGGCGATCAACACAGAGCCGACATTCCCGTGGGATCAGACAGTCGGTAAATGAGTAAATGGACACAGTGATCTCGGGTGCTGACAACTGCCCTAAAGCAAAGAAAACAGGGCTTCCCGGTGGCGCAGTGGTTAAGAATCCACCTGCCAATGCAGGGGACATGGGTTCAAGCCCTGGTACGGGAAGATCCCACATGCCGCGGAGCAACTAGGCCCGTGCTCCACAACTACTGAGCCTGCGCTCTAGAGCCTGTGAGCCACAACTACTGAGCCCATGTGCCACAACTACTGAAGCCTGTGCGCCTAGAACCCGTGCTTTGCAACAAGAGAATCCACAGCAATGAGAAAAGCCCGCACACCGCAACAAAGAGTAGCCCACGCTCGCCGCAACTAGAGAAAGCCCGCGTGCAGCAACAAAGATCCAACACTGCCAAAAATAAATAAATAAATTTATTTTTTAAAAAATTAGTATAAAAATTAAAAAAAGAAAAAGAAAACAGGGTGACCTGATAGAGGTGATCCACAGAAAGAGCCTCTCTGGAAACCAGAATGATGGGAAAAGCTTTCCAGGCAGAGGGAACAGCAAATGCAAGGGCAGGAATGCATTCAGCAGAGCAGAGCATCCATGAAAACGCCAGTGTTGTCAGAGCAGAGTTAACAAGGGGAGAAAGTGTCAGAAACAAGATTTGAGGGGTAAGCAGGGTCTGTTCACATAGGGCCTCCTCGACGCTGTAAGAACTTTGTCGTGCATTCTAACTGCAGAATGCGCTCTAACTGCATTCAAACTGCTACTTTACACAAGCCACTGGCCTGTGTAAAGTAGGAGATAACACGGGCTGATTTACGTCTTTTAAGACATCTTAAGGCTGCTGTGCACACGCAGACAGTCAGTAGGAAAGAGCAGAAGCGGGGAGGTGAGTCAGGAGACAGGGCCAGGGCTTCGTATTCCATTTTGGATGGTACCGTGCTGTTCTCAACACACATGGAGAAGAACCGTTTGCTCTGTCTTTTGAAAAAAATAAAACGTTTGGTGTTTGAGAGTGTCAGGAGATGTGAGCAGAAAGAAGAGTAAATAAAGGTATAAATAGCTTTTATTGAGCTACATGTGCTATATGCTTTATTTTTTTAAGAAACGGATGTTTATTTTCCACCAACTTTATTTCCATTTTCTCTCATTCATTCCACAAATATATTGAGGCAGGCGCTGTTCTAAATGCCGCAGAAGACAAACGTCTAGTCCCTTTTCTCAATATTTAATAAACTGTCATTAGCGTTAAAAATCCATTACATTCTATTATTCTTTCCCCTGTTCGATAACCTTTATTCTCTTTTTTTTTTATAAATTTATTTTATTTTTATTTATTTATTTTTGGCTGCGTTGGGTCTTCGTTGCTGCGCGCAGGCTTTCTCTAGTTGCAGCGAGCAGGGGCTACTCTTCGTTGCGGTGCGCGGGCTTCTCATTGCGGTGGCTTCTCTTGTTGCAGAGCACGGACTCTAGGCGCACGGGCTCAGTAGTTGTGGCACGTGGGCTCTAGAGCGCAGGCTCAGTAGTTGTGGCGCACAGGCTCAGTTGCTCCGCGGCATGTGGGATCTTCCCGGACCAGGGCTCTAACCGGTGTCCCCTGCATTGGCAGGTGGATTCTTAACCACTGTGCCACCAGGGAAGTCCATAACCTTTATTCTCTTAATTTGCTATAGAGCTCACTTTGCGGGGGGGTGGGGGTGGGGGGCGGGAAAGGCCAGACAGAACACCAACTGCTTATATTACAAGTTAAAAAAGTTGCCAGGAGACTTTTCAAAGGAGGGTGGCCTGCATGATAATGGAATGAGGAAGCAACCGTGGAAACGTGTGTGGTCATGTTGGAACTGTGATGACTCAGGGGGGAAATGACAAGAGCCTGGAGGGGAAATAACTTCAAAGGAGGAAGGTGGGAGGCTGGTAACAAAGAAAAAAAAAGATACCACTACAAGTGATATTCGAAGACTCCAACATGAGTTGCAAAAAGGGGAAATAAGTATTTTAGGAACCATTTCCAAACGTATTGCCCATAAACCATGTGTTTATTGGAATGGAAGAAGGCTCCTGTGTGCACATGGCGAGGACAGAGATAGGAACAAGAAGGCAGCGTGCGCGCCTGCGCCTGGGGCGGCATCTCCTGGCTCTTTGCGGGGAGGCTTTGCCAGCTCTTAAAACTCCTCTAGGAAATGTTATTCCTGGTCAAGTCTGGGCTCTGCATCGGCCCACTCACTCCAGGGTGAATCGATTGTTCTTTTTCTTTAAACCATTGCTTCTCCTTAGAATCAAGAGCAGTTTTGTTTGTTACACATTTGTTACTGGCAGCTTGTCTTCTGGGGCTTGGAGGGGGTGAGAATTGGGGTAAGAAAGCAGTAGGGTGCCTCTCCCTTGGAGACGCTTGCCATCTGGTTAACAAAAAGTAAAAAGTGCCTGTGGAATGTTCTCTTGGGTTCAGAATTTAAACTCAGAGGAGGCTGAAAGGGCACGAGAGTCAATTACTAATAGCGAGAATGTCAAGTTGCTTCTGTCCTACGCGGATATTTCCCAACATGGAGGGGATCAACAGCCCTGGGGAAATCAACAGGGACAGTTACAGAGCACATTGTCTGTAACCTTCCTTGTGGTATCTCGTGTAAGGCTAGCGATGGGTTTATCTGTGGCTCATTACTGACAACAAAATGAATACACCCAGTGAACTGGAATAAATGCCCACCAACAGACTGAGAGAAGAATTTAAACAACAAGTGGCTCGTTGCTTTCCTAACACCCCTAAAAATGACCCTAGCAAATGGAGAATTCAGTGAACAAGTATGAACTTTCACTCATTTCTCTGTGATCCATTAAACAGCTTGGACCAGTTTTGAATTCTTCCTGATCAATCAAATGGAAAATAATCACACCCTGCAGGGACTTTGACCTCATTCATACAAGATGATTTTAGGGGTGGTACACAGATAGAACATTTTTTAATGTTAGCTCTGTGTTTTAATGTGCATTGGAAAAAACTAAAACTAGCTCAACAAACTTGTAATTTCATAGGTCATATTGCTTTGGGAGACTTTTTTTTTTTTAATTGGCTTAATTTAATATTTTCCTTGAAGTTAGAAATGTACAGACAGCACATGGATATGACAGGAAGCATGCAGTTAATAGACACACGAAGTTTAAGAAACACAGTCTTAGACAAAGCTTTCGCCTAATTGGCGGTGGTATAATTGCTTAAGACCAATCAAAGGACACGAAACACCTTCTTTCGTCTCCATGCCTTTGGTCCCCTTTACGCTTCAAAACAAGAAAAAGGGAAGGAAGGAAAAGATGAGAAAGGAAAAGATCCCACCTGTCATTTTCTTTAATCCCTCTGATGGCTTCCATGAAGTAGGAGATAAGAGCAAGACAAGAAACCATGCAAAATGCAGGGGGTTGCAGCTGGATGGGAACCCTACACTTTCAGATGAGGATACTGAGGCCCAGGAAAATTCTCAGCTACTTGCCCTCCTCCCTCCATGTGTTTCTCACAAGAGAGGGCTGAATTCTCAACCACTTACCTTGGCCCAACATTGCTCTCAACTCCTCTTTTCCCCAAACCAAATATCTTAAACAAGAATTCAGAGACTTGTCTAGCAAGGAGTGAACTTGGAGGTGGGGAGGGGGTTTGGGGGATGGATGAATAAATATGCTGGATCTCTAGGGCACTACAAGCTACAGAAACAGTTTGGTATAACAGGGACCTGTCTTGGGCCACATCCAAAAATATCAATTACTTAGGAGACCTGGGAGATCTTTATTGTTGCATCATTTCAACCCTGAGCTTAGACTAACAGAACGTTGTTCACCTTCCTCCCCCCAGCACACGTTGTCAGACATACAGTAGGTGCTTAATAAATAACTATCAAATCAATGAAGCACGAAAAGTGCATTTTAGCAAGGGTCCCATGAACAGGGGAAGTATATTCAAACAATATACCTTCCAGTAGGACCCAAACCTATTGGAAACCACAGTATTCAGGCATCAGGGAAGAAAATGTTTCATTTCCACTGGGTGGCTTTGGAATTTTTTTCTGACCACAGCCTCTTCCTCAAAGTCTCATTAGTCGGCAGTGCCTTCTGCGGCTACCCAAGTCCCCGTGGCGAGAGGCCTTTTCATCTGAACCATTAGGAAGAATTCAAAGCTGCAAGGATCAGAGTTCAACGTTATCACGGAGAAATCAGTTAAGGTTTGTGCGTGTTCACAGACTAAGCCATGGTCAGGATCATTTTTAGAGGTGTTGGGAAAACAAGGAATCCTTCTTTTATTTAAGTTTTTCTTTTTCCCTTACCTCCCTTCTCATTTCCAAGTTCACCAGGTTTATTCCCTTCTTAGTCCCCAGTGCCCACAGCTAAGCCGGAGACAATGGCTATTTGCATCCAGATGGGTGGAAGGGAACCGATGTGTTATGTAACCAGCCCCAACCTTTCCCACCCATGGCTGTTGGTTTCAGCCCAGATCTCCCACCCCACCCCCCGTAGGGACAGCTGCGGAAAGAGCAGTGCTCAGGCACAAGTGTTCTAGACCCCAAACCTCACAGCATGCCAGCACCAACTACTAGAGAAGGAGTTCCCTTCTGAAGTGATTTCTGCCAGTGTTTTCCAGGGTATGGACTAATCACCTTTAAAAATAATTTCTTTAAAGGATCAAGACGAAGGTGAATGTGAGTATCTGAGTTTCTCTCTTCTGGAATCCATTTCCTGCAAGAGTTCAATTGCTTAGGACTCAGAGTGAACTGTGTAAATGCATCCATTACTCGTTATTCTGCATTTTTTCCACTAAGTTAAGGAAGTAGGTAGTGATGTTTCCCAAACAACTATCCCATCAGTGGAAATTATCAAAAGTTGTTTTATGTCCCACGTTTTGAAGCAAAAAAGGGAGAAATCGAATTTTGTTTAGAAAGCTCTATTCTACTCAGTTAAGTTTTTTTTTTTAAAGCTTAAAGGTGACTCTAAATATAAAAGTAATCTGGAAAAGGGCATTTCAGTATCTCAGTTAAATGACTTCAGATCACTTTCTACACGTTCTGGAGCCTTTTAGTCCAGAACTTTTCAACTTTTTCAAAAGCGGAGCTGAAGCTAAAACTCAGTTATTTTCTAGCCTATCTGGCAAATTAATATTAACCACAAGAAAGACAGCAGTTTTCCCTCAGCCTCTCTCATTTAACTGCTTTGCTAAGTTTTTAAAAAAAAAATAGCTCCAAGAGAAGCAACTCTTCTTTATGCTGTGGGATGATGCAAGAAATTACTTAGCTGTCACCTCATTTAAAAAAAAATTCTAAGTATTTCTGAAAATGAACTGCAGATCATTGCAGCCGAGCTGTGTCAAGCTCTACAGTACCATGTTAGGCATGACACATTGAAAGGAAATAATTTAATGTAGTTGCAAATCGCAAGGCAAGTTCTGGTTGTGAAATATACCATTTTGCTATGTTAAGTGACTCTCAGTTCCCTGTAACTTGTGGAATTTTAATTTTCAATGTAAATGTGGCTATGGAAAGGTACTGAAATTCATGAAAGGAAAGAAAAGTTAACTTAGAGAAGAGAAAGAGGAGGAGGCCTGATGGCCTGGTGGCCCATCTCAGCTGCAGACCTCATAATACAACTCCATGTGGAAGGAAAGCAGCAAATGGTTATGCCAACGCCTTCCCCAATGTTACGTGAGCGCAAGGCACAGCTACAGTGTCCTGTGGCTGCTGGTCCTAATTTCTGGTCTTGGGGACAGTCCCCTCATGGGGGGCCCTCCCACCTGGCCCAGGTGTTTGTGCCCAGGCCCATGTCATTCTGCAGCTGACCACCGGGGAGGGGGCGTAGTGGTGGCAAAGGCACCCAGCCTCCCCCGTTTACCTGGAGACTTATTCTATGCCTGTCTAACTTGCCTGGGCCAGGCCAGAAAAACCCTTAAAGCTTCGCCCGGCCTAAACTTGTGTGATTCTTAACACACCTGCGGTTAGACCCTGTTGCATTTAAGTGGTAGGTTTTTGTTGCCTTCTCTGGGTGTCTTCTGTGGCCCTACTCTCAAGGAGCTGGGGAGAAAGAAACACAAAATCAGCTGGTTCTCAACAACTGTCCAAGCACTTCTCAGCATTTTTAATGCTGTAAAGTGTCCTCTGATGGATGGGCAATGAGAGTTCCATCGATGGTGTGAGTTATCCTGGAAGTACACAAAGGGTTTCCCCAGAAGCCAGATGCTTTTGTGTGGCAAACTGCTTTTGGCTGAGATGAAGACTGACTGGGTCAAGGTTCCCGTCTATCAAATCTGGGAGTAGAACAAGCTTAAGTGATTATGGCAAGCAGGAGTTCAGGTTCACCAATGCAGAAGCAATTCTCTTCCAACAGAACAGAATCTTTTTTAAACACTAGATTTTTATATTGAAAAAGCAAAACATGTACATATGGCTTTAAAAATTCAAACTGTACCAATGAACATGGACTGAAAGCATGTCATGTTTTCCTTTAATCCCAGAGCTCTATAGTTTCCTGGTCTCCGGTTCAGCTAGCCAGAGGGGGAGCCCCAATGACTTAGGTCATCTTCCAGAAAGATGCTGTACTCATAAAAGCATACATGGGGACATACTGTCTGCACAGTTTCTCATCTTGCTTTTTAAAATATTAATCCTTGGGAATTCCTTGGTGGTCCAGTGGTTAGGACTCCACACTTTCACTGCCCAGGGCCCAGGTTCAATCCCTGGTCGGGGAACTAAGATCCCACAAGCCACGTGATGTGGCCAAAAAAAAAAAAAATAGTACTCTATTTTAGAGAATGTTCCATTTCGGCTCATTTAAACTCTACCTCATTCTTTCTAATGGCTGTATAGTATTCCATTATACAAATGTGTCATTATTTGCCGGTAATTACATTGAAGCCATTTCCCAAATTCTTAACGGAGAATCTAATTCTGATCCTCTAACCATACAACTTACCCAACTGAGTTAAAAATGTTTTTATCAGCTTACCATGTCTCTCTCCAGAGGCACACTTTGTCATTTGCTCATCCATCGAAATGCACATGCCATCTCATGAAGGATAGCATGCTAAGCACTATGATTTGTAGGCTAAAAGGACAGACTCCAGGGTCAGAACTGCCTGTGTGCCAATCTTGGTTCTGTTCGTTGCCCTCCGAGCAACCTTAGGCTAACTCACTCACCCTCTCTGTGCCTTAACTTTTCATCTCTTAAATGGGACATTAGTTAACAGTCCCTGCTTTATGGGATTGTTACTATCAAGTGAGATAATCAATGCTAATTACTTATCCCAGTGCCTGGAACAGAGTTGAAAAGCTGTGAGCAATCCTTATTAATGAGGCATTGGCTACGTAGTGAACAACAATACAAACGTGACTCAATATGCATCCGAAAGATTAGAGAGGATTTTTTTTCTCTTTGATTAATTATGGGAACTTAATATTAGTTGACACATACAGTGTGTAAGAAGTCTGCGTTGTTATGTGGGGTTTGCAAAGTGGGGAGCCTTCCCAGATAGTCCTTGCTGTGACTCCTTAAACGCCTATTGACCCCTCCCTTATCTCTCCCGAGATTGCCTTGCAGAATGCTGTCACCCATCCACATCTCTCATTAAAAAAGTGTCAAAAAAAAAAAAAAGTGTCATGTGGATACTTTGTTTCTTCCTCAGGGTTGTCCTCCTTCCTCTGTCTTTCTTCCCTTTTTGGAGAATGTGGGTGGGAAAGGGAAATTGGAGGTGGTGAGGGGATTTTTCTTATGTTCCTGGAAACTTTTCTTTCTCTCTCTCCTCTCTCTATTTTGTTTAATGCGCTTTAAAATATGATGGAAAATAAACATTCACGAGCCAACAGATAGCACCATTCTCTCTGCTTTGATCTTTCTAAGCCTATCTATGTATTTATATAATATGAAATACTTCCAAGTACATTGAAGGGGAGACCTTTGTCTTTAAAGATGATCAAAGAGCTTTCTCCGTTCTGCATTTACTCCTGATGTTCTGAGTCTGGGCTCAGCAGCCTCATAAAAGATGTATAAGAGAATATCTCATTGATCTCAAAGAAAAAGTTCCTACATCCAGGGAAAACCTTCATGAACTTCAGGGGTTCACATTTCCCATACATCACAGGATTTGAAATATTTACAGTACATGCATTTAAAAAAAATTGTGGCTTATGTATAACTATTCTCTCTCATGGCCCTCAGAGGGGGAGGATCAATCATTCCATCACCTTCCCCTAAAACTAACTAAGAATTCTTGGAAGTAAGTCATGGAATCTGTGAGAAGGAAGCTAAAATGCTAAACATGGATGCTTTTCAAAGAAGGATTTTAGTAGAAGAAAAATGCCCATCTTGTTAATGGGGTTCCATGATGTCGTACAGAGCAGGGACCCAGCAACGGCTTGCTGCTCAGGGTTCCTTCCACATTTATGATCTCTATCTCTTCCTGTCTGGGACACTTATTTATTTACTACTTCCTGCTGTGAGCTGGTGACCCTGTGGTATAATTTACCTTCCCAAGGAAATGAAGATTTTCTGGCTACTTTAATGGAAAACATTCCTGGATCTCTACTCTCCTATCCCCTGGCCACTAACTCTGTAATTTCAAGAATACAAGAGTCTGGGGTTGGGGGGAGCACTTGTGAAGGATAAAGCGAGGAGAAAGCAGGATTGGGTTGTGATGCTGATCTGACCCTTGTGAAGGGAAAGAGGAGAGCAAGCAGGGGAGGGTAGAGAGAGCCTCAGACTGTGAGCATTTTGCACATAGTCTTGGATAACATAATGGGGGGTGGTGGTGACAGGGGGCTTCAGAACAGATTGCCCATTAGAGGAGCCCTGCACTGGGCAGAAATGCTCCAGCCCCTGCTTGTTAACTTCCAGTTTGCAAAGGAAACCAGTGTGGGGCCTCTAAGAGCCCAGCAGTGGGCTGGACTCAGCTGCAGAGTACTTCATTTGGCCCAAGTAGTCATCTTTTGAAATCTGCCTGGGCATGCCGCAGTCTCCACCACTCCCAAATGTCTGACACCTGGCCTGCCTCCCTGACATATACAGGTTGCGCGGCTCCTACAACCATTTGAGTTTGCCGCTCCTGCCTATAGATGTCATTAACCCAGCTCCTTCTAAGTTTACGTGCATCTAGACTTTAGCAGATTAGAGTAGGAAATTGACTTGGACTCGGGGAGGCTGTGCACTGAATTGGCGATAGCAGAGTCCAACAGACTCGAGTTTGAATCCCCACTCTACTGACTGCTGCTGTGTGACCTTAACCTCTCCTAGTCTCGGGCACCGTAAAGCTCTAAAATGAGGCCAACACAGCAAATGAGCCCCCCCACCGCCAACCCCATCCAGCTCGAACACTCTGAGTTTCTGCAGCTTTGCTCTTTCAAGTGAACTGAAAAAAAGTGGAAAGTAAAGCAGGAAGGCAAGCCAGGCTCTTGGAGAGCCAGCATGGGGCAGTCACTGGGGAGCTGTGCCCACCCTCCTGGCCCAGAGAGGGGATGACCATCCTGGCAGTGGGAATGATGCAGAAGCCCAAAAAGAAGCTTCAGCAAGTGGCATTTCTACAGGCTCATCTAATGTGGTTCTGCTTAGAACTGTAGCTGCTGGCTCTTCACATCACTGCAGAAGACAAAGGATGAGAACCAAATCTGTCCCTCTGCATCTTACTTCCCCTGGTCCACAGCGCGCCTCTCTTCCCTTCTCTGGCAGTTACAGTCCTGCCCTTCTTCCAAGACTCACCTCAGGGTTGCCCGCAATCCCTCGCCAACTCCTCCTGGCAGCACTGCTAGAGCCAACTGCCACCCTCATCTGAGCCTCAGGCAACTCCCACCTGGACTGGACCACTGGCTTTGATGAGCCTGTTTGGCTTCACACTGGCTCCGCGGAATCCACTTTCCACCCAGCAATCAGAGATAAACATCAACCAATATGGAAACCAAGCCCCAGGTTTTTGTTTACTTCTCTCCAGACAACCTGGTCATCTTTCAGTTTCCCCGGCTCACAATGCACTTCGCATAGACACACAGATTCACTCCCTCCCTCCCTCACCCACTTCTCTTCCTCTGCCTGGATGATTTGTCCCCCTTTCTTGATCTGACTAACTTCTACTCACTCCCAGATTGCAATTTCCATGGCCCGTTTCTCAAGGGAACGTTCCCTAAGCCCTCATCCATCCCCACTTCCCAACTGCACTCATAATTCCTCATAAATTTCTGTATCTTCCTTCATTGCACTTAAGAGAAGTAGAAACCCTACGTTTATTTCTGATGTGACTGGAACGTGTCTCCTCTGCTAGGACGTACACCGGCATGAGATCAGGAACTGTTTTGTTCACCGCTCTATCTCTAGCAGAGTGCTGGGCATATAATCGATGCTCAATACAATTTTGATGTATGAATGATTGAATGAATGAATGAATGAATGAAGCTAGCTAATTACTCCCATGTCTCATTGCTGATTCAGTGTAGATTACAACATTGCATCTGGCCATTGTGTGAACGTCTCCCCAGAGAGGGAATCTCTTATTTGCCTTCGTTTCCCCAGTCTCCTTTCCCTTCTCCCAACTGTTGTATGAAGATGGGCATTTGGGGGAAATGTCCTTTTTGGAAATTGGTTAAGAAGGTTTCTTCCGTTGTACCTAGAACCTAACTGTCTTTGTGCCCAAAGAGAATAAAAATATAAACATATGCCCTCTTTCATCTCTTAAATATCTACATGAATGTTTCCAAATTATCACCCTGTTAAAAAATAACTTGGGAGTGGCCTCAGTGACAACTGCAGTTGTTATCAGGCTGCTTTGCAGCCCTCGTCAGTCCCTTCCATCTGTTGTCTGTAAAGTGTTTAGCGCAGTGCCGGGGCATGGGTTACGATGCCTGTTTGCTGCGGTTGCTATTTCTTGTTCTCCCCACACTGCCAGCCTGTCCGTAAAAGCCTGGGTTGCCCCAACTGGATTGTTTCTTGAACATGCCTAGAGGGTCATCATCTCCAAGTCCCGTGGATGCATGTGGCGTAGGAGCCCAGCTTCCAGCGTGTGGTCAGGGACATTCTCTTCAGGAGGTGACTCGAGCTGAGATCTGAAGGAGGATGAGTCATTCGTGCAGAGATCTGGCAGAAGAGTGTTCAGGGCAGGAGGACTAGCAAGGGCAAAGGTCCTGAGGTGGAAGCAACCTTAGTGCATCAGAGAAAAGTAAGAAAACGATGCAGCTGGAGGGAAATTAACGGCAGTAGTAGCGGCCCAGGAAGCCGATCAGGCAGGGCAATCTGGTAGGGAGTTTAGGTTTTGTTCTAAATGGGGTTCTAAGCAACTGGACATTTTTAAACAAGAGACCAAAAGTCTGATTTATGTGTATAAAATACCATTCTATGCAAATCAAAACTACAATGAGGTATCACTTCACACTGGTCAGAATGGCCATCATCAAAAAGTCTACAAATAATAAATGCTGGAGAGGGTGTGGAGAAAAGGGAACCCTTCTACGCTGTTGGTGGGAATGTAGATTGATGTAGTCACTATGGAAAACAGTATGTAGGTTCCTCAAAAAACTAAAAATAGTGCTACCATATGATCCACCAATCCCACTCCTGGGCATATATCTGGAGAAAACCATACTTTGAAAAGATACATGCACCACAATACTCACTGCAGCACTATTTACAAGAGCCAAGACATGGAAGCACCCTAAATGTCCATTGACAGAGGAATGGATAAAGAAGATGTGGTACATATATATTATACAGTGGAATATTACTCAGAGCCATAAAAAGAATGAAATAATGCCATTTGCAGCAACATGGATGGACCTAGGGATTATCATGCCAAGTGAAGTAAGCCAGACAGAGAAAGACAAATATCATACAAAATATCATTCTGGCTGGTGTCTAGAGACTGAATTGTAAGGGGAAGTGTGCAATAACGGATGTGAGGAGAAGGCTTAGAGTTCACGTGACCTCGGACAAGTCATTTGATCTCTCTGACCCTCCATTTCCTCATCTGTAATATGGGAATAAGAAAACCTAACTCTGAGGCAGTTGAAAATTAAGTGATATAATGGCTTCAGTGCCCCCAACACAAAACAAGTCCCCATTCAATATAGTCCACTGTTACCTACCTTTTCTGGGAGAGGAACTCCCCAAGATTTCTCACATTTTAAAAATTCTTTTATGACACAAATTATGATAGTCTTTGTTATTAAAACTCTTAAGACATTAATTGACTGCAGGAGATGTCTCTGGACCAATTATAATGAAATACTATTCTGAAGGGAATCATGTTATAGCAACATATTTAGGATTTTCCTTTGCTGGGACTTTACATCCTTTAAGATGTTGGCTGCTGCTCTGAAGGCTTCAGGCTGTAAGTGCAAAGTAAACTGTGTCTCCATTTTGGACAGCTGTGGGTGCCCGATGGGGTGAGTGATCACATAAGCCCATTGTTCTCTGGACAAGCATCCCCGCCTTTGGCAACAGACAAATCCACCAGCTAAGCTGATGCCAATCTGGACACTTCAAAGCAACTGCCATGTTGAAGCAACTGCTCTGTCTAAAGATACACACTATCTTATTTCTAGACAAGTGCAAGCACGTTTCAGATGATGGGCTTTTTCTTTTCAGACTATGTTAGATGTACTTCATGGGAATTGTGATGATGGGTTGGAGATTGTGTTTTGTTTTCCCATTTCTTCCCAGTGTGGGCAGTTAAAGTATCATTTTCATAAAGGTAAAATCATGACTCTCATGCGAATATAAAATGAACTCATGTCAAAGATTTTATTAAACTGAGTAATTAATGAAGGAACCAGAAAAAAAGTTAAAATCAGGTCAAAGAGCATTTGAGGATCTAGGTATCTGGAGACAATTCAATACAGGAATATTAGGATAGGATTGCAGGGCTAGACACAAATCTGGTTAAAATCCAACCAACGAGATAATAAGCCATTAACATTTCAGGTTATCTTTTCTTACTGAACAGAAGTTACTGGCTTCTTTAACTGGAAAAAAAAAATCCACAAGGTAGCAAGTAACTTTACTAAGTCTGGACCTTTAATCAATACCCTTTATAAGATTTTAAACCTCTCTTCCCTCTAAATGCTTCATCTCTGCTCGATTCTCCAAAGCTGAGCACCCATATTCATGTGAAACCAGCTCACAGCACATTGAAGGGACAGTACTAGAGTGGGCAGACTAGCCAGGCCTCGAGGTCCATCTTCTGGACATCTCAGGGGTCATTCTTACTGAAAGACGTCAAAGAGAGTGGCCAGAGAGTCAGAGAGCTTCCTTCTTCTTAGACAGAAATAGGAGCTCTCACCTTGGTGCTGTGCGTCTCTTTACCTTCCAAAGACTTGAACATAAGTCATCGCATCACTCATCCTTATCCACCCATTAACTCACCAAGTAGCCAGTGAGCACCTACTGTGTGCTGGAATCTGGGGGTACAGTAAGAGCAGGAAAGTGTGGTCCCTGCTCTCCTGGACCTTATGCTCTGCAGGGAGACAGATACCAAATAGATGATCGCCCACTTAATGAATTAAATACAAGGGTCATAAATCCTGATATGGAAAGGTGTTAAGAAAAAAAAATGGGGAGAACTAGCTTAGTCTGGAGGAATATGGGTAACAGGGCATCATCTTTCAAGGAAAGGACACTTTAAATTAATCTGGAAGGATGAGTGGGATTTCACGGGGAGCAGGGGGGGAAGGTGCTAACTGTTTTGCGTAGAGGGAACAGCTTGTGTGAAGCATTCGAGGACCCCAAAAGGGTGGCGCTCCTGAGTGGCTGGTGAGGAAGTGATGCCATGAGGCTGGACAGGAGAGCAGGGGCCTGGAAGGTTTGGCAGAGTTGGGGCTTCATCCGAAGGGTGCTGGGGAGCCATCGAAGGGCCGTAGGGTGAGGAATGACACGATCAAAATTTGTGTTCCTGGGAAGTCCAGCACTGGGAACAGTGCTGGTAAATACTCAGTAAACGTTGGCTGAATTCGTGAAGGAACACAGGGCTGACCCGAGGGAATGCTTCTCAGGATCCCTGGCTGTTAGCTCTAACTCAACTCTTTGCTTTCCAATTTAATCTCATAAACTCACTCAACCTCAGACAAGTAAGACTTCATACCATCCCTCTAGCTGGGGATCTGTGGTTCACCATGGATGAAAGAGAAAAGAAAATCTCCACAGGCAGCAATGACCCTCACTGTACACCAGCCCGTAACTCTTCAGGGCCCTTCTTCCTTCTTTGAAAAATGAGTTAACAGTGGAGATGCCCCAGGGAGGTAACGCCTTTCCCAAATTGCAAAAACATTTCAAGTTTTCTTGACAAAGATTTTAAAACGAATGTGGCATCCAACAAAGAGCTAATGCACAGGGTATGTTAGGGTGCAAGGAAATGGGCAGTTTCATTCAAGGGTCAGGGTGGGCAGATGTGGAAATGAGTCAGACCTCGCTGGAGGGCGGTGAGCAGCACGGAAGGGGGAGCCCTAATGATTTCCACCTGCAACGCCCCTCCCACAAATGTGTCTGTGGAAATAACAGGGGGAGTTGCAGATAGTTGGCTATCAAGGTAATCATTTCAGCATTGTTTGTAATCGCTAAAAACTGGAATTAGCTAAAATGTCCCCAAATCAGGAAGTTCGAGTATGGGTCATTCATACAATGGAAAACCATTCTGCTATGTAAAAGGATAGTGAAGAAAACTGTTTATAGGCCGAGGAAGATGTTCACAATCTATTTTTAAGTGGGGAAAAGCAGATTATAAAACTATGTATCACAGATTCTTATTATGTTTTTTTTAAACATCTTTATTGGAGTATAATTGCTTTACAGTGATGTGTTAGTTGCTGCTGTATAACAAAGTGAATCAGCTATATGTATACATATATCCCCATATCTCTTCCCTCTTGCGTCTCCCTCCCACCCTCCCTATCCCACCCCTCTAGGTGGTCACAAAGTACCGAGCTGGTCTCGCTGTGCTATGCGGCTGCTTCCCCCTAGCTATCTATTTTACATTCGGTAGTGTATATATGTCCATGCCACTCTCTCACTTCGTCCCAGCTTACCCTTGCCCCTCCCCGTGTCCTTAAGTCCATTCTCTACGTCTGCGTCTTTATTCCTGTCCTGCCCCTAGGTTAAAATATAATTGTTACTCTAAGTATGTATATGAACATGTAGGTTCAAGAAAAGGTCTGGAAAGACACAACCAAAGAAGTAACAGTAGTGACCTATGGTTGGTGGCACTGTAGGTGTTTTTGGTTTTTTCTGTTTTCTTATCATTATTTTGTATTCTTTCTTTTATGAACTTTCATCGCTTTTGTAGCAAGGAAAAAAAGGTTCATGTACAAAAATATGCATGATCTCCTAGGATCTCAGCTGCTGTAGATTTTATGGAGGATTTTCAGTGCCTATTTGCCTGCCAGGAGGATTTGATTCTACTTAGTCTTCTCAGATATACATTCATGTGTTTCCCCAAATCCGCAGACCTGACTGTGGGTTTAAGATGGTATTTTTCAGCAGTTGGCCATCCAATTCCATTTTTGTGACAGAAAAAAAAAACATTATTATGCAAAAAAAACCCCGCATCAGTTCTCAACCAATGTAATGGCAGGGTTGGTCATTTTTGCTTTATTTATAAACTGTATATATTAGGGACTAGTGGGTATAAAAAGTATAATTAACTAAATTTGATTTTTTTAAAAAGACAGCCGGAAGGATGAATACCAAAATGATGTAAATAGTTACCTCTGAGTGGTGGGATTGTACGTAATTTTCATTTTCTTCTTTTTGCTTCTCTACATTTCCTAATTTTTCTGTAATGCATTGATATAATAAGGGAAGGAGGCGATTACTTTAAAACCCACAGAAACAAGTTGCATTCATTTATTTACAGCAGAAAATTCCAGTAAGAAGGGGTTTTACCATTGCTGTCGTTACAACAGGTGGTTTTTCTTTTTTTGGAGGACTATGTGGCTTACAGAAAGAGCATGGGTCTGAGAATTAGGAGACTGCCCGTGTTTTGATCCTGGCTGTATAGACTAGTCACTCACCCCCTGCGTCTTTGTTTCATTGCACGTGAATAAATGAACATTGATGGAGCCTCGCCTATGGGCCTGGGTCCGTGCTTGATGCTGGGGAGAGAGCAGCAAATCGAGTGAGATCTGGTCCCAGAAGTCATGGAATTTCCAGTTCCAGTCAGGAGAAAAATAACAACCAGGCAAAGAGCAGTAGAATCATTTTGACACCTTACAGCCAAGTTTTACTGAGCACTTAGCAAATGCCAGGCACTGCTCAATGAGCTTTCTACACTTACCAACCCATTTAATTCTCACAATAACTCCATCAGGTAGATAGTACTATTATTCCCATTTTACAGACAAGGAAACTGAGGCCCAAAGAGAGTAGCTAATTTACTCAAGGGCACACAGCTAGGAAGTCACAGAGTCAGGATTTCAACCCAACTCTGTGCTAGGCTGCCCTCTACCATATAACTAGGGGGGGTCATAAATTAAATGAGGACCGTGAGAGGGGAGAGACTGGACCTGGTCTCAGGGTGGAAGTAATACTTCCCGGAGGATCTGACATTTCACCTGAGACCACGCCCCACACTCCCCAAGGATGGGTGGAAATAAATCAGGCAAACAGCAGGGACAAGGGCCTCTGGGGTCGAGGAAACAAGATAAATGAGCAGCTGTGACTGGGTGCTAAGCGAGCAGTATGGCTGCAGTGGTCATTGGCAATGATAATGACCGTGAATTCTTTCTCCCCTGCCCCCAGATGTTCTTGGCCAGGGCACTTTATGACAACCACCCCGACTGTGCCGATGAGCTGGCTTTCTGCAGGGGAGACATCCTGACCATTCTGGAACAAAATGTGCCGGAAAGCAAGGGCTGGTGGAAGTGTTTGCTTCACGGGAGGCAAGGCCTGGCCCCTGCCAACCGCCTTGAAATCCTCGTGGAGGCCCCCGCCGACAGGCCCTGTCCCCCTTTCCTGAGAGGCCCGGAAGATGCTTCCACCAGCTCCCAGGAGACCTATGAAGTGCCCACCCTGCTCAACCCCTCATCTCCAGGCCCTGTGTACGAGCAGATGAAGAGCTGGGTGGAGGGGCCTCTGCCTCCCACAGTCCAAGTCTATGAAGTCCCTGACCCACCTGCCAGCGCCAGAATCATCTGTGAAAAGACTCTATGCTTTCCAAAACAGGTAAGCCTGTTTCCAGACAGAAGAAATAGGTCAAGGGGTAGGTAGCACCCAGGGGCTTAACTACCCTTGAATCATGGGTGTCCATCAGGAGATCAAACGTACAAGATGGGAAGCAGATGGTTGGGGTGAGTGGGTGAGCTTGTGTTTGGTGTCCACTTTGGTTGTCATTAACACTCTGGGTACCCTGGCAGTTCCTGGCTCGCCAAGACACCCACACTTTGCAGGAAACTAAATGCTTAGTCAAGCTGTGTGTGAAAGCATCTCAACATTCATGGTGGTCTTTTTTTATACTAGGAACACTAGGATGGCTAGTGGTAAATGGAGGGGTTGAATTTCCATGGGTCAAAGGCAAGAAATCACTCATCAGATTTAAAATAGGTATTCCTTTCAATCCAGAAACTTTACTTCCAGAATTGCTGCAGAAATATACAAGAAGGCAGAAATAGATCTGGATGAGGGGGCCATAGCCACTATAGCATTATTTGTTATAGGGAAAAATCCAAGATGCCTAAATGTGTATTCTTGGGGTATTTGTTACATAAATTTTGGCATAACCCTATGATAAGCTACTATGCAGTTGTGAAAAAAAGATGAAGCAGTCCTATAAGGTATTTATAAGTGGGGAGAAAGAACCATTTAAATAAAAACCAACCTAACAAAGAAAAACTCAAAAAAAAAAATTGTGCGTGTATGTGTGCATTGAAAAGAATACACACCAACAGTGGTTACCCTTAGGAAGTGGAACTGGTTAAAGAGAAAGTGAAAGAAGGCATTAAGCAGGGACCTTTATTTTATTCGCTGCTGTGTCCCCAGCATCTGGGACCATGCCTGGCATGGAGTGGGTACTTGATAAATATTTGATGAACAAAGAGACTAGGAAGTTGATTTGTGCGTTATGTAGAGCATGTGTTACATTTGTAATTTTTTCAAATAACAATTTTTAAAAAACAGAGGAAAAGCGCTCAGTAAATGCAGAATGAAACTTTTTTTTTTTAAAAAAGGAAAGGAATTAAAAGAAGAGAAAAATAATGTACTGTTCTTCCCCAAGCCCTGGCCTTCATGAAGTGTTAAGAATGTAGAACAGATTTGCATGGTCTTCAGTCACTGCAGGCATTTCCTGCCATCACACACTTTGCTTTCAGCTCAGATGACACATCCCACCCGGCCCCAGCTCTGCATGGAAGTCCCAGCGAGGTCCGTGTCCAGGAAAGGCCACTCCTCCCATGTATGTGCGGGCCCCCACCCCCCAGCCCCCCCAAGCAACATCCCACCTACCATGCAGGCCTCCTCCACACTAGCTTCTTCAAACAAGAAGGTGTTGATTCCTTAAGAGATTTTGAGTACTTCAGATTTCCTAGCTCCCCAGGGCTGCCAGGCAGAGAACCAGCTGTTACACACAACAGCTGCCACTCGTAGGCACTGGCTGCAAACACCAGAAGGAGGCAGCTGAGTCTCCAGCAGCCATCCGTGAGGTGGACCCCAAGTCACTTTTCGGGAACAACTGGCCCAGATCTAGGCCTGGCACACTCAGCTGTCATCTGAGCAGCTGACCTGGTGCTGGCTTCTCTGAGAACAACAAGTGGCCTGGGCTGAAGTTAACTGAGTTGCTTTTCAAAGCCACTAAAAGAAACAAACAAAAAAAAAATCAAAGGCCCCCTAAAAGGACAGCAGCTACAATGTCCACTGTTCCCCGGGGTTCCCAAACCCCCAGCACAGTGCCAGGCTCCTGCAAGGTGCTCTGTAAACATTTACGGAATGAATGAAACGACCAGATCCAACCTAAGGCTTCACAACTGTGGACTCACTGTCAACTTCTAGACTGACAATGGTATGAAAGGAGAGATGAGTTTACCATCCTAACTCAGAAAAGGGCCAGGGCATTAGCTGTAACATTTGTCCTTGACATGAAGCGTGGAGCTCTCACTGGTGCAGGCTGCGGCCGTGGACAGAAGCCACGGCTGCCAAAGGGGAATCTAGAGGCGAGGGACCCCTCACCACTCAAGCAGGTCTTGCTGTGGCCCCAGTGAAACACCTGGGGCACTTTCCTGCCTCTCATTCCTGCTTAAGTTCCCTCCATCGCTGCCCTGTCTATATTTTTGCTCCCTCCCGCCTCCCTTTTTTATTGCCTTCTCTGTGCTGTGGGGTCTTTTAAAGCAAGAGATGCCATCTGTGGCTTAGAAATCAGGAGTCCAGGTTCACTTGGCTTTTGGGGCAGCCACAGCTATGCTGGGTGATTGGAGACATCCCAGCACCCCTCTGTACTTCTCTTTCTTGCTCTGTATCAAGAGAGGGTGGGGCTCCATCGTTTCTAAGTTCACCTCAAGTTGTATCTTTTGGTGATTCTGAATAATTTTGCTTCTTCCTCTACTACAAGAAGGAAGGAGCTGGAAGAATGCAAGATGATAATCAGTTAAGAATCTTCTGATTCACAGAAAAGGCAGACATCTTCTCCCCGTTCGGGTAATCTAGCGGTGAGCCTTGAGTCTGAGACTGCCGAGAAAATATTACATTCTGAGCAGAAGCAGACATTGGTAAAACCAAGCACGGCCAGCCACTAGCTTTGAGCTTTTTTCCGATGGGCAGTTCACAGGGTTGGCACACGGCCCGGGGGACCCATTTCAGAGATTCCCCGGGTTGAGTATCTCTAGATTAAGGTTGGCCAAAAATTAAAAACCAAGAAGGTGGAAATATGTCACTTGTCTCAAGTTGTCCTAATAAGGGAGTCTCCGTCTTTCTAGCTGGAAGAGACCTGTGTAGGTAAGAACAACTCTTCGCTTTACAAATGAGGAAATTGATTCCCAGGGAGGTGAAAGGCCCATCCAGGGTAACAACCTGATGAATACCAGAGACCAAAATTTCTTTGTTGTGTCTGTCTCTGTCTACACCCTTGGGCTGCCAACACCCAAGGCAGAGCCCTTGGCCTGCCCTTGATCTTGTTCACCTGGCTCTGTGGCTGACGCTATCTATTTTGTTTTATTGAAGTTTAACCTATAGATCCTAAGGGTACATAGTTCAGTCGCTAGTATCCGGATCTAGAAAAAGAACAAAACTAGCATCCCAGAAGCCCCCTCCCACCTCTCCCAGCCACTTCCCCCCAGGGTAACCACTATCTTGAGCTTTGTTTTACTTTTTATTCCAACTTCCTTAATATAACATGCCGGCCTCTCTTAAAAAAATAATAAAATAAAGTGGCCATACAAAGAAGGTATTTGATTTTGGTTTAAATTCAGAGAGGGTAATCTTTTGTATTTCAAGTAAAAAGGTTAGATTTCCTGATGAAATTGCTTTTAGACCCTCTAGTTCTTGAACTGGAGTTTCCTTCTGTCCTCCAAACCTTTCAAAACCACGTTTCTCAAAACAGGTTCCTTAACTGATTGCCATCTACATTTTCCAAGAAACACTGGGTATTTTTGAACTGACTTCTTTCCACCTAAAATTCCAAACACAGGAAAGTCCCCTTGTAGTCTGTAGGTTGTCTCTTGGGCAAGTGTGACCCACAAAGTCAGCTGCATAAATAAAATGGACCTGTGGTGATTGGAGAGTGGTAGGCAGTGGAACCGCATTTGGACAGGCTCTGTGGTGGGAGAGAGCTCGGTGTGTTCCAGTAAGGAGGGGGGTGGGCCGGGAGGAAGGAAGGTGATGGCTGACAGCTGGGGACACACCATGCATAGTCCCTGGGGTTGGGCAGGGCATGGCCTGCAAGGAGCTTGGAATTAACCCAGAGCGTAATGGGGAACCAGTGCTGAGTTTGTCCTAGACAGATCAGCCGAAGACCAGCAGGGACCAAGTCCGGTTTACTAACCGGCGGCAGTGAAGGGATCACAGAGCGGAGGATCAGGCAGCACCTGTAAGGCCCCCCTGCCTGCCTCATTCACGGCTGCATCCTCAGCATCATTAGACAAACGTTAATAACCCAGCATTGGAATCACAGCCTGGGATCCCTAGAGAACATCAGAATCACCCGGGAAACTTGATGATGCTGCAGTTTTTCAGTTTCTCCGTCAAGACTCAGAAATTCCGTACAACGGACTCGGAGCCCAGGAATCTGCATTCCAACCTGCTTCCCAGGTAAGGCTGATGCAGGCAGCTATGGGCCAGCATGTGAGGAAGACTGCCCTCCACCATGGACCTCCCCAACAGCGTCCCGCTGTTCCCAGTCTCAGAGCGAAGGGCCTCCAGTTAGAGGTGCCCAGAGAACGTCCCAGTGTGTCAGAGCTGCCTTTGCTGTCTCATGACCCGTGGACTCAGCGGTGACATTTCTTTCCCTCCACTCTTCTTTTTCTCCCCAAGGCCCTCTTCACAATTCCCAGACCTGCTCGGACCTCGTTGCCAGCTCTGCCTTGCCAGGTGTATGATGTGCCCACCCAGAGCCGGTGCCTCCCAGCCCTAAAGGTGAACCTCAGCCGTGGCCCTGATCTTCCCACACCTCTCCATCCATCGTGGGGTCTCAGGGTCATGCAGACCCTGCATTTCAGCTTTACCACTGAGATATCTCCTGGAGCATCAGTCCTGACTCCAAAGGACACATCACCACTCAGAAACCAGCTTTGTGCCCAGGGAGCCCAGACCTGCTCAGGAGAACATTACTACTATTTGAATTCTGAATATTTAAAATTTTTTTACTTTTCATTTGTAATAGATACTTTATATCCACGCATATGTACACGCACAAACATACACATACACATATCTGCACTTTTTTTTTTTTTTTTTCAGTTTCCAAAACACTCTTATTTTGGCAGGCGCGATCTTAGTTCCCCTGCAGTGGGAGTGCGGAGTCGTTTTTTTTTTTTTTTTAATAGATCTTTATTGGAGTATAATTGCTTCACAATACTGTGTTAGTTCTGTTGTACAACAAAGTGAATCAGCCATATGCATACATATGTCCCCATATCCCCTCCCTCTAGAGCCTCCCTCCCACCCTCCCTATCCCACCCCTCTAGGTCATCACAAAGCACCGAGCTGATCTCCCTGTGCTATGCTGCTGCTTCCCACTAGCTATCTATTTTACATTCAGTAGTGTATATATGTCACTGCTACTCTCACTTCGCCCCAGCTTCGCCCTCCCACCCCGTGTCCTCAAGTCCATCCTCTATATCTACATCTTTATTCCTGCCCTGTAACTAGGTTCATCAGTACCATTTTTTTTTTTAAGGGTCCATATATATGTGTTAGCATACGGTATTTGCTTTTCTCTTTCTGACTTATTTCACTCTGTATGACAGACTCTAGGTCCAGCCACCTCACTACAAGTAACTCAATTTCATTTCTTTTTATGGCTGAGTAATATTCCATTGTATATATGTGCCACATCTTCTTTATCCATTCATCTGTTGATGGACATTTAGGTTGCTTCCATGTCCTGGCTATTGTAAATAGTGCTGCAATGAACATTGTGGTACGTGTCTCTTTTTGAATTATGGTTTTCTCAGGGTATATGCCCAGTAGTGGGATTGCTGGGTCGTATGGTAGTTCTATTTTTAGTTTTGTAAGGAACCTCCATATTGTTTTCCATAGTGGCTGTATTAATTTACATTCCCACCAACAGTGCAGGAGGGTTCCCTTTTCACCACACTCTTTCCAGCATTTATTGTTTCTAGATTTTTTGATAATGGCCATTTTGACCGGCGTGAGGTGATACCTCATTGTAGTTTTGATTTGCATTTCTCTAATAATTAGTGATGTTGAGCATCTTTCCATGTGTCTCTTGGCCATCTGTATGTCTTCCTTGGTGAAAAGTCTATTTAGGTCTTCCACCCATTTTTTAACTGGATTGTTTGTCTTTTTGATATTGAGCTCCATGAGCTATTTGTATATTTTGGAGATTAATCCTTTGTCTGTTGTTTCATTTGCAAATATTTTCTCCCGTTCTGAGGGTTGTCTTTTTGTCTTGTTTAAGGTTTCCTTCGCTGTGCAAAAGTTTTTAAGCTTAATTAAGTCCCATTTGTTTATTTCTGTTTTTCTTTCTGTGACTCTAGGAGGTAGGTCAAAAAAGATCTTGCTGTGGTTTATGTCAAAGAGTGTTTTTCCTATGTTTTCCTCTAAGAGTTTTATAGTGTCTGGTCTTACATTTAAGTCTTTAATCCATTTGGAGTTTATTTTTGTGTGTGGTGTTAGGGAGTGTTCTAATTTCATTCTCTTACACACAGCTGTCCAGTTTTCCCAGCACCACTTATTGAAGAGGCTGTCTTTTCTCCATGGTATGTTCTTGCCTCCTTTGTCATAAATTAGGTGCCCATAGGTGCGTGGGTTTATCTCTGGGCATTCTATCTTGTACCATTGATCTATATTTCTGTTTTGTGCCAGTACCATACTGTCTTGATTACTGTAGCTTTGTGGTATAGTTTGAGGTCAGGGAGCCCGATCCCTCCAACTACATTTTTCTTTCTCAAGATTGCTTTGGCTATTCGGGGTCTTTTGTGTTTCCATACGAATTGTAAAATTTTTTGTTCTAATTCTGTGAAGAATGCCATTGGTAGTTTGATAGGGATTGCATTGAATCTGTAGATTGCTTTGGGTAGTATAGTCATTTTCACAATATTGATTCTTCCAATCCAAGAACATAGTATATTTCTCTATCTGTTTATGTCATCTTTGATTTCATTCATCAGTGTTTTGGGTTTTTTTTTAATTTATTTATTTTTGGCTGCATTGGGTCTTCGTTGCTGCGCGCGGGCTTCTCATTGCAGTGGCTTCTCTTGTTGCGGAGCACGGGCCCTAGAGTGCGCGGGCTTCAGTAATTGTGGCATGCGGGCTCAGTAGTTGTGGCTCGCAGGCTCTAGAGCGCAGACTCAGTAGTTGTGGCTCACGGGCTTAGTTGCTCCGCAGTATGTGGGATCTTCCCAGACCAGGGATCAAACCCGGGTCCCCTGCATTGGCAGGTGGATTCTTAACCACTGTGCCACCAGGGAAGACCCTCATCAGTGTTTTATAGTTGTCTGAGTACAAGTCTTTCACCTCCTTTGGCAGGTTTATTCCAAGGTATTTTATTCTTTTTGTTGCAATAGTAAATGGCAGTGTTTCCATAATTTCTCCTTCTGATTTTTCATTGTTGGTGTATAGGAATGCCAGAGATTTCTGTGCATTAATTTTGTATCCTGAAACCTTACCAAATTCATTGATTAGTTCTAGTAGTTTTCTGGTGGCATCTTTAGGATTTTCTATGTATAGTATCATGTCATCTGCAAACAGTGACAGTTTTACTTCTTCTTTTCCAATTTGTATTCCTTTTATTTCTTTTTCTTCTCTGATTGCTGTGGCTAGGACTTCCAAAACTATGTTGAATAAGAGTGGCAAGAGTAGACATGCTTGTCTTTTTCCTGATCTTAGTGGAAATGTTTTCAGTTTTTCACCTTTGAGTATGATGCTTGCTCTGGGTTTGTCATATATGGCCTTTATTATGTTGAGATAGGTTCCCTCTATGCCCATTTTCTGGAGAGTTTTTAACATGAATGGGTGTTGAATTTTGTCGAAAGCTTTTTCTGCATCTATTGAGATGATCATATGGTTTCTATTCCTTAATTTGTTAATGTGGTGTATCACATTGATTGATTTGCGTTATTGAAGAATCCTTGCATCCCTGGGATAAATCCCACTTGATCATGGTGTATGATCCTTTTACTGTTTTGTTGGATTCTGCTTGCTAGTATTTTGTTCAGGATTTTTGCATCTATGTTCATCAGTGATGTTGGTCTATAATTTTCTTTTTTTGTGATATCTTTTTCTGGTTTTGGTATCAGGGTGATGTTGGCTTCATAGAATGAATTTGAGAGTGTTTCTCCCTCTGCAATTTTTTGGAAGAGTTTGAGAAGGATCGGTGTTAGCTCTTCTCTAAATGTTTGATAGAATTCACTTGTGAAGCCATCTGATCCAGGACTTTTGTTTGTTGGAAGATTTTTAATTACGGTTTCAATTTCATTGCTTGTGATTGGTCTATTCATATTTTCTATTTCTTCCTGGTTCGGTCTTGGAAGGTTATACCTTTCTAAGACTTTGTCCATTTCTTCCAGTTTGTCCATTTTATTGGCAAAGAGTTGATTGTAGTAGTCTCTTATGATACTTTGTATTTCTGCGGTGTCCGTTGTAACTTCTCCTTTTTCATTTCTGATTTTATTGATTTGCATCCTCTCCCTTTTTTTCTTGATGAGTCTGGCTAAGGGTTTATCAATTTTGTTTATCTTCTCAAAGAACAAGCTTTTAGTTTTATTGATCTTTGCTAGTGTTTTCTTCATTTCTATTTCATTTATTTCCTCTCTGATCTTTATGATTTCTTTCCTCCTACTGACTTCGGGGTTTTTTTGTTCTTCTTTCTCTAGTTGTTTGAACTGTAGGGTTAGATTGTTTATTTGAGACTTTTCTTGTTTCTTGAGGTGAGGTTGAACTGCTATAAACTTCCCTCTTAGAACTGCTTTTGCTGCATCCCATAGGTTTTGGGTCATCGTGTTTTTGTTGTCAGTTGTTTCTATGTATTTTTAAATTTCTTCTTTGATTTTTTCAGTGATCTCTTGGTTATTTAGTAGTACACTGTTTAGCCTCCATGTATTTGTGTTTTTTATAGTTTTTTTTTCCTTTAATTGATTTCCAATCTCATAGCATTGTGTTCAGAAAAGATGCTTGATATGATTTCAATTTTCTTAAATTTTCCGAGGCTTGATTTGTGACCCAAGATGTGATCTATCCTGGAGAATGTTGCATGTGCACTTGAGAAGAAAGTGTATTCTGCCACTTTTGGGTGGAATGTTCTATAAATATCAATTAAATCTATCTGGTGTATTGTGTCATTTAAAGCTTGTGTTTTGTTATTTATTTTCTATTTGAATGATCGGTCCATTGGTGTAAGTGGGGTGTTAAAGTTTCCTACTCTTATTATGTTACTGTCGATTTCTCCTTTCATGGTTGTTAGCATTCGCCTTATGTATTGAGGTGCTCCTTTGTTGGGTGCGTAAACATTTATAATTGTTATATCTTCTTCTTGGATTGATCCCTTGAAGTAGTGTCTCTCCTTATCTCTTGTAACAGTCTTTATTTTAAAGTCTATTTTATCTGAGTATTGCTACTCCAGGTTTCTTTTGATTTCCATTTGCATAGAATATCTTTTTCCATTCCTTCACTTTCAGTCTGTATGTGTCCCTAGGTCTGAAGTGGGTCTCTTGTAGACAGCATATAGATGGGTCTTGTTTTGATATCCCTTCAGCCAGTCTGTGTCTTTTGGTTGGAGCATTTAATCCATTCACGTTTAAGGTAATTATCAATATGTATGTTCCTATTACCATTTTCTTAATTGTTTTGGGTTTGTTTTTGTGGGTTTTTTTCTTCTCTTGTGTTTCCCGCCTAGAGAAGTTTCTTTAGCATTTGTTGTAAAGCTGTTTTGGTGGTGCTGAATTCTCTTAGCTTCTGCTTGTCTGAAAAGCTTTTGACTTCTCCATCGAATCTGAATGAGATCCTTGCTGGGTAGAGTAATCTTGGTTGTAGGTTTTTCTGTTTCATCACTTTAAGTATATCCTGCCACTCCCTTCTGGCCTGCAGAGTTTCTGCTGAAAAATCAGCTGATAACCTTATGGGGATTCCTTTGTGTGTTATGTTTTGTTTTTCCCTTGCTGCTTTTAATGTTTTTTCTTTGAATTTAACATTTGTTAGTTTGATTAATATGTGTCTTGGTCTGTTTCTCCTAGGGTTTATCCTGTATGGGACTCTCTGTGCTTCCTGGACTTGGGTGACTATTTCATTTCCCATGTTAGGGAGGTTTTCCACTATAATCTCTTCAAATATTTTCTCAGCCCTTTTCTTTTTCTCCTCTTTTTCTGGGACCCCTATAATTTGAATGTTGGTGTGTTTAGTGTCGTCCCAGAGGTCTCTGGGATTGTCTTCAATTCTTTTCATTCTTTTTTCTTTATTCTGCTCCTCGGCAGTTATTTCCACCATTTTGCCTTCCAGCTCACTTATTCGTTCTTCTGCCTCAGTTATTCTGTTATTGATTCCTTCTAGTGTATTTTTCATTTCAGTTATTGTGTTGTTCATCTCTGTTTGTTCTTTAGTTCTTCTAGATCTTTGTTAAACATTTCTTGTATTTTCTCAATCCATGCCTCCATTCTATTTCCAAGATTCTGGATCATCTTTACTATTATTACTCGGAATTCTTTTTCAGGTAGATTGCCTATTTCCTCTTCATTTATTTGGTCTTGTAGGTTTTTACGTTGCTCCTTCATCTGTGACATATTTTTTTGCCGTCTCATTTAAAAAATTTTTTTTTAATTTTTTATGAGTGGGATTGTGTTCCTTTCTTACTGGTTGTTTGGCCTGAGGCTTCCAACACTGGAGTTTGTAGGCTGTTGGGTAGAGCTGGATCTTGGTGCTGAGATGAGGACCTCCGTGAGACTTTACTCAGATGAATATTTCCTGGGGTCTGAGGTTCTCTGTTAGTCCAGTGGTTCGGACTTGGAGCTGCCACCGCAGGAGCTTCTGCCCCACCCCCAGTTCGTGAATCAAGATCCCACAAGCCACATGGGGTGGCAAAAAAAAAAAAAAAAAAGAACAATAACATAGTAAAAAATAAAATTAGACTAGGAAACTAACAGATATGTTAGAAAGAACATAAAAATAAAAATATAGATGAATCAGCAACTGGAAGGTACATCAGTACCACAATAGTAAAAAAGAGGAGGAGGGAAAAGAAAAAAAAAAAAAGGAAAGCAAAAAAGAAAAAAAAGTGGGGGGGGAAGGCCTTGTCTGTAGAGGGCGGGGCCTAAGCAAGGGTGGGGTTTGGGTGGTGGGCGGGGCATATGCTGAGGACCCACAGGGCTGGAAAAGGCCCTGGGGCCGTGGGGGGTGGGGCTTAGGCTTAAGGAACAGAAGGGGTCCAGGCGTGCCCCCCACCCCTGGTCTCAGAGGGCGGGGGACCTCACCTGGGAGCCCAGCAGGCTTCCTGGGCTCGAGTAGGTGGGGCAATTGCCCTCTGCTCCTCTCCCTCTCCTCCCGGAGGACCCCTCCCGCCTGCCTCTCCTGATCTCCCCGGCCTCCCTCCTCTGCCCCCAGGACCCACGCGGCCTGGAGGGGGCTTTGGTGGGGGGCTACCAGCCTGGGAGCTCAGCAGGCTCCCCAGCCCCAGTGGGTGGGGCAATCGCTGTTCATTCCCCTCCCGCTCTTCCTGGAGAGTCCCTCCCGCCTGCCTCTCCTGATCTCCCCAGCCTCAGGGGCACCAGTCCTGTCTGGCCCCCATTTCTTCTCCCCCCCTCAGTCCCCCCATGTCCTACCAGTTCACTTGGGGGTTCCTCCCATCTCCTTGGGAATCAGGGTCCCACACCAGCAGCCGGCAGGCGCCCTAGTTGTGGGGAGACGCTAACTTGGTGTCTTCCCACACTGCCATCTTGACTCCGCCCCCCTGCACTTTTTAAAAGTAATAATATCATGAAGGATATGCATCTTTTTTTTTTGTTTTTGGGCTGCGCTGGGTCTTCGTTGCTGCACGCAGGCCTTCTCTAGTTGCGGTGAGCGGGGGCTTCTCTTGTCGCGGAGCATGGGCTCTAGGCACGTGGGCTTCAGTAGTTGCAGCACGCGGGCTCATTAGTTGTGGCACACATGCCCTAGAGCGTGTGGGCTTCAGTAGTTGTGGCGCAGGGGCTTAGCTGCTCCGTGGCATGTGGGATCTTCCTGGACCAGGGCTCGAACCCGTGTCCCCTGCACTGGCGGGTGGATTCTTAGCCATTGCGCCACCAGGGAAGTCCCACATCACAGTCTTAACATTATCATTGGTTATCTTAACATTGATTATCTCTGGGGGAGGAAATTTTAGGTTTTGGGGTTTTTTTAAACTTATTTGAATGTTACTGGTACATCACTTCTGTAAGACATGCTTCGTGTAATCAGAAAACAACTTCACTCACTTCTTAGCCCATCAAAATTGCCCCGAGGCTGTGTTCTCCCCTGCCCATCAGTGCACATGGGAATGGCCTGGGTGCTTCACCCACGCCTGCTTCCTGGAACCACACCCAGAGGTGCTGATGTTTGAGGTCTGGGTGGGCCCCGGGCAGCAGTAATTTTAAAGCTCCCAGATGGTTCTGGAGCACAGCCAGGGCTAAAGGCCACAGCTCTAGTCTAAGTAAAAATTCAGGCCTGCTCTGTGACTTCCTGGTCACTCACAGGTAATAAGAAGTCTCAATGGAGGAATTTAATGTTCAGTGCAGGCAATACCCAAAGTTCCTACTATATTTAAAGCGAAAGCTCCTGCTCTCTCAGCATGTTTGCAGGGCCTGGGCTCCTGCTGCAGGGACGGAGGGCTGGCTGGATTCTCTGCTAGTTCCCTACCTCGGGTTCCTTCTCACTGGGTGACCTCAGGCTCCTGCGGGGCTGAGGGGAAGCAGGGGGGGAGGGCAGAGGTGGAAAGGTCCCACATGCCTCGTTATGTGGGAGGGATGTCGCAGTGTTACCCCATGGAGGTAGTGAGCACTGCAGGCTGACTCTTTCTCTTCGGGGACATTTCTGCAAGTGCCAACCCCTCCCCGCCTCCCCCAATTGCCGGGTATCTCTCTCTCTCGCTCTCTTTTTTTTGGCTGCGTGGCTTGTGAGATCTTAGTTCCCAACCAGGGATTGAACCTGGGCTCTCAGCAGTGAGAGTCTGGAGTCCTAATCACTGGACCACCAGGGAAGTCCCATGCTGGGTATCTGTTACCTGCAAGTTGCACAGGGTGGGCAGATGCTTCTCCTCTGGCCGGTGGCTGAAGATTCCTCCCTGAGCTCCAGGCAGCCGGTCATCTCCAGCCTCACCCTCCTGAGATGCTCTCACCCTCTCGGCCTGGACCCTGCTCCAGCTCCCATGCAGCCCACGTCTGGTCCACAGAGAACGCACGGGCTCCCTCAGCCACAATGGACCCCAGGGCCAGGACGGGGGGGCGGGCGGGGAATGGAGAATGGGGCACTTTCTCCCCCAAAGTTTTAAACAAAGACACATTTGCAAGACTCACTTCACTTGCCTTGCCCTCGTCCCGGCCCTGTGGATCATTTCTTTATTCAAAATGTTGATATTTTGTTCATCACGGTTTTTTCACATCAATTGCGATTTTAAAGTGTATTGCATTAAAATATTATTTACCTTAGACACTGAGTTTGTTGGTGCACCTTTAAATGTTATGCCAAGGCAGGGGCTTCCCTTTGCTCCCCCTGGTCCCCGCCCTGAGAACAGACCCCCTCAGCCCAGCCACCGCCCTGTACTTTGTCAGAAGATTCTCACCTTTAACTTTTCTCAAGCAGAGTTAGACACTGTGCACTCTGACCCCAAGCTCAGGTGGCACAGCTCAAATCTCGGAAGGTCCCGTGGGGGACTTTCCACTTTGCTTGAAGGGAGTGAAAAGCATGCTTTCCTCCCCCCACTGAGAAAGGGACAGCAGGACACTCACAGCCCAACTCGCTCCAAAGAAACCCCCTCTCCAAATTCCAGCTTTTCCTCTCTTTCTTTGCAAAACCTGTTTTGGTGCTCTCTCACCTCGCTTTGGAATATGGAACCTATTTTTCTTATCCTGAAATATGTATTTCCTAATTGTTGCACCAAAAAAAAGCCTATTATCTGTAGAGGCGCCATGTCTTTTGCTCATTACTGGGTGTATATATGTCATATGGTTCAGTGTCTAGTCGTTAGTAGGCACTCAGTAAATATTTGCAGGATGAATACATGAGTTACAAGCACAGGAAAATTCTACTGAGAAAAACAAGAAAGGTAAAAGACATAGTAAGTCCCAATCTTATATTTATTCTTCTTTAATTCAATCTTAAGGTGAACTAACAGGAGGAAATGAACTACCGTTTTTAACTGCAACTGCAGCTAATTCTCTCTGTAGTTTGTCCCCACCTTCAATCGAGAAGTCGCCTTTTCTAAAGCACAGAGTCCATTGTTGAAAATATACCCAGTAGAGCAGACACTTCCACCATAAAAGCATCATGACTGAAATCCCCCAGGTCTTCAGTGATTTGTGTTTTCATTTGGAAAAAAAAAAAAGAAACACTGGAGTGGAGAGAGTTTGTGATGTGCAGCCATCAGGAGGGAAAAATTCAAGTTGTCCTTCTTTGTGGTCTTTCCCCAGGAGCCAGGGAAGCAGCAACAGCTATATGACATCCCCCCCAGACCCCAAAAAGCAGCACTTGGTCCCCCTGCCAGCCAACCAAACGTAAGTATGACGGGCGCTGATATCCGATGCTATGCAAACCTGAACGGCCTCTGGGAAATGTTGTTTGCTTGGTCAAAATTAGGAATGCAAATCCCTCATAGCAGAACTTACTTTACTGGAGGCAAAACTTGTAGCTGCAGTGGTGTTCAGGAACAGAACAAGCTATGTGGTTTAGATACATCCTTTGACTTCCATATGCCTCCGTTTCTTATCACAAACTTATGTGAGAATTGACATAATCCCTGCAAAGGACCTAGTGCAGTGCTTGGCACAGAGCAAGAGCTCAGTAGACTTTATTTTATTTTATTTTATTTATTTATTTTAATTAATTAATTAATTTATTTATTTATGGCTGCGTTGGGTCTTTATTGCTGCGGGCGGGCTTTCTCTAATTGTGCTGAGCGGGGGCTACTCTTCGCTGCAGTGAGCGGGCTTCTCACTGCGGTGGCTTCTCTTGTTGTGGAGCACGGGCCCTAGGTGCGCGGGCTTCAGTAGTTGCGGCTCGCAGGCTCTAGAGCGCAGGCTCAGTAGTTGTGGCGCACCAGCTTTGTTGCTCCGCGGCATGTGGGATCTTCCCGGACCAGGGCTCAAACCTGTGTCCCCTGCATTGGCAGGCGAATTCTTAACCACTGCACCACCAGGGAAGTCCCATGAGCCCAGTAGACTTTAGATAAATGCTTCTTCTTATTGTATACCTTGGAGACATGTTGCATCAAGGTAGGTTTTTATTTGTATAAAGGGGAGGTGCCTTAATTTGAAATCTGTAATCCGTGTTCATCGTTGGATTCTGTCACATGTATAAATAAATATACCTATGCCCAAGGTGGCAACTCAGCAGTGTCACGAGGGATGCATAGGAGTTTGTTAGACGGAAAGCAAGGGGTTGGGAAGACATTTAGAGCAGAGGAAACAGTTTGGGCAAAGTTAAATATAGTGGTTCAAGAGGGCATTCTGTGTTCAGGGGAGGGTAAACAGCAAGAGTAGCTGGACCTTTAAGGAGGGTGGTGGCAGAAGCAGAGAGCAAGGAGGCTCAAAAGGAGGTTGGAGCCCGACTGTGAAGGGCTTGAGTGATAACAGCAGTAGGGAGCCACAGAAGAAGCTTGAGTAGGGGAGTGTCGATCAGATTTTTAAGAAGCACAGTGCCCAGCAGTTGGTGGGTCCTCAGTATAATACACATGTGTCACCTGCGTCGCTCATACTGTCTTTTTTTTGCTCCTAAACTGGGTGACTTTGTGTGGTTTTTCACAGGGGCAGAGTGTTCCCCTGATGTCAAGCATTGCCTTAAGGAGAGGCAGCTGCAACACGTTGCCAAGCCCTCAGAAATCCGAATGGATTTATGACACGCCAGTGTCTCCGGAAAAGGCTGATGTAAGAAACTCATCTCTAAGCAGCTTTGTGGAAAAATCGGGGCACCGTGCTCTCCCCAGGTACATGTCCAGTTTTCACAGCCCTCAGAACAGCAGAGCAACGACCCTCAGTCCACACCCGCGGAAAAATGTGCCCATGCAGAAAAAACTCAGCCTTCCAGAGATTCCTTCTTATAGCTTTCCACCAGCCAGGGATGCATTCCCTTTGGATGAAGGTGCCAGCTACCAGGTCCCTTCAAGCTTTCTGATCTCCCGAGTGGAACAGCAGAACACCAAGCTGAACATTTACGATGTCCCTAAAGCGACGCCAAGTGTCCCCCAGGCTGGGAAAGAGCTGGCAAAAGCCGATGGGCCTTCAGATAATTCCATGGACCATAATTCCTCGTGGTTCTCCGGACGGGCAGCATCGCTGTCTCCTGAACCAGACAGCCTATCCGTTTCCAGCTCTGGCAGCAGAGCCAGCGTCCTTTCCTCCTCCTCCTCCACGTCCAGCCACTCTTCTAGCTCCTTCTCGGAGGAGTCAGCCAGAGAGCTCCCCTTGGACCTGGACTTGGCCAAAGAGACAGCCACAGCTCTGCAGCACAAGGTGGACCGCTCTGTCGCGGGCCTGATGCTCTTTGTCAGCAGGCGGTGGAGGTTCAGAGACTACCTGGAGGCCAATGTCCACGCGATCCGCAGGGCTGCCGACTGCGTAGAGGAATCCTTGAGAGAATTTCTGGATTTCGCCTGCGGCGTCCGTGGGACCGCCTGTAACCTCACCGACAGTAAACTTCAGGCCAAAATTAGGGATCAGCTACAGACAATCTCCAACTCCTACCAAATCCTGCTTGAAACAAAGGAAAGTCTGGAGAGCTGCGATTGGTCCCTGGAAGTCCTTGTGACCAACGAAGTCCAAAACAGCCTGGATGACCTGGAGAGATTTGTCCTGACGGCGAGGATGGTTCCAGAAGACATCAAGAGGTTCGCCTCCCTCGTCATTGCCAATGGGAGGCTCCTTTTCAAGCCGAACTGTGAAAAGGAAGACCCCGCGCAATTGACCCCAAATGCAGAATTTAAGCTTGCAAAATCCATCCGGCTTCCCCAAAAGGAGATTGAATCATACCAAAGGAATGCTCCTTTTCAGAAACAAAGGGAAAGCGAACACCCTCCTGAACTATTAAAGAAGAATAGGACAAATGTTTGTGAACAGGTGAGTTCAGAGTGGTATACTATAAGGGGACTTTCTATTTTTATCTGGAGTGGTCACCAGTAAGTTAGATGATGAGAGTCTGTTTTATCGTCTTTGGGGAGACAAGGGTTCCATTTTCCAGAAAATAAAATTCATGGAAGTAAAATTCTAGATGAGCTCTTAGTAAGAAGTAAGATACGTATCTTAAGGCAGACAGGATGTCTTCTGGAAATTTTGGGGTTTCGGGCTTACCTCTGATGCTAGGATTAGAAAGAATTTTGAAAACCTTGTGAAATCTGTTCTTTGAACAAAATTTTTCATCTCACCATCAAGTTTCTTTGCATTTTTGAAAGTTATAAATTTAGTCATTGTCAGTGTGTTTCTTAGAAACAGAAGAGGAACTGTAAACACTCTTCCAAATTGTGCATGGTCCTAGCAGCCTCCAGACTCTAGTTACTCTTAGGAATACTTTGCTCCATGAGTCTAGACACTATAGAAAGAGACCTTTAGTTCAAGAATTGCAAGTTGCAGGGCTTCTCTGGTGGCGCAGTGGTTAAGAATCAGCCTGCCAGTGCAGGAGACACGGGTTCGAGCCCTGGTCTGGGAAGATCCCACATGCCTCAGAGCAACTAAGTCCATGCGCCACAACTACTGAGCCTGCGCTCTAGAGCCCACGAGCCACAACTACTGAACCTGCCCTCTAGAGCCCACGCACCAAGAGCCCGTGCTCCGCAACAAGCCACTGCAATGAGAAGCCGGTGCACCGCAACGAAGAGTAGCCCCCAACTCGCTGCAACTAGAGAAAGCCCGCGTGTGGCAAGGAAGACCCAACGCAGCCAAAAAAAAAAAAAAGAATTGCAAGTTGCAAGAAATGCAGCAGGTAACCTGGGGCCTGTGTCAGGGAGATAACTCAGTGCTTTCAGCCCCAGTCTTGGTTTTCTGCTGACATGCCTGGAGATGCAAGAGCTTTAACACACTCTAGAGAAGCTGGAAATTTGGATATTTTTCAATTCCCTATAAAATTGTGTGTCATTATATTAGGCCATGTTAGTAGGCAAAATTCAGCCCTTGGGCTGCTGAAGTCTCCTTTGTTGGAAAGTCATCACTAGGTAGAACCATCAACAAAAACATAAAGAGGAATGCTCAAGTTTTAAAGTGGACTTAAACAGCTATATAATAGTATAAAGACCATTCTAGTTGGTAATTTGAAGGGATTTTATGTTTCAGGAGTTGCCTAGCCTAGAAGAGAAAGAAAAACCCATCTTGGAACAAAGGTTGGATGAAAACAAAGACTTAGAAACACAGGTAAGCGATGATGCTGACTCTCCAATACTTCTGATTGACGGATAGGCTTTATCCCCAGAGATGTTTCCTGCTGTGAGTAATTCAGTATTACAGCCCTGACCCACATGGGAGGAGACTTGGTTTTGTGACAGTTCTTCCTTTTTTACAGTAGAAGGAACCCTGGAGATGAGCAAGTCCAATGAGCCCCAAAATGAGGAACATGGTCCTTTAACCATCAGTGAGATAATTCTAGGTGCTCTGCAAGTTTATCACAGGAGATACTGACATGGCATGAAGTCACACGGACTCACATTCTTGTTGACATTTTTCCCCCTTTGGCTTAAACAATAGAAATTTATTTTCTCACAATTCTGGAGGCTAGAAATCCAAGATCAGGGTTCGTTTCTTCTGATGTGTCTTTCCTTGGCTTGTACATGGTTGTCTTCTCCCTGTGTCTTCACTTGATCTTCCCTCTGTGCGTGTATCTGTTTGACATTCCCTTTTAATGTTTCTGATTACAACAGAAAAACCATTTTGGTTTGGGGCCTGTGTATCTTCAACACCTCTTTGACATTTGATATTCTTCCTTTTTTTTTTTAAATCAAAAATGTTATCATTGTACTTATTTTTCATTGGTTACCTCCTATTAGTGGCAAATGATAGTAGTTTTCCATTTACAGATTTTAAAAGTTTTAACTTAAGTAAAAACAGCTGATCACTTAAAGACAAAGATGAAGCTGACTGAAGTTAAGAGGAAGGTAGAAAGGGCATAATGTGTGAAGGTTTTCTTTGAATAACTGAAGCCTGGGAACCAGTGAACCCATTCAACTTCCTGGCTGATGTGGGGGTGGGGAGGGCAGCGTGGGAGAGAAGGGATGGAGATATCCAATGATGTGGAAAAGATTGTTTGCCTTCTCAGAGGCCAACTAAGGTAATAACCCAGGTGTCCTGATGCTTCGTCCTGCAAACCCCAAACCCAAAACTTGGGGCCTGTCAGATTGCTAAAAGTCATGCTATTTTGTTCAACATGAAGTATGCCTTGGACCAGTGGTTCTAAAACCTGAGAGTGTGTCATAGTTTCCTATAGGGCTTGTTAAAACCCAGAGGGCTGGACCCCACCCCAGCGTTTCTGATTCAGTAGGTCTAGGGAAGGGCCTGAGAATTTTCTTTTCTAACAAGTTCCCAGGTGCTGGAGGTCCAAGGATCACCCTTGGAAAAACCCTGCTTTAGACTGACTGCTTCTCAGTGGGGGTGGCAGGGGGACCACTGACCATCAGGTGGACAGTTCTTCATTGCGTGGGATGGGCAGTTCAGCATCCCTAGCCCCCTGTCCACTGGTAGCCTGTAGTGTTCCCTGGTCAACGTGACAACCAAAAATACCTCCAGAGGTTTCCAACAGCCCAGAATAAAAATCATAGTACATTTTTGTTTACCTACAGGTAATACTCCCAAGCTAAGATGCCAGCATTCCAATGTCCAGATGGTTGCTCCTCATTTCTAGCCTCTGATGCATTCTTCTCATGCTCCCTGCCCCCCGAGAGTCCATCTCAACCAACACCCCAGTCTTTTCTTCCCTTTACCTGTCTATCTTAATCTGTTTGTGCTGCTACAACAAAGTACCATAGGCTGGGTGGCTTATAAACAACAGAAATTTATTTCTCACAGTCCTAGAGGCTAGGAATCCAAGATCAGGGTGCTAGCAGGGTCAGATTCTGGTGAGAGCCCTCTTCCAGGCTGCAGACTGCCCACTTCTCATTGTATCCTCACCTGGCAGAGAGCAGAGGGTGGAAGCAAGCTCTCGGGCAACTCTTGTAAGAGCACTAACCCCATTCCTGGGGGCCCCACCCACATGACCTTATCTAATGCTGGTCACCTCCCAAAGGTCCCATCTCCCAATAACTTCACACTGAGGGGTAGAGTTTCATGATATGAATTTTGGGGAGACAGTCAGACTATAACACTGTCTGAGTGCTTCTGAGCTGGGTGTTTTAAGATCGTAGGTTGATAAGAGTGCACAATTTAATAGAAAGAATGAGCGTCTCAGACTTGCTGACTAGGCTAAGAGCTCCAGATCTTTATTTTGCTAATATAGTGACCCTAGGCAGCCTCTTCTCTTCCGGAAGCCTCAGTCTCCTCACCTATAACCTAACAAAGGGGCTTTTTTTTTTTAAACTTTTTATTTTATATTAGAGTATAGTTGATTAACAACGTTGTGTTAGTTTCAGGTGTACACAAAGTGATTCAGTTAGACATATACATGTATCTATTCTTTTCCCATTTAGGTTGTTGTATAATATTGAGCAGAGTTCCCCGTGCTGTATAGTAGGTCCTTGTTGGTTATCCAATTTAAATATAGCAGTGTGTTTGATTGTTACCTGGAATAGGATTTCCATTAAGTTTGATGCTGAGAATCTTTCAACAGTGAATAGGCTTTGGTTCCACATTCCAGAAAATAAAATTCACGAAAGTAAAATTCTAAATAAAACGTTAATTAGCAAGTAAGATAAATATTTTAATCTTAAAGCAGATAAGTCAGTATATTTTTATTTCTTCTGGAAATTTGAGGGATTCAGATTTACCTCTGATACTGGAACTAGGAAGGGTTTTTAAAATGCTTTAAAACCTGTTCTTTGAGTAAATTTTTAAATCTCACCATCAAGTTTTCTGCATTTTTTTTTTTAAGGTTATAAATTTAGTCATTGTCAACTAGTTTCTTAGAATGGGTTTCTAACGGTTTGTTGAGAGGATTGAATACTATTTTATATGCATCTAATATGAATGATTTTATATATATAATGCAATATATAAAATTATATACCTGAGAGATAATTTATATGTAACAGTGCTTTGAAAACCTTAACGTTCATTTATTAGGCAAATGTTGTACTGTGGGGCTTCCCAAACAAAAGTGTACTTTTTCTTACAAAAAGTCTAGCAAATTGAGCAAAAACAGGAAAAGAGAGACAACCACAGCCTGTCGATCGAATCTCTCTCTTATCCATCGTTTCCTTTCCCTTCTCTAGAATCCTAGCTCCCTTAGCCCCCGACCTTTGAGTCAGCAGAACCCTGCGAAGAAAATCCGCCTTTCTGAACACTGCCGCCTCTATTTCGGGGCACTCTTCAAAGCCATCGGCGTGTTGAACAGCAGTCTCGGCAACAGCCAGCCCCCCGAGATCTTCATCACACAGAGCAAGCTGGTCATCATGGTCGGGCAGAAGCTGGTGGACACGCTGTGCCAGGAGACCCAGGAGAAGGACGTGCGCAACGAGATCTTGCGTGGCAGCAGCCGCGTCTGCAGCCTGCTCAAGGACCTGGCGCTGGCCACCAAGCACGCCGCACTCCAGCATCCCAGCCCCGCCGCCCTGCAGCACCTCCAGGCCGAGGCCAAGAAGCTGGAGCGGCACACGCAGCAATTCAGGGGGACGTTGGAATGAGCCTCCTTCCTCCCTCCTCTTCTCCCTGTTAACCTCTTCGCTTCAGCTTCACACCCACCACCTGTGCAAGTCTGTGCTCTGGGAAAAGCCAGCCTGGGGATACACCAAGGGGTGGCAACAGCCGTGGTGCCCAAACCCGGTATTGCCAAGTGGCTGAGCAACCCCAGGACGTTGGCTTATCCCACAGAGAGTCAGGGAAGAGAATCAGGTGTGAACTAAGGACCAAAGTTTTTAGCCTATCATGTAGGGCCAGTGTGTGAAATGAAGTTATAGAAATCAATTTTTATATGGGCTAAATGTGTGCCTGTTTTAAACTCATTCATTCAGTACTTACTTATTGGGTACCTATTATACGTCAAATTCTAGGTGCTGGGCATATAGCACTGAACCAGACTGAGGCTTTGCCCTCAAGGAGCTTACAATCGAATGGGGAGACAGACAAATGATGAAGAAATACATACACAATGTATTAGGTGCTAGGGAGAAAATAAGTAGGAGAAGCGGCGAGAGATTATTTTCAAACGATTAATTTCTGTTGCATCTGCTAGAAAATGTAATAAGTTTTTCATTTTGGATTAAACTAATTCTGTGAGATTGGTACAAATTATGTATCTGCATCTTACACCAAAAAAAAAAATATATATATATATATTGCTATTTTATCTGAACCTAGTAAAACAGGCATGTTATAAGTAGCAGTAAATTTGCAACATAACATGTTCTGTTGGGTTCCCTATTAATTTATTTTGTACATTATAGGTTCTGTGTTGATAAATTCAGTATGTTGGATCATAAAAGGTTTATACCTCAGTGGTCTCAAATGTGTTACCATTTATAATATTATGTAAATACAGTCATGAATTGCAACATCCTTTGTAGCAATCTTTTCTTTGGAAAAGTCTTTGATCCGTGTCACTTGGGTTGTGGTACCAAAGCAACATGTTTACTTGTGTCATTTAAACGCTTCTCCCCAAAGTGTTCAAGGAGCTACAGAAGAGGCCAAGTTTGCATGCGCAAGGCTAGCTCAGGAAAAGCAGAGCCAGGAAGTGTGGTATAAACAGGATCCCTATCACCGGGCACAGATCTGAGAGTGGCCCAGAGGTCCCCCCGCCACCCCCGCAAGTCAAACCACCTCCTCTTCCTCTCCTTGCAGCTGGGGCTTTAGCTTACATTGCTATGGTTACATCATCACTTCAAGTCTTCATGTCTCCTACGTGCACCTCAGCCACTAAGCATCTCCAGGCTGGAAATCACCTGAAATGGTACCAGCTCCGGTTCCTACTGCTACTTAGTAAGCGCTTTTAAATTGTTGACTGCCAAAAGACTAATTATTTTCATTGAGTTAGTCTCAGGGTCCCTAAAGAAGGATCCCATCTTTGTGAGGCTTGGTTGCCTACACTAGAATGGAGAGATCCACATTCTGGGAGCAACTGTGATCTGTATCAGCTAGGACTCCTTCTGTTACAAGGGATCAAAAACTATATCCACTCTCTCTTAAGCAATAAAGGGAATTTATTGACTCAAGTATCTTAAAATAATCCAGGGGCAAGCTGGCTTCAAGAACAGCTGGTTTGAGCAATCCCACTACTGGGCATATACCCAGAGAAAACCATAATTCAAAAAGACACATCCACCCTAATGTTCATTGGAGCACTATTTACAATAGCCAGGTCATGGAAGCAACCTAAACGCCCATCGACAGACGAATGGATAAAGAAGATATGTATATTAACGCATGTATGTGGAATCTAGAAAAATGGTACAGATGAACCGGTTTGCAAGGCAGAAATAGAGACACAGATGTAGAGAGCAAACGTATGGACACCAAGGGGGGAAAGTGGCGGGAGTGGGGTTGGGTGGTGGTGTGATGAATTGGGAGACTGGGATTGACATGTATACACTGATATGTATAAAATAGATAACTAATAAGAACCTGCTGTATAAAAATTTTTTTTTAATTTAAAAAAATTTTAAAAAAGAACAGCTGGTTTTGGGTCCTCCAGCAGAATCATCAAGGCCCAGTTTCTCAGTCCCACTTTCTCTGCCTTAACTCTCATGGTTGCAAGGTGGCTGCCCTGAGTTATGTCCTTCTTGGTTTGTGGCCAGAGGGGAAGAAAGAGTCTTGATTTTTGCTTGGACTAGTTTAGATCAGATGCCTGCCCCTGAAAGCTCCATGATGAGAGGGGCATGTAATACCCAAGTTGTCCTAGACCTGGAATTCACCCCTACACACACACGCACACACACACACACTCCCATGTGTCCCGAGAGAGGTAAGGGGATGGATCTGACAAGAACTGTGACATGTCTGAGATTTTCTCCTACTTCAAATTCACAAGTTAGCCTGTCGCAATTTCATGAATGCTGAGAGAAGACACGAGACTCTGGGGTCAGAGACTATGTCGGGGTCGCCAAGACCACCCCGAGGTCCAGTGATTCGATAGGAGGATTCACAGGTCCCCACATATAGTTGCGCTCACAGCTCTGAGCCATCACGGTGAAAGGAGACAAAGCAAAATCGACAAAGGGAAAGCGCACGGGGTGGGGGGGTGAAGTAGCAGGGAAACCAGGCTCAAGCTGCTGAGAGGCCCCTCCCAGAGGTCACAGAGGACACCCTTAATTCCTCCAGCAGCGAGCTGTGACAAACACCTGGGCAATGTTGCCGGTTAGGGAAACTCTTGAGAGCCTGGCCCCCAGGGTCTTCACTGGGGCTGATCATGCAGGCAGCATCTGTGTGGCATGGACCAAAATTCCAGACTCTCCAAAGGAAAGCAGGCATCCAGCGTGAATCACATCATTTGTACAAACAGTTTAGGCCCTGCACCATTCTTATCAACTCTGGGGATGGTGAAAACCCTCCTCAAATCCAAATTCGTATCCAACCACCAAAGCCAACCTTGCAAGCAGGCCTTTCTAGGGAGATTAGTCAGGCCTGTTATGTCAACTCTCCAGCAGAGAGTCAAGGGGCTTTTCTTACAGCCTCGCAAGCAGCTTATGTTTCATCTTTGCATCATTTCCTCACATCCCTCAAGTCCCAGGGGCAATGCAAAGGTGGGCGCATGTGATGCTGTGCACGCAATGGGTTTGCATCAAAGCCAAAAAAAAAAAAACCCTGAACATAGGAAGCCCCAATCTTTTATAGTATCTGTGTAAACCTGACCAAGCTTTGCCTCAGAGGGAGACCTCATCTTTACAATATTGGACAGCAAACAATCCTGCCCTTCTGCTCTGGAGGGAGAGGTTACCTCTGTCTTCCAAGGGAGTTTGTTACAAACATCCTGGAAAAGATAGTCTAGAAAAAAATGTCAAGTCAATGCCTCTGCTCAGAAGATGTGCAGAAACACGAGAGACCCTTGGAGCGCTGTGTCCCAGCTGGAGCCCCTAGCAAAGTTAGCAATGGCGTTAGAAGGAGGAGGGGTTGCTCCAGGGAGACACCAATAAGTGTTTACTCCAGGGGGCAAAATGATGTTTTACACATGAGTGATAACAACAGGATGTATCTATTAAGGTATTACTACATTCCAGACACTGTTCTAATGCTTTAGATGTTTTAACTCATTTAGTCCTTTATAAGTGACATAGTCTCCAATAGGTAATGAACAGGTCCCAAATGGTTTCAAAATACTATGTATGTATGTATGTATGTGAGTGGAGAGATCAAGCGATGGAGAGATAGAGCCAAAGAGAGAGAGACAGACAGAGAGAGAAACACACACACACACACAGATCTGGAGCTATATCTATATATATATATTTCTTTTTTTGAGAAGAGTTCAAACCAAGGACCTTTGTCAACAAAGTACAAAACCATTGGGTTTAAAATAATGAAAACTGCTGCTCTTAGCTAAATGTGTTTCCTTCCTTTTTTTAAAAAGAGAGCAGTTATGGGATGAGTTTCCACTGATTAATTCAATAGGATAATTACTTCTGAAAAAAAACTGTAAAGTAAGATAAAATCATATTTTTTAGCTTTCAGCAACTTTTGGCTATTTTTCTCTAATGTCCAGTCTTGTGTACTGTTTCCTCTCCAGGTAGGAAGAGGAAATGATGGGTGGTATGGTGGTGATGGTGGTGGTAGCAACTTGACCTCAGTGAAGTTCAATTTCATCAGGAGGATGGAAGTGGTAAGAAGCCTTGTTTAGAGATCTCCTAGTGTGATAAACACTGTGGACCCAAGCACACAGTGGCAACTATTTTTCTTAACAAAGCATCTTTTAAAAACTTTATGTTCTCCCCAGGGATGCACCCCATGTCTCCTGAAGCTGCCCCTTTGCAAAAGTTGCCCATTTATGTAGGTTATTTGCTAATGCCCTTTTCCTTTCATTCATTCAACAAATATTTATTGAGCACCTCCTATCTGCCCAGGCCTCTGCTGATCACTAGAGGTGCTGCAGGGGACAAAGCAAAGGCTCTGCATCATGCAGCTTTCATCCCAGCCGAGGGAGATGGAAAACCAGGGCCAGAACTAGGGTGAGGCGGGTGAGGCACTCTCTTTGGATGGAAAATGTAAGGGGGGCTCCCCCAAAACTTAGTAATCAAGATAAATTATACTTTGGTGCCATATTTTAAAAATCTAAATCAATGCAAAAAAATCCATAGTGAACAAGATATCAAACTTTAAATTTATAACATGGTATCAGTGGTGGGAAGTGCAAGGAAGAAATTAAATCAAGGTAGGGGGTAGCGTGATGGAGGAGACATGCTCTTTTAGATGGAGAGGTCTGGGAAGATGGCTCCGAAGAGGGGACCAGGAGCCGAGTGGTGCATCACTGAAGGAAGGAAGCTGGCCTGGCAAACATGGGGAGGAGTGTTCTGGAAAGGGAATAGCAAGGTGAGTGCCCAGAGGAGACGTACACCTGGAGAGTTCAACGGAGGGGAGGATGCCCTTGAGGCTGGAACTGAGTGAGGGAAAGAAAAGAGAGTGACATGAGCTGAAAGGAGTAGCCAGGGGCCACTTCATGTAAGGCCCGTATAGTCCTGGAATATTTTTTTTTCGGCCGCACCGCGCAGCCTGTGGGATCTCAGTTCCCCGAACAGGGATCAAACCCGCACCCCCTGCAGTGGAAGCTCGGAGTCTTCACCACTAGACCGCCAGGGAAGTCCCGCCTAGAAAATTTTTAATATTTCACTAAAACTGCAAACAAAAAGTAATTTTCGTCCTGAGTTATCTCAGCAATCAATTCCATTTTCTACTTTATTTTATTTTAACCGTCTTTGGTTTATCCTCCCAAGTGTAACCTTAAATGAGGCTGTGAAATTCTTGAAGAATCCTAGCACATAGTTGTTGGGTTTTTTTTTCACGCTAACTCTTAAAATGAGTTACGCTGCATATCAACTTTTTCCAGACAGAATTTTTATTATTTATTTATTTTTTTATTTTTGGCTGTGTTGGGTCTTCGTTGCTGTGCGCGGTCTTTCTCTAGTTGCGGCGAGCGGGGGCTACTCTTCGTTGCGGTGCGCGGGCTTCTCATTGTGGTGGCTTCTCTTGTTGTGGAGCACGGGCTCCAGGCGCGCGGGCTTCAGTAGTTGTGGAACGTGGGCTCAGTAGTTGTGGCTCGCGGGCTCTAGAGCGCAGGCTCAGAAGTTGTGGCGCACGGGCTTAATTGCTCCGCGGCAAGTGGGATCTTCCCGGATCAGGGCTAGAACCTGTGTCCCCTGTATTGGCAGGCGGATTCTTAACCACTGCGCCACCAGGGAAGTCCCTCCAGACAGAATTTAAAACTGCACCTCTGGAGAGCACATGGGCAGAGCTAACAGGAAATCAAACCCTCAACAGTTTAGAAGTCTGAAATATTTGGGAAGTAGAAGCATTTAAAGTATTGGTTCTTAGCCTGGGCCTCGGGAAGCCATGAATGAAATACACACGTGTATAAACTGTAGCAAAATTTCCTACGTGCTTATGGATATTTTTCTGCGGAATAAGTCCAAAGTTTTCATCAAATTCTCCAACAGGTCCAATGACCCCAGAAAGGTTAAGGAATACTGATTTTGCTAGAGGGTAATGGTTTTCTCTTTCATGACTTCATTCCTCTCCTGACCTTCAAGTTCACAGTTTGATCCAAGGATCAAGGTTGTCACCAAGGATCCTCGTAAGGGAATATCCTTTACTGGTTCATTCAACAAAGGCAGTGGGAAGAAGCAGCAGATAACGAAGCTGCTTCCCAGTGCGGCTGGAAATGAAATGGCTCAAATCAAATAAAGCACGGAACACAATGCCTGACAGCTCTCAACACAAATTAGTTGCTACTGATGATAATAATCAACTTAGCTGTGTATAGTCTGCAACAAGAAGTACCTTAGAGACCAATACTCTAAAAAAAGAAACCAAGGAGGAAGAGAAAAAACATCCAGCTGCCTGAACTTTAATGCCCTCACAGTCATCACCACTGGGTGTCATCAGCAGCTTTGGGGGGAGAGGTCAAGGATCCTGGCATCTGTGGTTAGATGGGCCTCATTTGAGAAAGCCCCTCCCTCATCTCCTACTCCTTCTACTTCCTTGATGTGTGCCCCTGACCCAAGACACCTTGGATATCTGAGCCTCAGGTTTGTCGTTTGGGAAACAGAAGGCATTACACCCCCTGCTAAGGTTGTGAGGACAGAAGGAAAGAATGTTTCCAAATCTCCCAGTGTAGGTAGAATCATGGTTTGAAAAAGAGCAGCTATTTTTGTTTTTTCTGCCCCAAATGAATTCAGTGAGGGGTAGATTTACTTGTCAGAAAATAGCACTGGTTTGAGAGTCTGTCTAAAGATCCTTGGGTTTTTGCTATTCTCTGTCTGATTTTCTGTCCATTGCTGTAAGAGAAAACTAATCTTAGAACCCATTCCCAGCTCTCACTGACTAGCTGTCTGACCGTGGACGAGTGCTTCGATCTTTCCAGCCTTCTGTTTCCTCCCCTGGAAATGAGATTCTAGGTGTACTCATCAGTTTTAGGGGCTGCTTGTCACCCCTCTCTGAATGAGTCTGTACTTTCTTTTGGTTTATTGAGTACTGAATAGTGAGTGTGCCAAAGACTCTTCTAGGCACTGAGGATGCAACAGGGAATAAATCAAAGTCCCTAGGGAGTTTACAATTCTTGTGATGGGCATAAAAATAAATCATAAGCCAATGAGAGACCAGCTGATTAAAGGGTTTATTTTCTTTTAATTCCCATTAATTGCAGTAACAGATAACCCAATCTTATAGCCCTTGAAGTTTTCGTATCCACATACACTTTATTTTCTGTTCCCAAGTGGGGAATATTTTCTGTTTTTTTATGTTTCACTTTGGTCAACGTGGTAACATCCAATCATAAATGGTCGGCTTTACTCGCAGTGGATAAGCTTTCCCCTAATATTTATAATAATTAAAGGAACAAATGGAGAGATGGTCAAGAGCATGAAAGCAGATAATCATGGATTTTAACAGGGGTTTTGCAAAGGATTTGTGTTCTCATTATAGATATGATACAGCCTGTCTCTTGGAAAAGGCATGGAAACATCAGTGTATGTTTTATAACTATATCTGAGTCTGTTCATTATACCTCCTTTTTCCTTTAATTTATTTTTAATTTTTTTTATATACCTGCGTTTTAATAAGTAAAATATTTTTGCCTGGGCTTCAGGATGCTGTGAATGAAATGCATACATGTACAAACTGTGTGCACTATTTCATATGTATAAAATATACATGGCAGTATCAGAAAGTTTCAGGCCTTAGAGAATCTTACTCCCCCATAATCTTATATAATATCACTTCAAAGGATTTGTTGTGAGTGCTTAGGTCACAACTGACGCTCAGTAAAAAGATACGTTCTCTTTTTGAACACATGAACGTTAACTGAAATAACAGATCCATCCATATTCATCACTAATTGCACGAATAAAATGCAGCCCTTCCCTCCACGTGCTCCCCAGCCTAGGGATGTCTGCCCAGAGTCAGGCTGGGGTGGGACGAGGCCCAAAAGCGGCGGGTGCTCCTGAGTCACGCCCACCCGCGCCGCCCCCCCGGACCCCGCCCCCGGACGGTGGGGAAGCGATTACGCGGGTGCAGCGAAAAGCCAGCGCCCACCCGAAAGGCAAAGGGACGGGCTGCCGCGGTGGAGTGGAAGAACGCTCCGCACCCTGCTTGGCACGCGAGGCCCAGTCAGCACTTTGCAGCAGCTCCCGCCGCGGGGTCACGCCCAGCGCCTAGCGATACTCTCCATGGCAACCAGGGCTGGGCAAAAGCCCCGCCCCACCCCATCCCACCCCGTCGCGTTGCGACGGGCGTTTTGCGTCACTGCGGCGCGCCGGAAGTGACTGCTACAGTCGCTAGGCAGCCCGGAAGTTGCGGCTGTAGGGGATTACTTTGGACTCTGACTCCCAGCTTGCGATGGGTTGCGACGGGGGAACAATTCCCAAGAGGCATGAACTGGTGAAGGGGCCGAAGAAGGTTGAGAAGGTCAGTGAAATGGGTCCAGTGGGGCTCGGGGGTAGTGGGGCACGCGGACGCCCCCAGGGAGCGAAAGGGGGTGGGAGGGGGAGCCAGCGGGTTTCCACACGCAACTGTGCTCATTTATCCCTTTCAGAGAACTCAAGATTAACCACAGTATTAATAACGGACCTTTATTGAGTGCGTGCTGTTGTTATTCACCCGGCAGTGCGCATAATATGGGGTATCTCATGTAATTCCCAAAACAGCTCTACGGGTACATACTGTCAAAAGACATGGAAATTGAGGCTCAGGAAGAGAAAGTTGCAAAGCTAGTAAGTGGCAGAACCAGGATTTGAAGTCTGTCTGCTGCTAGTAACAATGATACAAATGGCTGCTGTTTGTTGAGTTTTGTACATAGTAACTTCGTTTTCTCAGTGAGGTCTTCTCAAACCGTTACCTATGAGACCAGGTCCTCCTCTTTTTTTCTGCTGCGCTGCGAGGCATGTGGGATTTTAGTTCCCCGACCAGGGATGGAACCCGTGCCCCCTGCAGTGGAAGCGCGGAGCCCTAAGCACTAGACCGCGAGGGAAGTCCCCAGGTTCTCCTCTTAAAAACTATCTAACAACCATGTACACTGCTTTCAGGTTGATTAATGTTGATCTCAGAGGATGGTAAGCTCCTGGTGGCAGAGCCTGCACCTTTTCTCCCCTCTACAACTAGCACAGCTCCTGGTGCAGTAAATATAGTGGATACATGAATGAGTGGATAATCCCTAATTCTCACCAGTGATTGGGCAAATTATGTATTATAATTTCCATGCTGCTAACAGGGAAATTGAGTCAGTAACGTTGACCAAGATCATGCAACTGGTAGGTAATGAAGCCAGGATTCCCATCCAGTTATTCAGGATTTCAAAGTTAGCACTAGTAATTACTTTTTAATAATAGAAGGTGTGTAAAGCACCTAATACAAGTGGCTGGCACACTGGATGGTCCATATGAGTCTCCATTCAGCAGCCAGAGAAGTCTTTTTTAAAGATAAATTCCACCTATCAACTGTATTTAAACCACTCCAGTGGCTTCCCATTGTATTCAGAAAAAGAATCCCACAAGACCCTGTGTGGTCAGACAGGGTCTGATGTAATTACCTCACCTTCTGGCCTTCTCCAGCCCTTTCATTCTGTTCCAGCTACACAGGCCTTGTTCCTCAACCTGGAGTATAATTTCCTCAACCTGATATGTTCTTCACTGAGATAGTCATATCATTTGGGGGTTTTTTGTTGTTTTTTTTTAACATCAATCAGTTCTTTACTCAGATGTTATCTCAGTCCACTGTAGCCAAAATACATCTCACTTCTGATCACTCTATCCTCTTCTGCTGCTGTATTTTTCTTTCTTTAAAAAAAAAAAAATTATTTATTTATTATTTATTTATTTTGGCTGCGCCGGGTCTTAGTTGCAGCATGTGGACTCTTAGTTGCGGCATGCATGCGGGATCTAGTTCCCTGACCAGGGATCGAACCCGGGCCCCCTGTGTGGGGAGCGTGGAGTCTTACCCACTGGGCCACCAGGGAAGTCCCTACTTCTCTTTATAGTGCTTATCACTATATTTGTTCTTGTCTATTTCCTATATGGACAGGGTCCTTGTACGTCTTATTTCTGCGACCCCTATGATGTGTCTGCCACACAGTAGACACCCAACAAATATGTGGAATTTGAGAATGAATGAACACCCAGGAGGATGGAGCGTACCCTCTAATCACACCTACATGTGCAGAGATTAATGCTGGGTAGTTACCACTTGTGTGCGAGAGCTTTTACCCGAAGAGTATTCAGCTCAGTTTTGTTAACCTGTGCCCAGAGCTGAAGAAGTAGCTTAATGAAAGGCTTGGCAAAGAATAGGTGTCAGAAGGGGATAGAAAAGAAAAAAGGGTGATCTGAAACAACTAGAGTGCCCAGGCAAGATGGGTTTTTATTATCCTTATTCACTCAACAAATACTTATTAAGTGCTTACTGTATACACCATTCTAGGCCCTGAGGATGCAGCAGGAAACAGAGTTCAGCCCTTGTAGAGCTTACATTTTCAAATAGGTAAATAATAACATTTGTTGATCACTCATATGGTATGTTGGGTCTGGCCCAAAACATTACTAAATTTGAGACCTTGCCCTGAAAAGAGTGACCCTAGAATAAATGTTTTCAGAAGTTTTGGGGGGACCAATTTTTAAATTCCGGGGCAAGGAGTAATCTAGAAAGTAGATCCTAAACTTGCTGAACATGGCTTTTTATTTTTTTTATTTTTTATTTTTTTAAATTGATTTTTTGTTAGCTGCGTTGGGTCTTCGTTGCTGCGCGCAGGCTTTTTCTAGTTGCGGTGAGCGGTGAGCGGTGAGCGGGGGCTACTCTTCGTTGCGGTGCGCGGGCTTCTCATTCCGGTGGCTTCTCTAGTTGCGGAGCACGGGCTCTAGGCGTGGGCTTCAGTAGTTGTGGCTCGCGGGCTCTAGAGCGCAGGCTCAGTAGTTGTGGTGCACGGGCCTAGTTGCCCCATGGCACGTGGGATCTTCCTGGACCAGGGATCGAACCCGTGTCTCCTGCATTGGCAGGCGGATTCTTAACGATTGTGCCACCAGGGAAGTCCCCTGCCTGGCTTTTTATCCTAGCTCCTTTGTCTGCTTGCCTGTTTGTGACCTTGACATGTAACTTAATTTCTTCGTATGTCAGTTTCCTCGACTACAAAGGTGAAAACCCTAACTCAGAAGGTTTTATGAGGCTAACGGACAAGTCACTGAGACTGCTTAGCACAGTGCCTGGCACCCAGTAAACACTTAAGTAGTTGTTCCTGCAAAAATTAAATTTAAGGGAATTTAAAATTTTTTCTTCCTGTTTTCTTTCAGATGTGCCATCCTGTTACATTATTCAGGTTTGACATTTTAGGAAGAGGAAAGAGTGGGACATGGAATATTAAATAGGTGAAAATATCATTTGAGGGCTATGGAAGGTCTCAGATCTGGATCTTTATACTGTGGATAATGGCTGGATATGCCACATAGTGAGCAGTTGGCAAAAAACACTTCTGTTAAATTGCTGATTTTATAAAGAATTATACAGTCTTTGTGCTGAACTGTTTTTTTAAAAAAATGCCTATCTTCTCAATTCTTTGTCCTTAAATTCTGCTACAACTTTGGAGCCTTTCCCATTGTTAGGAATTAACCTGTACTGCTTGTTTTTTCTGTGTGGCCTTCCTAACTTACTGTTAAGATACAGATATTAATATGTAACTAGCATAAGCAATATAAAGACTTGATGTAAACTGTTTCTTTGTACATGTCATGTATAGAGAGGCCTTTATTTGACATAGTGTCGGTTACTTGTGACGTTTTAAATCCCGACTTCGTGTGTCACTATCTTTGATTTAAAAAACAAAAATCGTGGGACTTCCCTGGTGGTGCACTGGTTAAGACTCCGCACTCCCAATGCAGGGATCCTGGGTTCAATCCCTGGTCAAGGAACTAGATCCCATGTGCATGCCGCAACTAAGGGTGTGCATGCCGCAACTAAGGAGCCGGTGAGCCACAACTAAGACCCGGCGCAACCAAATAAATAAATAAATAAATATTTTAAAAACAAAGAAACAAAAAAATTGTCACAGTGTGGTATTACTGAATAAGCCTTTATATGTGGAACTGTAGACCATGTGTCTTTCAGAGGTGAAAATTAATTGACAGGATTTTTTTTTCTTTTCTCAGGTTGACAAGGATGCTGAGTTAGTGGCCCAGTGGAACTATTGTACTCTAAGTCAAGAAATATTAAGACGACCAATAGTTGCCTGTGAACTTGGCAGGTATGGTTCCTTTACTTAACGGAGACGAGTTTTTATTAAATGATCTTAAAAAGAATTTTAATGTATAAATGCTGTTCTTGATTCATCAAATGTGAATGATCTCCAGCAAATTTGTGAAGCCTGGGTTATCATTCCCTATCTCAGAACATACTTCTACACTTTTCTATTCAGTTTGGTTTATTTAATCCATGGGTTGAAAACTCAGAGGCCATTAGGAGTTAAGTTATAAAGATAAATGCATGAAGGACCCATGTGGGGGTCAGTAGGGAACGGTGAGGACTGGGGGAAACTGGAGAGTTCACGTCCTGTCTAAAGGGTAGCTGCAGGAGTTCCCTGGTAGTCCAGTGGTTAGGACTGACTCCGTGCTCTCACTGCCGAGGGCCCAGGTTCAATCCCTGGTTGGAGAACTAAGGTCCCACAAGCTGTGCTGCACGGCCGGCAAAAAAGGCAAATTACGGGGTAGCTGCTAAAAAAAAATAAATAAATAAAGCAGAAACTAACACACCATTGCAAAGCAGTTATACGCCAATAAAGATGTTAAAAAAAAAAAAAAGGGTAGCTGCTCTTCAGTTCCAGCCTGCTGTTACAGTTCAAGAATGTAGACTGAGTCCAGAACATCTGATTTTTTTTTTTTTCTTTTTTTCAGGGAAAGTTGAAAATGTGTACTTTTATATTAAATCTCCCAATTTAGAAAAAGCCTTGTTCAGGTCACATTCAGTCCGCAGACTGCCAGTTTGTAACCCTTTATTTAAAATAGTTTCTTTCTTTGTATGCTTTGGAAATGGTTGGTACGGATTAAATTTCCTTTTTTTTTAGGAGTGCAGGGCATTTCTGTTATCAGACGTAAATGACTTTGGATTGTACTCAGTTTAGTCTTCTTCCTTTGGGTGAAAGTTGATTATTGCCAGAATGTTTTGACTGATCTTTATTGTTGCAGACTTTACAACAAAGATGCCATCATTGAGTTTTTATTGGACAAGTCTTCCGAAAAGGCTCTTGGGAAGGCAGCCTCTCACATTAAAAGCATTAAGGTAAGACAGGTGATTCTGAAGTGCTCCAGGGGTTTCAGTGGTTAGGGTTTATTTTATAGAACTCATGTACATTTTAGACTGAACTTGGAAATTTGGAATTCCAGTCCCACCCAGCCACCTAATAAAGGTGTGATTTGGGGCAGGTCACTTGAAGTTCAAACCAGAAGTCCCCACACCCGTACTTCCTAGATTATAAATCTGTTGTGAGTTCATATGTGTGAAAGAACTTCAAAACTGTAGTATACACGTTTCAAAACTTCGAAACTTGTATATTGTACTGTATAAATGTTGGGAGGCATTATTTTTATAGTTAAAACTCAGCCACTCGAATTTTGGTTTGGAAGACACTTTTATAGAATTAGAGATTTTTATAGGTAGATAACTATTCAATCATTATGGTTATCTCCTGCTGATTAGAGGTTCTGAAAGTTCTTTCATAAAAGTGGAAAAACAAGTTTTTTAGTAAAGGAAGTTTGTTGAGAGGACAGAATCTTTCAAATCTGGTCAGTGGGAGAAAAATCAAAGTAGTGAAGAATTTGAGAACCACCAAGCTTGACAGGTGAAAACACTCACTGTGTATGACATGTTGAGGCCTCATGGCTAGTCAGTGGGGCACTTAAACTAGATCCAGAGCCCCTGACTCCCAGGCTAAGGCTTTGAGTTTTTTCCTCCTCCTTTTTCTTTTTAAAATTTTTTTATTATTATAATAGGCTTTTTGTTTGAGTTCTTGGGGTAATGTTTATTTCAGACAAATTAGTAATTCTGAGATGTAGCTGTTGGTAGTGCTGTAGAGGTAACCATGCTGATTGTTGTCATCATTTCCTTGGGAAGAGAACTCATTTCTCAAAAACCCATAGTAGCATAATTATCTTATCTCAAAAATGTGATTATCACTGAAATTAACTTATACAAGTCTATACTTAAAACACAATATATAATGTATGTGGTGAACTTTTAATTTTAATGCAAAAATTTTTTTTCCAAGAAATCACAACTGTAAAGACAAAAGTATTCACATAAAACAATGCAAAGGTTATTATTACTGCAGTTAATAGTCCACAGATACTCTGAGCAGAGAACTTGATGAACACACAAGCAGGAAGCCGACCCCGTGTGTGGTGGCTTTTTCCTTTCAAGGTGCTCAGCTGCTCTCTGGAGTGTTGAAATCAAATGGTGCAGTTAAATATGAAGAAATGCTTCAAATGCTGAAGTGGGGCTGTTAAGTCACTCCTTGTAAAACTGAATTTTGAAAACCGGAACACCTGGATCTTGGAGTATGACAGTAATCTCTGGCTAATATTCTGCCTTGGACTCATTAGACCATGGCCTCACAGATTTTACCGTCTATTTAGCTGTTAAATAGACGTGGCTTGTCAGTAATATGAACAGCCTCAATGAGGCTTCATCAGCCAGGAAAGAAAGTGTTCCTTTCTGGATGAAACTAATACAAAGCTTTCTTCTCTTAGTGGGGTAAATTTTCATGTCTGAAGTTACTTTGCCTTATATAGCAAAATGCTTGTAAAATAGAAATTAATTATTTGCTAGACAGTGCATTTAAAAAATTTTGTTTTCTATCACAACTTATGGTTTAATTTTATATCCATGTTAATTGATGTTAAAGGAAAGTAGAAAAAGAGGTTTGGACGGGAAGGGACTAGAATAATAATTAAGGCTAGAGATGATCCATTTGTCAAAGGAACTCTTAAAATATTCATGTTTTTTTCACAGAATGTGACAGAACTGAGGCTTTCTGATAACCCCGCCTGGGAAGGAGATAAAGGAAACACTAAAGGTGACAAACACGATGACCTCCAGCGGGCACGTTTCATCTGCCCCGTTGTGGGCTTGGAGATGAATGGCCGACACAGGTCAGTAATAGACGTGGGCCGATGATGTGGAGTCTGAGTGAGTAATCCCAGTGCTGTTAGGATCTGTGCCAAAGCTTAATAATCACACGGATTTCTTTAGGGTGTCTTTTGGTTTGGGTAGTGCACAAGACCATGTTCATTCCCTACCAGCCACGTGTAACATGGCCTCTTTGTTGTCTGCAGCTTTCTATTCTTGAGGTTAGGAGAGCCTAAAGTAAAGAGGGAGTTTAAAAATTTGTCTTGTGACACTTAAGAGACTTGAGTTGAGTTCTTTGGTCTTCTCCTATGGGAAAGAAAGTAAAGGATAGATATTTTCCATCAAACAAATCCCATTTCCTTACAATTGCTAAAAACTCTGCAGTGGAAAACGATCTTACAGAACATGTGGTTGATTGGTCAGTGAAAGGCCCGGTTGATGATGATAACTTGCTTTGAATTTGTAGCTAACAGATCCTCTGGCTAGAGCACCAGAAATCTTAAGCTTGAGATTTATATAGCAAATGTAAGTAAGTAAGTATATTTCCCCCTTAAAAAACATGAATGTCGAGTGGATTAGTAGGTGCCTTTTTCTAGGATGTCTCACTTTGCCAAAGCTTTAAACTTTTTTCCCACCATTTAGAAATACCTTTAGTAGCTGGTAGTCCATACTGTCATCTGGAATCTTCCATCTAACATATTACATGTTGAAAGGAAATCATTTAGGCCTCTCTTAAAGTTTACCGTTTAGTGGTGATCCTGTGAGGTGATGGGTATGATAATGAGCTTGACTGTGAAGATCGTCTTACGATTTCTACATAGAGCAGATCATCAAGTTGTACACCTTCAATATATACAATTCCTATTTGTCAATTATACCCAAATAAAGCTGAAAAAAGCCTTTCATTTCATGCCCAAATGAAAGGCTAAAGTTCACAAGAGAAATATTCTGGGGAATGAGATTCATGTACCTAACCTTGTCCTACTTGTGTGTGTGTGTGTGTACGTACACATTATTTTGAGGTGAAAGTCATAACATTCACAATCTTTTCAAAGTGTATGTTTCAGTGGCGTTTAGTACATTCTCACTGTTGTGCAACCATCACCTCCATCTAGTTCCGAAACATTTTCATCACCCCAAAGTAAAACCCCCTACCCATTAAGCAGTCCCTCCCCATGCCCCCTCCCCCCAGCCCCTAGCAGCAAACAATCTGCTTTCTGTCCAGTGGGTTTACCTAGTCTGAATATTTCATATAAATAGAATCACACAATATGTGACCTTTTGTATCTGGCTTCCCACTTCTTTTTAAGAAAACCATGGTTCACCCCCAAAAGAGGAACTTAGCAGAAACAGACTCAACTCTGGCGTCTTGAGCAGGGGTTACCTCTAGCCTGTTGCTCCGATTGTGGCTTCCCCTAGTTTTTTCCCTTTCATTTGCTGGTTAATCTCTTCTCCTTTTTCTCTTCTCAGTTAATTGAGCTTTGCCTGTTTTGGCTTTGCCCGCTTGCTGTTAATAGGGCCTCCACACTAGAAAATTGATTTTGGGGTTAGTTTGTATATTTAATAACGTTTGTATAATAAAGATTTAAGTGTATAGAAAAATAGAAATAGGTTATTGGTATAATAAAAACATTTAGCCTTTGTTTAAAGAAAAACCATTTCCTAAATCACTAATACTTAGTAAGCATTCATAAAGCAGGGTTTTTTTTTAGTCCTAAACAACATTTAATGAATATTAGTACGATGTTATTAATTTGGTTTTCGTTAGAGCAGTCTGCATCTGCTATAATCCCTAAGATTAAAAGTTTCTATGGAGAAATTGGAGAAAGTTTCTATGGTGAAAAGTTTGGAGAAAGTTTCTATGGTGGCATTTTTTAGAGGAACATAAGAAGTAAATGTGAGGGACTTCCCTGGTGGTCCAGTGGCTAAGACTCCACGCTCCCAATGCAGGGGGCCTGGGTTTGATCCCTGGTTGGGGAACTAGATCCCACGTGCTGCACTGAAGACTTCGCATGCCGCAGTGAAGATCCCACATGCTGCGACTAAGACCCAGCACAGCCAAATAAATAAATAAATAAATAAGTAAATTAAAAAGAAGTAAATTGTGAAAGTGCTTTTTGCACCTTTGCCCCATCCTAGCCTCCAGTGACAGCACTGTTAGCTGTTCGGTGTCTAACGCCTTCTACAGACCTCTGCAACACCAACACAGACAACACACTTCCCTGCACGTCTGCAAGAGAGATACAAATAGACACGTATGCTTCCCACCGGCACGGAATCATATTACACATATTTTGTAACCTTATTTTTTTCTACTTCTCTGTCTAATTTAAACATTTTCTTGGCCATACATAACACTTATTCTTTTCCTTATTCCTTATTCTTTTTTTTTTTTTTTTAATTTATTTGGTTGCGTCGGGTCTTAGTTGCGGCAGGCGGGCTCCTTAATTGCAACTCGCCGGCTCCTTAGTTGCAGCACGTGGGCTCTTAGTTGCGGCAGGCAGGGTCCTCAGTTGTGGCTCGCGGGCTCCCCAGCTGTGGCACGCAAACTCCTAGTTGCAGCATCATGTGGGATCCAGTTCCCGGACCAGGGATCGAACGCGGGGCCCCTGCCTTGGGAGTATGGAGTCTTAACCACTGCGCCGCCAGGGAAGTCCCACCTTATTCTTTTTAATAGCTGTATAAGAGTTCATATTTATTTAACCAGTCCTCTGTTGATGGGCATTTAGGTGGCTTCCTCTTCTTCCTTGCTATACTGCACAACTTCATAAATACATACTTGTACATGTGCACACTTGTGGGCATGTTTCTGTAGGAGAAAGTCTGCAGAGTGATGCTTTACCTGATACTACTGCCAATTGTCCTCCTGAAACGTTGTACCGTGTTGTACCCACCCACCAACCAACGTGCCTGTTTCCTCAGACAGTTTCCAACTGGATACCTTCAGACTCTTTCATTATTGCCTGATAGGTAAAACACTGTATGTCTTCGTTTGACATGCATTTCTGTAATTAACAGTAGGGGTTAAGCATCTTTTATGTGTTTTGGCCATTTATATTTCTCTTGTCAACTGCATGTTAATGCCCTTTGCCCATTTTTCTATATTGTGTACTTTTAAAAGTTGCTTTTAAAGACCTCTTTGAATATTCATAAACTCTGAACCTCATATGTGTTTAAAATATTTTCTCCCTGAGTTCCTATTCTGTCTTTTGACTTTTTGTGGTGTTTTTTAAAAATGCCTTTATTTATTTTTATTGATAGAGTCTTTTTTCCAAAGGATTATTGTAAGGGGGTAGGAGTGGAACTTTGGCCTATGTTTGTGGTTTTAATTTCAACATACAAGTTTCTCCTCTCTCTGAAAAGTAGAGCTTTTCCTAAGTGACTAAGAAAACCTTCCTAAGCTGAAATGGCGTAAATTGAAGAAGCAGTTACCCTTAAGACACATCTTGCTAGCAGATGCACAAAATAAATAGGGATAAAGCACAGATGGTCATGGGCACAGTTCAAAGCTATGGCAGCTTGACACTGAGATGTTGAGTGTAGTTCCTCTAGAAGGAGCTTGGGGTGCAAGCTACCTGTACAACAGCGCGCTGCAAAACAAATGCTGAATGCCAGTTTTTAGTTTTTGCCATTTTTCATAGAAGCAGAAATCCACTTTGGATTTCTTTCCGTTAGCGAAAATAGGTACTAATGTAGGTCTTCCGTAAAAATGAAGTGGCGTAAAGCAAACTTTCAGAAAGCGGGGTGTGTGTGTGTTTTAAGTACTTTATTTATTTAGGACACACTGATTTTTTTTTTTCCTTAATGGAATGAAATATAACCATTTTTTTCTTAGTGGTTCTTGGCCTTTGTGTAAACAGAACAAATGTTAATTGATAACATAGGTAATAATTTTTAAATTGTTATTTAAGTCATTCTCCATGTTGGATTATTTCTCCAGGTTTTGTTTCCTGCGGGCCTGTGGTTGTGTGTTTTCTGAACGAGCCCTGAAAGAGATAAAAACAGAAGTTTGTCACACGGTGAGTTGTTGACATACATCATTTGTTCCTTCCCAGTAGCTGAAGAAATCAGATGGTTTGGGGTCCCCCCTCCATATGTCATTTCAGCATCTTTCAATTCTTTCTGAAACATGGATCTAATTAGTTGCTTCTCTGCTTAAAACCTTTCTACTCCTGTCCTTGCCGGAAGTAGAGACTCAGACCGCCTCTTGTGACGTGTCCCTGCCCGCCTGTCCTCTCCTGTGCCATTGTCCCCTCCACCGTGACCTGCCAGCGGGAGGGGTCCTGCTCGCCGAACCTTAGTTCCAGAGCCATTGCTTCCTGCGTGAACCTTGCCGCTCAGTCTCCTTCCCTGCTCCCTGGGCAGCTTATTATCCCACTGATCTCACCACAGTGTAATTGCTAGTTAGGTGGTGCTTTCCCTACTGGACCATGAGGCTTTCTACTTCTAACTCTTTTTTTTTTTTTTCAAGACTTTACTTTTTTTTGAGCAGCTTTAGGTGCACAGCAAAATTAAGAGGAAAGTAAGGGGTTTCCCCCTCTACCCTCACACGTGCCTCCCCCATCATCAGCATCCCCCCCAGAGCGGTGTACTCGTTCCAGGTAGTGAGCCTACGTTGACACCCCATCATCACCCACATCCCCTTTACATTAGGGTTCACTCGTGGGGCTGTACATTCTGTGGGCTTGGACACCTGTATAATGACGTGTATCCATCATTATAGCCTCATGTGGTGTATCTTCGCTGCCCTCGTGATCCCCTGTGCTCCGCCTGTGAGTGTTGGAGAGCGAGGGCAAAGCTCGTCCACCTCTTCACCCCGCCGGCATTGTTCTCCCCGGGGCAGGTCGCACGTCCTCAGTAGACGCCCCCGGGGGTGAGCAAACCCATCACGTGAGGGCGCGCCTGCCCAGCTCACGTGAGGGAGGTGCAGAGGACTCCGCCCTCACGGGGTTGCTGCTGCAGCCCAGGACATCTGTGTCTGGGTGTTCCGCCGGTCTGTGGAGAGCCTGGCATTTACCTTAATGTCATGGACACCAGCGACTCCTGGCTGCATTTTCACCCACATTAATTCTGCTTGGATTTCCTTAGGCGTCCGGTACTGTTTATCCCTGTTGTGAATTATTCTTTGATCCAGTAGCTATCGTGGAACCGCTGTCATGGGCCAGCCCCGTCCTAGGCATGTGGGGTGGCGTACATTGTAGATAAGATTGATCCAGTCCCTGCCTTCATGGAACCCGCCTTCCAGGTGGAGAGAGAGACACTCAGGTAACCGAGCAAGGCAGGACCGATTGTGACAGCTGCCAGGAAGGAAACGCAGCAGGTGAGGTACCGGAGGGAGAGAGGCCTCCTCAGTGGTGGTCAGCAGAGGCGCCTCTGGAGGTTTGAGCTAAGACCTGAGGGTGAGCAGGAGCCAGCCAAGCAAGGTTTGAGCCAAAGCTCAGAAGTGACAGAGGACTTCGCTAGTTGAAGGAACAGAAAGTGCGGTGGAGGGTGGGGACGGGAGAGAAGTAGATGAGGTCGAGGGTCAGGCAGGGGCCACCTTCTGTAGGGCCCAGGTGGCCGCGCTGGGGCTTGTGGATTTTACCCTAAGAGCGGTGGGAAGCTGGGGGCAGCTTTTGGCCAGGCCGGATGTACTTTAGTTTCAGAATGATTTCTCTAAAGAAGTCAGACGTGGAGGAGGATACGCTTAAATGTGATTCCATTTTTTTGAGACTCAAAGACAAAAGGTGATTGGTAGTGAAGAAGTCAGGGAGGGGCGTGGAGTTGTTTCCAGTTTGGGGTGATTACGGATCAAGCCATCATAGAATTTGGAATCTGTCTCATTAAGCTTTTGCCAAAAAAAGAGAAATTCAAAGAATGCATTCAGGAATTGATTCATGTCATTTATTGTCCAGTATTTATTATGTCTCCTGTGTTCAAGACGATGTTACAGGTGTTCCCAGGGAGGATGGGACGTGAAGGGATCAGTTCCTGTGCTCAAGGAGACTGCAGTCGTGCAGGAATCAGGTTACATGAAAAATCATATTCTGCTTTGTTTTTTGAGGCCAGTTGCCAAGTGGATGTATGGATGTTACTGGAGTTGAAGGGCCAGAGAACTTTCTGGCTGTGCTGGTGAGAAATGGCTTTATGGGAGGAGACGTTTGTTCTAGGCCTTGAAGGCAGAGCGTGTTCTCACGGGTCAGGCTTTCCCAGAGAGTGAGACACGGCTGCTGGCCTAGGCGAGCTGGCGTGAGGGATCCACAGGCAGGACCCCAGACGTCCCTGTGAGACATTGCACAGCAGGACAGTAGCTCCCATTCTGGCGCACCTTCTGCCCGTGTGCCTGCCTGCCTGCCTGCCTTGCGGAGAAAGTCTCCATTTGGTCCTGGGATGGGTTTAATGCATCTCACTGAGCTCCCAAGAGAGAGCAGACCTTACGCTCAGGGCTTTGGCAGGCAGCGCCTCGAGAGATTTGTCTGTGTTCTCTGCAGTTTTATGCTTTCTTTACATTTACGGCAAGGGGTACTGTTTCTATACATATGGTATGAATATAAAGTCAACATTTAAGGTAAATTTAAGTAAAAACAATGGGTAGATTTAAAGAAAAATATTAAGATACTGATGGTACCTTAGGCAGGGGAACGCCTGAAGTTTGAGAGATGCCCTTGTTAGTGATGGTGGGTGTGCTGTGGGCAGAGGGAATGCGTGGGAGAGGAGAGCAGCCGTCACACTCAGGGGAGGAAGTGCCGGGCAGCCTGTGAAGGTGGGGCCTCAAGGTGTAGTCCTGCCCCAGCCGCTCAGGAGCGGGGAGAGGCCGGAGATGTGAGTCAGACTGGTGGCGGAAACTCTGAGCGCCAGGCAGAGGAGCAGCTCCGGGGGTGCGCAGCACGTGGCCCCTGATGCCTTTGCAGCAGCAGAGTGCCTTGGGAGCAGCGGCGTGTAGGTCTGTGCAGTATGGGCAGAGGGAAAAGACTAAACAAGAGCAAGAATCTGACGGCAGGTGAGGAAAAGGAGCCTGAGAGAGAAGTCTCGTGAAGGAGAGGGAGCTCAGCTGGCCTGGGCTTCCTGCGAGCAGGAAAGGAACCTCGCTCGCATTTGCTCTGTGTCCAAGTGTGTGTGTGTTTTCACAAATAGTGCGTGAGGCGTTGTCTGAGTGTTAGACACATTTGCAGGTACACTCAGGAAGTTTACTTGAAAGAATATAAATATGAGAAGGTGGGAAATGAAGCTGAAATTTATTAAAGCAGCCAAATGTCCTGGATCAGTGGTTCCCAGCCCAGGCTGCACTGCAGAATCACCACAGTGGTTTGCTAAGTTCCCACTCCCCACCTCAGACCCCACGTGAGAATCTTCAGGGTTAGCGTGGAGCCCGCATGGAGTTCCACTTTTATATAAGCCCCCAGAATAATTCTAAGGGGCAGGCAGGTTTGGGGGACTCAGGGATCGAAAGCAGTCAGGCTTCTTTCCCCGACCCGCAGGGATAACTGTCTCTTAGATTGGTATGCAGTTGTCCTCTTCATTGGCTGACCTCAGACATCCATAACCATCTTGACAGACTTGCAGCAGAACAGGAGTGTCTGCTCACAGCTCTGCAGAGAAGTTGATTTTATTTCATGGAAATGCAACATTACAAGGGAACTCTGAAATCATTTTGTTGGTGTCTGGGAACAAAGTGCTAGTAAACTTCTGAAATTCTACGTAGAGCACTTCAAGGGAAAGGAAGGAAGTAGGAGGAAAGGGGAAGCAGCTGCATCAGGATTGCACAAGAAGCCGAGACCAGATAAGCCCCGGACACCGGCTCCTCCAGCCTCCTAATGGGAGCTGCCAGGGCTGTCGAGGCCACCCGCAGTCAAGACAGGACCCTGGCTGGAATCCAGGAACACCTCAGGGACAAAATTCTCTTAAAAATAAACCTGTTGTCAGAAGAGTAATATTTTACTCTTTTCACTTGTATAATCTCCTTAAAAATTGCCTTTGCATACGTAGCTAGGTTGAATACTCTGCATATTAGTTTGCTAGGGCTGCCATAACAAGGTACCACAAACTGGGTGACTTAACAGAAATTTATTTTCTTACAGTTCTGGAGGCTAGAAGTCTGCAGTCACGATGTTGGCTGGGTTGGTTCTTGCTGAGGGCAGTGAGGGGAGGATCTGTTCCAGACCTGTCTCCCTGAGTTGTCGATGGCCGCTTCTCCCTGTGTCTGTTCATATGGTCTTCCCTCTGTGGAGTTTGTCCCCGTGTCCAAATTTCCCCTTTTTATAAGGACACCAGTCGGGTTGGCTTAGGGCCCACGCTAGTGACTGCACCTTAACTAATTGCATCTGCAGAAGGTGACATTCTAACATACTGGGGATTAGGACCTCAACATTTGCCGGCGGGGGAGCATAATTCCACTGATAACACTATACAGTGTAGAAAATCAGAGCATGGGACAGTCAGCCAGTGGCACACTTGAGTGGGAGTCATTCATTCGGGCACTCACACGACCGACGTTGAGAGCCTGTTACATACCAGTTTCGGTTCACACACCAGCACTGTCTGGCTTGGGAGTATAAACCACTTCACCTCTCTGGGCTTCAGATTCTAGTATGTAAAACAAAGGAATTGTAGTAAATTCTTGGACGCTTTCCTTTTAGACCCAAATGCCAAACAGTGACATTTTTAAATGCAGAAAAAATCAAATGACAAATTCGTATACTGTCGTTAGGAATCAAGCTCGTACTTCTAATTTCAAGTCTCTAAAGTTTAGTGATACTAAGTATATCAGTCAAGGTTGGCTACGTCCTGTAACAAACAGCCCCCCAATTCCAGTGGCTAATACGGTGAGAGCTCCTGGTTAGGCAGCTTTCTTTTAAGGGAAACTCAAGGACTCAGGCTTCTTCTGTCCTGTAGGTCTGACCTCCTCTGGTTTGAAGTATTCTCCGTTCAGTTGGCTGATGGGGACAGAGAAGGAAGCATCTAGCTTAGGAGGTTTTTATGGGCCAGGCCTACTTAATGCTTCTGCTCACATTCCATTGGCCAGAACTCAGTCACGTGACCACAGCTACATGCAGGAGCCTGGGGATTGTAGTCCAGCTGGACGCCCAGGAAGAAGAGGTGAACAGGAGCCACTTCTGCCAAACTAGCAAAAGGAAGAGTGTTGGCGCAGTTTCAGGAGCTGTAGTGCATCGTGAAAATGTGAATGTTGGAAGATAAGGCCACAGCGTCAAAGTCTAAAGCAAATATTTTCATGTTTTAGGTAATGTCTGAAATTTAGAGGAACCAACATCATAAGAACAGTGTCAGGGACTTCCCTGACGGTCTAGTGGTTAAGACTCCACGCGTCCACTGCAGGGGGCACGGGTTCAATCCCTGGTCAGGCAACTAAGATCCTGCATGCTGCGCGGCACGGCCAAAGGGGAAAAAAAAAAAAAAGGAAGACACCTTCCCTTGGAAACAGAAAGGAATAAACAAGTAAACAAACACGATAGAATGTGATATTTAAAAAAAAAAAATGAAGTGTCAGGAGCCTCCGTGATACCGAGGGCGTGCACGTTCTCTGCTTCTCCCTGTGTAGTTCTGTCGACGTTTGGCTTTTCAGTTCACTAGAAGAGACCCCAGGGTTTGAAGTAGCTCTGGTTCTGTGTCTAAAACACATGGTGTGCACCCTTGATTTCAGTAAACAGAGTCCAAAGAGACGTAGTTGCTAGGTTTCTTTGTTTTCACTGTCAACAAAGCACTAGCCGAAAAATTAGTTGTATTCCCCACTGTGTTCTTCCCTTCTTGTAATAAGAAGAAACACATAGGAGTAATCACAGGTTGCAAAATAAATGATGTGTTGTTACTCAAAACATGGTCCATGGTCCTGCGAATATTGACACCGCCTGTGGGGGGGTTTTATTTTTGTTTTTTAAGAAATGCAGACTCCCAGGCCCCTCCCCCGACCTGCAGAATCAGAAACCGCATTTTAACAAGAGCCCCAGGGCATTTGTACGCACAGTAAAGCTTGAGAAGCTGATCTGGGTGTTAGAGGTGTGCGCAGCAGTGTTTGACTTGCTAGCCTTCTGGCTTCATTTATTTAGGCTTTGTGACTGGGTGAGTGCGGTGTGGGGATGTTTTAAGGTCAGAAGTGAAACAAAAATTTACACTCGTATACCTTTTTTTGTTTGTTTGTTTGTTTTGAGTACTTATCATGGAGGGGGTGGAGTGGAAAGGGGAGAAAATAAGTTAAGGAAGGGGGTCTCTTCAAAAGCGGTTGGCAAATTCTGCTTTTCGGGCCCAGCCTCCTTCAGGCTTTTCCTTTCTACTGTCTTTATGGTCTTTGTGAATATTAAGCCTCAAGAAATCATATACAGCACAGGCAGCCGTAAACTTTTACATGAAAGAAAAATGCAATAGAAAAATTGAACAGTAGACTGCATGTTAGCAAGAAGGTTCTGTTCCCCAGAAAGAGAAATCATCTCAAGATCCCTGTTCACCTCAAGATTGCCTTTAAGTTGCAGTCTGTAGCAATGTATTTCAGACATGTTTTACATATGATTTAATTTTGTTCTTTCACTTTATGAATGAGGACAGTCAGAGGCTGAGTCAGGGTAGAGAGAGCAGCAGCTTCGTGCTGGTTCTGATGCCCACGGAGGCTGCTGCTTTACCTTGGCCTCGCTGGCCTGTGCCCTGACGCTGCACTGAAACCCAGCCTGTGCTTCCCTGAATCTCATGCTGCTTCATTCCACCGTGCCTATAAGTTATCTTATTATTTTTATTTTATCTCACTGTCACTGAAAGGATTCACTGAGTTGACTTCTTCCATTATAATGTTTGAGCCCTCTGAGGGCAGGTATGTGTTTGAATTTGGGTTCTATGAGTCGACGTTGAAATGAGATGAAGGAAGGCTCATCTTTTAAGTAACTTGAAAAGATTTAAGCTTCTCTTTTATTTTTTATTTTATTTAATTTTAAAAATGTGATGGGGTGTGCACTTACTTGCAAATGAGTTGTGATGAAATGTAAGGGACATGATTGTGGTGAACCTGAGATTTCGGAACAGCCAGTGGGAACGTGGCCGTGAGCTGTGTGTCTGCCTGTGAGCGGGGAGGCTGCCCCGAGCTGTCTGGGGCTCTCACGCCCTCCTCTGGCGGTCTTAACCCTCTACTGTGTGTTCTCCCTGGGATTACGTATCTTTGGGGAAGAAATGTTTGTTTAAACAGAGATTTTAATACGCTGTGGTTAGCTCGGGTTTGATTTGTGGGCTGTGCTTTCAGAGCCTCTTTTCCTTCTGTGTAGTTTTCGTGCTTTTCAAGGGCTATTTTCATGAGTGGATTTCATTTCATTTCCCTGTTTGGGAGGCGTCAGTTCACTAAGGGGTTATACTTTGCCCTTGAATTATACATTTATTTCTTTAGTGTCCTCTCCTGTGGTTCCTGCTTTTCCTTTGTTTTAGTTGTTTTAAGCTGTGCTATTTAATAGTTGTATATTTCCAGCCTTGTATGACGCTGTGAGCTCTTTTTCAGAAAGAGAGTATATTAAAAGTCCTTGACAAAACAACAAAGATTCGTGGACTTTTGGCAGACCTGAATCTGTGAGTAGAGAGAACTAAGACCATTCATGCCTTTGACCTGTGCTGTTCTGTATGGTAATCATCAGCCACATGTGACTATTTAGATTTCAATTAATTAAAATTTTAAAAGTTAAGGTTCACTTAATCAGCCACTGCAGCCACGTTTCAGATGCCCAGCTCTCCCCGTGGTTGTGTCTGGTATCAGACTGTGCAGACGTAGACCACTGCATCATCACAGCTGCACGGCTGCAGGGACCTAGGGCGGCCTTTGTAGGAAGTTGTGTTTCAACTCCAGAATTTTATTTTACCCAAAGGAAATAGACTCGTCCATGTTTTTCTAGGATTTCCGGAACAAAGTTACATTGTTCCCAGCCAAAGAGGACTGTTAGAGACAAGCATATTTTCTCCCATTTTCTGTGGGAGTTTGTTCTTTTTTAGAATCTCATCCACAGTGGTATATCTTTAAGACAAGATATGTTCTTATTCTAACCTGAGCCTGGATCTAAGTGTTTGGGGGACTTGGATTTCAGCAGCTGTTACGTGAGGCAGTCGAGCCTCCAGGTCACTTAGCCAGTCACCAGTGGGACTTTGAGTTATTTTTTCTCTTGTGATTTCTTTCTCAAAGCTGTAAAAGTGGCCTATAATCAATAGCAGAGTCTTGTTGGTAGCACGTTTCTAAACTCATTTCAGGACTAACTTGTATCAAGGAATTATTTTCCCATTCTTTTTGGTTGAATGTTCTCTGATTTCAAGTGAGGGAAACAGAATTATACCAGTAAGAAAGCAAACATTCTCTATAGCTTTCAGCTCAGCGGTTCAATTTCATATTAAAATGACTCTCCCGTTGGAAATGCCAGTGTGGTTCCACAGGGACCTCCGCCTGCCCTAGAACTTTAAGTCTGTGCCACCGCTCCAAGCACGAGACCCCAAGAGGCTCGGTCGAGTCAAATTCGTTGGCAAACAAAGAAGGTGATTGAATGATCCAGGGCAAGTCTCCTGGTCCATACCCACAGGCGTTCTGGACATAGCGGCCTGCAAAGAGAACACAGAAACTTAGCTGCCTTTGTTTCCTCGTCAGTTTACATCCACGTGGAAAAGTGACGCACTTCTAAGGTCATCTGTAAGGCCTCTCTGCTTCATGCCAGTGCAGATTAAACGGGGTTTCCATGATTACTTTGACAGGGGCTTTTATGTTGAATTTTGAATTCATGATGGAAGGGAAGCTTTCGTTCGTTTGGTTAGTGATTTCTGAAATGTTTAATGGCTACTTTAGGTGAATACTGTAGAATACTGATTGGACTCCTTCGAGGTGAACTCAGTAGCATGTCGTATGGGTCTGACACTGTGCTTGACTCTTCCTACTCTATTTTAATCCTCCCACCAACAGTGGGAGGTCGTTTCTGTCATCACCTTCAGTTTGCAGAGGCAGGAGTGCTCAGTTTGCGTGTAAGGGAAATTTCTGTTCATTTTGGAGACCTTGCTCTTTTCTCTGCTCAGTGCTGCCATGCTCTCTCCCCCCTGCTGATGCTGTAATCCTACTTCCAGAAACCTATCTTAAGGAAATATTATTTAAAAGGGTTGGAACTGCATGCACAGAAATGTCCAGTGTTGTTTGTAAGACTGAAAAAAATCAAAAGGGATCTTTTCCCTGCTAAGCGTGCATTCGTGTAGTGAAGGGCCTAGAACTGGCCCATGGTGAGCATTGTATACGTGAAAGCTGTTATCATCATCAGAATCTTTTTAACTGATAGACTCTTGGTGCAGTGTCACAGAATCTCAATAGTATTACATTTAACCAGTTGAAAGTGTAAATATGAAGATAGTATGAAAAGCTTAGGACATAGTGAAAGAGGAATCAACTGCACCTTGATCGTAACTGCATACTCTATAGTTTATGTACGTATGAACTGGAAGGGAACACAAATAAATGGGACTTTGTCAGAATTGCGTTAATGCTGTTTTGGTGATTAAAAATAAACAAACTCTTTGTTGCTGATAGCAGTGGGATGGCTCTGCAGTGTGTGCAGAGCTGGGCCATATGCTCCCCCAGTGGCGTGGCATCAGGCAGCCGCAGCTGGTTTGAGACCCAGCTCTGCCACTGCCTGTGCCATGTCCTGTGACTCTGGGAGTGACCTCACTTCTCTGAGTCTGGGGTTCCTTGTCCGTAAAGTGTACGTAATGATAGTTTCTACCTGCAGATCGCTGTGAGCATCGACGGCAGGCCCAGAGCCGGTTCCAGAAGGGTTTACCACAGACCCTACGACAGTGCTTGGCCTAAGTCGGAACTGACTGAATGCTGGCCGGGGTTGGCCCTGTACTGCTTTGCTAGTAGAACCATTTGCACAGTGAAGCTAGTGATGGCAAGAACTTTCTGAAGTGTTTACTTGTAGGGAATAATGATTCTTGTTAAGACTCGCAGTGACTAGGTTTTTTTGCAAACATTATTAAAATACTCAGATTTTGCTACTCTAAGAATTTGGAATCATTACTTTATCATTGACAGCCACAACCCTTCATGACATCTTATATACCATTGGTGAATCACTTTTTCAGGAAGAATCGGAGCCTCTCCTTTTCTGAGCATTTATCCGCCAGTCCTGTCAACCCGTGTGTAATGACAGTGAGCCACTTACTGTCTGAAGAAAGGCCAAGGTTGTTTGTTAGCCTGTCGTTTAACTGTCACCTTCTTTCTATGTGACTATCCCCCTAGCTGAATCATATCTACCTTTTAAAAAATACTAGAAAATTATTCCAGTCCTTCGGACCTGGTACCCGTCAGGAGGATGGCTGTGCACGTGGCAGCGGGAATTGTTTGTCTTTGAACTGTTCTGGTATTAGATTTTCCATTTTTTGTTTGTCCACAACCTGTTTCTTTTAGGTCAGTCTTTAAATCAGCTTGGAAACTGGGCGAACCTAGTTTATTTTGCATTATCTGATATACTGTATTCAGACCCGAGGACTGTACCCAGATGCCTTGTGAAAATAGGTTATGTATCTCTGCGGTAGCTCCCGTGGTGGTTAGGGAGCCGCTTGTAGACAGACAGCGCAGGGCCCAGGTATCCCTGGAGAGCACGTGCTCTGCCGGAGCCGCCTTCACGCACGGCTTTGCTCCAGTCTTCCTGCGTTCTCTGTCCACCACCAGCTGTGGCCCCAGAGACGTCGAGCACGCTCTGTTTTCTTCCCCGGAGTACACCAGAGGACTTGCCATCTTTCTACTGGACTCGTCCGTATCATGCTGTGAATTGTGTGTCATCCACCGTTTCCTCCCGGAGACTGTCTGCTCAGCCTGGGGGTTCGGGGGTGCGGAGAGCCAGCCCCAGAGAGGAGGCACGGATAACTTCCCGGGAGCCACGTTCTAGCTCTTCGACTCCGGAGGTGTTTCCCCCGAACCGACGCGCCTGAGAGCTGCTCTGCAGCCAGCTAGTTCTCTTCCAGACTCCACAGAACAGAGACATGGTCTCCTCCACCCCAGATCTGGCTTTCGTGTACTGCCCTGGTCACTAAAGCCCCTGGCACACAAGACAAAGGGGCAAAAGAATTCACTGTCCCTCAGGGAAAAGCCCCTGAGGGCAAAGCAAAGAGACCTTTTTTCAGCAAGAACTGCGTAAGAAGTATGGGGGGAAGCTGGCTGACCCCACCGAGGAGCATATACCTGTGCTATTCAGGCATCTGTTCTCGTAAAGAGACCCAGGGAGACAGAGAGCTCATTTTAAATGAATGTTGTTAGGGTTTGAATTCTAGGAGCAGGTGGGAAAAGCCAGATAGCTTGTGTGTTTTTATCTGAAAACTTTAAAAGTTGCAGCCCTGTTGTGTGTTCACTTTGTGAAAATTTATCAGCTCAAATACTTAGAATTTGTCTACTTCTCTGTCTGGATATTATAATTAAAAGAAAAGTTTTTAAAAAATTGACACCGTGCTAGTTGGATCATCACTAATTCTTCCAGATTGCAGTAAACATGACCGTCAGTCTTCTCCCACTGTTTTCGAGGCAGCAGTTGTACAGTTTTTATAAAATTTGAAGGTGTTTTGTGGCTTGGGTTTTGTTTTTGTTTTTGTTTTGGCCATGCTGCGCGGCTTGCAGGATCTCAGTTCCCAGACCAGGTATTGAACCCAGGCCCCAGCAGTGAAAGCCCAGAATCCTAACCACTAGGCCACCAGGGAACCCCCTTGGGTTTTGTTTTTACCTTTGCAGCCATCATGAACCGTTCCCTCCTTGTTTTTCCATTTAATGGCTCGAACGTTTCCTTCCCAGCCAGTGTTTGGGGTGGAACCTGGAGCATCTAAGGGAAAAGACATGCAGGCATACAGTGAGCAGATGAAGGGAAAGCCCAGCCTCATTCAGAATGCATGTTCTCATCTGATGAAAGGCTAACGCTTCTGGGGGCGGGCTGTGTGCTGCACCAGTGGTAGTATCAGGGTGGAGCGAGGTCCCGTATTGCGTCTATGTGCTTAGATTTCACTTTTCATCCCTTCCTCCATCCCTAGTAACTCACCTAGTATTGACAGCATGTTATGTTGGGTCTCTGGATCGCGTTTTCTCCGCAACAGCTCTCTGGGAGTGATTTGAAAGGATTTTCAGTGGATATGAGAGGTTTTAAAAAGCTCCTAACCCATTTCTGCTGGATTTCATTGTTTGCACTGTCGCCTGGACTGACTGATTCGCTTAGCTGTTCAAGCTTGAAGCCACATTCGCAATAAGAGCCAATCAGCTTTACAGAAAGAGCAAATAGGCCCATTTAAAGGAGGGCATCAGATTTCCCTCTACCTCTAAGAAAACCTATCTGAAGTATCATGTTAGTCACAAACAAAATTGCTAGTTTTAATATTTTCCATTCTTAATGAGCCCCTAGCACGATACCTGGCACTAGTAGGTATCCAGCAGTATCTAATAAGTGAAGGAAGAAAGGAAGAACTTTCCAAAGATCTGTGCTCAGAATTTTCAGAAGGCTCTATTTGAGGAGGCGCGCAATGCTGGTGCTTCCTTCTGGAGAGGGGGCAAAAGCAGCCAGCCTGATTTGGGAACGTGGCCCTCTCTCAGCAAACCTCAGATCCCTGAAAGCAAAGACCCTCCTGGACTACCCAAGTGGACGGTCTTACAGAATGTAGAGCTGTTTACCAAGCCAAAGAGCCGAAATAGAAAGAATCTTCAGTTAAGGATACACTTCTCCTGTTGTTGCCTCTGGCCTGAACAGACACTGTTTTGCTGGATTGTTCTTACCTTTCAGTCGGTTCAGAGTTACCCAGTAATGTCGCTCTGGGCCGTGGATGTCTTTAGACCACCGAAGCATGTCTTTTGCGCGGGTGTCTGTTAGTACAAACTCTACAAACTTCCTTGTTAGTACATAGTAAGCACTTCCAAAATAAATTGTTAAGTTATGGGGTGGTTCATCTTTGAATCTTTCATTTGGAGATACATAGATATCGTCTTCAGGGGTGAATTCGGGATGGCTTTGACTTGTCTTAGATTTAATGTTTGGTGGCTGGATTACTCCAGGAGTGATATTTTTATCATTCCATTTGCTTCTGATGTAGTGTATGATTTCCCTGTTAGTTTTGATTGGAAAATTCTGTCCACAAAGATTAATGACATAGTTCCATTGAAATTTGGAATGGACTAGATCTTTCATACAATTAATACCTGCCTGTAGTCTCCTAAAGCCAGTGTAAGCCATTTTCTCTCTCGTTGATGAAAAAAAAATATTTTCAAAACAATTAACCAGGGATTGCACAGCAGTCTTATACTTCTTGGGGGCCTTTTCATCAACATGAATACAGTAAACATTTTGAGGCACATAAATAGCTCTGAGAAGCTGCACAAGCATAGCCAGCTCCTTATGAACAGTTATAATGTATGCCAAAGGGAAGGTGCCCTCTTCTGCAGACAGGGGTCTGGTTATGAAATGCAACTCCTGGGATATCCTGGAACAATTTCCTGGTCTGTGTAAATGAGCAAGTATTTCAGATCCATGAGGGTTTTTACAGAATTTTGCAATTTGGGGAGCCACCTCTTTCCCTTCAAACAAAGCCAAACACACTTCATCTGGATAAAAGCCACATTCCACTACTGCTGGGTAGGTGGGTTCCTCCTCTGGTTCCTCAGGAGTTGGATTCCTTAAATAAAGAAAAATGAAGATGCAAATGGCTACGCACACGAGAAGACCTGGCTTTGTGGCTCGCAGCTGGCTCATGTTTTGAGCTCCAGTCGCCTTCTTATTACCATGGTTTGAAATGTTTTCCTCTAAGCTTCCTAAAAGAACAACAGGCAGAATTTAGGGTGTTGTTAACTCTATTCCCCCTCGCCCCTGCTAACTCTATTGGCGTACACGTATTTAAAGTGTATAATTTGATCAGTTTTTATATATGTGTATACTCATGAAACTGTCACCACAGTCATGATAACAATCATTTCTTTTACCCCTGAAAGTTTTCTTGGGCCCCTTTTACTCCATCCCCCTTACACCATTGTCTCTGGGCAATCACTCATATGCTCTTGTCACTGTAGACTAGTTGGCATATTCTACAGTTTTATATAAGCAAAGTTATACGTATGTACTTTTTTGCCTGGATTTTTTTTCACTTAGGATAATGATTTTAAGATTTCATCCATGTCACTGCATTTATCACCGTTTTTCCCTTTTTATTGCTGATGAGCAGTATTCCATCAAATGGACGAGCCGCAATCTGTTTATCTGTTCATCTGTTGAAGGACACTGAAGTTGTTTCTAGTTTTAGGATATTACAAGATGCTGTAAGCATTTGTGCACAAGTCTTTGTGCAGACCTATGTTTTTGTGTCTCTGGGGTAGATACCTAAGAGTGAAATGGCTGGCTCGCATACAGGTGTATGTTTAACTTCTTAAGAAATTGCCAGGTTTTTTTCCAAAGTGGGTGTGCCATTTTACATTCCCACCAGCAGTGTATGAGAGCTCCATTTACTGTACATCCTCACCAACACCGGGTATGGTCAATTTAAAAAACTTTAACCAATCTAATAGGTGTGTAGTGGTAATTCATTGTGGTTGGTTTAACTTTGCATTTCCCTGATGACTAATGATATTGACTGTATTTTCATGTGTTATTGCCCTTATCTTGGCAGATAAAAATCTCAAATATTTATTTTGGACATAGATACTGTCCTGTTCTGCATTATTCAGAATTTATCTTATGCCATTATTCTGTATCATGTTATGAGAATATATCTTTCCAATAAAGAAAACAACAAATCAAGAGAAATTTTGTGATCACATAATTCAACTTGTTGAAATGAGTTTATGAATTGTTTTTAGAGAAGGCTTCAGTGATTAAAAACAAGATATCTTTATCTAATAAAATTATTTGATAATAATTTAGTTTCCTCTCTTGAACTCTACAGAGATGCATGAATAAGTATTTTAATTAATTAATTATTTTTGGCATGCAAAGACCATCCTTTGGAATTTAGGGAAGAAAATTGATCAGGTAAAATATCTATATTGTTAGTAGTTTTTTCCCTTGTTTATGAATTTTGTCTCTAGGTTTCTGTAAAAAGTCATATCATTGGTTGTTCTTACTTCCTATTTTTTAAAAAATATTTATTTGTTTTATTTTTGGCTGTGTTGGGTCTTAGGTGTGGCACGAGGGCTCCAGAGTGCATGGGCTCTGTAGTTGTGGCGCGTGGGCTCTCTGTTGTAGCCCGTGTGCTCAGTAGTTGCAGCGTGCAGGCTTAGTTGCCCCACAGCGTGTGGGATCTTAGTTCCCCGACCAGGGATCGAACTCGCGTCCCCTGCATTGGGAGGCGGAGTCTTAACCCCTGGACCACCAGGGAAGTCCCCCTACTTCCTGTTTTTAAAAACCCATTTACTTTTGACCAGTGTTTTATCTCAGATTTGACATTAGTCCCTTACCTTTCCACATCATTATTGCAAATGCCTTTTGGATAAAGCATTAACAAGGCAGCATTTTGAGTTATCCTGTGTTCTTAAACTATGAGCCCATAAAAACTGTAAATGCTGATTGTGGATTTTTAAAATGTATTTATTTTCATTGTATAGTTTCTTTTTACCCATCATGCTTCAAAAATAAAACAACCACTGCCCAAATATGTCAGGTTACGTTTTATTCTGGTTCGGTAAATGTTGATTGCCCCAAGCATAAAACGTTATGGCATAATTTTACAGACATTTTTATAAATTACATAATACCTTTTATAAGCACAGAGTCATCATTATAATTAACACATTTCATATCTGGTCTCTAAAATAGACACAACATGTATCATAAAAACAGAAATTCAGTTGGATGGAAATACCTTCTTGAAATGAAAATAAAGCTTTTAACTGCTTCTCTGTTAAGAATTTTGGTGAAAGGTAAACCACGTACCATAGTTTGTTACATTTTCTCCTGTGTTTAGCTTTTGCATGGGAAGGGGGTTTGGGCGTTTTTTTGGTTTGTTGTCTTGGTTGTTGTTTTTAAGCTTATGGTCAAAGTGTAAAACATGCTGGTCTCATCACAGAAATGTTAGCCCCACTTCACTGACAGACTATATATACCCCATGCAGAGCCCAGGGGATTGGGTATTTTCAGTGTTTTATGATAATTAAGTGAAGACACGTCCCATGTGTAGTCCGTTGTCCTTCAGGGCAATACGTTGGCTAAATGCTTTCCCTCCCTTATTTATAGAGAGACAGGCACAGGAGCTTGGTCACGGTTAATCTGCCGCCTTTCTGCCTCGTGTTCTGTTAGCGCAGCGCTCACAGTTGCCCAGTTAAATCTTCCTTTTGGCTCAGGTTCACTTTGAAATTTAGAAATCAGTGTGGCTAGAATGCCATGTTGTGGGAAGGGTCACCAGCTTTATTTTCACTGTTTCAGTACAAGCTTTTCCAGGTAGTCAGGACAGCCTTGTACTGAAGCGTTTGGAGACTCCACTGCTGCTGAATTTACATAGTTCTTGCTGTGGCTTTAACCTGCATCTGGTGGATAATGTGAAAATTCCCACAGGAATCAGCTCTTTAGGGCCCGGCAGTTTTTCCTTTTTAAATGGTGGTGAGCATCGTTTTCAGCTTTGCAGACATTTCGGTTCTTGGTGATTTGTTGTTGTTTTGTTTCTATGATGTGAAATCAGCCTTTGTAGTCATAATGAAACTGTAATTGTTAAACATGTGCCTTTTTATCACTAAATTAATTTCCAAGAAATGTAAGTGATATTTTCCAAGTGAGAGGAACATGCAGCCCATTAAAAAAAAGTGCAGTCTTACTGATTATTGAGCAATTTTTTTCCCTCCACAAAAGGTTTAAATATTTATTTATTTTAAAGACTTTAGAAAGAGTGGCAGTTATCATTATATATCATGGAGCAGATACAAAAGTTCTTTGTTCAAACCAGACCCATTATTTTACCATTCCAGTGTTCTATTTCCTCATGTACTACTGAAATCACAAATGATTTCTAAAATTATTATTTTGTGTGTGTGAGAGAACATTTTAAGGCTTTTTTCATATAGTGTCATTCCTTAAATGATCTTTCCTGGGCCTTATATATTTTGATAATCTTTTAGTTCCTCATATCTGCAGCCTTTGGTGAGTAGCATCATTAAAATATGTATAGTGTACAGTAGAATTAAATAGCTTCCAGACAGTGAATAATGTTTTGAAGATTACACGTTCAGTTGACTGAGGACATATGACATCCAAGGAATTTTGTAGAATATCTTTCAGTAGCAGTAACTACCAAAGTTACGGTTAAGGATGGTGTTAAAATTTTTTCCTTTTTGTGGTACTAGAAATCACAAATGATTTCCAGCTATAGTTCTCAGAATGGAATTATTTTACCTTTTATTTATGTTTTTGTCCAAGCATAAAATATTTCCAAGGAGTTGTTTCAAAATACATTACTATCCTAATTATGAGAGCCGGCGAGCATATTTTCCTTCTTCTTTTCTGCCTTCTTTATCTGTAGTGCCCCTCTCCCACCGCCCCTACTGCAGGCCTTAACAGCCAAGAACAGAAGTCAGCAGTATGGGTCTGGTACTATGTGTTGCCACTAGAACACTTAAGGGCAGTCATTTTGAATTTGTTATGACGGGATTTAATTTGTTATATAGGCTTTTCAGGGGGAGTTGGCAACATCCTGGATAAATTAATTATTTTGCTAAATCTTTTATACTTTGTGGGTTTTTTGTTTTTTTTTTAATTTGGTTGCACCGGGTCTTAGTTGCGGCAGGCAGGCTCCTTAGTTGTGGCTCACCGGCTCCTTAGTTGTGGCATGTGAACTCTTAGCTGCGGCATGCATGTGGGATCGAGTTCCCTGACCAGGGATCGAACCCTGGCCCCCTGCATTGGGAGCGCAGAGTCTTAACCACTGCGCCGCCAGGGAAGTCCCTTGTGTTTTTTTTTAAAGGTAATTCCTGTTAGTAAATAGAAAATGGGCATCTTTAAAGGTGAACTTGTAATATTTTGCCATATATTCTATAGACTATTACTGTTTTAGAGTATTAACATTAGCTTAACCAGATTAAACAATTTAGTCTTTATTTTCTGGACGGCAGATGGGGGTGTATGATAGTACCTGCCTCATGAGGACTGCGGGCTAGGGGTGTGGGGCAGATGGCTGAGCGTTTCCCGCTGAGCCTGGCCCGGGGCGGTGCTCAGTGCTTGAGCGGGGTGGGGCGCTACCGCCAGTCCTGGAGCAGTGAGACCCTCAGACCATGAATGTTGGTTCTCTCTCCAGTTACTGCATGTTTGTCCTAAAGAAGTCACTGTAGCTGCAGCAATGAAAATTTTGTGTGTTATTTTTGTCGTCTCTGGGCTCAGAATGATGTCCAAAGCACCTTACAAGTTAACAGTTTTTTCTTGAACTATTTGAGCTTTATCATAGTAGTTAGACTAATTTTGAATTCAGACCGTCAAAGCTGTCCAGTAAAATAGATGTCTTAATCACAACATGCTTATTCCTAAAATGTGTATACGTTTCTTCAGCCACTTTGATGTGAAGGGGAAAACTACATTTTAGGATATCCATTTATAACCGTCACAACAAAAACAACGTTTTTATTAGAGGACTGTTTTTTGAGAGGAAAAGATGCCTGCTACTTCTGCATTTTAAAATATTACTGATATTCCAATAGTTCTATTTTAAAACCATGGAGGAGGCACAGTAAAACATATTTTAGTAATAAGACCTGCTCAGCCTGTGCCATTCATGATCTCTGCATAGTTAACGAAGCACTTACCAAGAGAGGCTCGCATATGGGGTAGAGGTCCTGGCCGTGTCCGCACCCAGCCTGGCTTTTTTTTTCCTTCAGTTGCTTCTCTTGCTGTGGCTCCGGCTGAAATCACATGAACAGAGTTGCTTGGCAGGTTTTGTTACCCTTTCATCCCTGGAGGATTTTATTCTTGTTGATCCTGACGCATGGGTTGGAAAATAGAACCTGCGAATTTCTTCGGGGCTGGCCCCCTGCCTTACAAAACAAACAGCAGGAAACACCCAGCCCAGGTGAAGGGCAGCGCAGGGTAACTGTTGGATTCTGAAAGCTGGATGAAATCCTGGCAGTCCTGGGTCAAATTCTTTAAGTGTTTTTAAAAGTAGGAGGCCAAGTTTGTTTATCGGACACTTTTTCATTAAAGGGATAAATAAAAGTCATTTAAAAATCTCATTTGATTCCTAAGTAGCATTCGGAGTGCTTCAGCGTGGCTCTCCAGAGGCCTGACTTCAGGGAGGCAGGTGCGCCCTGCCGTGCCCCGTCCTCCCGCGGCCGTCTGTGCATGGTTAGTAACGACTCCCTTTCGTTATTCTCCTCCGATGGATACTTTTCCTCCTAACATCCTTCCTTTTCTGGTTTAAAAGGTCCTCCCGCTCACTGGACCTCTCTTTAGGTTTACCCCAGATGTGTCTGTCGGGAATAGTGAAGCCAAGAGACGTGAATCACACCCCGCAGAGACTGTCACCCGCTCAGGTGTTCAGACACCTGAGCTCTTTATTTAGTCAGCCGAGTTCAGCTTTTCTTCCCCTGCTGCGGTGACTCGAGATACCTGTTGCTCTTTTGCAGAACAGATGTTGCCGTTGCCCTAGAAAGATTTCTTAACTAGGCAGGTAGAACCTAGTCTCTTTAATCTGAAGGGGATGCAGCATTGCTGCATGTGTGACATGTATGCCTTTTATATAAAAACAGATCCATGCAACCTTTTAGTGGGGAGACCCTGTATATGTCTGCGTGGAGTTGTTCACATTCTGTGAGTTGAGAGACTACTTTTATCAGACGAGAGTCAGGAAAGGAAAGGCCACCCTGCCAGCTGGCGAAGTGTGGCTCCAACTCTGCCCCCAGCCCCGAGGGCTTGTTTTAAATTGTCCTGTGAGTGCTGCTGAACTGGCCCGGCAGGCCCGTCCCTAGGGGAAGAGGACTGGCGCTGGATTTCACCTGGACCTCACATGCTTAACCTGGACAAAAGCAGTGGAAGAACCTGAGAAAATGATGCGGAGAGTTGCCTGCGTGCAGCTTTTATACTCCCATAGCTCTAAGGGAGACACAGAGTAAAACCAACCATGCTGAACGGAGTGTTGTAATAAATGGACAAAAACACAGGCTTAATGTATCAGCTTCTTTTTTTTTTTTTTTTTTTATTTATTTATTTTTGGCTGCATTGGGTCTTCGTTGCTGCACGCGGGCTTCCTCTAGTTTCGGTGAGCGGGGGCTACTCTTCGTTACGGTGCACAGGCCTCTCATTGTGGTGGCTTCTCTTGTTGCGGAGCACAGGCTCTAGGCATGCGGGCTTCACTAGTTGTGGTGCACTGGCCCAGTTGCTCCACGGCATGTGGGGTCTTCCCGGACCAGGGCTCAAACCTGTGTCCCCAGCACTGGCAGGCAGATTCTTAACCACTGCGCCACCAGGGAAGCCCTGTATCAGCTCCTTATACTGATGTGATTCAACTAAAATTTTTGAAAGATGAAAATCCTAATAAATAAAACAGATATAGAGCGTAGACATGTAAATTACAAAAGAGGCGCTGTGAATACAGTGGGGTGTTTTATGTTTCTTAATCAAAGCCAAAAAGGAGCTGTCTTCTTCTGCTTTTTAGATTAGCATAAGTTTTTTTTTCCTTCCTTTACGTGGTATGATGGGCATTCTCACATGTTGTAAGGAGTGTAAAGTTCATGTGACCTTCTAGGGGAGCTATTTGGCTTTAAAATTTCACTCCCTTTCATCCTTGTTTGAAATATTTCTTTAGGTCATGTTCTCATTCCTTCATTCAGCAATTATTTACTGAGCATCCACTGTGTGCAGGACCCTGGGCTTAAGATTCAGCTACAACCATGAAAGATAAAGACAAAACCTTCCCATTTGGAGCTTACAGTGTGACAGAGGGAAGCCCTATTTTAAAAGTCAGTACACACATACAGGCATACATTCATTTATCATAAGCCATGAATGCAGGAAACAGGGTTCTGTGATAGAGAACAACCAAGTCTCAGAAGTGGAATTTGGGGGTCAAAGATGCATGTAATCAGTTGTTCATCACAATTATTATTTGTAAGAACAAAGATTGAGAAACCACTATTCCATTTGTCTGTGATATAAATATACAGATATAGTAGCATATTACTCTTAATTCTGTTTCCTTCAGCACTTTCCTACTGGCCTTTTTTTTCAATATTAAAAAAAAATTAACATCCAGAGGTCATGTGAATATACAACTTCTAGTCTGCTTTTCCTTTTAACCTATAATGAGCATATTCCGTGTTGTCGAAAACTCTAAAATATATACGCTTCCTTTTTAGGAATGTATTATGATTTATTTAGCCATTTCCCCCCTTTTTTGGACATCTGAGGTACAAGTAATAAAAGGAAGCAAAACTGAAAATAAATATGTGATTTCACCTGTACGGGAACAGTACACATAGAAAAATGGGAAATACGGGTGTTTCTATTTTGTGTACCTGTTACTTTTATAAGCAAAGAGAGGGTCAGTCCCTTTGGGCCGCTGTGCCTTTGCAGCAGCCCCCCTCCCTTTCTAAAGCCCCCCCGCCCTTTAGTCCATGGAGGAGAGCCCCTGTCTGGCAGCTGACATCGTGGCAGAAACCTGCTTCCTGCCCTGGTTTTACTCGCCTCCAGGGACGGGCCGCTCCACGCAGGGCCCTGGGTTCCAGCAGAAGCCTGGTGAGGTCAGGCGTGACCCCAGAACAGGTGAGGGGCCCGTAGCTGGAGGGAGGGCCACGTGCTGCCGTCCCCTGGGGCTGCCCGCTCAGGTCCAGGCAGTTGAGGCCTTGAGGGGTGGGTTTGGTATTAGTGGATTTTTTGAATTTTGGAGACAAAGAGCAAGAGATCTCAAGTTTTTTTTTTTTAATAAATTTATTTCTTTTTATTTTTAGCTGTGTTGGGTCTTCGTGTCTGTGCGAGGGCTTTCTCTAGTTGCGGCAAGCGGGGGCCACTATTCATCGCGGTGCGCGGGCCTCTCACTGTCGCGGCCTCTCGTTGCGGAGCACAGGCCCCAGACGCGCGGGCTCAGTAGTTGTGGCTCACGGGCCCAGCCGCTCCGCGGCATGTGGGATCCTCCCAGACCAGGGCTCGAACCCGTGTCCCCTGCCTTGGCAGGCAGATTCTCAACCACTGCGCCACCAGGGAAGCCCGAGATCTCAAGTTTTAATGTGCAAGGTTCCCGGCTCAGTGTTGTTATTAGCAGCTGATTCAACTCTAGGACTACAACTCGGGTACAAGACAGGGCCCACCGTCACACGTGGACAACTAAACAATCGTGTGCAGGGAAGGAGGCTGCGGACCGCTGGCACGATCAGTCAGACCCGGGCAGCAAGAGTGGTGGAAAGAGGCGCAGAAAGCCCGCGGGGGAGGAGGACGAGGGCTGTGACGGAGCAGGGGAGCAGATGCGCTGAGGAGGGTTACTGACGCCAGAGCCCCAGCCCCAAGCCCCACCGGGCCTTATCTACCGCCTGATTCTGTTCCTGTAGAGTCTTTTTCCTTCTCTCTCCAAGGAGGACAGCCCCCAGGGGAAGGCTCTGCCCCAGTCTCCCACAGCCCGGGGCTTCCCAGGTGGCCTTCCCCTGCAGGGGGGCTGTTCCCCTCCCCTGGCCTCCCGGCATCTCTGTCCTCCAGAGGCAGCCCTGGCCAGACGCCGTACCAGACGCCCCCTCTATATGCACAGAGCTCCTCTCTGTGGCACCAACCTCGGGCTTTGTGGGTCTTTACCACCTTAGAAAGGAGCCGACTTTGACCTAGAGCTGTGGGTTTTGGACACAGAGCCACAGTAAGTAACCCAGCTGAGGCAGCGGCCAAGGAGAGTCAGCAGACGGTGGCCGGCTCCTCTGTGTGTTAGGAGGTGCTGGGAAAGCGGTGGCTACTTTCAAGAAAAAGAGCAGTTGCGTGGCTTTTCTTGTGCTGAGAATGTTTTCTATCAGAGAGATTCTGGGCGTGGACTCGGCATACAGCCGTCCTCACGGCCCAGGTTTGTCCAGTGACCCAGCAGGGCTGTGTAGCCCTCAGATGGTACGGGGCAGGGACCCAGGCAGAGTCTAGAGGAGTCCGCGTGAGGCTTCCTTACACTTTCTCCCTTCCACGAGGGGGCACGGCTCCCAGCGAGGAAAATGCAGCAGCACATACTGTCATCCCTCCCTATCGGTTGGGGGGCTGGGGGGATTGGCCCAGGACTCCCGCATATGCTGAAATCCGCAGATGCTCAAGCCCCTTATATAAAATGGTGTAGCGTTTGCATATAACCGACACCCATCTTCCCGTTTACTTTAAGTCATCTTCAGGTTACTTATAATACCTAATATAATGTAAATGCTATGTAAGTAGTTGTAAATACAGTGTAAATGTTACGTAAATAGTTGCTGGTCTATGTAAATAGTTGCCGCGCCCTGCAGTGGTAAGTGGCAACTATTTATATAGTATTCAAGTGTTGCTTTTTGGAACTTTCTGGAAAATTTTTTCTTCCCAAATATTTTCTGTCTGAAGTTGGTTGAATCCATGGATGAGGAACTCAGGTTATGCGATGCTTCTGCCTAGGGAAGCTAGTTAGAGACACGATGCTGAGGGCTGGAACTTGGAGCTCCATCTGTGTTAGGAAAATGCAAAACTGGTGATAGTTGAGCGTTCAGTGCCCAGCTCTGGGCTCCATTCCCTACGGCGTTACCCTTAATTCTTGCCTCAACCCAATCATGCTGGGAGTTCAGTCTATCCCCATTTAACAGATGCGGTAACTGAGGCCGAGGTCTAGGCAGAGGGACTCTGGAGAACCCACAGGAAGAGGGAAACAAACCCCGAAATGGATGCTGGCCCAAACACTGTCCTCAGCAGGGCTGGCTCCCCAGGGAGCAATTGAAAATGCAGCACCCCTGTGGGCATGACAGTGGGCAGCTGCAGCCCAGGAAAGGGCTGAAATGCAGGCTGTGCCTCCGGAATGGTCCTTCCCCTTTCCTGCTGGGATTTAGCCCATTTACCCTAATTGGCCAACTTCCTAAACTCTAAAACAGTGGTTCTCAAAGCCTGGTTCCCCCACAGGCAGTATCTGCATGACCTGAGAAAACATTAGAAATGCAAATTATCGGGTCCCACCCTAGAACTCCTGAATCAGAAACTGGCGGTGGGTCTCAGGGATCCCCCAGGAGGTCCTGATGGAAGGTCAAGGTTGCAAACCTCTGTCTGGAATGTGAGATCCCCCAGCCTCTCGCTTTTAGCCTTGGCTCAGCTGTGTGTGAGTCTCACAGGCTCTTATTAAGTCAGTCCTCCTGAGATGAGCCAGCAGTAGGTGCTCCATAAGTATTGCTAATGATTCCTTCCACAGACGTTTCCTAAACGTCCACCCTGTGCTTGGGTCTTTGCATGGGGCCCCTGGAGGTCGGATCCAGTGGGGAGGCCTGTAAGCAAAGAAGCCCAACACAATTGGGAAGTGGGAGGAGCCCTCCAGAAATCCAAGTGCCTAGACACCAGCCAGGGCCAGTCTGGCAGGCGGGCCTGCTATGCTAACTGTACACAGAAACTTTCCCAAGCAGGGCTCGGGGTCAAAAACTGGCCAAGCCCAGGTGCAGGCGGGGAAACAACAGGAATTTCCCAAGAGCTTGAGGACCAGTGGTTGGGCTAAGAGTGAGGGTCTGAGGGTAGCTGCTTTCCGCGTGGTGACGGAATCTGTCGTCTTCTCTCTTTCGTCCTCTTCAGTGTGGGGCTGCCTTCCAGGAGGACGATGTCATCGTGCTCAATGGCACCAAGGAGGACGTGGAAACGCTGGAGAGAAGGATGGAGGCGAGGAGGCTGCGAGCCAAGCTGGGAAAGGTACTGGAGTCCCAGGCTCGGTTCCTCGCCTTCCTGAGTTTGGGCGCAAGTCAAGTCTGCAGGTCCTGCCCAGCCGCGGCCTCTGCTCCAGAGCCCGTCGCAAACCCGCTGGCTGTGCTGCTGGCGCTGGTTCGGGGTTTGCCGTGATCGAGGCAGTTCTTATGACCAGGCGGGCCCGGGCTCTAGAAGATTAACGCCCTCGCTGGGTTGGGCTCAGTGGTCTGCTCTGCGCTCGGCTGCCTCATCGGTGAAGGGGGCGGGGGGTCACGCCACCTGCAGGGGGCGGGTGTGGGCAGGAGGGTAGAAAAGCTCAGGCCTGTGAAGTCTGCCCAGAGTGCGTCCGGAGGGCAAGGCGGCCACCACGATTGCTGTGCGGGCACTGAGTGTAAGAGGCTTGGTGCCACACCTTGTAAAACGGAGGAGAAGTGAAAGTCACCGCCCCCAGCACCTCTGGAGAGCCTGTGCGGCCCAGGTTTGAACGTCCTAGAGATCTGGGGGGAGCCCGGGGCCTGTGCTTCCCACCCACTCCTGGGAGTGCAGATGCAGACGCGCACCCACACACACGCATGCAGACACACATGCAGACACACGCAGACACACACACACACACACACACATGCAGACACACACACCCTCCCTGCACTCCCTGGAGTGAGGAGCCAAGCAGCCTTCCCACTGTGGAAGCCGCCGGCCTGGCCGTCCTGAGCCTCCCCTGGCCCCGGTTTTGAGTGGCGCCCCGGCGATGCTTGCTGGTGCCCGGCACTCTGGGTCGGGGGTGCTGGGGTGAAGGCTTTGCTTTGCGCCCAGGTTTAGAATCACCTTCCATAAGCAGTGGAATCAGTGCTTAATGGTCTGATGTGCTGAGCAGGCTCAGAACAGTTGATCAGCTAAGAAACCATTCAGTGTGTCATCGACTCTGGGTCCAGTAGTAAATTTTGTTCTTTCTTGAGTACTTACAGATGATAGCCATGGTCTTTTTTTCATTCTTTAAAAAAAGAAAAAAAAAAGGTTCAGGGTAAATGTGGGAGAAACTTCATGTCATCAGAACTAAGGCAAAAGAATGCCTAAAGTATTAGAAAATTAGTTTCAGGATCCTGAGGACCTAAAACTGTGAAGAAAAATAGCCTGCCTGGTTTTGGGCTACTGGCGTGCATTTACCAGTGACGTAAGAATTACAGATTTGTCAGGCTTTTCATTTTCTAAAATCATAATAGAGGAAAGTGCAAGACCGTATCACCCTGGAATAATATGTAATTCATGGTCATGAGGCTTTAAAAAGCTGAGAATATGATAGCAGTATTGTTATTATGTATGGGTCCAGAGTTCTCAGAAAGAGCCAAACCACTGGCATTTCCTCTGAAAGCTTCACTGAGGTAGGAAATAAATAATGTGTGTGAATGGTTCTGTAGTACAAGGAATTGTGCCCAGCTTTTGTGATCAAATACCAGTAGAAGTACTCCATGAAGCGGTCTTGTACGAGGTTATTACAATATTCATGAGAAATAAAGAGACGCTCTGTCATTTAAAGGGGTGAGTTCAGGTTTAGAAGTGAATAGAAGTTTGAGATATTTTTGACAACATTTACCAAAGAGGATCTGCTTGTTCTTTGTTGCTACTATTGATCGAGTTCAGTTTTTAAGAAGCACGAAAGGGAAAAATTGTATTTTAACGGAAGCTCCTAGAGACATTGGTGTGGTCATTAGCCTTCTTCTTGCTTTAGTGAGTTGTCTCCTCTGTCCCAGGCTTCCTGCCAAGTTGTTCAAAGCCCGGTGGAACTAGCATGTCCCTCTCCGCAGAATACTCCCCGGACCTTCTGGGAATGCTTCCTAGAGACGGCTACCAGGAAACCAAAATACTTCCCCAATGTACCCGCAGCTGGAGACAGGGCATAGCATTTCCTGTCTAAGGCCTCATTACTCGTGCTTTTCAGATAACCTCAGCTGTGAATGGAGGGCTTAGAAATTAGCAGTTTTCTGCATTTTTTTTTTTTTTGAAGAATGAGGTGTTACCCTCACAAATTTGAATGCATGTCTTGCATGTGTGAAATGAGCAGGACGTGTTTATGTTTTATGAAAGTGTTACAGATCACGTAGCATGTATATAGTACAGGTTCAGGGCCACTGCCCGAGCAAGGTCTTTGATGTTTTCTAGTGATGGGAGCCTTCTGAAGCGTTTAGGCTGCGTATCTTTAACGCCACCTTTTGCATGCTTAGGAAAACGGCATGTTTAAAGTAAATTCTCTGAGTGAACGTAAGTCCTGTTTGTCCTTTCTGTGACTGAATCAGCTGTGTGGTTTTAGAATGGTTTGTTTCATTTCTTAAATTTTTGCTGACCAATTTAACTATTATGAGCGACTGAATTCTAACAAGTAATCCAGAGTTGAGGGGAATCGGCTAAAGTGTTCTTTAGTACAGGCCTCAAGTCCTTACAGTTAACTACACAAATGTCAAAGCAGCTGGACAACTTTGAAGAAGTCTTCCTGGAAGGGTTAAGGTTCAGTATTGGCTGGACTTGTGTTATTATCCAGTTAACTGCCCTTTTGTGTGCAGTCGTCACGGCGAACGCTGACTGTTCCCACTGAAACCTGTCCTCCGCGTTGAGGTGTTTTGAGGAGGTGGTTTGGGAATGTAGCTACACAGCCAAGCAGATCTCTGCGGATGTGTGTCACGTGAGGCGAGAGTGCGCAACTGGAAACACGTGGGGAGGCCCGAGGTTTAGGGCAGAGGATCAGAGTGGTCTTCAGCGGGAGCCCTGCCCTGAGTGACCCGTGTCGGCCTCTCCCTGGGCTCCCGGACTGGCGGGAGCCACACTGACTCCGAAATCAGTGAATCTGAGCACGTGTCCGCCCTCCCCTTTCTTTTCACAGAAAACAAAGAAACCCAAGGTGGCAGAGTCTCTCTCAAAATCAGATGTCAGTGAAGGTAAGATGCTAAAAGAGCTCCTTATTTTAGCAAAAGTAAGGCCATAGGCCTGTTTCCTAAATAAGTTCCTCTTGTTGTTTTGTTTTGCTTACTTTGTTTTTTCACAGAAGCCCCAGGACCATCAAAAATGAAGACAGGGAAGCCCGAAGAAACCAGCCTTGATTCGCAAGAGAAGAAAGGCACCTCGGCTCCCAGAAGTGCAGGTGGGTCCTATTGAGACGGCAGTGGGCCACTAGACAGCTGGGAACCTGCGTGGGTGCATCACAGTTTTGCTGGCGTGAATTCGAGAACTCAAGCTCGTCCTAATGGTGTCTCTAAATAGTTCACTGAGCTCTCTTGGCGGGTAACTAAGAAGCAGTTGATTCACCTTAGAGCAGGAGCCCTCTCGGGATGGAAGGGGTGTGGGCACAAATGCCAGTTTCCCTGTGGAGTCTGCACTTGGGGCCAGGCTAACAAGGGGCGCCGAGGCCTGACGCGGGCGTTCCCTAATTTAAGGCTGGGGCGCGCTGTGCACCGCGTGTGCACTCGAGCCGGCCTTCCTCCACCTGCTCTTGACCGAGAGCCGTTCTGTTTGCTGGATAGTCCAGAATTTAGTGCCTTCTCCCGAAACTCACTACCTTTAACAAAGAAAATAGTATTTATTTCACAAAGAAGAAAAGCACGGGTTGATGCGGTGAAGGAGTGTGTAATCCTGTGGTGTAATCGTCCTCCAGAGCGTTCATGCGTCCCAGTCCCCCAGACACGCACCTCAGCCACCTGGCCTCGGCATCTCATGTACGTCATCCCCGGAGCTGGGACCAGTGCCGAGAATGTATAGCAAGTAGTGATTAGTGTGATTTTAGATACAGTAGCTTCATTTGTTTTTAGGACTTGGCGATTGAGATAACGTATTTCAACATTCATCCCCAGAAAGCAGGAGGGAAATTCCTGGGATTAATGAACTTTTGAGGATGTGACATAGTCCCAGCTTTAAAGTTTTGGGCTTTTCATTTTTCCAGCAGCACACGGGAGCTCTTCCGGAAAAGCCGGGAAGCCTCCGTGTGGAGCCATGAAGAGGTCCATCGCCGACAGCGGAGAGTCAGAAGCTTACAAGTCCCTTTTCACGACCCACAGCTCCGCCAAGCGCTCCAAGGAGGAGTCGGCCCACTGGGTCACCCACACGTCCTACTGCTTCTGAGGCCCGGGGCGCGGCCTCGGCGCACCTCAGATCTCGGAGCCCGTTGTGGCAGGGCAAGACGGGGTCTCGGTGACCCCGCCGGCCCCGCCCCGTCGCCCTCTCCGCTCACCGCCTCCCCCTGTGCGCGTGGACCTTCCCCGGCCAAAGCACGCTGGCCGCGCTATTTATGCTTAAAATAATTAAAGACTCCAGACTCCTCACGGGTATGTGGTTGGCTCATTTTGACTCAGAGTCTCATGGTTTTGCTCGCGGCGGTTAATTAATTAAACAAGCCAGCTGAAACTGAACTTGAGGAAGGACGAGTTTGCAGTGCATTCCGCCTGCAGGGCTGTAGGAGGGGTCGTGTCTCGGCGCCAGGGAGGGGACTGAGGGGCCTTCCTTGCGGATCGCCTTGGTGAGAGAGGGGATTTAGTTGGCACCCGATGATTTCGTAGGAAAATAAAGTAAGTCTAAAGTCTGCTCTTGCTCTCGTCTCTGTATTTTTCTTCTTTCTTCCCCGAGCGTTGAGTAAGAAAATTGCGGCCACTGCACTGATAGCGATAGTAGTTCTATGACATCATGTCAATTCCACTTTCCCTCTCAGCAGAAGATTATAAAAGGGGGAAACTGTGCATAAAATTGGTGTATCTTATCCATAAAGTGTGTTGAAGTGAATAATTAATGAAATTCTCCTATGAGACCAAGAATCAGGAACATCCAGGTTCAACACTGCCTTTCTGGAGACAGTTGTATCATTGAGATGGTTCTTTATACCAGACCCAGGGCCCTGGTTTCCATTAAAAAGCAGGCAAAGGAAACACAACATTGTAAGTCAGCTGTACTTCAGTAAAATACATTTTTTAAAAAAGCAGGCAAAGGAGCTGGGAGAGGAAGGTCGGAGGCGGGAGGGGGCAGCCTCGGAGGATTCTGGGGAGGGGGTGGAGAGCCGGACGCAGCCTGCTCCGTCCCCGGGTCCTGTGCCGCAACAGGGTGGGAAGCTGGACCCGAGGACGTGTTGACATTGTGAATATGGAGGCATTTTAATCAGAATGATCTTAACGTCAGTGAATTTCTGTTGTGGACTTTTCCAGAACAAACCTGAAAATTATCTATTTTCTTTCCCCGATCAGCATTTATATACATTTACATACAGGCAAGTCTGGTTATAATAGCCGTGCCTATTTCCTAACCAACCCTTGGGCCTCACGCCCCCGTAAGCCCTGCACAGGTGCTCTCGGCAGGGAGCCCCACGTCCCCACCCCAAGCTGGGGGAGCATGTGCCCCAGGGCAGTCTGTGCGGCTGGATCCCACTCTGCGTCTCCCCTCCGGGTTTCAAACCGTCTCACAGAACTTCTCCATCACTCAACACAGTTAGAGGCACAGTGCAGGCACCCAGTGGACCCTTGGTTATATCCAGCAGAAGGCTTTATTCCCCGGGAATAAGTGTGAATCAGGTGACCCAGCGGAACAGGTACAAGCCCTGCGTTCCATTAGTCGGGACTTTTTGTTTCATGTCATTTTTAGAAACTGATGGTTTCAAGTGCACTGGCCAGTGAGCCCTGGCTGTACTCCTGGCAGCGGCCTCTGTCGTCCTGCAGGCTGTGCCCCTCTCGCCTCAGAGTCTTCACACCTGCCTGATGTCAACCACGTCCCCATTTTATCCCGCCTCCTCCTGATCATCCCTCACATTCTACCTGAATGTCTTCTTCAGGAAAGCCTTCCTGCCTGAACCAACCTAGAGCTACCCCCTTGTGTTCTCTTAAAGCTCTCTGTTCTTATCACAAATGTTATTTTTTCTTTTTTGGCCACACCGTGCAGCATGCAGGATCTTAGTTCCCCAACCAGGGGTCGAACCCGTGCCTTCTGTATTGGGAGCGTGCAGTCTTAACCACTGGACCACTAGGGAAGTCCCCTTATCACAATTTTAATGAAATAAATGATACTCTTAATTAACTCAGGCATTGCACACTCAGGTGAAGTCAATGAGCGTAACTGTGAGGCGATAGGGAGTGGTGGGGACTGTGGAGAAAACATGGCCACCTAGAGGGGAGGTTGCTACTCAGCTCCAGCAGAGAGGGGCCCCCATGTTACCAGATCGTCCATACTTTTCAAAGGAAACTTAGTTTCCTTTGAAATCTGGCCTTTTTAAGTGAAGCCCTCCCCCCACCGACATTTAAATATTGGCAAATAATCATTTTCAGAAACAATGTAGGCCAAACAAAGTACATCAGTGGCTCCTAGTCTGTAGCCTCTGTTTTTTTGGTGGGTTTTTTTTTTTTTTAGCCTCTGGTTTAATATCTTTCTTTCCCACTAGGCTCTCAGCTCCACAAGGGCACATGCCCAGTCTGCTCTGCTCACCACAGCGTCTGCAGTCAACAAATAGAAAAACAAAAATAGATGGACTCTCCCAGTAGAGCATGAGGGTCAGAAAGAACATACTGGCAAGGAGATGGCCTTCTATCACTCCCCGCCTCTCTTTTTATTGCCCGCTGGAAATTTTGCCATTTCCCTTTAAGCCCTACTCCCAGGCGACCCCTGCGAGCCTCTTTATCCTCTGCCCTGAAGTCATCACAATGGCCAGAGCTGGTTCTGGCTCAGGGCCTCTGTGACATCACCAACCGCCCAGCCCAGCCCTGGTCCCCAGTCTCCGGGTGCAAGGGCAGACCAACCCACCATGAGCCACTTTGTCCCCCATCTCTGCTCACCATGCGGACGCTGAAATGGTTCTTGTTTTTTCCTCTGTGCCTCTCCTGTGGCTATGCCTTTGTGTTTTCTTCTCTGAGGGATAAAGCCAGAGAACCCCAGGGGAAGGTGCCTTGTGGAGGGCACTTTCGAATTCGGCAGAATCTCCCAGAGCATGCCCAAGGCTGGCTTGGGAGCAAGTGGCTCTGGTTTTTTTTTGTTGTCGTGCTGTATATGATGCTAAAGTTTCGAGGAGATAATGAGAAGGATAAGGTAAGGATGGCTCCGTTTTTCACACCACATTGATTCCATCTCAGAAAGCTCAGACTCAGAGGAACACATGCTCTGGTTGTTACAGGCAAGACCGTTAAGTACAACGAGTTTGAATACAGAGTACCTACTTCTTTCTGGTCCTGAGAAACATTGGCTAACTCATTTCCTGATGTGTCCTTAGGGAGGACGGTAGATCTTAACTCACAGAGGTGGGGACTCATAGTTGAAGACCACCTTCTGTTTACTGGGCAACTAAAACCTTGGCTCAATATTTATCCTGTTAAATCAGATTTTTCAAATTGAGGATAGATTCAAGAACTTGGCGTGTTTCAGGTCAACATTATTTATGGAGGCAGATTCACTGCCCCTGATTTTTAGTTTCCCTAGCGTTTGAATCATTACAAGTTGCTGAACTGAATGGAAATGGTATCACTATCCCAGGTAAAGGAAAAGACCTGTCGTAAAGGGTCAGAGGTGTAAAGAGGTAACAGCCTGTCCATAAAGTGGCTGAACAGCTCTGAGAAGGGGAAGGGAGAGAAATACGGCAGCATGTTTGCTCCTGGACAAACCCACCGCTTCAGGATTCTGTGTCCAAACTGATGGGAGCAGGGGTTGGCGAACCTTTTCTGTAAAAGGCCAGATAGTTGATATTTTCAGCTTTGCAGCCCATTCAGTCTCTGTTGCAAGGACTCAACTCTGCCGTTTGAGCATGAAAGCAGCCATAGACAATATGCAAATGAACGAGCCTGGCTGTGTTCCAATAAAACTTTATTAACAAAAAAACCTGGTGGGCCGGATTTGGCCATCGTTTGCCAATCCCTGGGCTAGATCAATGCTAGAGCCAACTTCTCTTAGGTGAACCCCGCTCTCTTAGAATTGTGTCAAAACCAGCAACGTCAACGGTATTATTCACCCTGAATATCTTTCTTGACAGGAGCAGAAGACTCCTCCTGCCCTTCGAGGCTGTTCATTTCGCTCTCCAATAAAGAAAACTCAAAATGCTTCCCCCAACAAAGACTATGCATTCAATACCTTAACCCAGCTCGAGATGGACCTTGTGAAATTCATGTCCAAGGTGCGGAATCTGAAAGCCGCCATGGCAACCGGCGGTAACCTCAAGCTTCAGAACTCAGAGGTGCCTGCAGACCCACACAATAATATTACAATATATGAGATATGGGGCGAAGAAGACTCCGAGTGAGTGGATTTGTGTGTCAAACTAGGAGAGAAACATTTGAGTGTTGACAAACCGTATGCAAACTAATAAAACTATTCTGAAGAAAAAGAATTCTCGAATTTGGGACCTTTTTCCTTGCTCTTTTTTTAAGCTTGAAAAAAGTGCGAGGCCAGTAGCCATAGCAGTTATTGTTTTGTTTTTGCCTTCCTCACTTCCTCTAGAGCTGAGGGCGGTGAGAAGTGTATGGACAGTGGCATTAGTGTAGGGTGACATTCTTGGCCACTGTGCCATGGCCCTTGTAGAATAAGGCTTGGGAAATTTGGGGTAAGATGCTGGTATTATTGTCATAATAACTATCTTTATAGTAGCTATTTTTGCAAAAGACAGAACCTTTTTTATCTTTATGGTTTATTATATTACAAAGGACAACTTTATAGGTTTTAAAATGATAAAAATGATTGTTAGGAGGTGTGTGTGTCAAGGGGATGGTGGATTCTAGAATCATTTCATTTTCTTAACCACCAGAAAAGTCGTCTTATTCATTCTGTCTCATGGGTCCCATGCATTGACTTTTCTACTACAAAACTAACAGTTACATGTGTCTAAGTGGATTCAGAAAAATGGAGAATCAAACCATGTTTTTAATGTAATTTGGATATAGATGAGCTAACCAGGGTTCCCAAATTGGTCAATATGAATATTCTTTATAATACTTATTTAAAATATGGGTATTTTGGCATGTTTGTATGGCTAATAGAAACTACACTTACTCCACGCTGTTCTGTTAGCTCAGGACCCCTAATCTAGGCCAGCCTGGTAGTTTTAGAGACATGCAGGGACTTCCCTGGCGGTCCAGTGGTTAAGACTTCGCCTTCCAATGCAGGGGGTGCGGGTTTGATCCCTGGTCAGGGAGCTAAGATCCCACATGCGCCTTGCGGCAAAAAAACAAAACATAAAACAGAAGCAATATTGTAACAAATTCAATAAAGGCTTTTTAAAAAATGGTCCACATCAAAAAAAATCTTAAAAGAAAAAAAAAGAGAGACCTGCAGGTGCAGGCCTGGGCAGAGACGTCAGCTGTGCGAGACCATGGAAATTCCCTTATTTCCACTTCAGTCCAAATTAAAGTGGGCTTGACTCTCTATCACCTTCCTTCCCAGCCACGAAGAGCTCACAGAGTTCATCCCCATCACTGGGGCAGTCCTCAGGATGAGTCGCACATACGTGTTCGGGAAGAGACCTCAGATCAGAGCCGGCCACCTCTTCCCCTCTCGTAACTGTGACGCTACCTTTGAAAAGTGGTCCCTGAACCCTTTACCTTTTGCCGAAACTTCAACTTCCGGGATGTGGAAAAACTGGAAGGCGCTGAGACGCCTCCTTTGTGCCTTCTGTACTCTTTCTGGGTGTTTTCAAGCAAATGGGACTATGTGAGTTATTTTCACAGCACATTCTGAAGAAATGCAGATAAGGAAAAAAGACTTTGGTTTTAACCTGTGATGTCAACATGGGGCACATTTTAGATTAGAATAGAGATAATGTAAAGGTTGCCAAACCATGGCTCACGGGCCAGATCAGCCCACTGCCTGTTTTTGTACAGCCCATGAGCTAATAATGGTTTTTATACTTTTAAATGGTTGAAAAAAATCAAATGATGAATTGTATTTCATGACATGAAAATTACATGAAGTTCGGGAATTCCCTGGCGGTCCAGTGATTAGGACTTGGCACTTTCAGTGCCGAGGGCCTGGGTTCGATCCCTGGTCAGGGAACTAAGATCGGCAAGCTACGAGGTGAGGCCAAAAAAAAAAAAAAAAAAAAAAAAAAATTACATGAAATTCACATTTCAGTAACCATAAATAAATTTTTATTGGAACACAGCTGCATCCATTTACATATTGCCTATGGTTGCTTTTGTGCTCTGTGGCAGAGTTGAATTACTACACAGAAACCATTATGGCCCCAAAGCGGAAAATGTTTACTAACTAGCCCTTTACAGGAAAAGTTTGTCAATCCTAGTTTATGCTAATCTTATTTATATGTTAACCAGAAAAGGTGTTCATTGAGAACCAATGTATTCAATAACCTTCACAAATATCCCCTCTTTGTCTGATAGGCAAAAATGTAATTTCATATCATATTTTTGTGTCTAGTTTTGTCCAGGTCACTACCAGCTAATGATGGGAATCCTAAGAAAGAGCAAAACATCAAAATGCCTTATAGCAATTCGATCGAGGACATAAATGAGAACGAAATCTGCTGTACGATTGGATTTAGCAATTCCCATAAAATAGTGTCCCGGGTCTTTGCCTCGCCCTAACACAGAGCTTTGCAGACCTCGGTGTTGCCTGGAAAACAGTGTCTCCTCACCCCAGCCCATTTCATGCAATATTTTCAGGCAAAAATGCGTTAGATATAGATGGAGAAGCCGGAGCTCCACAAAGCTGCTCACCTCTGTTGTTCCAGTGTCAACTCAAACCCCAGTGTTACCACACTCCGTGGTGACTCAGCAAATCGTAGCCGCGGGATCGCTGTAGTTGTCTACACCTGCTGTCTCTGTCAGAGGAGGTTCACTCGGGTGGTTGGCAGAATTATCTTTGTAGCCAAGACCCTCTCCTGGGGGCCTGAAGAGGCCGCTGCCATACGCGAGGTGATGGGTCATGGGGCAGGGACGTGAGGGCAGCCTTGAGGATCTGAGAATGGTCCCCAGTCAACAGCTAGAAAAGAAACTCGGAATCTCAGCCATACAACTGCAAGGACATGGGCTCCACCAGCAACCAGTGACCTGGAAGAGGCCCCCGAGTCAGAGGGGATCCCAGTCTGGTGAGACCCTGAGCATATGAGCCCACCTACCAGAACATAGACTCCCAACCCACAGAAACTGTGAGATAATAAATGTGTGTTGTTTGAAGCCACTAAGTGGCTTTGTGGTAGTTTATTACACAGCAGTAGAAAATCAATACAGTACACACACACACACACACAAACTCTTTCCGTCTGCTGTTTCTGATGCCTCGGATGACACATCCACGCTCCCTCTGGCCTAGTCACCAGCCTCTGAACCAGGGGAATGGGACCAAAGAAATACTGGCACAGGATCACGAACAGGGATACCCTGCTCCTTGAAACCAGAGGTTACAAAGTGTTGGCTCAGGGACCAAACCTCCCCCCACACCGGCATGTTTGTTTGACCCATAATCATATTCTCTAACATTTTATTTTGAAATTTGTAGATTCACAGGAAGTTGCAAAAGTAGCAGAGTATCTCCTTAGACGCTTGGCCTAGTTTTCCGCATTGGTTTTCCCCAGTGATTACATCTTATGTAACTTGAGTACAGTCACAAAACCAGGAGACTGACATTGCAACAATGTGTGTGGGGAGTTCTGTGTTGTTTTATCTCGGGTGTGCAGGCGTGGACCCACCACTCCACCATCCCAGCAGAGACCCCCAACCCCTGGCAACCACCAATCAGTTTCCATCTCTGTGATTTTTAAAAAATTTTATTTATTATTTTATATTTATTTTTGGCTGTGTTGGGTCTTCGTTGCTGCGCGCAGGCTTTCTCTAGTTGCGGCGAGCGGGGGCTGTTCTTCATTGTGGTGCGTGGGCTTCTCATTGCGGCGGCTTCTCTTGTTGCGGAGCACGGGCTCTAGGCACGCGGGCTTCAGTAGTTGTGGCTTGTGGGCTCAGTAGTCGTGGCTCGTGGGCTTAGTTGCTCCGCGCATGTGGGATCTTCCCGGACCAGAGATTGAACCCGTGTCCCCTGCATTGGCAGGTGGATTCTTAACCACTGCACCACCAGGGAAGTCCCCATCTCTATGATTTTTGTCCTTACAAGAATGTTATGTGAATGAAATCATACAGTGTGTGACCTTTTATTTTTTTTTTTAATATTTGTGTATTTATTTAGCTGCGCCAGTTCTTAGTTACGGCACACAAGCTCCTTAGTTGCAGCATGCGGGCTCTTAGTTGCGGCGTGCAGGATCTATCTAGTTCCCTGACCAGGGATTGCGCCGGAGCCCCCTGCATTGGGAGCTCAGAGTCTTAACCACTGGACCTCCAGGGAAGTCCCCTACAGTGTGTGACCTGTGAGGCTGGCTTCTTTCACTCGACATAAGGCCCTTCAGATCTATCCAGGTAGTCTCATGTGCCAGCCTGTCTGCTGCTGGGTCCGTGGAACCCTCTGCCTGCGGTGTGGGGGAAGTTTTGGTCTCTTGTAGGTTTCGGTTATAATTACAGAGCTGCTACGAAGAATCGTGTGCAGGTTTTTACGTGAACACGCATTTTCATCTTTCTGGTATAAATGCCCAGGGTTGCGGTCGCTGGGTCACATGGGAAATGCATGTTTTGGCTTCCACTAAGAGTCAAAGATTTAGAGGAAGATACACCCGGGGAACTGCCGCTCTTTCCTCATCCCGGCTACCCGGATCCCACACCCTCCTGCTTCCACGAAGCCCTGTAGTGATGTGATCAGCCTCTTTGGTTTCTGTTTTATCCTTCCTGTCTTTCTCTTGCACAAACGAACAGATGCGTGTGTATTTTCTTATACCCCTTCTTTCCGACGTGAAGGACAGCAAGCTTTCCAAATTCTTTGGGGCTTTGCTTTTTCCACTTACCAGAAGGTTCTTGGAAATCCCTTCAAAGTGGCTCTTAGGGGGTCTTTCTCATTCTTTTTTCCCGCTGCAGAGTGCTCCATTGTGTTTGTTCAGCCCCTGTTTTATATGCGGACATTCAGGTAACTAGCTTCCAGTACTTTGAAATGACAAATAATGATGCAGTGAATAACCTTGTGCATACTTATTTTTATGGTGTTGGAGATGTATCTTCAGGGTAGGTTCCTAGGAGTGGGCTTGGTGGGGAGAAGGGTGAACGCATGTGTGGTTTTGTTAGGCATTGCTAAATTTCCCTCCAGAAGGGCTGTGCTGAGTCGCGTTCTCATCAGGGATGCCAACACAGCGTTTCAGCTGCCCGAAACGCCGGTCTTAGAACGCTTTTCATGGCTTGCAGTTACTGAAGATTTCCACTAGGTGGCAGACAAAGCCCGCCACAGGGAACAGCGCTCTCGTTTCCCGAAGATTTCGTTTTCAAGGGCCCTCGATAACAGTCACGTGTGAGTTGAAGTAGTAGCTGTCGTAACACTTTTATCCCAGTTAGCAACTGGCATTCATTGTACTGGTAGTAATGAAAACATTACTTTTGTTAACAATGAACATTTGTCGTTTGATTATTCACTCATTCATTCAAGTGTTTGTTCTATGCACTGTTTCAGGCTCTGGGCATGAGGAGATAAAAACAAACAAGCAAACATCTTGCCGGCACAGAGCTTGCATTCCACTGGGGGAGAGACAAGAAACACGTACCTAAGTGTAATATGTGGGCTGTCAGGTGGGCCCATGTACTACAGAGAAAGGTAAAACAAGGAAGGAGAGCAGGGTTTGGGGGTCAGTGAGTGAATGTTTGTTTAGGATCTTAGTGTGGTCGGGGAAGGGCTGCTGAGATGCCCTTACTGGAGGGAGTCAGCCCTGAGGACCCGCGAGGAGATGAGGAGGACGGGAAGGGGAAGTGCAAAGGCCCTGAGGCAGGAGCGCCAGGCCTCAAGGCGAGCTGCTGGGGGTCCCGTACTTGGGGCCGAGTGAGGGAGGGGATGAGGTGGGACACGGAGCGGGTGCCTCGCAGGCCACCGGCAGGACTCGAGTTTCCCTCCTAGAGAGATGAGGGCCGTGGGGAGACTGTGGAAACCCTCCTTCCCCCACTCCCCGGACAGAGACGCACCCATTCTCCAGGTGTCTCCAAACAGGCCCAGCCCGGGCCACACCTGATCTGGGCTTTGTTGGTCTCCGTTCTCAGGGGCCCTTGGGGGTGGGGGACGTGGGGACGACAGATGGGGGGGAGATGAGGCTTCCTGTGGGAGACGAGGCACCTTTCAGGGGCCCTGCTGGGTGACCTCTGCCTTCCATTGTCTTTGGGCCACTTAACAATTCTGTAAACTGTAGAAAATGGGTAATACACGAAGCCTCGGTGTTTATCAAAATGCAGGTGGATCTCATGTAGGGGACGCAGTCAGTTGTGCAGCTCTGCATCTGTCTGTCTGTCTTCCCGTCGGCTTCCGGTCCTTTGAAGCCTCCTCTGAACCCACTGTACCGTCCTACTGACCCCTCCTTAACCAGTGAGTTGAGTCACGTTTTTGACACATGATCATCTTATATTGCATGAGTCGTGAGTCTGCCGCTTCAAAAGTTCCCTCTCCCGGTCCCCTGAGCCCTTCTCAGCCATGGTGCGGACATGAAGACACCTCTAGCACGTTACCCCAGGAGGTGAAGAAACTAGATTCCCTTCCATTTTGAAAACCCATAAAAAGGAAATGTGACGGAGAAGAGGGGGCAGTGGCTGTGGGAGGACCCGCTGCGGCCCAGGCTCTCCTGTCTTCCATTCTCTAGGTGTCAGGGACACCCAGGGGAGGGGGCCCCGTGGGTACCTGCCCGAGGGTGGTGACCCGGGAGATGTAGCACCCTGGAGGCAAAGGGGAGGCTCTAAGCTCCTGAGGGCAGAACCTGGTCTCACCATGAGCCCCTCCTCCTCCTCCCACCAGACCCTCGCTCCCTGTGCAGGCGAGAGGGAGGCCTCCCCAGCCTTGAGGTCACTCCTGGCGCCCTCAGGAAAGCGCCTGCCTTTATTGGGCAAACTTCTGGATTCCTTCAGCTTGAAGAGACCGCGAGTCTGCTCAGTACCCTTCCCTCCCCAGTGTGTGTGGACTTAGACATCCGGCAGATGCTGCAGGAACTTTGCCTCTCACTTGGACGAGTGCCTTCCGGCCACTTCGTTCTTCCAGAAACACCCTCTCCCCTTCACTCACTCATCCTTCCTTCCGTCATTTATCTGTTCATCATTCAACCAGGACTCAGGAGCATCTCACTGTGCGAACATGGCAGTGGGTGCTGAGGATACAGGGATGAGCGAACGTGGACCACAGGGAGACCCACCTCACACACCTTAGAGGCTGCTCTCGAGAAAGAGACTGTAAAATGGTGCAGCCACTGTGAAGAATGGTATGGAAGTTCCCCAAACACTTAAAAATAGAATTTCCATATGATCCAGCAAATCCTCTTGTGGGTATATACCCACAAGAATTAAAAGCAGGATCTGGAAGAGATGTTTGCACACCCAGGCTCATAGCAGTGTTGTTCACAACAGCCAAGAAGTAGAAGCAACCTAAGTGTCCATGGATGGATGAATGGATGAACAAAATGTGTCTTATACATGCGTTGAGTATTATTCAGCTTCAAAAAGGCCAAGCACCCTCTGGGCACCAGGGCTGCAAAGGTAATCAAATCCTACAGTATTATTAGGGGCTGTCAGACAATTAGGAAAAACAGACAGTGGCTACAAACACATAAAAATATACAAAAGCATTCAGGAGCGGGTAAGTGCTGTGAAGACCTTTCAGAGGACACTTTGAACAAACCTGTGTGAGGTGAGGACCCAGTGATGGGAAAAGCAAGTGCAAAGGCCCTGAGGTTCTCCTAGAAACACCCCTTCCTTCAGAGGGCTGACCTCCATACTAAATTATACCTTCATTTGTGTTGTAATTGGGTCCTTAACGGATATGCTGTCCCCAAATGTGCGACTTTGGCATAAGGATTATTTTGAGCCGAAGGCAGCTGAGGCAGGAAGAGTTCTCCGCCCTCCCCTTTTCTGCCTAAAAGCAGGACATAAATTTCCCACTGAGGAAGGTGCCCCCCTTCCCCGCACACCAGGGGGAGAACAGTGACTCTTACCATCAAAGACTGAGAGTCGAAACCGAGATGCATTTGCATAAACAGACCTGACTAGAACAGTCCTGTTTTCCATTAGTTTCCCCCATATATTTCCTAGTCACTTCCCCACAGTTCGTCCCTTGAACCCTAAACCCTCTTTCCTTTGTTAAAATGGTATATAAGCCCCTGAGTCTACCTGCTTCTTTGATTGTCACTTCTTTTCTGTGAACTCCTGTGCACACAAATATTAGTAAAAATTGTCTTCTGTTCATCTTTTATTAGTTTAATTGATAAACCCCTATTTACTGAGCATAAGATAGTAGAGGGAAAGCTTTCCTCCCCAACATTTTTTTGTCTTTTTTTTTCTTTTATTATTTTATTATTATTATTTTTTTAGTTTTCTTTTTTTTTTCTCCCCAACGTTTTAAATTCTCTATTTTTAATAGATTTTGGCTCTTCTTATTCTAGAGTTTCGATGTACCATAATTTAACCAGTTCCCTGCTGGTGGATGTCTGGGTGCTCTCCAGTGTTTTGTTATTACGAACACATATGGTACCTATTTCCCTAGATTGGGCAGGATTTGATGCTTCCCACTTCAGGCCGTACAACCGCCATCTGCCAGTGTTTGGGTTTATTCCACAGTCAGCAAACACTGAAAGCACAGCCAGGCAAGGCACTGAAAACAAAAACCCTGCAATGGCTTACACGTGACTTATTTTAGAATTTCTAAGTACAGTTAAGTGATGACTCATCCCACTTAAATTCTGAGCTGTTTAAAGGGCCATCTGGTTCATCAGAATATGAAAGACTTTGCCCAGCAACCTGGAAAAGTACCCAAGATGAAGACAGAGCGCTTTTTAACCACTGACAGTCCCAAGGAACATCAGCCGAGTGTTAGCTCCTTGAGGACAAGAATGTCGTCAACTAAATAAACTGCATAATGTCTGGGCCTATTTTTGTAAAAAATGTTTCCTTTTTTTCTGATTACATAGGCAATGCAACCCAAAGCACAAGTAACCAAAGAAAAATAGATAAGTTAGACTTCATCAAAATTAAAAGCTTTTGCGCTCCAAAGGAAAGTATAAGAAAGTGAAAAGACAACTCAGAGAATGGGAGAAAATATTTGTAAATTATATATTTGACAAGGATCTAGTATTAAGCATACGTGAAGAACTCACAACTCAACAGTGAAAAGAAAAAAACCCAACTGAAAATGGGCAAAGGACTTAAAGAGACATTTCTTCAAAGAAATGTACAAATGGCCAATAAGTACATAAAAAGATGCTCATCATCAGTCATCAGGGAAATGCAAATCAAAACCACAATGAGACACCACTTTGTACCCACTAGGATGGCTGTCATCAAAAAGGCAGACAATAGGAGGTGTTGGTGAGGATGTGGAGAAATTGGAATCTTTACACATTGCCAGCAGAAATGTAAAATTATGCAGTTACTTTTGAAAAAAGTCTGGCATGTCCTCAAAGTGTTACATATACAGACTCACCATATGACCAGCAATTCCATTCCTATGCGTCCACCAAGAGAAATGAAAACATACGTCCACACAAAATTTGTACATGAATGTTCATAAGAGCATTATTCATAACAGCCAAAAAGTGGAAACTCAAATGTCCATCATCTGGTAAATGGATTAATAGTGTGGAATACCCGAACTATGGAATATTATTCAGCCATAAAAAGGAACGAAGACTGAAAAAAAAAAAAAAAAAGGAATGATGACACAAAAGACCACATACTGTATGACCTATGTTATGGAGGAAAAACTTCTCCTCCACCCTCTTAGGTTCAGTCCGTGGGGACCTGTGAATTAAACTAACAAATGTATGCCTTTTCTTCTAAATTAACAAGAGAAAAGGCATACATTTTTTACCAATACTTATGCGCACAGCAGTTCAAAGAAAAAAAGTGAAACCCAAAGACGTGGTTAGATTCGGGAAGTCATAGACCATTTTAACAAAGGAAAGAGGGTTTGAGCTTTGAGGGATGACAAATCATGGGGATGCAACCAGGAAATCTATGGGGGAAACGAATGGAAGATAAGGGTTATGGTGGTGAGGTTGTTTATGCAGACTCATCTCAGTGCCAGCCCTCCATCTCTGGGGGTGAGTTGCTCTCGTCTTCCTAGTGTGGGAGAAGAGGACACCTTCACAGGGGGAGGTATGCCCTGATTCTAGGCTCTTCCAGGGAGCTGCCCAGGAATTGCAGCCGGTTGACCAGTGCTGCCAAAGTCTCCTCCAAGTCAGCGCAGGATCCTCTCTCTCAGCAGCAGCATCCCAAGGCCATGAGGCCCCCCAAACCTGTGTCTGCCTCTAAAACTGGTCTGGGAAAGATGAGGGCAGCTTTGGAGGGGTTTGTGCACACCTGAGGGAAAGGAAACGCCACGGAGGCTTCTGTGGGCTCATTTTATTCACCAGACACTGGCTCAACAGAAGTCATTCTCTTTACCCCTCGCGGTGTTCCCCTCCCCACCCCCTGGTCCCCCTCTGATTAATAGACCGTCAACACTCATGGGTAAAAGTCACCATTTCCTGGAACCCTCCTGCAAGCAGGGCTCACTGGGGGCTTCACAAACTTCATCTAATTAATTTGACCCTCACAGCTGTTCCAGCAAAGAGCTCTGGGCTCTGGAGTCAGGCAGGGGTCACTGGCTCCATGACATGGGAACTTGGACTTGGGACCCACCTTATTGAATTTACGTTTCCTCATCAGTGAAATGGGGGGCGACAGTGGGAGGCCCTGAGTGAGGGAACCCACCCTGCACCTCATACCTGCTCTTCACATCCTCGTAGGCCCCAAATCGTGGTGGGTGGTGGGGATGGCATCAGCACCCCTGGAGCAAGCTTGGAGGAGGCTTTGAATCAAAGGCTGATTCTAGATTCTAATAGCTTTCCACCCTGGGGTGCCAGATCTAGCAAATAAAATACAGGATGCCCCCTTAAATTTGAATTTCAGACACACAATGACAATGAATAATTTTATTTTTAAAAAATTTTTAAAAGATTATTTATTTATTTACTTATTTATTTTTGGCTGTATCGGGTGTTAGTTGCAGCATGCGGGATCTTCGTTGAGGCATGCAGGATCTTTCATTGCAGCGCGCGGGCTTCTCTCTAGTTGCAGCGTATGCGTTTTCTCTTCTCTAGTTGTGGCACACAGCTCCAGGGCACATGGGCTCTGTAGTTTTGCCGTACGCAGCCTCTCTAGTTGAGGCACATGAGCTCAGTAGTTGTGGCACGCGAGCTCAGTAGTTGTGGCATGCGGGCTTAGTTGCCCTGCAGCATGTGGGATCCTAGCTCCCCGACCAGGGATTGAACCCGCGTCCCCTGCATTGGAAGGCGGATTCTTTACCACTGGACCCCCAGGGAAGTCCCTGAATAATTTGAGTATAAGTATATTCCATGCAATATTTGAGACATACTTATACTAAAATTTTATTCTTTGTTGATTTGAAATTCAAGTTTATCTGGGCACCTTGTATGTTACCAGGCAACCCATGGTGCCTTGTCCAGTGTTTGGTGGACACAAGAGACAAAATCTTGGCAAAAAAGTTAAATCAACTATTCTTCAATAAGAAATCTTTTTTAGGGACTTCCCTGGTGGTCCAGTGGTTAAGACTCCACGCTTCCACTGCAGGGGGCACGGGTTTGAACCCTGGTTAGGGAACTAAGATCCCACATGCCGCATGGTGCTACCAAAAAATTTAAAAAAGTTTTTTTTAATCTTTTTTAAAAATCTTGGGAAAAGAGAAGTAGAAGATCCTGAAAGTCGTACTTGCCTTCTGACCAGTTTGAATGGTAAGGTCACCTCTACAGAGAGGTGGTAGGGGAGGACTCGCCTTCAACTCCCATTCACGCTTTTTAACAGTTTATTGAGGTATAATTCACATCCCATACAATCCACTCACAGCATACAACTGAATGGCATGTTTTGTAGAGTCACAGGCATGTGCAACCATCACCACAGTCCACTTTAAACATTTTCATTGCCTCAAAAACCAGCCCCATACCCATTAGCACTCCCTCTCCATCCCTGCCCCGCCACTGATAACCACTAATCTACTTTCTGTCTTTATGGATTGGCGTCTTCTGGACATTTCTCATAAACTGAGTCCTACACGTGCAGCCTCTTGTGTCTGTAGCATGTATCATGTTCCTTCTCATGGCTGAATAATATTCCATTGCATGGATGGACCACATTTGGTTTATCCATTTGTCCATCGATGGACATTTGGGTTGTTTGCACCTTTGGGCTATTAGCTCTCTCGTTCTTAATCATCTCACCTTACCTCCTTCATCGTTATTACGCCATCACCCTACTTCTCTACCCATATCTGTTTGTTTTCTCCCTCCCTCACTGCACTGTAAGCTCCACGCAGGCACAGAGTTTTGTCTGAATCACTGCTGGGTGCCTGGCCCGCAACGATGTGTGAGTGCTTGGAACTGGACCTGCTCGCACTGAGTCAGGCCTCTGGGAAGGGAGGGCATCATGAGCTCAGGGAGAAGAAAGTTCTCATCGTTTCCAGGTGTGGCCTGGAGACGCTGCTTTTCTCTTGGCCGCCGCGACCTCTGCTTTGAGAGTCTGCACCGTCAGCTTTATCTTCCTCTGAACCTTTCACGTAAAGGGGAGGCGTTGGGACAAGTGGTGGAAACGGGTGCGTTGGGGGCAGCGGGGTGGGGGCAGTTGGGGTGGGAGGGGCCGCTATCTTCTGGGAACCGGTTCCTGGAACTTGCGGGTTCCGCCGGGACACCAGCCATGCGGTGGTTTCAACAGTTACCCCATGGAGGGAGGTTCCCATCGGTGATCAACTCTCCTAGCCCAGATGAGGATGCTGATAATCCCCTCTGCTCGGCATTTTATTTTATTTTTGTAGTTTGGGGGAAATTTGCCAAATATACCCTCTTTCCTGGCAAAGGAAATTTTTATTTCCTTTTTTTAAAAAATAAATTTATTTATTTTATTTATTTATTTTTGTCTGCGTTGGGTCTTCGTTGCTGCGCACGGGCTTTCTCTAGTTGCGGAGAGTGGGGGCTACTCTTCGTTGCGGTGCGCGGGCTTCTCATTGCGGTGGCTTCTCTTGTTGCAGAGCACGGGCTCTAGGCACGCGGGCTTCAGTAGTTGTGGCACGCGGGCTCAGTAGTTGTGGCTCGCGGGCTCTAGAGCGCAGGCTCAGTAGTTGTGGCGCACGGGCTTCATTGCTCCGTGGCATGTGGGATCTTCCCGGACCAGGGCTCGAACCCGTGTCCCCTGCGTTGGCAGGCGGATTCTTGACCACCGCACCACTAGGGAAGCCCAATTTCTATTATCTTGACTTCGTTCTCAGACCAGCCTTCCCCCGTGCTTGCAAAAAGGCTGCCCGGAGCTCCTGAGGCCACTGCCATGCAGATCTTTCCTTTGGCTTCCTTGTCAAACGTCTCATGGCCTCTCACTGGCTCTTTCTAGATCATCTGCCCATCCCTGACCAATCGCAATGGCTGAGGTGAAAGCAGAGTGCTGATTGGCTTAGGCCTAGGTCACAAGCCCCATCCTCGGCCTGGATGCTCAACTTGGGGAGACATGTGGGCTGGGAGCAGGGGCATGGAGGAAAGCGGGGGCGCTTGTTTCCAGAGGAAGGATGGATGGAAAATGCGGAAGGGACACCAGATACTGTCTTTATGAGAATGTGAAGTGAAAGCCTGGAGTGCTGGGGTTCATGCTCAGGGGTAGCTGGGGCCAGATCAGGGAGGGCCCAAAGGGAGGTGCTTGCAGCTTAGATGCGGGGGCGGGGGTGGGGAGGTGTGGAGGATGTGAGCCAGCATGCCGGAGACAGCAAGTCGCATCCGTGGGCTGCCTGGCTCAGGTGGTGATGGTGGCCAGTGGTTTCCATCTTTGAGTCAATTCTTTCATCTTGACAATGATGAAAGAGTAGGGATGCTTCTTCTCCCGAGTTCCTTCCTTCATTGACTTGTAATCCACCCAGTATACTCAGAGGCCCACACACTTTTTCTGTAATTGGCCAGAAATAGTAAATATTTTGGGCTCTGAGGGCCATCTGGTCTCTGTCACATCTGCTCAACTTCTCTGTTGTAGTGACAGCAGCCATATTTTTCGCATATTGCCTGTGGCTGCTTTTGAGACAATATGTACCGCAGACCCTAAAATTCCTATCTAGCCCTTTACAGAAAATGTTTGCCAACCCTGTCATATACTAGGAACGTCTTCCAAGTGAGTAAACACCCTTCCTCACCACCATTTTTAGTGACTGCATTTTGCTTCCCTTCCATAGACTTTTCCAAAGCTGCTCTCCTGAGGACATTTATTTCCCTGGCAAATGTTCTCAAAAATGAGCTTGTTAAGGAAGACACCTGAATTTGAGAAGCAGTCGGACAAGTGTCCCCAAAGCCCTGCCTGACTTCTCTCCCGGCCCAGCCCTGGTCTCTAAGCTCTGAAGGGCTGAAAAACGGGCATTTTCTCAGGCATGTCTCCTGACTCAAGAACTTGCAACTTTGCAAACCCATAAAGTAGGCCACGTACTCAGGAATCCCACGGGCCCTGTCCTGATGGTCCAGGACAGTCCCTGCAGGTCCCTGCAACCTGATCCCAACCACATCAAGCTGTTTACAAGGAGCTCCTTGAAAATTTTCCCCCTTAACTACAGTTTAAGCTGTGCTAAAGAATCACTTGCTTGCCTGGGGTCATGATACGTCAAGCTGGGCAGGGGTCTTCTTGTTGAATCAAGGAGGTTCAATCAAGGATTCAAGACAGAAGCTTGAACCAGTTTTTCTAGTTCCCAGGCACCCTCCAGATTCTCCTCTGGGTTTACTTTTCTTAGGTAGAAACCTTACCTGGATTTGCAGGGAACATGGGGCTGTTTGTCATCCAGGACCCCTCGGGGGCCCACGGGCAAGTTAATTGTTTGGAAAGTGTTGCCTCTTAGGCATTTCTTTTTTTCATAAAAGAGGAATCAGAGTCTTTGGGCCCTATAACCTTGGATTTCTGCCAAGTTTCCTCATAGCATTTTCACCTGAAAAAGATGAGCCTTTCCCCTCCTGAGCCAGGAGAGTGTTTCTTGTACCAACAGGGGTGTTTGAAAAGCCCAAACTCTCAAGCTTGGCTATACCCCTGCATTTATCTTGTCAAACATCCCAAATGCAGGTGTCATCTCCCAACCAACTTTTAGATGGATTGGAAAAGCCAGAAAGAAGTAAGAGGCAATCATTATAATCATTTTTCAGATTTATAGCATTGCCTTTTTAAAAAATGTATGGGGGGCTTTGGAGTTTGTTTAAAATTTATTTTAAACTTTTTTTTTTTCCCTGTGGTTGTAAAATGATACATGGTCATTATAGAATTAGGAAATCTTAGACTGGGCAAACAAACAAACAAACATAGCCACCAGCCCACGGTCAAGGAGGTAAACATGAATAACCCTGTAGGACGAACTTGGGCCCCATATCATGCATTCTCCATGCAGTGTGGTGTTCAAAGACAGAGTCTTTCAAGAGAAATGAAAAACAGAAATATTGTTGCTTGTCGTTACAACAGGTACATGGAGAAATACACACATAACTCAACCCCCATGCAACCATTTTAAAGTTAATTGTCCAACAAAAAGAGATCAAGAGGGAAATTTGGCCAATCCTGGACTATATGGATGATTGGTACCTTAAAGATATTCTGGTAGGTGATGGAATTCTTCATTTCATAGCTAGGCTTCTTTGCATCATAAATCAATGATTCCTAATTCTGAGGTTAGCCCACGCGGGCTACATAAAAGTCACCTAGGTTGTTGATGAAAAAATATAGATTCCCACCTCCTTCCTTACCTGAGATTCTGATTCAGTTGATCTCACCTGGGAACCTGTGTTTCTAAACAAGCCCATGAGGTAATTCTTATATACAGCCAGGACTGAGGATAATCAATATGGAGTGTCAACATCCTTTCTCACCATCCTTTTAGTGTCTACCTCAAAGTCAAATCTCCTTCCCCAATTTCAAGGAATCTGATTGACTCTGCTTGGGTCACATGTCCCACTCCTGGACCAACCACTATGGCTAGTGAAATGAGACACTGTGATTGGCCAGATCTGGGACTTATGCCCTTCTCCATGGCCAAGAGGATGGGATATTGTGATTGACAGCAATGCTGAATCATATGACAGATTCAAGGAGAAGTGTTTCCCCAAAGGAAGTGGCAAGGGCCCCTGCTGGGCATGTCATTCCAGGAATGCCTGAATCTTGTTTTAGCCCAATCCACTCCTTCCCCTTAAGGTCCACCCACTACAAGAGGCAAAGGCAAATTAAAAGTCAGCTTTATTATTATTATTATTATTTTGGCCGGGCGCTGCATGGCATGTGGGATCTTAGTTTCCCAACCAGGGATAGAACCCATGCCCCCTGCAGTGGAAACATGAAGTCTTGACCACTGGACCACCAGGGAAGACCAGCTTCATTATTATTAACTGGACTTTTGGCAGAACTCTGGTGATAAATTGAACTCTAATTGTTGATAAATAGGGGGGTACCTCTTGGCTTAGATGTGAAGATGGAGAAAAAGGATAGCCTTTCGTCTCCTGCCAACTGCCAGTCAACCTTCACCTGGCCACCAGGGGTGAATCATGCCAAGAGATGAGAAACAAGGATGTAGAACTTGAAAGCTAGAACTGCTGGGGTCAGGAGCTGCTGTTTTAAGTGACAGTGACCTGGTCCATTAGTAAATCATACTCAGGTGTCTTAGAATTTGACCCAATTAGATTTGTAAGTCTTCCTCCCTGAAGGGTAGGAGGGAGGAACTACAAGAGTTCAAGTTGAAAAATCCCAGGGAAGGGCTCTGATTGGCTCAGCTTGCGTCACATGGAAGAGACAAGGAGAGAGAACCCCAATATGCCCCCCTGCCAGAGAATTCTGGGTAAATAAATGATTCTTCCAAATACCTCCTTACTCATTTTAAGATGCTGTGACAGAATAAGAAATATATATTTTGTCTCTGCCCCCCATTTCCAGGCACATAGCTCCTAAAACCCTTGGAATCTCTGGAGTGAAAAATGTCTTTTTGTATGCTAGTGAGATGGCTGGTGACTGGGGCTCCTGGGTAGCCTCAGGATGGGAGGCTGGGGGGGGGGGGGTTGGTTGCCAAGGGGAACCAACCACCTGCTTAGAGGGATGGAACTTCCAGCTCCACCCACTGACCTTTGGGGAAGGGAGGGGGGCTGGAAGTTGAGTTAATACCTGGTTGCCAATGATTTACTCAATCGTACCTACATAATGGAACCTCCATAAAACCGGCTGAAGGATGGGATTCAGAGACCTTCTGGGTTGGTGAACACCTGTGGGTGCTGGAAGTGTAGGATGCCTGGAGAGGGCCAAAAAAAAATAATAATAAAAATATTTTTTAAAAATATAGACTGACAGTTCCTGAAACGCTAGTTCCTGAGAAGGAGGGGTTAGGCGTGGCGATGTACTTTAAATATGGGGGATTTGTCTTGAAGCAGTGTCTTCTTAGAAAGCGCCCTCTTTATTTTGAGTGTATCCTTATTTGGATTGCCTTGCTATGGGGGTGCTGATGGAGATGGGGCGGGGGGCAATAACCCCCAATAATAATAGCCAAACATCATGCGGCACATAGGATGTTTCCTATGTACTTCATAAGCATACATTCATTTAAACCTCAAAATGACCCTATGAGGTAGGTTCTTTGCAACCTTTCTAAGGCCGCACAGTTAGCAAGAGTCATAGGACCTTGAGCATCATGCCCTCCTTGCCTTCAGAGAGGCTTGGATTCTGGCTTTGCAGCTCCCTGACCAGGCAAGCTGGGGTGCTTACCATTCTTTAGCCTTGGCCCTCCAGCTGCAGAACAAGGGTAATTCTGGAGTTGTTGGGCAGCGATGAAAGCACCTGGCTTCGGTGCACCCCAGAGGAAAGCTGTGATAGTTATGCTGACCTAGAGCTGGAGCGGGCCTGGTGCCAGGGTTCGGGTTTGGTTGCATCTCCAGACTGAGCTGAGGTTCTGTGCAGGGAGCAGCTGCCAGCGCCCCCGCCCGCCTGCACACACTGTGGCTGCATGTGGAAGGATGGAATAAGTCACTCTGGAAGCTTCTCCCCTTAAAACGCCTGACATTAAGGAATCTTCCTCCTTTGCTCTCTTTCTCTCCTCCCCTCCTCCCTTCCTCCCTCCCCATCCCCCTTCCCCTTTTTTTTCTTTAAATTCCCAATGTCAGTTGACGCCTTTTCAAAAGAACCTAACTAAGCAGGACAGGCAGTGTGAACGCAGGCACTAGGCAGGATTAAGGGAAGATTAAGATCCTTTGTCAGTTTCTCCTCTTCTCTGCAGAGACAAGACCTGAAGTGTTGCTAAAGAATCCCCCTGGAAACCACTTTCTCTGGGGCCTCATTTGGATTGCCTCTGGCTGGGTGGAGCTCCCACGTGTACAGCCTTCACGGGGAGCGAGCCGCCAACCTCGGAGTGGGTGAGCCAGGGCATTCGCGTTGGGTTGGGTCTCCATTCTGGGGCCAAGTCGACTCATCTCTGGGGCCAGTTGCTTCAGACCTCAGAGACAAGCCACGTCCTGCCAAGAGACGTCTGCTTCCCAAATGCAGGGCCCAAGGGTGCGGTCCTGTGGGCATCCCTGCCTGCTCCTTCCTGGGTCCCCTTCTTCCTCCGTTTCTCCTGGTTTATGGAGGAAACATACAACCTGCTCCTCTGACCTAAGGCCGGTCCCCCATCTTGCTCCAGGTCCCACCCTTTGTGACTTTCTCCAGGATTTCAGGTCCTTAATTATTCTCTCCATTCTCCCAAATTTTCCATTTCTCTCTCCCCCTGCATCTCATCAGCCTGCGGCACTGCTTCCTTATTAAAACGAGAACAGAACACTCTGACCTCTGTGAGCCCCACCTGCGTCCACCCTCATTTATCTGTTTTCCTTCACAGACAAACTTTTCTCCATGTCCTCAGTTCCCACCCGTTCTCCAGCCCCCTGCCCCACCCCCGGCTTCTCTCTCAGCAAGGGCACCTACAACCATGTTACAATATGCAAAGGACCCGCTCATGTCCTCATGTGATGAGGCTTCGTAGCTGCAGTCCACACAGCTGACCACTTTTTTCTTCCAGAAGCTCCCTCCTCTCTTTCCTTCCGTGACACGCTCGTGGTTTCTCAGCCTCCGTCTTGGGCCCCGCTCCTCCCCGCCCTCTAAATGCTGGGTTCCGCATGGCTCGCCCGAGTCCGCTGCATCACTGGGCTCTCACGGGATGATCTCACGATGATCCATCGCCAAGGCTTTAAATGTGACCTGGCGGCTGAGGGCTCCCACACTTACCCTCGGGTCCTGCTGTCACCTCACAGATTGATCGCCTACCTGACACCCCTACTTGGATGTCTCGTGGGCTTTCCACACTGAACGTGTCCAAATGAAACCTCGCGTTGTCTTCTCCCCCGCCTGTCTCCGCCCCAGGCCTCCTCAGCTCCAGGAATGGTACCGCCCTTCAACCCAGACGCCCGAGCCGACACCCTTGCTGCTGCTGCTTCTTCTTCCTCCCTTAAGCTCCCATCCAATCAGCCACCAGCTGTCAATTCCAACCCCACTTTCTTCGTCCTCACTTTGCCACCTGAGGCCAGGCCACAGTCAACGCCCTCCTGGGTGATGTGACAGTCTCCTGCGTGATCCCCAGCCCTCATTTCTCACACTGCTGCCCTTGGCATCTTTCTAGAACGAAAGTCGAATCAGGTCAGTCCCCGCTTAAAACCATTTCATGCTCCCTAGGGCTCTGAGGGGAGGTCTAACTGCCTTAACTCAGTTTACACAACCCTTCAGAGCCTGGCCCCTCGCTGCCTCTCCCGACTCCAGGGCCACCCCCACAGGGTGCACTCTGTGTCCCTGATATGCTGACAGGCTCTCGGGTTCCAGAATGTTCTTTCCACTCCAGGCCTTTGCACTTGCTGCTGCCTTCTCGGGCTACCCTTCCCTACCCTGCTCCCCACCTCTGGTTATCTCCTACTCATCCTTCTGGCTTGACTTAAATGTCCCTTCCTCCAGGAAGCCCTCCCTGCCTCATCCTCCCCAAACAAAACAAAATCAAATCAGACCTAAAAATTGAGTCATAAGCTCCTTTCTTCCCTGAGGAGGGATCACGAAAGCTGTGTTTGCACAACAAGCACACCGCTTTTACTTGCCTTCCTTGTTACAGGTTCATAGAAATGGGGTCTAAATATAAACAGTTGCATAGCACTAGAAAAACACAAATCTTGGGACTTCCCTGATGGTCCAGTGGTTAAGAATCCACCTTCCAATGCAGGGGACACGGGTTTGATCCCTGGTTGGGGAACTAGGATCCCACGTGCCGTGGGGCAACTAAGCCCGCGCGCCGCAATGACTGAGCACATGAGCCGCAACTGGAGAGCCCGTGTGCCACAACTACAGAGCCCATGCGCTCTGGAGCCCACGCACCACAACTACTGAGCCCGTGCACCACAACTAGAGAGAAGCCTGCTCACCGCAACTAAGTGCCGACGCAGCCAATAAATAAATAAATAAATAAATATTTAAAGAAAAACACAAATCTTTACCTGACATGTGACTGATGTGATTAGCTGATTGGGACAGATCATCAGAAAATGAAATAAAAGCAGAGACTTGATTAATAAAAAGTACACCTTGCTCACGTAAAAAGATACTTAACTGGGTTTTATAGAAACCGAGTTCTTTTCTTCCACATGGGTGGTCGGTTATTCCAGTGATAGATTACAGAATTGGCGCTTGCCTTTCACGTATTAAATCACAACACCATCTTGCAGAATTGTAAACACATCCTTGGCTAGTTTTGTGTCATTCATATCATAATTATCATCATCGTCCCTTAGGATGGCTTGAGAAATGGAGGAGGAGGCTGGCTACAGCATATTTTGACCCCCCTTGGCCTCACTATGAGTTGTATTCCAAGTGTTTGGCCCCTACTAGGGGCTGGTTAAATACCGACGAATGAATGAGTGAGTGAATGAATGAAATCACTCTCAAACCAGAGTTCCAGGTTTCCTGTTGTTGGCCTCCAGCTGTTAATCTCAGCACACACAAGACCAAGCATGGCTCTTGCTCTCCAAATCATGGAACCGTCGGATGACAGGATGGCCGGGTCCCCGGAGCACCCATGGCCCTTCTCCGAATGCATCAGTTGAGCTGGCTGAGCCATCGCACCGAGCAGGCAGGCTGCAGGCTGGGTGGGAGAAAGCGTAGGGGGAGGGCTCAGCGGCCAGGTCATATGTGGGCCTGTGGATTTTATTCTCAGTATGGTGAGAAGCCCTTGGGGAATCAAACACATCACCTGATCTGATTTCCTTTTTGTTTGCTTTGCTTTTTTAAAGATCACTGCAGATCTCTGGAAAACCAGATCCAGGACTGGAGAAAGTAAAGGTAGGAGAGCGTAAACACACCGTTGTGACACCAAAGGAGGCCCTCCCCACCCTTAATGGCAATGCCTAGAGTCAGATCGCCATCTTGTGGTCAAGCCTGGAAACTGCACCCTCCCGTCTTAGTTTCCGGTGCTCCTCGCAGTGGAGGGGCCCGGATTTGGACCCCCAGTGACTTGTCCTACCGGAGTCTGGGGTCTAAAAGCCTATGTTCAAGTCCTGGTTTGACCACCCTCAGCTGTATGACCAAAGAGGATTCAGGTTTCTTTTTTTAATATAGATTTATTTTATTTATTTATTTGTTTGTTTGATTTTTGGCTGCGTTGGGTCTTCGTTGCTGCGTGCAGGCTTTCTCTAGTTGCGGCGAGCGGGGGCTACTCTTCGTTGCGGTGCGCGGGCTTCTCATCGTGGTGGTTTCTCTTGTTGCAGAGCACGGGCTCTAGGCGCACGGGCTTCAGTAGTTGTGGCATGTGGGCTCAGTAGTTGCGGCTCGCGGGCTCTAGAGCGCAGGCTCAGTAGCTGTGGCGCACGGGCTTAGTTGCTCCGCGGCATGTGGGATCTTCCCGGACCAGGGCTCGAACCCATGTCCCCTGCGTTGGCAGGTGGATTCCCAACCACTGCAGCACCAGGGAAGCCCTGACATAAATTTTAAAATGAATAAATAAATGAGGAAAACAGGAAGCTCTTCCTAACACTACAATGCAAACTAATTAAATGTAGAGAGAATGATGGAATTAGAATATTACTCTTTGGCAGTCATCATAGAAATAATTCAGACACGATACATCCATGGATGCTAAAATTGGTGGGTGAAAGTAGAATAGGAATGGGAAATTAAGTATCTTCCCCTGAAATACTTATTAAATACAGAAGAAGAAAAGTAACTTTACTGTGGAGGAACTTGACCGAAGCATCTTAATCAAGAGATCAGTGCTCACATCCTCAGTCACAGGACAAGTTGAAATCATGTGCTACCTGATAGGAGACAAGGAGAGGAACACAGCATCGCTTCTGTGAAATTCCAGGCAGACATGTAACCAGAGTCTCATCATAGGGAACAGTGGATGAACTCAAATTGAGGGTCATTCCGCAAAATACTTGTCCCATAATCTTCAAAGATGTTAAGGTCATGAGAGTTGAGGAAAGACTGAAGAAATTCTCCAAATGGAAAAGACGGAAGAGATAAGACAACTGGGTGTGAAGTGTGATCGAGTTTGGATCCTTTCGATATAAAGGACAGCATTATTAGGATGATTGGCAAAACTCTGAACGAAAAGTATATGCAGGCTAAATCTAGCAAAAGAAGTGTAAAATCTTTATAAAGAAGGTATAAAACTTGACCAAAGGGCATAAACTTAGGCTTCAACCAATGGGAAAATATCGTGATTGTGTTGGCTTGGTAATGAGTTAATTTTCCTCGACTGGACTTCATTTCCCACAGTTCCCTTCCCCATATGTTTATGGTTAGGATGGCCCTAGAGATTCTGGTTCAAGGCTTGGCAGAAAGCAGCAGCCTTGTGGTTTTTTATGCTCATACAATTGGACCGCAGTCACCAGGCTCTTCTGTAGCTCATGTACCTTGTCACTCACCTGCTGACGTACCCCTGCCCTACTCAGCATGGGGCCAGCTCCCTCTGCCTATGTTGGGCTCATGTATGGGCTTCTTTGCTTACAGGTGCCCATTGGACTCTGAGTTCCCAGAGGCCAGGGACCTCCTTGATTTTCCTCCAGGTGTTCAGCAGCAGGGCCCCTGGTCTTGGGCAAAGACCCTCGCACACAGTGAGTGGGCTTTTAGGATTGTCAGTTGAATATTAACTGAGCACCCAGAGTTGGCTCCATTCTTGATGATTGTGTCAGGCACAGCTCTGAGTTCTGACTCACAGGGCCCCAAGCCCACGGATCTCCAATCCTAGGCTAGTGGTTCTCAAAGTGTGGTCCTTAGACCTGCAGTATCAGCACCACCAAATTCCTGCCCACCCCTCCCCCTCAAGAGCTACTGAATCAAAATCAGAAGCTCGGAGGTTATGCCTAGCAATCCACCATTTAACAATCCCTCCAGGCAATTCTCATGCACATTAACAATTGAGAAGAACATTGAGAACACTTGAGTTCTAGAGTTTAGGAAGACGGCCAATAAGGGTAGTTGGGTTAATTCCCAGCAGGAAGAAGGAAGAGAGTTTTCTGAGGCCCACTATCATTCTCAAAGGGATCGGGCATTTCCAGTCGCCCACCCGGGGAGCTGAACCCTGCAGATGGTGCATTTAAGGCTCAGGTCAGATTTTCCCATTTTAAATCTCTGCTTTCTTGATTTATTTTTATTTTTCCAAGTAGGATTTCATATGATTTATTGGATAACCATTTCTTCTTTCACTGATAGGAAAATGATACCCTTTATCATATACCAAATCTATATGTATAGTTAGGTGTTCCCTATTTGAATTTTTAAATGTTTCAATCTATTGAATTTTATATCTTTGAACGAGAATCATATTGTTTGTTTCAGAAAACAAATTGTTTTATTTTGTTTTCAGAAAAAATCTTTTTTTTGAATAATGCTAAAAATGAGTATCGTTATTTCAAAAGTATTTGAGCACGTCAATTATATCTCAATAAAACTGGAAGAAAAAAATTGTTTGACAACGTTGAAATAACAGCCAGTAATTTCCCACCCCTCCACCCGCTCAATCTCAGGCCCAGAGGCTAAGGTCTGGGTTAGGGTTCCCAGTAGGATTAGGGAACAAGAACCCAGTGGAGATGCCAGCATTTCAAAGACAGTGTGCCCAGTCTGGGGACCAGAAATGGGGATGTTTGCATCTTTCCCCCAAACTTCCAGTGGTCCTGACCCTCTTCTTGGGAGGGTGGAACCTCCGGCGTTTGAAAGGGCACCTCCATCCTCCACCAGTACCACCGTGGCTGGTGTGGCTCCAGAAGAGACGCTGGCTGTGTTGCACGCACATTGCACATCACAGTATCTGCCTCGGTGGTGCCTGGGAAGGTCACCGATCCCCATTTTAGAAAACAGTGTTGAGGGACTTCCCTGGTGGCTCAGTGGTTAAGAATCCGCCTGCCAATGCAGGAGACAAGGGTTTGAGCCCTGGTCCAGGAAGATCCCACATGCCGTGGAGCAACTAAGCCCGTGAGCCACAACTACGGAGCCCATGTACCACAACTACTGAAGCCCGTGCGCCTAGAGCCTGTGCTCCACGACAAGAGAAGCCACCGCAATGAGAAAACCCACGCACTGCAAGGAAGAGGTGCCCCCGCTCGCCGCAACTGGAGAAAGTCCGCGCGCAACAATGAAGACCCAACGCAGCCAAAAATAAATAAATAAATAAATAAAATTGAAAAAGAAAACACTGTTGATACCTAGACTGAGCGAGAGGCACGTCCGGAGCCTGAGAAGAAACAGCGACCGTGGAGAAGGAAGGTCGGGCCCAAGGGGCTTCAGCTCCCTCAGGACCCCCTCCCCCAGATCAGAGACAAACATGGCATGTATCCTTGGAAAGCATTTTTTCAGGATATACAACTGGTTGTGTGAATTAAGAAATGAAGTGTCGGAAGGATGTGTTATGTACCAATGGCGGACAGCAGTGGCGTAACTGAGATTCACCTGGTTATCCCAGTAACTCATGCTTTCCAGTCTAGCCTGAGAAAACGAACAGTAGAGCAGTTCCCCAGCTCCTCCATTTCTAACCTCAATGCTGAGATGTATTTATTAAGCACCTGCTCTGTGCCAGACACTGCACTGGGCTCATTGCACAGTAGCTCTCCTTTTATCAGCACAGTAACTTTACAAGGCAGTTATCTGTATCATCCTTGTTTTATAAATGGAAAGACTAAAGCTCAGAGGGTTACTTAGTAACTCAGCCAACATCACCCAACCTGGAAGTGGCAGGGGAGGGATTCGAACCCAGGTAGTCTAGTTCCAGACTGTGTTCTAGCTCCTCTGCTGTTCTCTGCTGGTCACTCTCACATAGTTCGTCTCTTGAATGTTTGGCGTATTTGTTTCTTATGGCTGCTGTAACAAATTACCATAAACTCTGGGACCTAAAACAGCACCTATGTATTCTCTTACAGTTCTGGAAGGCAGAAGTCTAAAATGGGTTGGCAGAGCTGTGTCCCCTCTGGAGGCTTTAGGGGAAAATCCATTCTTTACCATTTCCAGCTTCTAGAGGCTGCCTGCATCCCTTGGCTCAGGGCCCCTTCCTCCATCTTTAAAGCCATCACCCCAACCTCTGCCTCCATCATCACATCTCTTACTTCTGACTCTCATCTCCTGTCTCCCTCTTATAAGAATCCTTGTGATGACATTGGGTCCATCCCGATAATCCAGGATGATTTCCCACCTCAAGACCCTTAATCACATCTGCAAAGCCCCTTTTGCCGTGTAAGGCGACATATTCACAGGTTCCGGGGATTTGGATGTGGATATCTTTTGGAGGCCATTATTGTGTCTAGCACATTTGGTTACTTCCATTTTGTAGAATAATAACAAAAAGCATTTTTAATGCCTTCCTAGACCTTAATTCCACTGGTTTAATTCCACCAGAAAAACCTGCCGATCGAGCAAAACTGGGTTATTATACCTCCTGCAGTAAAGGAAAACACCACTTCAACAAAGTCTCAAATTAGGGAAATTAGGGAATGGTATTTATAGGACTTTAGGGCCCTGGTTGGGTGATTTTAAAGCAGTTTTGCAAGGCAGAAAACTGGTTGGAATCGGGCAGTTTCTGACACAACAGCTTTGGAATGGTGGGCCCAGGGAGGTGGAGTTTTGAAAGCAGAGCTGATGCATAATCTTATCTTCCAGAAGCAGATATTTCGTGGAACCAGCAGCAAGTGACTTTTACCTGATCCCAGTATTGCTTAACACGGGGATTATGTGAGTTTTAGTTCTCACTAATTACAAAAGTAATAGTTCCCATTTTTTGAAGCTCCTCCTACAGCCAGACAACTTGAATACATTTTGGCAAGGACGACAACCCTAAAGGCAAGTATTTCAGCCTAATCTCAGGATAGCATAATAATCCCCCTCATGGATTTGGGAGTCAAAAAGTCCTGCATAAAAATCCTGCCTCAGGGCTTCCCTGGTGGCGCAGTGCTTGAGAATCTGCCTGCCAATGCAGGGGACATGGGTTCGAGCCCTGGTCCGGGAAGATCCCACATGCCGCGGAGCAACCAAGCCCGTGCGCCACAACTACTGAGCCTGCGCGTCTGGAGCCTGTGCTCCGCCACAAGAGAGGCCGCGATAGTGAGAGGCCCGCGCACCGCGATGAAGAGTGGCCCCCGCTCGCCGCAACTAGAGAAAGCCCTCGCACAGAAAACGAAGACCCAACACAGCCGTAAATAAAATAAATAAATAAACCCAAAGTTAAAAAAAAAAAAATTTCACTTCCCGTCTTTAAAAAAAAAAAAAAAAATCCTGCCTCCTGCAAACATGGGCAGTTTCTTCATCTGTAAAATCAGGATAATGCTTCCTGCTCTGGGGGTGAAGGCGAGTATGCAGTGCTACGGCCGGTATACACCATGTGTTCACAGGAGCAAGGGTCAAGCATCCTTGTTCGCCCACAGTAGACCTGGGTCATGCCTGGTCTCCCAGCATCATTATTAAAAGTGTCCTTTTTTTTTTTTTTTTTGCTGCACTGTGCAGCTTGCAGGATCTTAATTCCCCGACCAGGAATCAAACCCAGGCCCCCTGCAGTGGAAGCTCAGAGTCCTAACCACTGGACCACCAGGGAATTCCCTAAAAGTGTCCTTTTATTATTCTCAAAAGCGTCCTATAGATGAAAAATTATATGGGCACTGTTCAATATAGTGAAGCTATGGTTATTTTTTCCACTCTGTAGGTGAAAGAGGGAAGTTCAGAGAGGTTAGGTGATCAGCTCAAGGCCACACTGCTGAGTGGGCAGAATTCGCCACGTCAGAGGTGCACGGCTGGCCAAGTGATGTTCCTTCTGCCTGGAGTACCGCCCCCATCCTAAGCCCAACCCAATGCCACGCTTTGTGACTGTATATTTGTGTGATGTTTTAATTAAATCCATCCCCCCTAGTAGATCAGGAGCCCCATGGAAGCCAGATTGAGGTCAGTCTCATTAGTGACTGTACATTAGTGCCTAGAACAGAGGGAGCGCAGTGGGTCCCCCACAGAGGTTTGTCATTTGCATGCAGATGATCCGCCTGCTGCCTTGTGAGTATTCCAGAAAGGGTGTAACTGTAAGCAAGGCAGCTTTTCTCTTCCTGAGACCCAGGCTCTCAGGAGCCGCCCCAGAGTTCTGGGAAGGCCCATCACCCCAGCCGGAAGAGTGCACTCAGTAGCGGACAAGACCTGCCCCCACTGTTCATCGGGGGGCCTCCCTGTAGATACCCGAGAACTGGTGAATAACAGAGCTTTCATCATACTTCCACCTAAAACGGCTCTGATAACCATCCACCTTCCACAGTAGGGTAGACACAGGAAGTAGGAGAAACTGTGCCCATGCACTGGGCTCTCTTGGGTATGGTTTATACACTAGGCTGACCCCAAATGTCCCCAGTGAAAAGGATTGTTTTCCTGTAATTACCGTACTTTGGGCTTGGCCCTCACAAAGACATCGCATCCAATTAGCTGGGATTTCTTGGCTCTGATAAAACAGTGTCTCCTCTTAATAGTAACAGATGTCAAGGAATGCTTTAGACCTTGGTCTTCCCTACAGGGGAGGAAATTAACATATATATGTATATGTACGTATTTAGATTCAGGGAATATATGATCATGGTATTAAAAGTTCCACCACTGTAGAAGAGTTTTAACAAGACAAATCTGAGCTGACCCCGTGACTCAGCAGTTTCAATTCCTGGGACCTCATCTTCAGAAACAAGCATCAGGATGCTCCTTTTATCTCTCTTTGTAACGACAGGAAAAACTGGAATAACCTAAGGGTCCATTAAGGGGGAAGAGGTTCAGCAGGGTGCATCCATACAATGGAATGTCTCCCAGGTGCTTAAAATAATGAGGCAGAAGCCAAAGATGACATCAAGGACTGTGGAGAGAACAAAGCCAGTGTTAAGTTATATGTGTTTGTGAATCGATACTCAGATGAGAGCCTAGAAATGCAAATGAGTTAAGTCTCTTCCCCTTCTGGAAATTAAAAAAAAAAAAAAAAGAGATTGTATTCAGGTATTACTCGGGTCATTTAAAAAACACACACAGCATTAAAACGAACAAGGAAGTAGCAACTTTCAACAGTGTACGTTAGCCCAGCACAATTCCACTGCAGGTAAATGCTGGTGTTAGCAGCTCAGCTGCTTCCTTGGTAAAGTTAGACGGTTGTGCCAGAGCTGGGCAGCAGGAGTACTAAATTAAAATTAAAATCTCACCCAGATCCCTCCAAAAAAAGCTGAAAAATCAACCCCAACCCCATTCTGCATCAGATGAAAAGTCTTAACTAGGTCAGGGGTTCCCATTCTTGGCATTGCTGACATTTGGGGCAAGAGACCTCTTGGTGGTGGGGAGAGGGGGTGGTGTCCTATATATTGCAGGATGTTTAGCAGCATCCCTGGCCTCTACGCACTAGATGCCTGCAGTAAACACCACCGCCCCCCAGCTGTGACAACCAAAAATGTCTCCAGAGATTGCCCAATGTTCCCTGGGGGCGAAATCGCCCTCACCCCCGCCCCTGGCTGAGAGCCGCCTGACTAGGGTGATCTGTGTTCAGGTTTCCTTGAGATCTTCCTGATTGGCATCTCCTGAGCTGGGGGAATTACTAACATCGACCCCTTTGACTCTCAGAAACGCCCTGTCTGATAAAACATGTAGTCACCCTGGCTCTGACCCTTCTCCCCACAAAAATGCACCGATTTTTGTGACATCATCCTCCTGACCTTTGGCCCCCAGTCCCCTTGGGGGATAAAGAAATTAATACTTACTCGTAACTAACGCTTACTATGAGCCTCAGTCAGAAGCATCTTTAGTTAGATTGCCACCTCACTCTTATTTCATGGTCCACTTGTATTTTTCAACTTTTCCTTAAGGCCAAAGTAAAACTGGGAAGCCGTGAGGAATGGGCAAAGCGCTGTAAGGTATTTGAATGAAGTTCCTTTGAGGATTTCAGCCAGTTCTAGGTTTTTACACTTTAAATACTTTTTTTTTTTTTTTTGGAGATCTCAGCACTGCTAGAGGGTGAGGGTTCCTCTTGCAATTCTATGAATAAATACAGAGTGATTGGATGTGTCAGGCACAGAAGTAATCCCTAGGGGTACAGCAGTGGACCAAGGACAGGCCCCCCACATCCTGGGGCTCTTATGCTGGAGTCAGGGCGTGGGGTGTTGATATTGACCAACAGGCAATAAATAAGAAAACTGACAAACGAAACACTGCAAATTGTGATAATTCAAATACCCCTCGGGAGGTTCCGCCGACCCTCCCACCTGCCTTATTCTCTTCGCTGGTGCTTGGCATCTCCTGACCGTCTCTATATTTGACTCATTAGTTTATTAGGTCCTTTCAGCGGAACGGAAGCCCCAGAAGGACAGGGGTTTTGGTCTGTTTTGTTCCCTGCTCCATCCTTAATGCCCAGAATAGCGCTGGGCATGTAGTACATGCTCCATAAATAGTTATGAAATGAAAGGTGGGGAAGAGACAACTCGGGGCAGAGCCGGGAATCACAGGGTGGAGGGACGTCGTGGACCCAGGTGTCGAGGGTGGGGTGGGGGAGGCCAGTTTGAGAAGATGACACGTCTGACTCAATCCTGGTCCGAGAGGGGACCAGTTAGTCAGGCCTTCTCAGGGGCCCATGCTACGGAACCGTACATGCTGAACACACCACAAAGCGAGTCCCCTTTTTTTTTTTTTTTTTTTCCGGCTGCATTGGGTCTTCGTTGCTGCGTGCGGGATTTCTCTGGTTGTGGCGAGCGGGGGCTACTCTTCATTGCGGTGCGCGGGCGTCTCATTGCGGTGACTTCTCTTGTTGTGGAGCACGGGCTCTAGGCGTTCAGGCTCAGTAGTTGCAGCGTGTGGGCTCAGTAGTTGTGGTGCACGGGCTTAGTTGCTCCGCGGCATGTGGGATCTTCCCGGACCAGGGATCGAACTTGTGTCCCCTGTACTGGCAGGCGGATTCTTAACCACTGAGCCACCAGGGAAGTCCCGTGAGTCCCATTTTAAAGTCAAGGCTCCCACTTTGGACGCTCATTAGGGGCTTTGCAGGTACGGCTTCTCACCCCTCCCTTCCCCAAACCCCAAGAGGTTGAGCATATTGTTTCCATTTTAGATGTGTGGAAACTGAGGCACGAGAGGTGAGGGAACTTGCTAGTGGGGGATGAAGATGGGACCCCAGGCCTCCCTCCCTGCACAGACCCGGGCAGCGTGTGGGCCCGACGGCCTGGTCCAGGCTCTCTCAGCCTCTTGCTGGCTCTGACTTTGACCATGCCCCTGGCCTGACAGAGCAGAGCCTGGGAAGGAGAAGGTGAGGCACTCAGATAGGCAGACACAGCCGGCTGGGGGTCCTCGTCTCCAGTGGAAGGGTCACGGCCACCCAGAAGCTCCACTGACTTGTTGGCACCCCAGGCTGGGCACAGCGGGTCACCTCTTGCTCCCTAATCCCGCTGGGAACTCTAATCCAGACCTCTTGGAGGTGGAATTAGATAGGGAGTGGGAAATTGTACCCTTTATCTGTTGTTTCAAATTCATTTACCATAAACATATATCCTTTCTTTTTTTTTTTTTAATATTTATTTATTTATTTGGCTGCTTCGGGTCTTAGTTGCAGCACATGGGATCTTCGTCGCGGCATGTGGGACATTTCCCTGTGGCACGCAGGCTCACTAGTTGTAGCACTCAGGCTTAGTTGCCCTGCTGCATGTGGGATCTTAGTTCCCCGACCAGGGATTGAACCCGTGTCCCCTGCAATGGAAGGCAGATTCTTAACCACTGGACCACTAGGGAAGTCCCATATATCTTTTCTTTTATAATACTGATGATTCCAGTCTTTAACCAAAAAGTAAAATAATCTAGTACTAGAAAAGCAGACAGCTCAATAGGAGTTTGAGAAATGGCAAAAGGTATCAGTTCCCATTAGTAGAGAAAGAATTGATTATTCAAAAAAATATTAATCAAAGACTTAAAAAAATGATGCATCATTTTTTAGTCCCAAAGAAGGACAGATATAGCCAGGAAGATGTATAAGGTGAAGTCATAGTAAAAAATAGTAGAAAGAAAAGAGAAACGATGACTCAAACACCAGGACTATGAAGAAAAAGGTGGACACGTTTTACTATGTAAGAATTTCAAATGTGAAATATTTCAAGCATGAAGCAAGAAGAGGGGATAATAAATATCATGGCTTCCTGCTCGGCTCCTGTCTCACAGAGGACAGCAGAGCGCATTGAAACCTCGTGTGGTCTTCCATAGCCACCCCACCTGTGAACTGTCCCGAATTTGTAAGAGATGTTTTTTCCTCCCCTCCAGCCTCAGTAGTGGCTGACAATGATGTACATTCAGTGCCAGCCTGTGTTAAGCTCCCCATGTAGATCACTTTATTTACTGGTCAAACGTGATGACATTGGGCACCTCGGTGCTGCCCATGTGACAGATGAAATGACCGAGGCCAAGGTGCCAATCTGGAGAGTCCTTATTAAGAGGCAGCCTTGGCCACTCACTCATTAATAATCTGCATTAAACACTTGTGTTTGGGTTGATCTTTCATAATTTTTTACCGCAGAGATTTGGGGAGAGTGGGTGCTGGCCTACATCCTGTCCTCGGTTGCATCCACTCCCCAGGTGGGTGCCTGGATTGACCGTGGGCAACATCAAGGCAGGGAAGAGCCACAATTCAGGTTCTGGGTCAGAGCTCTCCTGCTGGGAATTAGCCCATTTACCTGAACTGGGGACCAGGTTTGTGCTGCCTTTTACCCAATACTTTTTTTTTTTTTCTTTTTTTTTTGGCCACGCAGAGCAGGGACCTTAGTTCCCCAACCAGAGATCGAACCCAGGCCTCCTGACGTGGAAGTGCGGAGTCCTAACCACTGGACCACCGGGAAATCCCCATTACCCAATACTCTTGAACTGAACATTGACCGGCTCAGATTCCTTTTAGCACAAGGCCTGGAACGTGGAGGTTCTTACTGAAATAAGGAAGAGGAGGAGATGGTCTCTGTATTCAGGGAGGCCAGAGTCTGGTGGGGAGACCCACAAGGAAAGAATCACAGAGGAGCCCCTCCCCCCAAGAGGGTGGGAGCTCCCCTGTGACTGAACATCCCGGGTGCAGAGGGCAAGGGTGGGCTGCGGTGGGAGGGGGCAGGGGGCAGAGCTGAGTCTTGTGCTAAGGCCATTTCTGTTGGGCTTTGATGTCCTTGCTTGTGTGTTCGGTCTTATTTTTTTTTAATATTTATTTGTTTATTATTATTTATTTGGCTGTGCCAGGTCTTAGTTGCATCATGCGGGATCTTTAGTTGCGGCATGGCATGTGGGGTCTTTTTACTTGCGGCATGCGAGATCTTTTTTTTTTTTTTTTTTAGTTGTGGCATGCGTACTCAGTTGTAGCATGCATGTGGGATCTAGTTCCCTGACCAGGGATCGAACCTGGGCCCCCTGCATTGGGAGTGAGGAGTCTTAACCACTGGACCACCAGGGAAGTCCCTGTTTGGTCTTATTTTTCATAAAATAATTTTTTCTTCCAGTTTTATTGAGATGCAATTGACATACAGCCCTGTATAAGTTTCAGGTCTACAGCATCATGATTTGACTTACATCCATCATGAAATGATTTACCATGAGAAGTCTAGTTACCACCTGTCACCATACAAAGAAATTCCATTATTAATGACTATCTTCCCCATGCTGTATATCATCCCCAGGACTCATTTATTTTGTAACTGGAAGTTTGTACCTCTTAAATAAAAACCAAAATAATTGGGTTTTAATTATAAAAGTAAGACATGTCCATGATCCAAATAAATCAATGTACAAGACCACACAAAGACAGAAAATAAAAAGTAGACACTTTCATGCCCATGTCACTCACCTCCCGATTTTATTTCCTATGATTTTGTAAATTTTCAAGTATTTGATTCACAGTTAATTTGCAAAACAGATGATCACATGCCATGCTTATCCCCATGCCTGGGGCAGCCCCCCTTGGGAAGCTGTGTTCTAATGTTCCATCAAGGCTCTAGAAAGCGCCTCAAAAATATACCTTGCAGTTGTCCCCCTGCCTCACACACCATCCAGCATCAAATCAAAATTCACGCATTGCATTGGCCTGTTACGTTTCCTTAGTCTCTGTAACCTAGAACAGGCCGAGGTGCCGATCTGGAGAATCCTTTTGCCTCTGGGAACGGACCTCCTGGGGTGTCTCTGGCTGCTTTCAATTCTCCTCTCTCCACCCTGCACATACGTGGAGCTCCACCAATGTCCAGGTTTTTGCTGACTTTCCCAGGGTACACATGGAGGGTTAGCGGAAAGATCACAGACTCTGGAGACTGGCAGGTCTACTTTCTATTCTGATACTGATGTCTCCCGGCAGGGTGGCCTTGGAAAAGCTAAACGGTCTCTCTGAGCCCCATCTGTCCACTTTACAGATGAGGAAGCCAATGTCTGAGTCATTGGGTTGTTCTGAAGATGAAAACAGAATTCATTCAATAAATATTTTTAGGCTCCTTGATTACATCCGTGGATGCAGAAAAGACATTTGATAAAATTCCATACAATTTCAAGTTTAAGCAAATCAACAACCTTCTATAAGAGCAATTGAAAATTGAAGGAGAAAAACCATATGATCATCTCAATAGATGCAGAGAAAGCTTTCGACAAAATTCAACACCCATTTATGATAAAAGTCCTGCAGAAAGTAGGCATAGAGGGAACTTTCCTCAACATAATAAAGGCCGTATATGACAAACCCACAGCCAACATTGTCCTCAATGGTGAAAAACTGAAACCATTTCCACTAAGATCAGGAACAAGACAAGGTTGCCCACTCTCACCACTATTATTCAACATAGTTTTGGAAGTGTTAGCCACAGCAATCAGAGACGAAAAAGAAATAAAAGGAATCCAAATCGGAAAAGAAGAAGTAAAGCTGTCACTGTTTGCAGATGACATGATACTATACATAGAGAATCCAAAAGATGCTACCAGAAAACTACTAGAGCTCATCAATGAATTTGGTAAAGTAGCAGGATACAAAATTAATGCACAGAAATCTCTTGCATTCCTGTATACTAATGATGAAAAATCTGAAAGTGAAATTAAGAAAACACTCCCGTTTACCATTGCAACAAAAAGAATAAAATACCTAGGAATAAACCTACCTAAGGAGACAAAAGACCTGTATGCAGAAAATTATAGGACACTGATGAAAGAAATTAAAGATGATACAAATAGATGGAGAGATATACCATGTTCTTGGATTGGAAGAATAAACATTGTGAAAATGACTCTGCTACCCAAAGCAATCTACAGATTCAATGCAATCCCTATCAAACTACCACTGGCATTTTTCACAGAACTAGAACAAAAAATTTCACAATTTGTATGGAAACACAAAAGACCCCGAATAGCCAAAGCAATCTTGAGAAAGAAAAATGGAGCTGGAGGAATCAGGCTCCCTGACTTCAGACTATATTACAAAGCTACAGTAATCAAGACAGTTTGGTACTGGCACAAAAACAGAAACATAGATCAATGGAACAGGATAGAAAGCCCAGAGATAAGCCCACGCACATATGGTCACCTTATCTTTGATAAAGGAGGCAAGCATATACAGTGGAGAAAAGACAGCCTCTTCAATAAGTGGTGCTGGGAAAATTGGACAGGTACATGTAAAAGTATGAAATTAGAACACTCCCTAACACCATACACAAAAATAAACTCAAAATGGATTAAAGACCTAAGTGTAAGGCCAGACACTATCAAACTCTTAGAGGAAAACATAGGCAGAACACTGTATGACATAAGTCACAGCAAGATCCTTTTTGACCCAGGTCCTAGAGAAATGGAAATAAAAACACAAATAAACAAATGGGACCTAATGAAACTTAAAAGCTTTTGCACAGCAAAGGAAACCATAAACAAGACCAAAAGACAACCCTCAGAATGGGAGAAAATATTTGCAAATGAAGCAACGGACAAAGGATTAATCTCCAAGATTTACAAGCAGCTCATGCAGCTCAATAACAAAAAAACAAACAACCCAATCCAAAAATGGGCAGAAGACCTAAATAGACATTTCTCCAAAGAAGAGATACAGATTGCCAACAGACACATGAAAGAATGCTCAACATCATTAATCATTAGAGAAATGCAAATCAAAACTACAATGAGGTATCATCTCACACCGGTCAGAATGGCCATCATCAAAAAATCTAGAAACAATAAATGCTGGAAAGGGTGTGGAGAAAAGGGAACACTCTTGCACTGTTGGTGGGAATGTAAATTGATACAGCCACTATGGAGAACAGTATGGAGGTTCCTTAAAAAACTAAAAATAGAACTACCATATGACCCAGCAATCCCACTACTGGGCATATACCCTGAGAAAACCATAATTGAGAAAGAGTCATGTACCAAAATATTCATTGCAGCTCTGTTTACAATAGCCAGGACATGGAAGCAACCTAGGTGTCCATCATCGGATGAATGGATAAAGAAGATGTGGCACATATATACAATGGAATATTACTCAGCCATAAAAAGAAATGAAATGGAGGTGTTTGTAATGAGGTGGATGGAGTTAGAGTCTGTCATACAGAGTGAAGTAAGTCAGAAAGAGAAAAACAAATACAGTATGCTAACACATATATATGGAATCTAAGGGAAAAAAAAAAAAAAGAGGTCATGAAGAACCTAGTGGCAAGATGGGAATAAAGACACAGACCTACTAGAGAATGGACTTGAGGATATGGGGAGGGGGAGGGGTGAGATGTGACAGGGTGAGAGAGTGTCATGGACATATATACACTACCAAATGTAAAATAGATAACTAGTGGGAAGCAGCCGCATAGCACAGGGAGATCAGCTCGGTGCTTTGTGACCACCTAGAGGGGTGGGATAGGGAGGGTGGGAGGGAGGGAGATGCAAGAGGGAAGAGATATGGCAACATATGTATAGGTGTAACTGATTCACTTTGTTGTAAAGCAGAAGCTAGCACACCATTGTAAAGCAATTATACTTCAATAAAGATGTTTTAAAAAAAAAAAAAAAAAAAAAAAAAAGAGCAATTGAGCCTGATAAAGGGTATCCACCACAAATCTAGAGAGAACACATTTTTTTTTGTTTGTTTGGGGCTGGGGGGCTGCACAGTGCAGCTTGTGGGATCTCAGTTCCCCGACCAGGGATGGAACCCGCGCCCTCTGCGGCGGAAGCAGAGTGCTGACCACTGGACCCCTAGGGAATTCTTAATGGTGAAAATGTTTCAATAAAGTTAGGAATAAGACAAAACCTTCTCTATTACTGCTTGTATTCAACACTACACCAGAGGTCCTGGCAGGGTCCAGGGACAATCTTTCTGTGCTCTTGTACATTGATTTATTTGGATCACGGGTATATCTTTTTAAAAATAATTAAAAACCAATCACTTTATTAAAAATACAGCAAAACACACAAGCAAAGTCCTAAAAGTCCAACAGAAATGGCCTTAGTACAAGCCTTAGCTCTCCTTACTCCCCAGTTCCAAGCCAAGCCCACCCCTGCTGAGAAAAAAAGAAAAAAGAAGGAAGAGACTATAAGGATTAAAAGGAAAGAAACAAAAATGTCATTATTCAATGATAACATGCCTACATCAAAAATCCAAGAGAGGGCTTCCCTGGTGGCTCAGTGGTTAAGAATCCACCTGCCAATGCAGGGGACACGGGTTCGAGCCCTGGTCAGGGAGGATCCCACATGCCGCGGAGCAACTAAGCCCCTGCACCACGACTACTGAGCCTGCGCTCTAGAGCCCGCGAGCCACAACTACTGAAGCCTGTGCACCTAGAGCCTGTGCTCCGCAAGAAGAGAAGCCACTGCCGTGAGAAGCCCGCGCACCGCAATGAAGAGTAGCCCCTGCTCGCCACAACTAGAGAAAGCCCGCGTGCAGCAACGAAGACCCAACGCAGCCAAAAATAAATAAATAAATAAATAAATTAATTAAAAAAACAATCCAAGAGATTCAACAAACCATTACAACAAGTAAAAGAGTTGCATAAGATTACTGGAAAAATGATTGATATTTTAAAAATCTATAGAATTTCTATACACAAGGAAATAAGAACTAGACACATAGTTAAAATAATGATATAGCAAAAAATGATAGAGCAACAAAAATAATTAGGAATAAATCTAATAAAAGGCATGTAAAAATTTTTGGAGAAATTTATAATACTTTGCTAATAAACTCAAAGGAAGTTTTACATAAAGGTCAGTTTTCCTCAAAATAACCTCCAAATTCAAGGGAAGCCAATAAAAATACGTTAGTGAATTGGCCCGAAAACTTGGCAAGGGTGATTTTAAATGCATAAGTTCTTTATGGATTTTAGACTCTAGAGTCTGGATTTTAGCCTTTGGAATTTTGTTACTTTGTAAAAGATCAAAGAAGAGTCAAGGCAATTTTGCAAAATAAAACAAGAAAGAACATATCTTAAAAGATTTTAAACTTCCTCTAAAGCTAAGTGGTAAGTACAACCGGTGGTATCAGACTAATGTACTAGAGTAGAACTCAGAGAAGACCCACACTTCTGTGGGAACGTGTATATGGCGGGGGTGAACGGACAACTTGGTACAGAGGAAATGGATTAGTTGGCAAACCGTTCTGTGTAACTGGCTATTATAAAAAGATAAATTAGATTCCTGTTATTAGATCATTCACTAAATAAATTTCAGATTAAAGAACTAAATATGCAAATGCAGCACTGAAAACTTTTAGAAGAAAACAGAAAATATGATATTAGGGTAAGGAAGGATTCTTAATCAAGATAAAAACAACAAAACTATAAATAGAATGTTGACACACTCAATTGCATTTAACAGGGTTTCTTTTTTTTAATTAATTAGTTACTTTATTCTATTTTTGGCTGCGTTGGGTCTTCATTGCTGCGTCCGGGCTTCTCATTGCGGTGACTTCTCTTGTTGCGGAGCACGGGCTCTAGGCACGTAGGCTTTAGTAGTTGTGGAACGCGGGCTCTAGAGCACAGGCTCAGTAGTTGTGGCGCACGGGCTTAGTTGCTCCGTGGTATGTGGGATCTTCCCGGACCAGGGCTCAAACCCACGTCCCCTGCATCGGCAGGCGGATTCTTAACCACTGAGCCACCAGGGAAGTCCCTAAACAGGGTTTGTTATGACAAAAAACCAAGATACTTGATGTGAAAAGTCCATAATATGTGCAGTGCTTCAGAATACAGGATATAAATCCTAGAAATCAAAAAGAAAAAAGTCAAGCAAAAGAGCAGTAGAAAGTAGAAAAATAGGCTGTGATGTGAAATAGATGTGAACAGGCAATTCATAGAAAAGAAACCCAAGTGAGTGGGCCATTTGTTTTGCAAATTAACAAAATATTTCAAAATTTAAAAACAATATGTGAAAATTAGGAGGTGAATGGCTAGGGGAATAGAGAAATTAATCTTTATTTTCTGCCCTTCTGTCCTATTCTTGTTTTCTGAGCCATGCATATGTCTCCTTTATGTTTTTATATGTCTCATTTTAATCATTAAAAACCACTTATTTTAGTATGCATAAGTGTAAATATATTAGCACTGGCATTTCAGACCAGAGGGAATTGTAAGTCTACGGTCTCCCACTGGATATGGGGTTCCATATCCAACCCCACTTCCTGTGCCCTACACCCCAGTTGGACTCAGTGAAGGTCAAGGTCCCGCTGTCAGAGCTGGGCTCCTGAGTGGGCTTCTTTGCTTACAGGCCTCCCCACTGGACCCGACCTCCAGGGGCCCCATGCAAAGACGCAAGCACAGGGTGGACGTTTAGGAAACGTCTGTGGAAGGAATCATTAGCAATACTTATGGAGCACCTACTGCTGGCTCATCTCAGGAGGACTGACTTAATAAGAGCCTGTGAGACTCACACACAGCTGAGCCAAGGCTAAAAGCGAGAGGCTGGGGGATCTCACATTCCAGACAGAGGTTTGCAACCTTGACCTTCCATCAGAATCTCCTAGGGGATCCCTGAGACCCACCGCCAGTTTCTGATTCAGGAGTTCTAGGGTGGGACCTGCTAATTTGCATTTCTAATGTTTTCTCAGGTCATGCAGATGCTGCCTGTGGGGGAACCAGGCTTTGAGAACCACTGTTTTAGAGTTTAGGAAGTTGGCCAATTAGGGTAAATGGGCTAAATCCCAGCAGGAGAGGGGAAGGACCATTCCGGAGGCACAGCCTGCATTTCAGCCCTTTCCTGGGCTGCAGCTGCCCACTGTCATGCCCACAGGGGTGCTGCATTTTCAATTGCTCCCTGGGGAGCCAGCCCTGCTGAGGACAGTGTTTGGGCCAGCATCCATTTCGGGGTTTGTTTCCCTCTTCCTGTGGGTTCCCCAGAGTCCCTCTGCCTAGACCTCGGCCTCAGTTACCGCATCTGTTAAATGGGGATAAACTGAACTCCCAGCATGATCGGGTTGGGGCAAGAATTAAGGGTAATGCCGTAGGGAATGGAGCCCAGAGCTGGGCACTGAGCACTCAACCATTGTCAGCTACCGTTGCAGTTTTGCATTTTCCTGTAACAGAGCTACTTGTGTCAACACAGATGGAGCTCCAAGATATATCCTTGAGGGGAAAAATGCCCGTTGCAGAAGGATACAGAGTTTTATTCCTGTATATGATTCATGGAGCCCTATATGGCAAATAAAAGAATAAAAGCCGGCAAAGAAGGAAATACTCCAACTTCTTTTTGCCTGGGTGATAACTTGCTATATTGTTTTCCTTCCTACACTGGGAGGGGAGCACACAGGGGGTTATGCTTCCATTTTTTAATATCTAAAATACTTCATTTGAAATTTTTAGGTAGTAAATTTCATCAATGTTTTTTCTTTATGTCTTGGTGTTTAAGTCACATCCATGACTAAACTTTTTCTTACGTCTTTAACACTTTATACATTTAACTCTTTGCTCTAAGTGTACTCTTTTTTGGAATAAGGAGTTAAGTTTTTCCCCCAAATCCTTCTCCTTCATGTCACTTATTGAATAATAGGTTCTCCACTGGTGTGAAATGATACCTTTTACCATTTACCAAAGCCCCATATATATGTGGGTAGGGTATTAAGTGACTTATTCAGTTCCATTAACTTTTCTGAGTGTCCTTGTACCAATACCAGATCATTTAATAAAAAATTAAATTGGCATTTTTGTCAATAGAGCACATGTTCGGTAGGGTATTAAGTGACTTATTCAGTTCCATTAACTTTTCTGAGTGTCCTTGTACCAATACCAGATCATTTAATAAAAAATTAAATTGGCATTTTTGTCAATAGAGCACATGTTCGGTAGGGTATTAAGTGACTTATTCAGTTCCATTAACTTTTCTGAGTGTCCTTGTACCAATACCAGATCATTTAATAAAAAATTAAATTGGCATTTTTGTCAACAGAGCACATGTTCATGGTAAACGATGTCGGCACAACGCACGAAGAGGGTAGTTTCCCGCCATCCCCAATCCCACCTCCCAGCGATAAAGGTCTGGGTTAGGGTTCGTGGCAAGATTAGGGACGAGAGCCCAGATGGGGTGCCGGCAATTCGAAGGCAGCCATTCGCAGCCCCTTATCAGCAGGCAGGGGTGGGAGTTCCAGTCATTTGCTAAGATTCTCGGGGGTCCTCATTCATTAGCTGGAAATGGTGCACATTTGGGGCTAGCAACAGAATCAGCTGTGACTGTTACTTCTTTAACCGATGACGAAAATGAAGTCCTAAGCCATTAACTGTCTTGTCCAAATTCATGCTGCCAGTTGGTAGGTGAACATTTTCAGGTTAGAGCTGCATAGTAGGACACGTACTATTCCTTTTGCCTGGACCATCTCTCCTCCACCACGCTTTCACACTTTGTAATTCTGTGTATTGGATTGAGGCCAGAAGCCCACGGGGGCAGACACAGGCCTGTTGGGTTCACTGCTCTATGCCCAATGCCCGTAATCCTGGGAGATGCCGGAGATGCGTAGTAGGTGGTGGAGATGCGTAGTAGGTGGTCAGTGGATATTTGTTGATTGACAGGGTAATGCTTAGCCTACTGCCTGGAGCCTAGGAAAGGCTTAAGACATGCTAATAATTACGTGCTAGAGGGCATTTGTCTACAGACAGGCGCCGGTCTCCAAGTGGCTGGTACGGATGTTCTCAGGCTGCTCAGAATGCCAGCAGCACGGGGCGCATTTCATAACGGACGAGCCTGTTCCTACCACTCATCTGCGCAGGCGCTACAGGGCTGTTTCTCTGCGTGCTGCTGAGCCTGTGAGTAACAGAGCCTGCATCATTTTGGTTGCTTTTATCTAAACTTTGGTCACAAGCCACCTTTCACAGTCAGCTGGACCCAGGAAGTGGAGAGAAATCATGGTCACCCACCGGGCTCTCTCCGACGTAGTCCGTGTGCCAAGGCTGTTTGGTTCTCATGCTGGGCATCCAGGCTCACGGGCCTTCCCTTAATCACCGCGCTTATGGGGAGGGGGTGCCTCCCAGATTCCCTGCCCTCTGATAAGATGAAAGTTCTAGATTCTTCTACAATATTTTCTGTTACTAGAATAACAAACCCTTCCGGTCTTGGTCATCCTCCCCTCCAGACGTCCTCTACCCCAGGAGAAAAAGTATTGGTTGTATGTATTGAATAATTTGAATTCCACGAAGTGGACTATTCTGCAGGTCTTTTACAAAATGAAACATATCGATAGATAATAATGCAGAAGCATAGCCAAGAACATTGCTGGGTGGTAAATTTGTGTAAAATAGCAAATAGGGCTTCCCTGGCGGCACAGTGGTTAAGAATCCATCTGCCAATGCAGGGGACACAGGTTCGAGCCCTGGTCCGGGAAGATCCCACATGCCGCGAAGCAACTATGCCCGTGTGCCACAACTACTGAGCCTGCGCTCTAGAGCCCACGAGCCACAACTACTGAGCCCTCACGCCTAGAGCCCGTGCTCCGCAGCAAGGGAAACCACCGCAATGAGAAGCCCGCGCACCGCAACGAAGAGTAGCCCCCGCTCGCTGCAACTAGAGAAAGCCCACGTGCAGCAACGAAGACCCAATGCAGCCAAATAAATAAATAAATAAATAAATAGCAAAGAATAAGAGCTTTATAAAAGCTGTTTGCAGAGATATATACTTCAGTATATAGAAAAAGGACTCTAAGAATTTATCAATCATCTGGGGGTTAAACTCAGGAAGAAGGTTTACTTCTAGGAGAAAGTCAGGGAGATGGACATTTATATGTTCTGTAGCTGTACAGTTATACATATTTCATGAATGTTTTATAACCAAAATATATTCATGCATTAGTGGGTAATTAAAAAAAATACATTGAAACAAACAAACAAAAAAACCCAACAGAAAGTTATAAAGTGGGAATAATGCAAATCCCTGTCCCACCCAGTCAACTACCCTCCACCCTCCCAGGTGGGCACCACAAACAGCAGTTCTTTAGATCTGTAATCGTTCCTTTTGTGAGTAAATATTTGTGTTCAGAGAAAATGTTAATAGCCATTTTCTGCCGTGAAGCTGGATGGTTATGCGTTGGGTGCGGCCCCAGGAGGAGAAAGGAATTAAACCACCCCTCCCACAAAAAGGAAAAAAAAAGAAAAGAAGGAAAGAAGCCACAAATGGAACACTTCTTTCTGAATGTGATCTCCTGTGCCTGTTACGGAGACACAGCTGTCAACCTCCGTCTTTTAAATAATAATGATGTTAATTAGAATCATACTAGCAGCTATTGTGTGCTCGACCCTGTTTCAACTCTAGCTAAACTGCCTTCTCTTGAAAATGGAGCGCACATCTTATTTCCATTTTATTTGTTATTATTATAGAACGTTTTCAAACCCATCCAAAAGTAGAGAGAATTGTACAGCGACCCACCCTTCGCCCGGACTCGTCGCTGTTTCAGTCACCACCACTTTCTGCCCCTTGCTTTTCATCCATTTCTCTCCTCCACTCCCCCCATCAATATTTTAAAACGAACCCAGACTTTGTATCATTTCACCCAGAAATACTTCAGTGTGTGTCTCTAACAGATAAAGACTTTCTGCTTGTTTGTTGTTATTCTAACCACGTAACCCCAACATGGTTATTACTCCCGATAGAAGTTAATAGTAATTTCTTGCCATCTAATAACCGGTCGCTCTTCAGTGTTGTGTGTTTTAGTCTGGCCAGAGGAAGACCTGAACAGTTTTGAGAAATCGCCCAACGCCATAAGGCATTTAAACAAAAATAGCAAGTGAGATCCCTGAATGAGGGCCACCACATCCCCGGAATCTTGTTAGAAATGGAAAAATCCCAAACCCAGACCCATGTATTGATAAACCAAAACGCTAGTTTAAGGAAAACCATGGGTGATTAAAGTCTCTATCTATACTGCATAGCATGTAGTGGCCAGCGCACCCTGGATTAATCCACTTTTTCCCTGAGATCTGGATCTTGCTTGGCTAGAAGAGATGTCTCCTCCAAGTCTTAATACCCACAGTAAGAGCCCGACATGCTGCAGGCATCAGCCAGGTTCTTGGGGACAGAGAGGTCCCCACTGTTCTGAAGCTCTCACTCTAGTGGAAGAGACGGACAGCAAATTTATAATTAAATAAAATAATTGCAAGTTGTGATTGCTCCTATGTCAGCTGGATGAGGTCTCTTCTGACACCCTGTTTATTTTATTTTTTATTTTTATTGAAGTATAGTTGATTTACAATGTTGTATTAATTTCTGCTGTACAGCAAAGTGACTCAGTTACATATATATGTACATTCTATTTTATGTTCTTTTCCATTATGACACCCTATTTAAATTGCACCGGCTCCTAAGGCCTTGTCCCGCCAACCCAGCTCCCCGCCCGCCCCGCCCCTCCTGCTTCACTTTGCCCAGTGGTCCTCACCTCCAGATGTTGGACCTGGATCTTTCCTATTTATGTGTTCATTGCTTTTCTCTTTGGCTAGGATGTGAGGTGTAGGATAAATATTTGCTGGATGAAAGTCTACTAAAAGTTTTTGAACAATGAAGGAAAGCACATCAATATGAGTCAGCTATTCTTTTAAAAACAAATCTATTTCATTCCTACCCACAGAAGAGTTCCTATGAGGAAGTAGGCTGATACACACAGCAACTACAGAAAATGACTTGCACTGGACCCTGTGGTGGGTGCATGCCTCCACCCCAGGCCGTGTCCTTCGGAAGAAATCCAGGAAGCCCGAGGCCAGAGCGCAGGTGAGTCACGGAGGACTCTATGCCCTTGTGGCCATCCTCCGGGTCACCCGTCTGGATTTTTATTTTTTTCACCCGAGGGCTCTGCATCAAGCGGCTGGTGTTTTATTGTCCCTCCTAGACATAAAAGGGACCTAATCTCAGCCTCATCAGTATAAAGATCTCAGGTGTCTCAAGATGTGTCTGTACATTCAGAGTAATTCTAAAATTCAAGCGAGAGTTTTGTGGGGAGGAGGGAAGAGCGTAGGGTTGAGGGCTGGAGCAAAGCAAATACTGATAGATTCTGAAGCGCTCATGGAGGATGAAGGCAGTGAGGCGAGGCAGGTGTAGAAACAAGGCTGAGAGCTTTCGCGCTCTGTCTTGGAACCGGGGTGGGAACAGAGTGTTTAACTAACACGCAGGACAATGACAGCCCCACGCCTGTAAGGGAATCTAGGAAATGACAAAGGCAGCACTTCGAATGGAAGGGATTTAAAAATAAATGCTAATGGATATGTTTTTGTTTGTTTGTTTGTTTTTTATATTTTTTTGGCCACGCCGTGCGACTTGTGGGATCTTAGTTCCCCGACCAGGGCTCGAACCCGCGCCCCTTGCATTGGAAGCTGGGAGTCTTAACCACTGGACCGCCAGGGAAGTCCGCTAATGGACATGTTTATCCATTTGCAAACTGTAGCATGAGTCTTCCCCCTTCAACCTCAAACACACACAAATATACACACCACCGATTCCATATGGGTTCAAAACCCAAACCTAAAACACAAATTCAGGGAGAATCCTTGAAACAAGACAGGTAAAAAGATAGTGTGATGGAAATGGGAGCAAATAGCATGGAATACAAGTGGTCAGTCATCATGGGAAAAGTTGGTCACCACCGTCTTGACCCTCAGATTGTGCAGAAGCTAAAAAATGAGACAGAGCTCCAGGTAATAATGCAGAAGAATAGCCAAGAATATTGCTACATGGAAAATTCATGTCAAATAGGAAAGAATAAGATCTCCTTTATAAGTTGTGTGCAGAATATGGGCTTAAACAAATAGAAAAAGGATTCAAAGGACACTTCCCAAACTTCTTAATCATGGTTACTTGGGAGAAGCTAGGGCGTTCATTCTCATTCTAATGTACAAACGTGACCTTGTGAGGACGTGGGCCTTCTCCACACGATGGGGGTGTGTAATCGGTCGCAGCATTTTAGAAACTAAATGTAGCCTTAGTTACAAACTCTTCTTGCGTTTCCCCTACAGAATGTACCTGTATGATTCTGCAAATCCCACAGATCCTATGGGCAGTTGCTCCATTACATTCTACAGCACAGAAGAGTCTCCCAATTCCTCATGGCACGCAGGCCTTAAACAGCCTGTGGGTGGCTTTTGTTTGGGCCATGGGCTCTTTGAAAAGGTGACTCAATCAGGTAAGTGGCTTGGCACCTGGTGTCAAAAGTCTCACACTTGAGCACACAGGACCTGCCCGGCCTGGAAGGGCAAGTCTTGAACCTCTGGGAGCCTGGGGTCCCTCCTATGTGCCGTGGAGTCACCTCCACAGGTGCAGGTCCCACCCCTCTAAGACACCACACCCCTTCACTTCCGACCCCTGCCTTTCCTTCTAATACCTGACCCATCTTAGTTATGAGGTTCGTGGTGGTCCCCATGGTAAGCTCTGGGGAGCAGGACTTGTGCTGCTTTCCTTCCCCACCATGCCCCAGCCTGACCTGGTACCCAGAGGTACTCTTAGTACATCTGCTGCAGGGACGTGGGACACCCCCTCATCCACCACCCGGGCAGCCTCAGAAGAGCACCTTATTTACAAAACACCCGCTGGTAGGACAATGCTCAGTGGAGCTCTGGAGATAACAGGAGGAATGTTTGTGAACAACTGAGCTCCTAACCCCACCTTAGCTCCCAACTTGTGCTGCCCCAGGGCCTTGCCTTCACTCCCCTTGCCTCTGCTTCCTCTAAAGATCTGCTCTCTGACCTTCTGGCCCCTCTTGATTTCAGCATCGCCTCCTCTGGGAACCTGCTTCACCTCCAGAACAGGCCAGGCTGCCTTATACCCACAGCACCCCTGTCTCTCCGTGGTGTCGCCGCCTCTGTAAAGGTTGGGTTAGCTGTGTAGTCGTTTGCCAAGATTTTGTCTCCCACCAGCGATGCGAGGCCCCAAAGACAGGGGTTGGAGCCTCTTTTGTTGTCTGTGAGCTTCCCAGCACAGGGCCTGCAACACTGTAGGCTCTCCATAAATATTTGTGGAATGAAAGATGGAAAAGAGACAACTCCCAACAGAGATAGGGAATCGCAGGGTGGAGGGACATTGTGGAGCCGGGTGACAGGGGAGAGGCCGGTTTGTGAAGGTGACACGCCTGACTCAACCCCGGTCCAGGAGGGGACCAGTTAGTCAGGCCTTCGCAGGTGCCGATGCCCCAGAAACACAAGGACACTGAACACACCACAGAGTGACCTTTTAAGGTCAAGGCTCCCGCTTCAGACACTCCCCACGGGCTTTGCAGATACTGCTTTTCGCTTCTCTCTCTCCAAACCCCAAGAGGTTGTGAACGCGTGGCCCATAGCACCCAGAGGTTTCTGCTCTCGTGGGTGCAGCTCTGCCCTCTCTCCCTCCCTCCACTGGTGTCTGGTTTAAGACCTTGGTGGAATTTAGCACCCAGACTCCCTGGGCTCCATCAGTGTCAGGGCTCTGTCAATTCCCAGTGCTTGGAAATTAACACTGTATCCCACCCCCCAGCCATGGGGAAAACTTTTGGGGTGTCAGGCCAGTGGAGATTTTATTTTATTTATTTATTTTGCATATTTACTTCCAGTTTTATTTTTTAATGAAAACTACTTAAAAACTTATACATGCTCATTATAAGGAATATAGACACTATAGCAAATACAACAATAAATGTTTTAAAAGCTCCCCAAATCCTACTATCTAAAAATTATTACCGCTAATATTAGGAAAATATTATTAGATACATTTTTCTTTGCATTTACAGAGAGGAGGATGGACGGACAGGTGAAAAATGATATCTCAGTATAATTTTCATTTGTATTTCTCTTATTAGGAGAGAAGTACAGAATCTTCTCATATGTTTAAAAGTCATCTATACTTCAATACCTGTGTTTTATTTATATTTCTTGCCCAATTTTCTATTGGGGTTGTTGACTTCTTATTTATTTGTAGTAGATCTTTTTATACTACATAAAAAGATCTTTATATAAGGTAAATTAGCTCTTTGTTATGGATTCATTTAATAATGTGCTGGATTTAACTTTTAGTGAGTGGATTCATTTTTTTAAATTAATATTTATTGCAGTATAGTTGCTTTACAATGTTTGTGTTAAGTTTCTACTGTACAGCAAAGTGAATCAGCATATATCCCCTCTTTTTTGGATTTCCTTCCCATTTAGGTCATCATAGAGCATTGAGTAGAGTTCTCTGTGCTACACAGTAGGTTCTCATTAGTCATCTATTTTATACATAGTATCAATAGTGTACATACCGTCAATCCCAATCTCCCAGTTCATCCCACCGCCCGCCCTCCCTAGAAGATTTTAAAAGTTCCTTGAAGGATACAGAATGTGCTGTAGGGTCCTGGATGTGTGGTCGATGCTCTGCAGTGTTGGGTTTTAACACTGATGGCTGCCGCCATCAGCCTGGCACTGGAAGCCCGACCCCAATTCCCCCTGCCCACTCCCTTCTCCCACCACTGCCAGCCTTCTCAGAGGTGCAGAGGCAGACCCCTTGGCCTCCCCAGAGACTGTCCCTGAGCCATCCGTTCCCCTTCAGTCGGATAGAAGGAGAAACTCAAATCTAGAGGTGGGACCGTGGGGGCAGGTGGGAGGGGATGAGTAACCTGCTCAGAAAACCTCTGGCCGCCTACCCACAGTAGGTGCAAAATAACAAACAATCCGGAAGGTTTCTATCGTATTCGTAGCCCACGCTTCCTTCCCCAGTGCCAGGTACTCTGCTCACTACTCTTACGAAGGGATCCTAAGCAGAACATTCTTATGGGGACCCACAACTGTCTCATTTACAAAGGAAGAAGCTCTACCTGTCAAGAGGGACAGGGCTGTCCTTGCCCGCCTCCCCCCTTTCTTCTGGGGACGCTTAGAGCAGTAGATCTCTTATCCTCTAATGTACCCAAAAACGTAATTCTTTTTAAAAATTAATTTATTAATTTTAAAATTGAGGTGTAATTGACATACATTACATTAGTTTCAAGAGTACAACATAATGATTTCATATTTGTATATATTGCAAACTGATCACCACAATAAGTCCAGTTAACATCTGTCACCATAGTTACAGAATTTTTTTTTTCTTATGATGAGAACTTTTAAGATCTACTCTCTTAGCAACTTCCAAATATGCCATACGATATTATTATTTTTTTTAAATTAATTAATTAATTAATTTATTTATTGGCTGCGTTGGGTCTTCATTGCTGTTCACGGGCTTCCTCTAGTTGTGGCGAGCGGGGGCTACTCTTCTTTGTGGTGCGCGGGCTTCTCATTGCGGTGGCTTCTCTTGTTGCGGAGCACGGGCTCTAGGTGCGCGGGCTTCAGTAGTTGTGGCTCACGGGCTCTAGAGCGCAGGCTCAGTAGTTGTGACGCATGGACTTAGTTGCTCCGCGGCATGTGGGATCTTCCCGGATCAGGGCTTGAACCCGTGTCCCCTGCATTGGCAGGCGAGTTCTTAACCACTGCGCCACCAGGGAAGTCCCAATATGATATTAATAACTATAGTCCCCATGCTGTACATTACATCCCTGAGACTTATTTTTTTTATAACTGGAAATTTTGACTCCCTTTACCCGTTTTGCCTGCCCCCCACACCTCTGTCAACCATCAATCTGTTTTCACATGTATGAACTTGGTGTTTTGATTTTGTTTTTGTTTTTAAGATTCCACATATAGGGACTTCCCTGGCGGTCCAGTGGTTAAGACTCCTCGCTTCCAATGCAGGGGGTGCAGGTTCAATCCCTGGCTGGGGAACTAAGATCCCACACACCACTCAGCCAAAAAAAAAGATTCCACATATAAGTGAGATCATATGGTATTTTTCTTTCTCTGACTCATTTCATCTAGCATAATGCCTTCAAGGTCCATCCATGTTGTTGCATATGGCAAGATTTCATTCTTTTTCATGGCGGGATAGTATTCCATTGTATGTATATGTGTGTGTATGTATATATATATACACCAACCACATCTTTATCCATTCATCTGTCGATGGACATTTAGGTTGTTTCCTTATCTTGGCTATTGTCAAATATTTCAGAAACACAATTCTTGATTCATTTACTTACCCACTTATTTATCCCTTCATATATCTATTTAATCATGCAGTAAATGAGCACCTGCTTGGTGGCGAGATACCAAGGGCACCAAAGGGCAGAAATTCTCAAAGTTTCGGTCTAAGGACCTCTTTACATTGAAAAAAATTACTGAAATTCTCAAAAAGCTTTTGATTATGTGGGTTAGCAATAGTTACTGTATCAGAAATTACTGAGACATTTAAAACACTTATTTAAAAGTAACAATGATACACACCCATTGCATATTAACCTAAAAACATATTTTATGAAAAAAGTCACCGTATTTTCTAAAACTAAAAAAAAAAAAAAGTGTAGTGAGAACAGTGGTTGGGATTTGTTTGTTGGGTTGTTTTTACATTTTACAGCTCCCTTTAATGCCTGGCGCAATAGAAGGCAAGTGGGTTCTCCTGCCTGCTTCTGCCTCCAATCTGTTGTGACAGTACACATCACGTAGCCTCTGGAAAATTCCACCGAACCGAGTGAAAGAGGCAAATGACATCTTATGCTGTTATGAAATAGTGGCGCTCTCATGACCCTCTGAAACAGTCTTATGGACTCCACTGCCACAAGGACACACCAGCCAAGGGCAGTAGGACCAGACAGGGCTGCGGGTCACCAAGCAGCCTGCAGCGGCCCTGTAGGCATGGCAGCCCTCTTCTCCCTCTCCCTTGACCTCCTCCCTTTGTTTCCTTCCATCCCTCCCCGTATTCCTCTCCAAACTTCCCCTGCCTGTTCCCCTGCTTGGCCAGGTAACTCCCTCTGGAAGCTCAGCGTCTCAGCTCACCTTAGGCTTTTCAGACTCTGAAGCCTGTAGCCCTGCTTTTTATTTGGTGTATGGCCTTGGGCAAGTTATGTAGCTTCTCTGACCCTCATCCACTCCCTCTTCAAGGTGAGGAAACTAAGACCTGACTCACAGGAGCATTTTGTAGAGTCAACGAGATTTTATAGTTAACCAATGTTAATGATATGGCCTCTCTCTGCTGGCAAGTTCTATATGCAGGGAATGGAACAGACAGACTCTTAGGCCCTCAAGGATTCTACGTTTTAGAGAAAAGGTGCATTTTCATTCATAAAACAAATAAGTATCAAGTACCTCCTATATGCCTGACACTGGATAACATATGTAAAGCACCACAGTTCAGATTATTAAATTCTATGCAGCAGTTTTTAAAATGAGGTATTAGAATATGGTTAGCACTTGAAGATACATTATTAAGTAGAAAATGCAAGTTGCAGAATGATATAGGAATATGTAGTACCATTTATTTATAAGCATGCAAACACATCTATTTTTTTCTCTTAAATATCTAATGTTTAGGGGCTTCCCTGGTGGCGCAGTGATTAAGAATCCGCCTGCCAATGCAGGGGACACGGGTTCGAGCCCTGGTCCAGGAAGATCCCATATACTGCAGAGCAACTAAGCCCGTGCGCCACAACTTCTGAGCCTGCGCTCTAGAGCCCGCGCGCCACAACTACTGAAGCCCGCACGCCTAGAGCCCGTGCTCCGCAACAAGAGAAGCCACAGCAATGAGAAGCCCGCGCACCGCAACGAAGAGCAGCCCCCACTCACCCCAACTAGAGAAAGCCCGTGAGCAGCAACAAAGACCCAACACAGCCAAAAATAAATAAATAAAATAAATAAATTTGTTTTTAAAAAAATCTAACGTTTAGCTATTAATTACAAATCTAGTTTCCCTTATATAAAGAAACATGTATTTTTACCTGATCCATCTAAACATCATTTGCAAGTATAAAGACCTGAAATAACTTAAAATGGATTTACAAAATATGTTATTTAAAATATATTATTACAAAATACATATTACAAAAGTTATCACTATACTCACACTTAAACCTATTGTAAAACATCAGTCGCATAGGGCCAATTCATTTCTTCATGATTTCCACACTTGGTTTAATTACTCCCTTCCTAGGGGTCAGTTACATTATGGCTTTCACTTTTTAAAGTTGAGACATAATGTATATACGGTAAAGTGCCACATGAGTATACAGCTCAACGAACATTCACAGAGTGAATACACCCTTGTACCCGATACCCAGATGAAGACCTAGAACATTCCATCATGCCTCACGGTCTCCTCCGGCCCTTTCCGGTCCCTGCGCTCCACACAGCTAAGTTAACGACTACTCTGACTTCTACCACTGTTAATTACTTATACCTGTTCTTGAACTTTACCCTCCTCCACCTCCCCCCCGCAGCCCCATACTTTTTTTGTCTGGCTTCTTTTGCTTTAATATTATGTCTGTGAGACGCATTTTGTTAGCGGTAGTTTCTTCTTCTTTGTTGGCGTGTAGAATTCTGTTGTATATGTACATCACAATGTATCCATCCTACCGTTAATGGACATTCGGGTTGTTTTCAGTGTGGGGTTATTATGACTCAAGCTGCTAAGAGCATTCTTATGCAACTCTTTTGATGTCTCCATTTCTCTTCAGCAAACACTCAGGTGTAGAATTGCTGGGTCCTAGGGTAGGCCTCATGACATGGGTTCATAGACATGCGGGTAAATGCTGAGAAAGAGTCCAGACCCAGGTTACAATCCAAGCTGAGATCATTAGTTACATCTTTGAGAGGTAGAGGGGGAGGAGTGAGAGAGCTGGATTTGGGCAGGGTGATCGAATTAGACTATAGTCTTATCTGTAATATTTTGAATGTTTTTGAAGACAAATATACTCATGTATCACTGTGAAATGTAATTTTAAAAATAATAACATTGCCTTATATAGTACCTGGCACAGGTATATGAAATATATACACGAGAAGACATGAAAAGGTAATTTCCTCTTCCAGCCATGATGAAGCATCGAATACTGGCCTTGCCTTCCTGCTGTAAACAACTGGACAAGTGAATAAGATAATAGGAAACAGCTGTTTTCAGACACCGGACAACCAACATCGCAGGACTGTGGTCCCTGGAAGAAGGGTGACGTGTGCCCTCTGATCGCCCAGCCTTCCACCTGGAGCTCCTGTCTGGCCAGACCGGCTTCCTGGGCGTGTGACCTGTGCACTTACAAGTGTCCCGAGCTTGAAGGGCCTCGTGCTTGGGTTAATGCTCTGCTGTGACCGTCCTGGAATTCTTAACTTTTGAACAAGGGTCTGGATTGTCATTTTGCTCCGGACCTAGCAAATTGCCATGTGATTCCCACCCTTAGGAGCGCACCTAAGAGGCGGGGACCGGTGCAGACAGCTTCGGCCTCGGCCGGGGCAGGGCCAGGAGCCGTGGCGCGGTCTCGCCCCCGCCCTGAGCTGCTGAGCGGCCTTCTGCAGCAGCGGGAGCGGCCCTAGGCCAGAGCTGCAGTGAGTCACCGAACATGCTGTGCCTTGGTGGCCATTCTCCAGCCACCGACTGGATTTTGACGAACAAACCAAAATAACGCAGGGTTTCTCAACCTCGATGCTGTTGACATTTTGGACCAGATTGCGGGGGCGCCCTGTGCACTGCGGGGTGTTGCGCAGCATCCCTGACCTCCACCCGAGAGATTCCAGGAGCGCCCACCCCTGAGCTGTGACAACCAGCAGGATCTCCAGACTTTGCCAAATGTCCCCTGGGGGAGAAATCACCCTGTTGAGAGCCGTAGCTTTAATCGAGAGCTCGGCCCCAGGCCTGGCTTTTTCCTGTCTCTTCGAGACCTAAAAGACATCTTATCTCAGCCTTATTAGTACAAAGATACCGGATCTTTCTAGCTATACATTCTGAGTAATTCCACTCAAAATGGAAGCAAGATATGCATGTGTGTGTGTGTGTGTGTGTGTGTGTGTGTTTGTGTGAGTGTCGGGGGTGGGGAAGAGCCTGACACATTGATTCCAAGACTTTTCTGGAAGACTTGAATCAGGGAGATGAGGCAGATATGGAAACAGGGCAAAAGCTACAGTCATCAAAACACAGCTTGGGGGACTTCCCTGGTGGTCCAGTGGTTAAGACTCTGCGCTTCCACTGCAGGGGGCACGGGTTTGATCCCTGCTCGGGGAACTAAGATCCTTCATGCTGCACGGGGTGGCCAAAAATAAATAAAATACTTAAAAAAAAACAACACAGGGACTTCCCTGGTGGCGCAGTGGTTAAGAATCCGCCTGCCAATGCAGGGGACAGGGGTTCGATCCCTGGTCCGGGAAGATCCCACATGCCGCGGAGCAACTAGCCCGCGAGCCACAACTACTGAGCCCATGTGCCACAACTACTGAAGCCCACGCACCTAGAGCCCATGCTCCGCAACAAGAGAAGCCACCGCAATGAGAAGCCTGCACACCACAACAAAGAGTAGCCCCCGCTCGCCGCAACTAGAGAAAGCCTGCACGCAGCAATGAAGACCCAATGCAGCCAAAAAAAAAAAAAAAGAAACAAAAAAATCCCACAGCTTAGCACTGGCATAGGAACAAACTATTAAAGAAGACAGATGGGAGGGCAGAAAAATACACATGGACAGAGGTCAACTTGTACGATTAAAGTGGCATTTCAGTCTGCCCATCTGCACTGTTAGGGCCATGGGCTGTCATCTCTCCATTTGGGAAAAATAAAAATTAGGTCTGTCTACCTTAGACCATGAATACATCTCCCTTCCCACTTACCCCCCCCATAACAGCTGCATTAAAGATTGAAACATTAACAAGAATGTATGAAAATCATTGAAAAATATCGTTCCAGTTTTAGTATATGTGCTGCAGAAGCGAGGACTGAAAAAATATTGAAGAAAAGATACCTTGATAGAAAAATGGGCAAGTAGCACACATGGTTTGCAGAAGAAGTCACACACGTGACCAACAAATATTTGAAAATATGCAAATCAAATGTACCATTTTTCTTTTGAGCTAGCCGATTGGCAAAAATTAAGGATTGGTAAAATCACCTCTTTCCACTTTGTAATTGGGAGGAAATGGACACGTTTTCTACACTGCTGATGTAGATCATGCTGCTCTCCTAGGCTCTGGTGCCCAAATCCCACTTCTAGGCATCACACCTGGAAAAGGTACATCTGCATTTCTGCAGGCTCTCAAAGTCTCTCCTAGACTCACCCCGGCAAGCCCTAGGCCTTAAAGAGCCTGCGGCCGTGTTTTGTTTGTCCCACAGGCTATTTTAAAAGACAACTTGACTCAACTTGTTAGGGTGTGAGTTTAGTTTTCAGCAGACAGGTTAGCACCTAGTGTCTATTTACCCATTTCTGCCACCTCCCTGGCTCTGAAGGGCAAGTTACTAAAGCGCTGTGTTCCTGGGTTCCCGCACATGCAGAATGGAAATAGTAATAGTTCCCCCTTGATGAGGTTCCTGCAGGATTAAATGAGATAATACATGCAAAGGCCCTGGAACAGTAAGGCACACATGGTAAGTGTCAAAGCAGGTCAGCTAGGATGCATAGGAAAAAGGCAAGTAAAAGCAAAAAATTCTAATGTGACAGCTATCATAAACATTAAACTTAAAACCAGCAAAAGAGAAAAAAAAAAAAAAAAAAGGGAAGGAAGGAAGAAGAAAAACCAAGGAGGAAAGCAAAAAAAAAAAAAAGAAAAGAAGTGTATCTACATATATCAGCATGCAAATATGTCCCCACTCTACAGCTAAGTGCAAAAAGCAAATTGCAGAAGATAAACTACTCTCGCTATTGTTATTTAAAATTTATGTTTAAAATGTAGATCTAATGTAACACATATCTTCTATATCACATATAATATAGATTATGGATGGAAAATGTGTAGAATTATACTTCTGTGTTTTAATGGTGTTTATCTCTGGGAATGGGAAAACTGGGGACTTTCTAGCTTATTTATTTCCTTTTGTGCTTGAACTGGAAACAACCCCATCATTCAAGTCCCTGCTCAGAGATCATTTCCTTTACATGATCACCTCTTTGAAACACCCCGTCTCCCCACCGTTCCCAGCGCCTGCCCTTGCCTCCAGCGCCATCTGATGCTCTATATGTCCGTGGTACTTACTGTCTGTCTCCGGAGACCCTGAGCCTCTCAAGGGCAGGGACTTGGCCCTTTGCCACTGTCCCCTGACACAGGAGAGGCCCTGGCAAGCTGCCTGCCCAGTGAATGAAGAAGCCGGCCACCTGGTGAGATTATCCAAGAGGGGAACAGCATTTCTTCTCTAAACATCTACTCTGGGCGGAACACCCCAGAGCTAATAAGAGCAATGTGTCCAGAGGGCCTCCTTCCATTCTTCTCTGGGCCAAAGTCGGCTCTTCAGCACCGCCTGCCCGAGCCACAGGCTATCAGCTCCTCCCTGGCCTGTTAGGCAGCCTGGCCTCTGTTCTAGCATTTCTCCTCTTAGCATTTCCTCCCTTCCTCCCTCCCTTCCTTCCTCCCTTCCTCCCTTCCTCCCTCCCTTCTTCCCTCCCTCCCTTCCTCCCTTCTTCCCTTCCTCCCTTCCTTCCTTCCTCCCTCCCTTCCCTCCTCCCTCCCTTCCTTCCTCCCTCCCTTCCTTCTTTCCTCCCTTCCTTCCTCCTTCCTCCCTTCCTTCCCTCCTCCCTCCCTCCCTCCCTTCCTTCCTTCCTTCCTCCCTCCCTTCCTTCCTCCCTTCCTTCCTCCTTCCTCCCTCCCTTCCCTCCTCCCTCCCTCCCTCCCTTTGTAATAGTTTACTTAATACTATTGCCCCAGCCACTGGTTTGGGGATTTTGTCAGTTTTGTGAACGTTCTGTATCCCCAGAACCCACAATAGAGTTTCGCACGTAGTGGGCCCTCAAAACATTGTTGGAGGGATGCGTGGCCCCTCCTTCTAGAACAGGGATTACCGGAGGGCGGGTTCCTAACCTGGTGACAGCCTGGCAGAGCTGCTCATAACTATCAGTTGGAGGAACGTAGGAATGAATGTCTCCAAGCGCCTCTCACCTGCTGATCAGCCTGAGGGCTACCGATGTGGCAGGTGCGCTTAGGAGGTGAAGTTGGGTGAATGAGGGGTGCAGGGAGGTGGCTGAGTGTGGGCGGGAGCGGGGGGTTGTGGGTCAGTGGGCAGCCTGAGGAGCAGGGTCAGCCATGGACAGACAGCAGCCTGTGCTCTGAGGGTAAAGAGAACTCAGCAGTGATGATATTGTAACTGACACCGTGTAACACTTACGTCGGCCAGGCACCCTTTTAAACCCTCTGCGTACACTATCTCATTTCATCCTCACCCCTACGAGGTAGGCACTATTATCTCCATTTTGCAGATGGAAACACTGAGGCACTAAGAGTTAAAGCAGAGTCAGGATCTGGAGCAGACACAGCGGCGCCCAAGCCTGTAGTCTTCATCAGGGAGTAAGAGGTGAGGGTGTGGCACATTCCGGGAAATGCAGACACCATCAGCCTTCCACCTGTCCTAAATGCGATAGGAAGTGTAAGGCATTCGGACCCCCTGTTTTCTAGTGTTCAGTACCGTGGGGCACTGACCTCCCCTAGTGCCCTGCCAGACAAGGTAAGGCAGCACTGGAGCCTGGGGCCAAGGACATCGTGAACCCCTGGATACACATCAAATAGCCTCCCAATCGGAAAAAGTTAATAAAAGCTCTGCAATCAAAAACCACGGCTCTATCCCAAGCCCCTCCTTGCTCAGTCTGTTCACTCACCACTGTCAACTTGCGTCAGCCCACCTGGCAGGGGACACAAGGGGCTTGGGACCGCGGGCTGATGGAACGTAACTCTCCGTTGTACAGTGACACAGGGTCCTAAAACAACCGCAGCCTGCCTTCATTTAAAATTTTGATATTTTGTTCATCAGGGAGTTTTTGTGTCTGTTCATTTTGATTTTTAAAAACTAGTGCATTAAAATATTGTCTTGATTACTGCATTTTGGGGTGTCTTCTTAAATTTTGCTTCCTCACTCTAATTCCAGCCCTGGTCCTTTCCCTCCTGTTACTGACCTTGGAGGTAACTGACTTGCCCTTCTTTTTGGAGTCATCAGGAGTCATAAGGGCAGCCTGGTGGTCCAGGTGAGGGGAACCTGTAGATTCAGACCTGTCCTAAGGGTGGGAGTCCAAAAGGAGAAACGGGTGACTTGCTTGTTTGGATAGGATGGGGCTGGGGAAGTCTTGGTTTCAGGTAATCACCTCTTTTGGGGCCTCAGAATTTTCCTGAATATAATTGAAATATGGATTTATAATCTAATCCTTTGGGTGGGGGAGGGGACATAGGAAGAAACAATCAAATTCTTTTAAAAAAAAATCACGTTCGACTTAAGATAAACTTCCTTTGCCTCCTCTTCCCCAACCCCCAAATCCATATAAATGATAGAATTTTTATAAACTTGTATACAAGAATGAAAAACAGTTTCTTTAAAACAAAACATAGAGGGATTTCCCTGGTGGTGCAGTGGTTAAGAGTTCACCTGCCAATGCAGGGGACATGGGTTCGATCCCTGGTCCAGGAAGATCCCACATGCCACGGAGCAACTAAGTCCGTGCGCCACAAATACTGAGGCTGCGCTCTAGAGCCTGCGAGCCACGACTACTGAAGCCCACGCACCTGGAGCCTGTGCTCTGCAACAAGAGAAGCCACCGCAATGAGAAGCCCGCGTACCGCAACGAAGAGTAGCCCCAGCTTGCAGCAACTAGAGAAAGCCCAAGTGCAGCAACGAAGACCCAATGCAGCCAAAAATAAATAGATAGGCCCAGACTCCCCAGCTCCTCCACCGGAGCCAACAAGAGGTTTATTTAAAGGGAAAGAAAGAGACTATGGCATTGTTTCCTCCACTAATTGTGGAAGGACAGAAGGACAGTGCAAGTTTGGGGGCTGGATAAATGTCATTAGTGGGCCCGGCCCACTGGCTATAAAGGATGTAGGCACACCAACTGCTGCTAAAAGAACACGCTTTTTAATTTTTTTATTTATTATTTTATTTTTTTAAGAACACGCTTTTTTTTTATATTTTATTTTTAAAATAAATTTATTTATTAAAAAAACCCAAAAATAAATTGATAAAATAAAATAAATAAATTTATATTAAAAAAAGCACAGAAAACAAACTGTGGTTACCAGGGGGTGGGGGGGGTGGAGGGATAAAGTGGAAGATTGGGATTGACATAAACACACCACTATATATAAAATAGATAACTAAAAAAGACCTACTTTATAGCACAGGGAACTCTACTTAATCATCTGTGGTGACCTAAATGGGAAGGAAACCTAAAAAAGAGTGGATATATGTATATGTATAACTGATTCACTGTAAATCAACTATAGTCCAATAAAAATTTTTTTTAAAAAGTCTGAATGAGTTGTTCTGAGCAGGGTAACTTGCTTGTTTAAAAGGCCAAGTTGTGATAAGATTAAAGAGAATCCTTTCAATACAGAAAGAGTTTGGGTGACCTGAACCCCAAAGAGGGACAGAGGAATCCCTTAAGCTATGCAGTTATGGTTTTGGAACATGTGCATTTGATTCATTATACACAGTTGCAGAGTCTCATATATGAACACCTGAAACTATGTATTAGTCTTTAAGATTTTTTGGTTGGTGTTCCTGGTATTTAAAAAGGGTTTGGAAACTGATATTTATTTTATATTGAGTGGCTATAAAGAATAATATCTTTTCTTTCTTTTAGGTTCTGGTTTTAATTTGGTGTTGACTTTTGCTGGCTAGGTTTACCCTCTGGATCCTTGGGTTGCCATGGTGCCATTTTGGCTTTTTTAATGTTGTTGTTTTTGGACTGACAGCCCCACTGAAATGAGTTCTTACATGCAGAACTCAGGAGCTTGGCACCATGTTCAGGGAAGAAAACGTTTGTGTGCCATGTGAGGAAGATGCTAGCAGTAAACTGGAGGTACTGCAGCCTGGCTTGTAGAATTTAAAAGAGTGGGCAGGGACTTCCCTGGTGGTCCAGTGGCTAAGACTCCACACCCCCAATGCAGGGGGCCCAGGTTCGATCCCTGGTCAGGGAACTAGATTTCACATGCCGCAACTAAAGATCCCGCATGCCGCAACTAAAGATCCGGCAAGCGGCAAGGAAGATCCCGCGTGCGGCAGCTAAGACCCGGCGCAGCCAAAATAAATAAATAAATAAATATTAAAAATAAATAAATAGAAGAGTGGGCAGAGGAGAAAGGACACAGGTGGCTGCCTGGGAGCTGGGGGCTCTCCCCCTGCGGGCCCTTGCTCCAGCTTCCTTGCAGACCCCACTAGCGGGAGTTGTCTAAAGAGACCCTGGGGAGGTTGACACCTTGTCCAGGTGCCAATATTTCATAATTATGTATTGTGGCAGTACAAGATGTTTCAGTTTCTGAGGTCAAATAAATACATTTAGGCATTAACAGTGGTCATTGCATTTTAAAAAAAATTATAAAAGTAAGACGTACTCAGAGCAGCAAGAACAAAAGAAGACCAGAAACATAACAACAATAACAAAATCTTCCTTTCTGGATTAAATTTTGAAGTAAAATCAGAATGTTAACAGTGATTAGTGTGTTCATTAAAAAAAATAATTAACACAAGACATATCAATTGTAACCCCTCCCCACCACAAATGAAAACAAAACCCCATCCATAATGAAGTAAAAAAATCACCTTTCTCTCCATACCCTCCCCACCCCCAGTCCCATCCTATTGCCTGGGTGAAGCTACACCCCAAAATGTGGCCTGTATCCTTTTCACTATTCCTATAGTGGGACCAAAAGGCATAGCATGTTTTGATCTTAGAATAGAACCGTATTGATGATCAAAATCCTACCTTACAACTTCAACTAAGCTATTTTCCCTGTAGTTGTGTATTCTGCCTTTCCCCCCCGCCCCCCAAATCAGTGGCTAAGAGTGAATGTTTAAACCACTTTACACTAAGTTGTGGCTGTGCTTACACCACTTTTTGTTTTTGAGAAACGTAAAAATGTACATTTCACTACATGGATGGTTCTGTCATAGAAATTTCTTGGTGCCTTTTAATAACTGTACCTTTGAAGACTATTGGGGACAGAGAATCTCTGGGAGAGTTTCCCAGTAGGTGGGGCTGAAACCTGCAGTTTTCCTGCCACTTCTTTTTTTATTTCTTCTAAATCATATGTAGAGTAATCTTGAGTAAGTTTTCAACTCACCTCTCTGGAAAAGAAGCTGTTTGGTTGCCTGGGCAGGTTTTGTATGAAAACTATCAAGGACTCAGGTATTGAAGGGCAGCTTCTGTACAAAGCTAATTTCTCCTCCTGCTGACCTGGGTGGTCACAGTGGGTCCCCTGTGGTACAGTCAACAAATGGCATTTATTTTTGTGTTTACAGTCTTCCTTAAGACTGCATTTTACTGGGCTCTCAGCTGTGTGTGTATGTGTGTGTGTGTTTCCTTTCTTTTTTTAAGTAGCCTAGGTCCTTTTCCTCTTTCCTTCAGGCAAAGAGCATGTGATAACCAAGGTGTAAACAAGTCTCTCTGGCACTTAAGGAAGACCCCAAACCCACCCACCTCCTTCTCCTCCAAGGAATTCAGTGCCCCTGGTTCAATTTTAGCTGGACCTGGAAACCTGCGAGGTGCCTGGAGTCAGATCAAAGCCAGAAATGAGGGCGGAGAATTCACGGAAATGTTAATAGATCTGGCTGTGGAGACAGAACGCATTTAAAATGTCCTCTGCCTGCAAGGCGTAGACTACATTTAAAATAATTTTGTGATGGAAGGAGCCCTACCTACTGCTGGTTATAAACAGATGTTAAGATCAGTCAGAAGGCTGGGAAGACCCTTTTCAATTGGCGAGTTTACAGTTTCCAAGGGGAGGAGGGCAGGGGAGGAGTAACCAGGACCTTCAGGTGTGTCTTCCAATCGCGATAGCCCGTTTTGGCTGTGAATTGTACCCCCCCATCCCCCTTCCGTTAATTAAATAAACGCTCGGAGCACTTTACAGCACACGACGCGGCCCTTGGGGACCTGTTCCTGCGTTGCTCCCATTCTTGAAAACCTCAACTCACAGAGGGTTGAAGAGCTGGCAACATGAATTTCCAGTTCCTAAAGGTGAGAAGAGAGGTGTTGGGTGGAGGACAGATCCAAGGACCGGCAGGGAAAGAGAGGGGTGCTGGAGGGCTGGCTGCCGGAGGCGGGGGTGTGCCCCCTGGGTGGGATTGGCGCCGGTGCGGGGTGCACGGTGGCCCCTGGACGCTGCGCACTTCTGGCGCAGGAAGCCGAGTCCGCGCCGCTGGGCGCCTGGCCACAGTGGGCCTCCTCCTCGCCTGGCGGCGACCAGATAAATAGGTGAAGGCCTCCGGGCTTAGCCGGCCTGGAGGTGCCTGGTGCTCTAGGACGCCGAGCCGAGAAGGCCTCCGGGGACACTGGGCTCGCGCCTTGGCCCTCCTGCCTGCGCTCGGAGCGGTTAGGCTGCACCCGGATGGGCCCAGGGATGTTAGTGGGTGGAGAGGTGACAGGCACTCTGAGGGCGGGGGTCCCCCGGGGCAGGGGAGGCGAGAGCCGGCTTGTCTCTAATAGGTGCCCGAGAGCAGCTAGGAAGATGGCCTTGAAGAACAGGCAGGCTGGTGGCTTTGAGGTAGTTGGACGACTGAAAATTCGCCTGCTGGGAAGTGGGGCGATGGTCGTCAAGTTAGAGACTCTACCCACGACCGCTGCGCTCGGCGAGCGCTCCGCAAACTAGAGCCTCTCCGAAGCTTGGGTCCTACAGGCTCCCCCAGCTCCGTGCTTCGCTTTTGCTGGTTTGCGAGGATGCTTGCAAAGGAAGAGCTAAAGGCTGCGAAACCCCTTCGAGGACCCGGCCTGGCGCGGAGCGCTTACAAGTGAGCAGTAGAAAGAGTTGGGCTGGACCCTGGGCTAGGACGAGAAGCATCTGTGCGTGTGTGTAGCCGCCACTTTGAGCATCAGTAAAACAACTGCTGTTTTTATATTATTGCTGCTATTTTGGAGTGACTGTGAATTATTTAATACATGTGGCGCCCCGGACGTGCACCTTAGTGGGCTTAGACAGTTCGGATGCTCTTGGACGCCGTGTCCGTCCAGTGGGTGCCGGTGCTGCGAGGGAGGGCGCGGGCTAGCGCGTGGGTGGGCGCCCTCCCGGACTGCTGTAGGCCCCGGCTTTTCGGCTCTGCTTCGCCGGGCCCCGCCTCTTACTGCGGTCCCAGCCGGAGCCCAAGCTGTTCCGCGGGGCGACACAGACATCTCGTTTGGTGCACGGCGCCCGCGAGGGCGCTTCGGGGCCTCCACCTGCCGCTCGGGCGCCCCGTCCCCGGGGCGGGAAGAGGAGTCGCAGGCCTGCTCCAGTCCAGCTCTTCCCGCCCCGCCGCCTTCCTGGGCTTGCCATGGGGGCGGAGGCGGCGGAAGCCTGCCGCCCGGGGCTGGGAGCCTTGTTTCCAGAGGCAGCTGCCCGCGCATCTTTGGAGGTGGCGCACTGTTGTAGCGCTGCTGTCCTCGCAGACGCCTTGTCGCCTCCGGTCTCCGGTTTCTAGTGCCATCCGAGCGGGCTGGGGGTCGGGGTCCAGGGTTTCAAGCGTGTGGGTTGAGTGCAGGCTCCCTAGGGGGCGACAGAGGGAAGCCGCTGACAACCGTCCAGCCCCATATCCTTGATTGTGCGAGGCGAGCGGCGAGGCTGCTCCCCGGGATCCCCACGTTCTGTTTACACTTGGCGGCTGCGAAGCCGCGGAGGGTCGGAGGGGGCACCCTTCCCAGGCCGTGGCTGCCTAAGGGCGCGGCCACGCGGTCACGCGTCTTCGCGCGGCGAGGGGCGGGGGCCTTGGGGGAGGTCTGTCTTGAGTGTGGGAGCCATCGGCTCTCTGCTGTCGGCTCAGAGCAGAAAAGTTGAAAGTTGAGCTCAAGGAAGGGCTGAGATTTCCGGCATCCGGACCAGGGCGCGCGCGCGCCTGGGTTCCGTCCCTGAAGCCGGGAAGGTTGAGGATTCGTTTGAGCCGCCTTCCCCATCCAGGGCGCAGAAGTCGCGCTCTAGCTTGAGTGCGTGTCCCTTGGAGGGGGGCAACGTCCAGGTCCAGGGCGCTGGCTTGGGAATGAATGGCCTTTGCCGAGCGGTTCCGAAACCTCTGTGTCCTTGGGGCTCCCTAAACGGAGGTGCGCAAACCCTCGGGGCCCAGCGGCTCCCTTTGCCTCCGCCATAGACGCCCCGGGGCTGCGAGGGATTTCCGTCCCTCCGGGTGGCTTTGGCGAGCGCTGCTGCGGAAAGGAAGGGCAGCCAGGACCTGGGGCGGGGGGTTGGTACCTTGTTGCCCAGCCCTGGTCCCAACATGCCCGGCGGTAAAGTTGCAGGCGTGGACGAGACAAGTTGTTCAAGCTGCATCCCCGGCCGGGTCTTGGAGTCAAAGCCGGGGCTAGAAGGCCCAGCGTGGAGGAGAGCTCCTGCGTCACTGCTCTGGGTGTCTGGGGCGCCCAGAGGCTCCGCAACCTCCCTCGAAAGTACCTGGGACCCCAATCTTCCACGCCCAGGGCGCTAGCGTGCCTACCGCGCCGGGTCCGATTCCTGCCCTGAGCAGGTGCCCCCTGCCCCCACTCCCGAGTACCAGGAGCGGTGCTTCTGCGGTTTTCTCTTTTACCCCCCATCCCCCCCACCACGGTGTCTTGAAAGCTAGGTGTCAGGGGTCGTGTGTGCACTGTCTTTGTACTTCCTAGTGCAGAGCCCGCAGACATGCCCGAAAAGCCCCCAGTGGTTTCGCCTCCAGGTTTTGTTCTCACAACTGGTCGGAATATCACCTGGAATCTGTCTACTCTCTAGGGCGAGGGAGAACCTTTCGCTTGGAAGACGCCTATTTTTATTTTGGTTATTTTATTTTAGGCCCATCTCGGTTTAAAGAAATGCTAAAGTTCAAACAAACCCGAGCGGGAGTAGGGAAGCGGTGGGTGCATTCATTCTGTGGTTTGGGAGCAGCGTCCACTCCAGGCCCGGGGCACTAAACTGATGATAGGTATTGATTATTGCAAAATCGGATTCGGAATCAAATCGAAAGATTCCTTCTCTGATTCCCTGAGAATGTTTAAATTCAGCTCCCGAGAATGAGCGACTTTCCCCTTGCAGCAAAAAAAAAAGGTCAATTACAATAATCGGGCCAATGGATTTCGTTTCTTTAAAATGTTTCAGTATTGCGCTTTGCTTTCAAGGTTGGGGGGCAAACGCATACTGGGGGGAGAGGCAACGTTTATGTGGAAGGAAGTTTCGTTTTCTGCCTGTATCTGAGGACCCCGGGTGCTCACCTCTCCAGCGGGGGTCCCTCCACGGCCCCTCCCCCTCCCCCCACCTCTTCCCTCGCCCCCGCCTGTGACGCTAGGGTTGCATTCAGCCCCACACCTCTTTTCTCGGTTGAGCTGAGGCTTCTGAGTGCCTGGCCCGTCGGAGGAAGCTGCCGAGCCGGCGCCGGGCAGGGCTGGGCTGGGCGAGGGCAAGCGGGTGCCCCCCACCCGCCTCCCGGCCGCAGCCCAGCCTTGGAGATGGAGCTTCGGGCGATGGCGGCGAAACGCAGTTGTCCGAGACTTCGGGGCCGGTGGAGCGGCCCGCCCGCTCGGTGGCGCTTGGGGCCGACTCCCCAGAAGGCCTTCCCACCCCCGCCCCCTCGGAGGACCCCGAGCGCACTGTGCCCACGCCGTGCGGGGGAGGGCGTCGTCCCTCGGAGGGATTGGGACTCCAGCGGCCTGATCCCAGTTTAAACCTTAAATCTCCTTGGAGCGGGTGTTTGGGACGTTTCAGGAGATAGGGGGACCTCAGCTGTTGAGACGTCTTTTGGAGGGTGGGGGAAGGCGCTGTCGGTGAGAGAGGGGGGGCTCTTGGGTTCGGATCCCGGTCCCCAGCTCTGCCAACCTCAGGTGTGTGCTTGGTGAGGGTGACTGATGGATGGCGTGATGGGGGACGCTGGCCTCATAGGTTTGCGGCTGTCAGCGAGGTGCGGCCCACTCGACTCTTCTCCTAAGCCCCCCAAGGCGTGGGTCTCCGCGCGGCGCCGGGCCAGGATGCGGGGCGGAGCTAGGCTGGGACTGGCTGGGGGCCGCCCCGCCCGGCGCCGGGGCCTTCGCGCCGGCCCCCGGGGAGGAGTTATGATAATTTCCTTCTCATTAAGGAGCCCGGATCCCCCGGCTATCGCCTGGACACACACTGCGGGCGCGGCTTCCCCGGTCCCCGGCCGCGGCCTCTACACCCGCGGCGGCAGCATCTACAATCGCGGAGCCGCCGATGCGCGTCCAGTGACCGGGACGGCTAGGCCCGCGCGCGGCGGGGGCAGCGGCAGACGCCTGGCCACCGTGACCCCAATTTTGGATTTACCGCTCGGGGGGTGGGGGGAACCTGGATTTAACTGGCGACTGTTTTGGGGGACGCCGGACGCCATGTTGTGGAAAATAACCGATAATGTCAAGTATGAAGAGGACTGTGAGGTGAGCTGGGCACAAGGGCGCAGCCTGGCCCCGCCCGAGTACAGTCCCGGAGGCGCGGGCCACTGGACCGAGGTCGGGGGCGAGGGCGCAGGAGCAGCAAACAGGCACCCACCGCTCGCCCTTCGATGGGACAGGGTCCACTTCTCCGGACACTCCCTAGTGCGTTTCTCCGGGGTCCCCTTCCTGAATCGGGCCTTTACCTAAATATCCAGTCTCGGGAATGGGGCCTGGAAAGAGCATAGCAGATCCCACCCACAAAGCTTACCGGCCGGTTTCCTGCGAAGCAAAACAGCCCTTTTCCCCGTTTTCTCGGAAGAGCGCTGGGTCTGCAACTTTTAGAGGTGGCTTTTACGCACGAAACCTCCGTCCAAAGGGGTCAGACGAGGCGACCTGCCGGCGACACCTTTGCGGAGTCTCCTCCGAGGCGGGCTTGTCACCTGCCCCGCTACCCCCTCGGGGAAACAAGAAAACAACCGAAGTTTGGCTTTCCAGAGAAGGGGGGCGGGGGGGGGGGCGCTGAGGCCAGATGGGGCCGTAAGCGCTCGGGAGTGCTCCAGCCTGTCGGACAGGTTGAGCTAGAGTTTCGGAGAGTGGGAGGGAGGGAGGCGGCGAGCGGGAAGAGGAAGAAGACGCAGGCGGCGCAAGGCGTGAGCCTGGGCCCCGGGAGAGGGGAGCGGTGGCGGCGGGGACGCGGGAGAGCCGTGCGCCCGCGGGACCTAGAGGGGCTGCCCCTGTTTGCAGGCCCGGGCGCTTCAGCTAGGGGGCGACGGTGCCATAGCTCTCCTGGTCCCCCGCCACCCCTGTGACCCCGGGAACACATGGCGACACGTCCTTTGAGAATTAAGTCGGACAGCCGTGGGGCGAGGGAACGTGCGCAGGCAAGGTTGCCCAATTTTCGGGGCCCTTCGTTCTCTCTCTGCGCCCGATTTGTGGGGAGACTGACGGTGGCTGGGCAGGACGGCGTTATTTGGTCGGGACACAGCTAGCAGGGAGCGCACCCCTGGCTGCGGCGGGCTCCTCCCCGAGTCCCTTGGGCGGCGTTGGGTGGCTGCCCCCGCTAGGGAGGGTCTCTCGCCCGGAGGTCTTTGTCCTGAGGGCGTGGAAGGGAGGGTCCCTGGGGCGGGGAAACGGCGCACTTCCTGCGCGGCGCGCATTATCCGCGCCCACCGCTTCCCCACTTTCGGCCGACGACGCCAGCATGTGCGGGCTTGTGAGCGACCGCGCTCTGCGCTGCCTGCAGGTTTTCTCCCAGGATCCCTACCCCAGCTTCTCCTGGCCCAAGGCCTGGGCTTCGGACTTGGAGCCGCAGAATACCTCGGGCGTCAGACCTTCGCCGCGGGGCCCGGAGGGCACGTTCCTCCAGGTCTTTCTCCAGTTTCCCCTTCCTCTGCGGACTCGCGTTTGACAACGAAACCCCCGGGGCACGTTGCTCCCCGGGGCCTTTTGGCCCGAGGGCAGGCCCCGCGGGGGTCGGTCCGGGCTGGTGCGGTGGGTCCCCGGGGGTCACAAGGCTCAGCGCGGGGGCCGCGGGCCGTGCGCAGTAGCGGGGTTTCGTACTAACCGGGTCTCCGTTTCTCTGCCTCAGGATCGCCACGACGCGAGCAGCAATGGGAACCCGCGCCTGCCTCACCTCTCCTCCGCCGGGCAGCATCTCTACAGCCCCGCGCCGCCCCTCTCCCATGCTGGAGTCGCCGAATACCAGCCACCACCCTACTTTCCGCCTCCCTACCAGCAGCTGGCTTACTCGCAGGCAGCCGACCCCTACTCGCATCTGGGAGAAGCGTACGCCGCCGCCATCAACCCCCTGCACCAGCCGGCGCCCACCGGCAGCCAGCAGCAGGCCTGGCCGGGCCGCCAGAGCCAGGAGGGGGCTGGCCTGCCCTCGCACCACGCGCGCCCGGCCGGCCTGTTGCCCCACCTCTCCGGGCTGGACGGCGGCGCCGTGAGCGCCCGCAGGGACGCCTACCGCCGCTCGGACCTGCTGCTGCCCCACTCTCACGCCCTGGACGCCGCGGGCCTGGCCGAGAACCTGGGGCTCCACGACGTGGCGCAGCAGATGGAGGAGGTGCAGGTGAGCGCCTCGGCCCTGCCCCTGCTGCCCGGACCCGTTCGCCCCACTGCCTCTCTCCTACCCCGCCCAGGCTCCCCCGAACTTAAAGGGGACTTTGTCATTTCTCCCCCAGAATGTCGACGACCAGCACCTACTTCTGCATGATCAAACGGTTATTCGCAAAGGTACGGAGCGAGCGCGAGTCCTTTTCTTCCTCTGGCGTCACACACCCTGTACTGGTTCTGAGCGGTACTGGGACGTTATTAACTTACTGGTAAGGTAGGGCTTTTGGTATCCGGCTTGGGACATTTGTGGTGGAAGGGAGTGACAGGGGCTCGAGGCAGGTAGGTTTTAGGAGTGAGAAGACCGGGCATTCCTTTAAGATCTGAATGGAAAAGGATGATCTCAGGAGCTGCCTCTCAATCTCCGGATTTGTTCCTTCGTAGTTTTCCCTTGGCGGGTGTTACTTCTGGAATTCGAGAGTGTTTTTACAATGCTCCAGAAAGAATCCCAGAGTGAGTTAAGGCTGTGATTAAATTTGGAAAACAAGTCACCACATACCTTAGTGGAGTGATCGGTGCTGTGACAATTTGAATTGTTGAATGGGTTGATGTGATTTTATTTCTGATTTCAAATACACACAGGAGTAAGGAGCCTTAATTCTGACCTGCAAGAAGAAGGTGGGACATAGTTTGGCCTACAAAACATACAGCCCTAAAAGCATCAGGCTGGGTGATCTGTCGGGTTTATGCAGGGATGAGGTGGGAGGGGGTTTGGAAAATTGGATTACTTGGGCGAGTGAGTGGCTCATGAAATTAAGTTACGTACTGCCAGGATTAACAGTTTAGCTCTGTTGGGAAATGGGGTAATCCTAAATGAAATGTAGTTATGGTCTGTTACTTGAGGTTAAACTGTTTGAAATCAACTGAGGAAAAATGGGTTTTGGGAAAAAAAAAAAGAAAGAAAGAAAACCTCAGAAAATAAACTGAATTTCCCAGTAAACTTGGAACAGGTGTGTTTGTATTTTAAAATTTACTGTGATCAGTTGCACTGAAAGATTTTGCCAGATGATTATGTTCTGTGATTTTGGATATTCGTTGAGTGAGGGGGAAAAAGAAATCTTCATTTATTTAGTTATGAAGTAGTCTTTTGAAAATAAATGTTCTAATTAAACAGATTTTAACAGTGGTTAGAAAATGCAAACACTCTACGCTTGGGATCTTGACTAATTAACTTCCCAAGGTGTTCAATTGTGAAATTCAGATTCGATTATCTTTGAAGAATATGGATTTAAAAAAATCTGCTTGCAATTTATAGTCCAACATTGCAGTGTTAGTTGTTCAAAGAGCTCTTTCAGCTTTGGTTAGTGGTTTGCTTGGGAATGCCACTTCTGATCTTCACTCACAGGTCCTATTTCAATGACGAAGAACCCCTTGAGTCTCCCTTGTCAGAAGGAGCTGGTGGAGGCTGTGATGAATCCCAGCGAGGTCTTCTGCTCGGTCCCTGGAAGATTGTCCCTCCTCAGCTCTACATCTAAATACAAAGTAACAGTTGCTGAAGTCCAGAGGCGACTGTCCCCGCCTGAGTGCTTAAATGCCTCATTACTGGGAGGTGTCCTCAGAAGGTACATGGGGACACGTTCTGGGCATGGCGGTTGAATGGTTGGGGATGAATAATATAAAAGGACCAGGGAGATAGTTTTAACATTTATGGAACTTTTATACCTAACACTGAATTCTCATGGGCTCAGGGAGTTTTAGTACACATCTTCTCTTTTAGAAAGTGCTAAATGTAGAAGGAAGTGTTAAAACAGTGCTAACAAATTCTCATTTGGTTAGAATTTGATTCCTTGTATGAAGTGGTAGCATCTGTATTCAGAGTAGAGGAGCTCCATGGGTCTGGTTCCCCCAGGGAGTTGTTTTTTGGGGGCTGCTGCAGTTTCTACAAGTGAAAATTTATCTGCTCTGTACAACTTGCAATGTTCTGTGATTTAAAAAAAAAATAATGTTGGCGATGCTAAGAAAGATTTTTGAATTTTACAGGGATTAACTAAATAAGGATTCCCTGTATCACTTGATTATGAGCCATATAATGTAGATTGTTTTTGACAGATTTCTGTTTTGTTAGCAGCAGGTTAGGCATTTAGAATTTTAAAGTGGTTTCTTGAGAAAAGAATTATTTTATTATTATTATTATTTTGTTCAGAGCCAAATCTAAAAATGGTGGCCGGTCCTTGCGGGAGAAGTTGGACAAGATTGGGTTGAATCTTCCAGCCGGGAGACGGAAAGCTGCTCACGTCACCCTCCTGACATCTTTAGTAGAAGGTCAGTGGAGTTGTGTTTTTGTTTTGCAGTGTTTTTAGTTAGTGCTGTGTTGAGTCTTGAATATTTCTCTAAAGAAAAGGTTAGGGACTCCCTGGCGATCCAGTGGTTGAGACTTCGCCTTCCAATGCAGGGGGCGTGGGTTCGACCCCTGATCAGGGAGCTAAGATCCCACACGCCGTGGGGTGCGGCACCCCCCCCATAAAAGAGGTATAAGAAAAGGTTAAACGCAACTCTTAGTCACAAAAGAGAGATGCAAGCGATTTGCCATGCGTTCATTACAATGAATCACAGTCATTTAATCAAATAAGTTAACATTTAACGATCTGTCTGCTGAAGTATTCTGTTCTGGGTCTCCCAGAAAATCATTGTTAAAAAGAAATTGGTTTTCCTAAGACATCACATTATCAGTTTTTGAAGGATGCAATCGATCATTTGGTACACCTTTTTAAAAAAAAGCTGGTTACTGGTGGGCAGCAGGACCGTTTCTAGTTTTTGTAGCTGTGGAATATTGGGATTGTGGTCAGTGAAGAGAAAAGCCCTGTATACAATGAGACTAGTCCAATTCACAGTTCCTTTGTTCATTTACCCCATCAAAAAAAAAAAGTAATGGGGCCCACAGATGAGCCCCTCTCCCCAGTCCTAAGATAGTTAGGATGTGACATTTCAGTTTCTTGAATGGGCCTGCACCCCGAACCTGGAAAGTAGCCAAGAATGCAATACGGCCTTTTACAAAGTGGGCGAGGGAAAAGTGAAATAATTATTTTTCAAAACAAAACAAGCTCGTTGTTACTGCGCACAGGAAAACGAGTTGATGAACACGGAGGGGCTTATCCTTAAGCCTGGAGCGGCCGCCAGCACCTCGCCCAATCAGCAGGGCGCTGGGCCCCGGCTCAGGGCCGGGGGAGCCAATGAGGGGTGGTCTCCTGGTAGCCAGGCAATCTTTTGAACACTTTCTTTCCTTGGTCTAAATGGCGCGACTGCGGTGCTAAAAGAGACTTGGCAGGGCCCTGCTCTACCTTTTTACGAGTGTCTTTGGAGGTCAGGGCAAGGAGAAAGGAGCTGCCTGTTCGATGTTCGATGCTGTTGGGGACCAGCTGTCCTGCATGGAGAATGGTGGATTCTGTGTGCGTAGAGCGTAAATGCGGCTCCCCTAGGTTTCCTTACCAGCCAGGCAGGGGTGCTTGGATGAGAAAGCGTGTGCCAGAACAATGGTTCTCAGATGTTGATTTAGTGAGTCGGGGAGGTAAGTGGGGATGGTGGGTGGGGTCCACCATCTGGGTTTGTAAAGCTCTAGCAGCCCCAAATCTTGGAACCAGAAAGAACCCAGCGCCTCGGGTGGGAAATGACACCCTCCCCTCTTTTTTCTCCCTCTGTGCCCCCCAATACCTGAGACAGGAGGGTAGGTAGGGCTCCTAACATTTCCAGTAGGAAACACTCCTGCTTCTCTTTCTTAAAGCAACATTCTAGAGACTTACCTCCACCAGTAATGGGGCGCCCTCATTTAGAAACAAAGTTCCGTGTCAAAGACTTTTGTCCCAGTTTCATAAAGAAAAGTGACAGTTTGCTTCTTTGTCAGTCATGCTCACCCCCACTAAGTTTTCCGACTTCTGCACTACCGATGGATGCTGGGTGCTGTTTTATCAGCGAGAGGAAGCATGGGTGTGTCCCCATCTGCTCAGGTTGGGCAGAGGACTGGGGTAACATCGTTTAAATACACTTAAAATTTTCAGGCTTTTTTTTTTTTCTTTCTCGCATTGTATGATTTCACCCTAGGGGAGAGTACCCACTGAAAGTACCCAGGAAGTTCTACTTACCGGCTGGATTGCTGTCCCCTTGTATGATTTCATTTTAGAATGCAAAATGACCGCTAGACCAATACCAATAGTGCTGGAAAAAGAGGGAAGGGACAGTTTGCCGTGGGGACCACAGCGGCCCTAAAGTCTGTTGCCATTGCCAATTATTCTAGGTGAGGCTGTTCATTTGGCTCGGGACTTTGCCTATGTCTGCGAAGCAGAATTTCCTAGTAAATCCGTGGCCGAGTATTTAACCAGACCTCATCTCGGAGGACGGAATGAGATGGCAACTAGGAAGAATATGCTGCTGGCTGCACAGTAAGTATCCAGGCTTGAGAATTTGTTGCCCTAATGCTCTGACCTTGCAGCTGAGGGGCCAGCACAGTCCCTGGTGCTCAAGAAAGAAAGGCTCCTTAAGTAAGTTAGGGTGTTGAGCAAAAGGAAATGGCAAGGAGCATCTTTTACAGAGTCAAATGAGAGTAACTTTTTGTAGGATTTAGAAGAATTAGAACAGTGAGTGTATTGCTCAGAATGGGTGTCTTTGAGCTGTTTAGTTATTCAGCTCAAACTAGTTAAGCTACTCTTTCATTATCTTATTTGCATGTCTTACAAAAATGTGTTGAAAACAATTTATTTTATCACATCCAGTCAAGATCATGTGCCTTCTGCCTCCTGATAACAAGATGTTTTTGCTTTTTAAAATGTAATGATCGGGTTGGGCGTGTAGGAGACGAGGACAAATTAAATGTCTCAAAACGACTTAATGCAGCTGAGGGATTTCTCATAGAAACCAAGAGTAAATGGATTTTAAAATCATGGTAAATGAAGCAGAACTAGTCAAGTGGGAAATCGGGCAAAAAGAGAGCACAGTGAACCAGCCTGTATCGAAAGAGGGAGTTTCAGGGAAATGAATTCAGGGTTCTTGACAGAATTGGTTTAAGGAACCAGTCTGCATCAAATAAAGCTAGCCCTTACTCTCCTGGGCTGGAATTCTGACTCCACCTCTAACCAGTCCTGGTGACCTTGGCCAGTTGATTCTGGCATTAATCCTTTTATCTTTTCTAATTGCAGTGAGGATTAAATAAGATAGTACTTAAAAGAGTTTAGTTCAGGGCTTCCCTGGGGACGCAGTGGTTAAGAATCCGCCTGCCAATGCATGGGACACGGGTTCAAGCCCTCATGCCGCGGAGCAACTAAGCCCGTGCGCCACAGCTACTGAGCCTGCGCTCTAGAGCCCGCAAGCCACAACTACTGAAGCCCACGTGCCGCAACTACTGAAGCCCACTCGCCGAGAGCCCGTGCTCCGCAACAAGAGAAGCCACTGCAATGAGAAGCCCGCGCACCACAATGAAGAGTAGCCCCCGCTCGCTGCAACTAGAAGAAAGGCCGCGCAGCAACGAAGACCCAGTGCAGCCAAAAATAAATAAAAAGAGTTTAGTTCAGGGCCCAGCACAGAATAGGTGCTAAGTGCAGCAGCTGGCTATTGCTATTAGTTTACAATCTACTTCCTTGGCCAGCCCCAAATTCTCTTTGCCTCTAGGTGTCATCCCACAGTAGTTTGTGCTCTTTACCTGTCACGGCCTAGATTGAACTCAGTGGTGTGTGTTGACTGTCTTTCACAGGCAAGTGTGTAAAGAATTCACAGACCTTCTCAATCAAGACCGAACTCCCAATGGGAACAACCGGCCCACCCCGGTCCTGGAGACCAGCATCCAGAACTGCTTGTCTCATTTCAGCCTGATTACCCACGGGTTTGGCAGCCAGGCCATCTGTGCTGCTGTGTCTGCCGTGCAGAACTACATAAAAGAAGCCCTGATGGTCATAGACAAATCCTACATGAATCCCGGAGACCAGAGTCCAGCCGATTCTAGCAAAGCCCTGGAAAAGATGGAGAAGCACAGGAAGTAAAACAGGGGTGAACAAAGGGCCGAAGAGTCTGGAAGGAAAAGGACTCCAAAACCGGTCTCGACCAGGACAAACTGGGAACCCCGCTTGCCTGGGGGACAGAGTTTGTTATCCACCTTCCCATGAAAAGGGCCTCCGTCGATTTCCAGATCTTCACGTGCCCTCCTGGATTCCTTAGTATTTAAGGAGTGCTGAAGTGTCTCCTAAACTCTGGACGAGCTGTCAGGAGGCAACAAGTGCTGGTTCTTTACCCATTAAGCTGATATTTTATTTTTTGGAACCCCATTCTTCCTTTCTCTGAAAGTGGTGCTACAAGTTTTGGAAGCTTTTAAATAAATTCCCTGGGCTAACAAAAAACCCCACACACATAGCTGTTGAAATGTCAGATTGATGTGATTCAGATCCACAATAACGTTCAGTGTTAAAGTAAAAGTATTTATGTACCCTCTTCAGTCTCATCCTACATACCGCAGGAGGCAAGGATTCTATCCGCTTAAGAACTGGTTAATAGGTGGTATTTGACACACTTTAAATCCCTTGTTCACAGGGACCCTTCGGGTTTTACGAAACTTGTAGAAGCAAAGCCTGCTGATGATTTTATGTTTTTCTTTTTAAGAAAAAAACAAAACAAAACAAAACTTTGAAAGTTAACTCTTCAAATAGGAGGAGACTCTTTGAAAAGACATGTTCCTTTAAGGTACGGAAGCTTTATTTTGCGTATTTATTTCACATCTTGGTGTTTCGAGAAAACTTGAAAAGGGGTGGGCGTGAAGCATTTTTTTTTTGCTGTCTCTCATCCCAAGTCCCAGAGGAGATTCTGTATTTTGAGAAGCTGCGTTGAGTGTACAGATTTTATTTATGCATAATTTAATGGGGTCTGTAAATACGGGTGCACTTCTTATGACTTTTTGAGAAATGGGATTCAACTTTAATATTAGCTTTTAAAGGTGACGGGGTAATCTAAGACACATCTTTAGGCTTTATTCATATGTACACAGGGTATTAAGAGTTAAGAGGATCCTGAGTGCTGTTCTCGACTCTGGAAGACTCTAATTTAATTGAAGCTGTCTGTTCACAAGGCAATAACTTTGTCGTATTCCTGTTGGGCTGACCCCGAAGATGAGTGTGAAGTACAGTGTGTGTGGGTGAAAACGGAGTTTTGGAATTGAACTCCTTGCCTGTAAATGTTCCCTAAATAATTGTTATGTATATGAAACCTGTATAATAAAAAGAAAGTATTCTCAATAGAAGCTGTGAAAGTCTGGTTGTAACTTGATGTGTTTTTTTTAATCTAAGAGGAGTGGAAGAATGGCAGAGCTCATTTCTGGTTTGACTGTGGCTTAATTAATAAGACAGAGCAGGAAATCTCTCTGCCAAGGGGAATCTGGAGTTTCATTTTGTCTCTCTCGGAAGACTGCTCTATTGCGCCACGTCCCGCACTCATCAGCGGTTCTCGACTGTGTATGGTAACCATCTTCCCCAACACAAGGGCCGTTGGGAGATGTGTGAGGGACGGTTGATGGACAACAAGAGAGGAATCCACAGTTTGGGAATCATGTCTCTTGTGTAGGGCTGCTCGGTTGAGAAACATTGTACTTATGGTGAAGTTGCCACCTCAAAAGTTTGAGAATGGAAATGAGATGATTGTTGGTAAATCCTTGGGCAGATCCTCCTTGGGAGGACTTGGCATTCAGTCAAACGCAAGCAGTGGCGGTGTGCTAGGTGCTCTGAGTTTTCAATCAATCGAAATTCTCCATCTTTGGGAATGTGATTATGCACATCTATCCAAGGGATCCTAATCATTTTGTCTGCTGGGCAGATCAGAGGTTGGGTCTCTGTACTTGCGGAGCAGAAGAGACCGGCAGGGCTTATGTACTTGCTGGATGTTTGCAAGGATCTTGGATGCACACACCGACAGTCCTTTATTTCAAGTTGAAGTGGCCTGGCACATCCTCCAGGAAGTGATATGTTTATAGTTTGGCATGAGTGGCTGCGCTTCAATGTTGGATAAGGCTATTGCTTCAACTCCAGTCTCATAATCCTTAATTCATAACTCTCTACCAAATGGTCAGCAATTCCTGATTTAATGTTGGCATTGGATGTTGTTAAGTAATTTAAACTCTGCCAGCCTAATACTTTGCTCTTGGCAGCCTGTTCTTGGCCGCTGAACATTCCCATTAAGTTGGATTTATCTGGCTGATATGTCAGGATCACAACTGCTTTGCTTTAGAGCAGCAAAAAGGTCTCATATTGGCAGTTATTTCTCAGTCAAGACGTGAGACGTTGGGTGCTAAGAGGAAGTTATGGGGGCAAAGGGCCGAAGGAAAAAGGACTATTTTCTTATCGGTGTCTTCACTTGCTTTGGGACTACAGTCTGGCTTTGAGGAGTTGTGCTGAATTGCAGTGCAGACAATGTTCTGGAATCAACCCAAAGTCAACCCAGGATTGGAGTGAGTCATAAGCAGGGCTTATGCCTGGCTCAGCGCTCAGCTCTCCTTTTTCCTCGCTCCCACTGGACACCCGAGGACAGCTACCGGGTTCCTGGGTCCAGTGCATGATAACAGGTTTTACTTCCCAACACTCTGAGCTGGTGCCACGGAGGACAACCAAGCACCCTCATGAGGTCGCTACCGCAACACCGGCTGTCTTGGCTTTCCCATCGGTGAGAGAGGGGTTTCCTGCCCTCTGAGCACTTCCACCTCCCAGGACCATCAGATCAATGGACCCTTGTTTTTCCCAGGGGCTAGCGTTTTTGTTTCAAGTCTTGTGTTGGTAGGAATTATATTCCTTTCTCCCTTCTCCCTTCACCCTGTGCCGTTGTTGCCGGCTGGCTCTTTGACAGGTTGGGCTTGCTTTTTATGAAGACACAATATGCTGCTGAAGTCTTTGCCCTCTGGGAGAAGAAATGAAGATGCTCCCTTTTTTTTCCTGGTTGCACCGAAGGAAAACCATTGTCTGAAGGCACATGCGGTCTAACGTTTATTTATGAGAGAGACCCAGCAGGACTCTGCGTCTGTAAACTGGATACCTGCCCATCCTGATACCTGGCACCTTGGAGGTGCTCGCCTGCCTCACAGACACTTAGAGGTTCTCTGGAAGGTCAGAGGGTGTTTTCAATAGCACTTGATGGTTGTCTTATCTCCCAAGTGCACACAGTTTTAAGTTGTGAGTTAGGAAAGGGACGGTTAGTCTGTTTCTCATTTGAAATGATTTCATAACCACCATCATTCTTTTCTCTTTGGGGGTCTAGTGTCAGGGTGAGGTCTGAGACCTGAAGTTCCTGTATTTGGATGTTAAAAAACAAAACAAGATAAGGTCATGGATGGGTGAGAGACAGAGAAACTCCTTCTAAGGCCCAGCAGTGGTGGGGATGCGGGAGCCCACTGCCTATTTCCCGGGGTAAGTGTTGGTTACCAGCTGTTGTGGATTCCTGTACAGGTTGCTGTGACTTCCGAGGACTTCGGGTACAGGTCCTCCTTGACTGACGATGGGGTTAAATCCCAATAAACTCATCATAAGTTAAAAATAGCTTTAGGTCAAAAGCATATTTATTGTACATCAACTATACCTCAATTTTCTTTTTTCTTTTTTTTTGGCTACACTGCGCAGCTTGCGGAATCTTAGTTCCCGGGCCCTGGCAGTGAAAGCACTAAGTCCTAACCGCTAGACTGCCAGGGAATTCCCTATACCTCAATTTTTAAAAAAATGTATTTAATTCACTTAACCTATCAAATGTTATAGTTTAGCCTCGCCCACCTTAAACCTGCTCAGAACACTTAAATTAGCCTATAACTGGGCAAAATCATCCAACACAAAGCTTATTTTATAGTAAAGGGTTGAATATCTCATGTAATTTGTTGACTACTCTACTGCTGGTGGAAACCAGAATGGTTGTCTGGGTCCAGAATGGTTGTGAGTGTATCTGTCACTGACCCTCATTGCCACAGCCCAGCATCACGAGAGGGTATCACTAGCCCAGCAAAAGGGCAAAATTCAAATTTCGAAGTATGGTTTCTACTGAATGCATATCATTTTTGCACCATTGTTAAGTTGAAACGTAAGTCAAACCATCGTAAGTCAGGGACCGATTGTATTTCTCTAGTCTTTTCCTTTTCCTGGGGTGTGTTGGGGTAATGAAGTGGCAGTTTAGTTTGCCTTCCTTTACAGCAGGTGGAGAACCCAGGAAATAGCTGCCCTTGGCTGCAAGGGGAAGAACAGTCTGAGGTTCCTTTAAGCACGTTTTCCAGGTGTTTTCCAGGTGAGGGAGCTTTCTCTTATCCCTGGCATGGCAGTGACCGTCGGCCAATGCCTCTCTATCTGTTTGAGCTCAGTGGGCGGTGAGGCTTTTCCCTTTAGTTGGAGATAAGAAAGGTTTGCTTTCGAAATTTCGCTGCTGCAATGCACGAGTGTGCTCTTCCCAGGGGTAGCTGTTGCTTCTTGATGATCTGATCATTGTTGGCTTACTTTTCTCAGATCTCAGATACACTGAATTTCTCTTCCAGTTGACAGTCTTCATTTGCTTCTCTGAAGTCTGCAGGCTACCAGGCTGGGAGGCTTGGTGACACTTGGAGCCATCAAAACCTGACCCCTTCCTGGTTTTGCCAGCCCAGGCTGGCATTATGCCCAAGATCCACTCATGCATGGTGTATCGAGCCTTTGTCCGCTAGCAACACAGAACATAATCTTCTGCAGAAACAACCCTGACCTCATGATTTTTGAAAATTACTATTACATTGGAGTCCATAGTTTCATGGAATGCTCAGTCATTTTCCGCACCATCATAAACACTAATTTCCCTGCCTCTTTTGGATAACATCTCGATGCGGGAGATGGGTAGAAGAAAAGCGTGGAAACTGAGAAGAGTTGAAAGGCATAACTCCAGGGACCTCTTCGGGAAGAGCTTTGTTAAGAATGTTTACAAGGTCAAATCTCAGTGGGTTTGTTTTTTCTTTCTGCCGGTCGCCCCCTGAAGCTTCTTGGTTTTAGTTCCCAACCAGGGATTGAACCCAGGCCCTCGGGCACTTTGCAGTGAGAGCGCAGAGTCCCAACCACTAGACCACCAGGGAATTCCCTTGGTTTTTTTTTTTGTTTTTTTGTTTTTCTTTTTCATGACACATCGAGTGTTCCTTGAGGCTTCCCAACATTTTCCAAGGAAAGATCTTAGTCTTAAGGAATGATCCTCACAGGTGAGAGTATGGGAGTTGGATGGGTTGAAGAGGGTATCCTGGCATCTGGCCCTTACTGAGATTAGAAGGCCTTTGGGACTTCATGGGTGTTAGGGGTTGAATTGTATCTCCCCAAAAGGTATGTCCTAGTCCTAACCCCTATACCTCAGTTGTGACCTTATTTGGAAATAAGCTTGTCATTAAATTAAGATGAGGTCATTGCTGGGGTCCAGTGGGCCTTAATCCCATATGACTTGTGTCTTTACAAAAAGAGAAGAGGCACAGACACACGACGGGAGAAGGCCACGTGGAGGTCAGAGGCAGAGATTGGAGGGATGCAGCCATGAGGGTTGCTGGCCACCTCCCGAAGATGGAAGAGGCAGGGAGGATTCTCCCCTACAGATTTCAGAGCGAGCGTGGCCCTGCTGACACCTTGACTTGGATGTCTACCCTCCAGATGTGTGAAACAATAAGTTTCAGCTGTTTTAAGTTGCCCAGTTTGTGGCACTTTGTTATGGCAGCTCTAGGAAATGAATACAATTGTTAAGTTCTTTTCCCTTTGCTCTTTTCTTCCCATTGATCTTTCTGTGCGTTCTTTTCTAAACATGCGTATCACATCTGCACAAAGAATGAGGAAGCCACCTCCGTGGTCTTAACCACTGGGCCAGGTCCAGTTAACATCATGGAGACTCTTCAGTGTTAAATGAAGCATCATTTTCCTGCTTGTACCTTCTTAACAGCTACGTTGATGCATGGTGCTGTTGCCTGGTGGCAACTGCATTAGGTGGTGACCTGATCTTTCATCTTCTTGGGGAGAAGTCACCCCAACATCCCTGTCCAAAGCAAATTCAAAACTCTGAGAGGTCCATTTCACTTCTTCCTTCTACTTGTTTCATTTCACTGAGTACCTCTGGGTATCCCAATATTGACCCCTGAGAGCAATGGCTGCTAAACTTGGCAGGTCATCAGAGGTCCTTGGAGGGATCAGATATTGAGGTCCTTCTGTTGCCTTTGACCTGCTGAATCAGAAACTCTGGGCCTAGGGTCTAGGAATCTATTTTATTAAAAACAAACTTCTCTTGGCAATCTTGATGGTGAGCTGAGTTGAGGAATCACTGCCTTCCAGGATCTTGTAGCTCTAACGTTTTGTTGAGTCACATCCCTTCTGGATGCTCTGTGTCCTCAGCATCTTCTCCAGGTGATGTGCTCCGGCTCTTAGAATCTTAAATGCACACGGTGATCATGGAGCACTTGGGACACATTATGGTTCAACTGTCTGGCTTCTCCAGTGGACTCTAAGTGCGCGATGGCAGGCACCAGGTCCATCTTGCCCTCCAGAGTCTCACCACGCACTAACTAGCCCAATGCCCAGCACAGGGTATTTGTTCAATAAAATATGTTGAATCCTGGGGCCGAGCTGGGTGAGAGTGGGGTTTCTGGGGTGGTCCCTGCAAACAGCCCTTCCCTGGAGACACTTCATTGCTCAGGGCCACATAGGCATCCAGAATGACCCACCAGAAGGTGTTTCATCCTCTGTTCTCCTGAGCTAAGCCAGCACACATGGCGGGGGAGTGTTCTTCTTAGGGGAGATGTGTATTAGGATTGAGTAGGCAGTGCCTCTTTCTACCCGCTGCCCTTTTTCAGGGTCTGAAATCTGTCTTGTTATGTTGGGGATTCTGACATCATTCTTGGATACTGGGAGTCGGCCTCTTCCTGTTCTCACTCTCAGCCAAGGTGGGGTCGATGTGAATCAACTTTCACTTTGGAATCAAAGAATCTGGTCCAGGTTTGAGACATGGCTGAGGCTGAGTGCTCTGTTCCCAAGGCAGATCGGCCTGGTTGGGGTCAGACTCAGCCACTTCCTGCTGTGTGGCCTTAGGCACGGTCCTTCACTTCTCTGCGCCTCCTTTGCCTCACCTCAAAACTGGAATCTTAGTTGCCCTCCCATGAGGATGTTGGTCAGATGAATGAGGTGATGATGGACCACAGGGTACAGCATCCTGCCTGGTGCCTGGTTAGTGCTTGGTAAACAGCAGCTGCTGGTATTATGAACTTTTCCCATGCCAGAAGAATTTGTAAACTGTCAGGAGAGCTCCTGTGCCTTAAATGACCCAGGAAACCTGCAACTGACATTTGAGCTAGGAGCTTGCCTAGCTCATACTTAGCTGCTAATACCCCGTGCACCCCTGCTAGCCTCTGCCCTGGGTTTGGTGGCATCACCAGCATCTTTTCTACAATAGCTGCTGTTTCTGATGCACTGGGGCCGGCCCCAGCCTGCAGAGACCCCCTGTCCTCTGCCTCAAACTTGATGACAAGTTGGAACCCATCATCTTACAGAAAACTCTTAGAACTTACATAACCTTTTACAAGACCAAATTGATACAGTTTGGTGAGGGATCCTACAGATGCTAAGGTTTTCAACTCTGGGACTTATCTCCTAAGCAGTCATTGATTCACTTCATCAGTAAACACCCAGAAAGCACCTGTTTCAAGTCAGCCAGTCTTCTCGGTAGTGGAGTAGCAGACAAGCATCCAAGACAGATGAAGCCCCCCAGAGCTTACTCCTCAGTATGGGAGCCAGACGTGGATCCGACACATAAGTAAGGAGAGAAGTTTTGAGGATGCTAAGTGCCACGATGCAAATAAAACGGGGACTAGGGATAGATAGGAGGTGCTGAAAGAGGTGGTGGGCAGTCCCTTAGCTGGGGTGGTCAGGGAAGGCTTCCTGAAAGAGGGGACATTTTAACTGAGCCTTGAATGATGGGAGTGGGCCAGCCACAGAGGCCCCAGGTGGAAAGGAGCTCAGGGATGGGGAGAAGGCCAGGGCAGCAGCATGGAGTAAGAGGAGGGGGAGGTGTGACAGGGAAGCAGGAGTCAACTCATGGGGCTTGGCGGCCGCATTAAGGGGTTTGAATTTAATTCCAATTGCAATTTGATTTGAAGCAAGGAAGAGACGGAATCTTAGCTTTTAAATAGACGATTCCGGGCTTCCCTGGTGGCGCAGTGGTTGAGAATCCGCCTGCCAATGCAGGGGACACGGGTTCGAGCCCTGGTCCGGGAAGATCCCACATGCTGCGGAGCAGTTAAGCCCGTGCGCCACAACTACTGAGCCTGCGCTCTAGAGCCCGCGAGCCACAACTACTGAGCCTGCGTGCCACAACTAATGAAGCCCACGTGCCTAGAGCCCGTGCACCGCAACAAAGAGTAGCCCCCGCTCGCAGCAACTAGAGAAAGCCCGTGCGCAGCAACGAAGACCCAACGCAGCCAAAAATAAATAAATAAATTTATTAAAAAAAAATTTTTTTTTTACCTGTTTCCTAACTTTGGAATCAGTGCAGTTTCTCACCTGAAGCAATTTTCTGGAGCACAGGTGAGGGACGGTAGGAGGCTGCCCCTCCGCCCGCATTCCCCATTTCTTTTTCTCTTTGGCCAGGAATACTGATTTTCTGTGAGCAGAGACTTTGATTGTTCCCCCACTAACATCCATGCATATTCTTTTTCTCACAAGACAGAAGAAATTCAGTGGTGGCAGGCACCAACCATTTAAGAAAATCTTCAGAAAGACAGAATTTTCTCAAGTGTTCCCTTTTAATTGTTGTTTTCCCTATCCATTGTTGCTAACTCGTTCTAGCTGATGACAGAATGAATTTAGGTGTCACAAACAATTTCATTTTTATTGCTGACAAAAGTAATACACATCACATGCCGCTACACGCTTAGAATATCCTTGGGAGGACAGATGAGGGCCCATGAAGAGGCTGCCCTGGGCGGGGGACTTGGAGGCTGAGACCAGGGCTAAGGGTCTGGGGTGGCCAGGAGATGGATTTTCCACTCTATGTCATTTTGTCCAGCTTGAATGTTTTAACTTGAATGTGGTGAAAACCAACAAATCCTGCTTGCAAACCTAAAAAATAAAATAAAATAAAATAAAATAAAAACCCTAGGTTTAGTAAAAACACTGAAAAAATAACATCTGGGGAATTCCCTGGCAGTCCAGTGGTTAGGACTCCACACTTTCAGTGCTGAGGGCCCAGGTTCAATCCCTGTTCAGGGAACTACGATCCTGCAAGCTGTGCGGCGCAGCCAAAAGAAAAAAAAAAAAGGAAAAAAAAAAAGAAAATGCAGAATAACCATTTTAAAATAAATAAATTAATTAATAAATAAATAAATTAATTAAATCTGATGCTTACTGTAACACAAAGAACCTACAGAAAACACACCTGCATCATGTTATTTAATTCCCTAATAACCCTATTTTAGCCCATTTTGCAGATGAGGCACCAGAGGCTCAGACAAAGGTAAGGAAGTTGCTGAAGTTCTTATAGCCAGTAAGCCGCAGAACCGGCTTCCAGAGCAGGCCTGGCTGCGTCCGGGGCGGCGCTTCTGACCCAGTGCTGTCCTGTCCCCAGATGGTAAGATATTACATTATTGAGCACCCAGTATGTGCCAGCCACTGTTTTAGACCCTTTTCATATTAAACTAATTTACTCTTCCCGACAACTGTAGGACGTACGTATTACAGCCCCCATTTTACAGATGGGGAAACTGAGGCTCCGGGCTGTGAGTTGCCTGTGGGAGGTTCCTCACTTGGTGGATGGGCAGCCCAGACTGGAGCTCCGACTCCAGCGTCTGGTCTTGGGAAGCAGCAGCCTGTCCCGCAGTCAGGCCGGCCAAGGGGTGGTTCCTGGGAAGGACCCTCTATGCCTCAGTTTCCGAGGCTTAAAGGAAGGGGCCATAAATAGAAGATAGAAATATCTGAAGGGATAAACGCTCTACCTCATGCAAAGTGCTTAGCTCAGTGCCTGGTATGTAGTAAGTGCTCAACAAAAGTTAGTTTTTAAGCTCCTTTTAATCTTTTTTTTTTTTTTTTGGCTGCAGGGCATGCGGGACCTTAGTTCCTCTACCAGGGATTGAACCACGCCCCCTGCAGTGGAAGTTCAGAGTCTTAAACACTGGACTGCCAGGGAATTCCCAGTTTTCAGCTCTTTTGAAACAGGTGGAATGGAACAATCTCTGGTCAAAAAAGAGAGCAAAAGAATAAGAGGAAGAGAGAAAGGAGGGGGGCGAGCAGGAATGGAAGGAAGGAAGGAAGGAAGGAAGGGCAGAGGGAAGGAAGGAGGAAAGAGGGGAAGGCAAGGAGCCCCGCTCTGTGCCTCCAGGGTAGGCTGGCCCCTTCCACCCTTTGCAGAGCAGGGGGAGGGTGGAGCTCCTGCCAACAAGCTCAGGGTCCCGGCTCAGTGGCCAGCTCCGGGTTGCCTCAGGCTGCAGGGCTCAATTTGCCATCACCGCTGCCCTTCCCATGGCTCGTCTTTCTACCTGGAACCTTTTCCTCTACCTCCTATGCCCTCGCCTACTCACTCCTTCTCAGCCCCAGCTCCCACCTTGGGCATCACCTCCTCCTGGAGGCTTCCCAGTCCTGGGCTGGCTTAGGTGTCCTCTCAGTTCCCAACACACTTCTTATCATACTGTGTGGGAACTGGCTGTGTAGTATGGCATCCAATAAATATCTATAGAATAAATGAATAAATCCATTTATACCAAAATTTCAGGAATTGCTGAAGTGAATCTCTATCACTTCAAGCCAATTAAGGTATTCTCCCATCCATCCAACCATCCATCCATCCAACCATCCATCCATCCAACCATCCATCCTTCCATCCATCCACCATGCTAGTCCCTTGGTATATAAAGTGAACTAAAGCTGCCCTGGACCCTGCCTTGTGGAGCCCACAGTTCCAGACATCAGTCCAACCATCACAGGCACATGTAACTTCCAACTTGGAGTCCTCTGCGTGGTGAAAGGATGGGGATCCAGCGGAAATGTCGCTGCCTCAGTAGCTTTCACAATAGAAAAAAAATATTTTTTAATTTAATTAATTAATTAATTTCTGGCTGCATTGGGTCTTTGTTGCTGCGCGCGGGCTTTCTCTAGTTGCGGCAAGCGGGGGGCTACCCTTTGTTGTGGTGAGCGGGCTTCTCATTGTGGTGGCTTCTCTTGTTGCGGAGCACGGCCTCTAGGCGTGGGCTTCAGTAGTTGTGGCACGCAGGGTCAGTAGTTGTGGCTCGTGAGCTCTAGAGTGCAGTCTCAGTAGTTGTGGCACAAGGGCTTAGCTGCTCCGCGGCATGTGGGATCTTCCCAGACCAGGGCTCGAACCTGTGTCTCCTGCATTGGCAGGCGGATTCTTAACCACTGCGCCACCAGGGAAGCCCCTTCAGCAAATATTTATTGAGTCCCTATGATGGCAGGAGGAGGGGGAAGCAAGCGTTGGGCTGGGGCTACAACAGCACATCAAATAGAGACAAGCTCTCTGCTCTTAAGATTGGACATCCACCGGAGCTCCAAGACGGGCCAGCCACGGGGGCCCTTATTACTATCACTATGATTACTATTATTAGTATAAACTGGGGCCCACAGGAGGAAATGCAAATGGTGTACAGAGGTGAGTGCATTTCCCTCCCACCCCTATCTCCCTGGCTGGAAACAAATCTCATTACCAATTAGGTGTGCATAAGGAGATATTTTAGGCACATACACACAATTACATGTATTTCTTTTTAACCCAAATGGTGGCATTTTGTACACACAGTCTGGTACCTCGCTCTTTTCACTTGGTTTATCACGTTGATGGTTCCTTCCCAGTTCATATAGAGCTGCCTTGTTTTGCAAGATGTCCTTTTGTGAGTGATGTTCAGATAATTCATCCTGTTCTGATGGGGTTTAGGACGTTTCCAGTCTCCAGTGGATATAAACAAGGCAGCGGGGAGCACACCTATTCACAGGCTGTTTCACGTGGGTGTTTATTTGCAGATTCCCGGAACCGAGTTTTGTCCCTGCAGTCTACATGAACAGGCCTGCTGGGGTTGGGGACGGTGCTTTACGTGGAGTGTTCAAGGAGTCTCACTGAGGAGGTGACACTGGGGCTAAAGGGCTGGGAGGGATCATGTAAAACTCCCAGGACTGGGCCTCAGCAACATTTACTGAGATGTGAGAAGACTCAATATTACCGCTTCTGTGCAAGTAAGACCCAGAAAGTCAGTCACAGGGAAGGAAAACCCGTGGAAGCTGCCCTCGGCTTCTTTTAGCTGGGACCCTAGACACTAAAGCAGGGTCCCCTGCGGCCGACCCTCCCCTGGAGGTGGCCGGTCTTGGAGCTCCGGTGGATGTCCAGCTCAGGATGAATTTCATACTAGTTCTGAAGCCTGACACCTCCAGATGCCCTGTCACACTAGAACGAGGAATTAGAGGAATGGGCACACTGAGGGGGGCTGGCCTTGTCTTGCTCAGAATTAAAAATTCCTCAAGCTTACAATGCAGAGAAGGTGGAGGTGGGGTGAGCCCAAGGGTGGGGCTCATTAGAACTTTATTGACTGTCAACAGTGGAAGGAACCTTAGAGGTCATTGGCTAAACTACTGATTTGGAAAAACAAAATTTGTTTAAATGGTAAATTCCTTTTATGCCCTTGAAGTGGTTATTTGAAAGAATTACAATAATAACAAGTATTGTTTATTTATCACTTATTATGCACCAGGGTCTAGGCCAAATGTTTTACATCCATTATTTCTTTTCAATCTTCCAAATAACCCTCCAGGGAGATACTATCCTTATCTGTGCAGTAAGTGAGGCTGAGGGTGGTGGCCTCGAGTCCCCTGGCTGAAATGGGGTCCCGGCTGCCTCCCTCTGACTCTGGGAAATGGGATTGGAAATTCCCAGGTCTTGTTTTTCCAACCTCCTGTCTACAGTTGACAAAAGCGAGAACCAGCCAGGAGGATTCATTGTGTGACCAAGAGACAAAGTTAAGAGAAAGTTAAAGATCCTGGAAGTACAATTCCTGGCCCAAGAGAGTGTACACATCTCTATGGTTTTGATGATCCCGCCTGCCATATTGGCCCGCAGAGAGAATGATCCAAGAAACACCCACCAGCACGATACAAGGGCTGGGTCTCCAGTTGTTTGCCAAATTGGAGTTCTGTATTCTTAATTTTTCTAGTCTGATGGGTAGAAAAATACCCCATGATTACAATGAATGCATTTTAAAAAAACCTACCAAATGTTGGTGGGCCACACTCACCCTCCTCCCCAGTGATCTACAACGTGGAGCTTCAGGTTCTGGTTTCCCTCTATTTTATTTTTAGTATAAATTTATTCATTTGTTCATCTTTGAACTCAATAGTGCTGTGTGCCAGGCACTGTTCTAGGTGCTGGGGACACTTCAGAAAATTTCCCTTAGATCTGTCAGACGGATTACAGCCCTGCCTACATCTTGATTCCATACTTCTAGTCTCCAGAAAGGTTAAATTCTGTTGTGGCTTCTATCTATGCTTAAAAGTCGATCAGAGTTGGGATGTATTTTGAAGGTAGAACCAAGAGGATTTGCTGATGGGTGGGATGTGATGTGGGAGAGAACTCGAGGAGTCCAGGCTGGTCCAAGGTTTTTGTTCTCAGTGTCTGGAAGGATGACGGGGAATCAGGAGCACGTTTAGGAAAGAAGATCACAGGTTCCTCTTTGGAGAGACTGAGTCTGAAGTGACTATCAGACATCCAAGTAGAGGCCATCATGCATAAGTTCCCACCTGCCCTTTATTTTGATTATTTTTTTGCTTGAGGATATTTCTTGTAGATCTTTACAAGGCGATACATAAAGAAGTGCCTCGCTCTTTTTTGTAGCTGTATAGTATTCCGTTGTATGGATGAACCGTTTATTCTATCGTATGGAAGGACCAGAAGTGGGCATGTTTTCAAGTGATTAGATGAATGAAATTACGTATGATGGTTTGTTCTTCCATGACAAACATGTTTTTGAGTGTTTAGTGTGTGCTTGTGCCTGTGAGGAATCTGACAGCAATAACTTCATCAGGGAGGTAATCTGATGCAGTGGGGGAGGGGCTGCAGTTTCTGATCCACACTCTGTGAAATGGGTTGTTGTGTTATCTGAAGAAATAACCGACACGAAGCCCCCAAAACAGTATTTTGATGCAGGCACCCAACATGTGGTATCACCGGCTACCATTTCTTATATAAGCATGTCCCAGAAGCCTGAGAGGCGCAGGGTGTTTTGTAAATACGAGTCCCATCTTCCTTGAAAAATCACTTATGTGGTCCAACGGCTCCATTTTGGAGATTCACAGTCCTCTTTAATGCACCAAAGGCTCTGATAAATCCTGCAGTAAAGAAACTTTTGTTTAACCCGCTGTTGTGAGAAATGCTGGCTTTGGTTGACACATCAGAGATCAGACAAATATCATAAAAAAACAGGTTTGCGTCAACTTTTCAATGAGTGATGCCTCTCTTAGGTGTAACCTCTTGTCTTGTTCTTTTGACTCTGAAGGTTTTCCTCCATTTTGTCCTTGAAGACAGTGCAATAGTCTCCCCCTGATCACCACACACGATCTCTGGGGGAGGCCCCAGCCGTCCGCTGTCAGGCCTCGATTCACCCCATGAGGCACCAGGGTACAGTAGGCAAATTAAATAGCACCCAGTATGTGACTTAAGTAGCACCCCACCAAGAGAGCTCCCTCCCATGGAAAACCGGACCTACCCTGGGTCTTTCATGAGAACATTTTTACCCTGGGGCTGCCTGAGGTTTAGCTTCTGGAGTTACAGTATAAAAGTGAATGGCTTTAAAAACCTCAACGCAACTTCTTGGGTGATGGAAATGTTTTAAAACTGGATAGTGGCAATGAGGATGTGACTCCAAAAGTTACTGAAAGCCACAGCACTGGGTACGTGCAGTGGGTGACTTTGGTGGTATGGAAGTTATACCTTTATAAAGTTGTTTTTAAAAAAGAAGGCAAAAAGAGAAGGACCCAACAATCTCTACTCCTGAGTCTGCAGAAGGGGTCGTGCTTCCTCTGCAAATTATTACACACGGGGTTTTCACAGGGTAGAACATGTGCCGTGCCATAGGTGGGCTGGAGAGGGCGTTCTGGATTTTCTCCTGCAAATGGATGAATTCATGGTTTAGGCGGTGGGAGCTTCTGCCCACGTAGAGCTGACCAGATCAAATGTCCACCCCCAAAGAGCATAGTCACCTCGCAGCCAGAAGCACTTTGGCCAGCTGCTTGCTCTGTGATTTGTGGTTGGCTTTGCTGGGTGGTGGTTTCTGAGGAAGGACAGTTACACTGATGGAGCCTTTCAGGAAATGGTCCCTGAAGAGAGGTAAGAAGACCTTAATTATGGCCCTGGCTGCCAATTAGAGTGAGAGCCCGAGTTTATGAATCCAAGAAAGTCGCACCAGACTTCTGCTGCTCCTTGGCTTTTAGCTCCAGAACATGTACAAGGGAAGGTGGGTTCTAGAATTTACGGTGTCGGCTCCCAACTTTGTCTGTAGTTTCTTTTGAAATCATTTAGCAGCTTTTCCTTAAAGAATTTCTGACTGTGATGTAGGAAAAGAGTTTCCAGTTTATGTTCTCTTAAAGGGACTCAAATTCCTCCCTTCCTTTCTCCCTCTTATGAACACACTTAAGTTTCTAGACACCTACTATGTGCCAGGTCCAGTGTGGGCACAGGGATGCACCCTGGAAGCCAGACAGGCTCTTTCTCACCTCCATGGAGTTTCTAGCCCAGTGAGGATGTGTAGCCCACACCAGCCCCTGCCCTCCCTTTGCCCTTTGCCATGTGACTTGTGACAAGGGGCGGACCCTGCCCCACTCATGGCAAAGCACTCAGACTGTCCTGCCTGACCCTGGAATTTTGAAATCACTTTTTAGTAAGTCTCTATGGACCCCACTCTAATCGTTTCTGCATTTATAAGGTATTTATTGAGCACCTACTATGTGCCAACTCATTTATAGCATATGCTGATGAATCAGATAAACCTGGTCTCTGCCACAGAGGTGACGGTCTAGCGATGACAATTGTCACTGGTGCCCTTTGCCCCCATGGGATCCTCCCAGTGACTCATCTCGGGGGTGGGCACCCTCTCGTTTCCATTTCACAGATGCCATCATCAAGCGGTGGGTGGGAGCCGGGGTCCCACCAGCCCAGCCTCCTGTCGCTTCCATCCGGATGCTGACCGCTGACTCTTAGTCCCTGAACCTCAGTAGCTGAGGCCGAGGGTGATCTGTGTGGACGCCACCCTCCAACCCCCACTCAGAAAAGCTGGAGAATCCTCCTGCATTTCAAGGTCATTTCCATAAGAAGTGAAAATCCGATCTGAGCTGGCCCTGCCTAGTGATTTACAATTCCCCAAACAGGGCGGCCCCACCTAGTCTTGTTGTCTCCCTTCTGATCCACTCAACCCTCTACCGCCCCCACCCACGCCCCACCTCAGTTCCTGTTTATTGCTATGGACTTGTGACAGCGGAGGGCCTCAAACAACAGAGAAATGTAATTAAAAAAAAAAAAAGGAAAATTATGATAGCGTCTAAAAGTTCACATTGAACAAATAGACTTTTTTTTTAGACAGACAAATGCAATGTAATATACTTGTATCGTTCAAAAATGGATTGACTAAAAAAGCAGAGCTGTTGAGAAGGGATCTGGAATCAGGATCAGCCTGGACCCAATGCCTGCTTCTGTCACATCATGGCTGTGCCACTTTGGGTAAGTAAATGAGCTGCCAGCCTCAGTTTCCCTGTCGGTCCCATGGAGAGTTGGTGAGGGTTCCTGAGGCAATGCAGGTCCAGTGCTGTGAGCGGTGCCTGTCCTGTAGAGGGGCTCTGTCTGTGGGTTTTATCTGAGGCAGTGCCGGTGGGCAGCCCCACGTGGGACCCAGTGTGCAGCCGTGGATGTCATTTCCTGTGTGTGCACCTCGGTGTCAGCAGGGATGCTCGCACTTGGAGGGGGTCCAGACTCAGGGTTTGAGGCTGGTGGTGAAAGTACAGCCTCGTGGGGACAGGGGGTGCATGGGGGGGGGTGCCTGCTCTGCCGTCCTCCTTGGAGAAGCCTTCTAGGACCCTTCCAGGTGCGCTTGACCAGTCATGACTTTGCCCCGGCTGAAATAGAGGTACCAGCAGGACACTTTGCAACGGAATTGATTGCATTCTCATCCTGGCGATGGGATAGTGAGGTCCAGGGGGTCAGAGGCCACATTTTATCCATCTTTGTGCCGCTCCAGTCCAGCCCAGTGCCCAGCAGGCACAGTGATTGGATAGCAATGCTGGGGTCAGACTGCCTGGGTTTGAGTTTCAACTCCTCTACTTACCAGCTGTGTGCTCCTGGGCAAGTTACTTAACCTCTCTGTGCCCTGTTTCCTCATTGGGAATAATAGTAATAGTAGTCCTCGAATGAAAGGATGATTTTTGAGGAGTAATGAAGGTCGCTCATGTACCTTCCACTCTGCGTGGCACGCAGTAGGCATTCATTTCCTTCATGGACCCATTCAGCACATGCTCATTCTCTGCCATGTATACACCAGGTCTTCTTCTAAATGATGGGAGTCAACAGAGAACAGATAGACAAAGATCCCTTCCCCTCCCAGAACTTCTAGCTGGGCTGCGAACACATAAATAAACAAGTGAAATAGATAGCATGTTAGATAATGATGAATGCAATGGAGAAAAACAAAATGAGAAAGAGGAGGCCACCCTCAGTGAGAGGGTGATGTTATGACTATGATTAATCTGTAATGAGCAGGTATTCTATACGAGATAGGGAAGCAGTGAATCTGGGCTCATTTCTATGTTTCAATGAAGTGGCATAAGGTAGGGGAGTGGGAAGTAGGGGGTAAATTAAGGGAATATTTTCTCCAAATGACCTAATAAATAATAAAGTTGCTTTTCCTCCAGAGATGTAAGAGGAAGCCTCAAGCTCCCACCGACTTTGGGCTGCTCTGGGAAGGTGGAAGTGATAGGTGATTCGGCACCCACCCTGGTGGACCCTAGAGTTCTGCTCTTACAGCTGGATTTGCCTCTTGGGGAGAGCGTTGGACCCCCAGAGGGTGGGTCTGGCCAAGGTCAAAGCTTATGCAGAATCTTCATGATAGATGCCACTGAGACTGGGTCATTTGATGATTTCTTGTCATTCTTCTATGGACTTGGTTTAAAAATGTGCTTATTTTATGAATGCTCTCTCCTCCACTGCTCATGGGGAAGACACAGTGCAGAATGAACTATCAGATCAGTAGAAAATGTTCTGCTCATCTTGGTCCCACTGGGTCTAGAATATGGGCAAAGCAGCTACTGTATGCTAACTACCATTAGATGCTTAGCACTTCATTCATTCATTCATCCATTCAGTAGACTTTTGTCTGCTGTCATGTACCCAGCATATTTAGGCAAACCCCTATGATCCAGGAGTCAACAGACAGTAAACAAGTAAATGGTCAAATACAATGAAAGCACAGCCCATCTAGAGTTCTATGAAGGAAATAGAGAATGATGGTGGACGTTGGGCAGTGTAGACCAGGTGGAGGTGCCATTTCAGTTGACACTTGAAGGATGAGAAAGAGCTGCCATGGGAGGATGTGGGAAGAGCGTCTGGCAGAGGGAACAGCATTTGTGAAAGTGCTGAGATGGGAACAAACCCTGGCATGAGTGAGAAGTTTAGGGAAAGCCAAGGTGGCTGGGCTGGTGGCACAAGGGAGCCAGTGGTGGGGACCAGGCTAGGCAATGAGTAGGGCTTCATCAGGAAGCGCCTTGCAGCCCGAGGTATGAGATTTGGAGTTAATTCTGAGAGCACTGGGTAGCTTCTGGAGGGTTATGTTTTCAGATCACTACTCTTGGGCAGAGGATGTACAGGAAGGGGGTCGGGAGATCGGGGAGGAGGCCTTGCGGTGCTTCCGTGAGAGGAGCAAGGATGGGGCTGGGGGTGCTGGGGGTGGACACAGTGGGTTGAATGGTGGCCCCCCAAAGAAATGTCTACGTCCTAATACCTGTACCTCGTGATTGTGACCTTATTTGGAAAAAGTCTTTGCAGATGTAATTAAGTTAGAGATCTCTAGATGAGATCATCCTGCTTAACCAGATGGGCTCTAAATCCAATGACATGTGTCCTTATAAGGGACAGAAGAGGAGAAGACACAGACACATGAAGAGGAGGAGGTCCTGTGGCCATGGAGACGGAGATTGGGGTGATGCAGCCACAAGCCAAGAACACCTGGATCCACCAGAAGCTGCAAGTGGCACGGAGGGATCCTCCCCTAGAGCCGTCAGAGGGAGCACAGCCCTGCCGACACCTTGATCTCAGACTTCTGGGCTCCAGAACGCCCGTTGTGTTAAGCTGCCCAGTTTATGTTAATTTCCTGAGCCGCCCCAGGAAACCAATACGGTGTGAAAATGGTAGGAGTGACAGGATAGCAGTTACATTGCCCCAAAGTACCTTCTCACAGGGGGAACATAACTTGACGGTAGAGATGCCCGGCCGATACCACTTTGACCGAGGGACCAAAGTTATCCTCGCCCGTAATGCTACCTTACTCAAGGAGGGTCCTCCGGCCCGGTGTTGCTGGAGCCACTAGAATGAGACCGACTTCAGTTCAGAAGCCAAGGAAAGTTTTATTCTTTGACCAAAGACTGGAGAGGATTGAGCCCACGCTCTAGAGCACACGCTAGACCCGACCCAGGCCGTGGGCAGGGCTGCTTCCCGGGGATCTCGGCTGCGCGGCGGGGAGGGGGCGGGGCTTCTGCGCACGGCCTGCCGCCGCCCGGAACTGAGGGTCCAGAGCAGCGCTTCTGCGCACGGCCTGCGGAGCTGAGCGGCCGGGCGCCGGCGCAGCCCTCTTCCGCAAGGAACTCTGGTCTGACGGGCCGGGCGTCGGGCCTGTGCGTGCCGCACCGTGTGAGCCAGTGACAGGGGACGAAGCAGAAAGGAGAAAAAAAGGTTAGACTTGACTTTTATTACCCAGATTCTAGTTTTATTTCCTGGGACTTGTTAATGGGCTTTGCTGGTGACAGTGACAGACTCATGTATGGCACTGCCTCCCGGTGGGATGAGACAGGACGGGATAGGCGCCCGCCCTTTCCCGGGCGCCCGTCTGGGGCCGGAACCAAACTGCACCCAGAGCTGCTTCCTGTGGGGAGTCGGTGGGGGCCCGAGTCCTCATCCTCATCTTCGTCTTGTGCGGAGGCTCACGCCAATCACAGACATCTGGGGCCGAGGTCAGGCCCAGGCCAGACGCCCAAGGTTCACTGTCAGTAACAGAGGTGCAGAGAGGAGTGGCCTTGAAGCTTGTGGCGCAGGGGCTGCCTTGCGTGTGCTCCGACCGAGTGCTTCCTAACTACCTTGCCAGTGTGCCACAAGTGACGAAAACAGACCCAGAGCACGACCGCCAGTTTCCAGGCTCACACAGCCAGTAGGAGGCAGAGTTGCGTGTCTCACCAAGTGGGGATTTTGCCCTAAAACCTGCGCTGCTTGGCCTAAAACCTGTGCTGCTTGGCCTAAAACCTGCGCTGGGCCCTTTGGAAGGAGGACTTCTCAAAGAGCTTTTCCTTCTTGAAGCTGCATTAGGGCTGTTAGGATAGGAAGGTATTATGTGCAGCTGGGAGTGAATCCGCTAGAGATTTCTCTTCAGAAACTGGAGATGGGGCTGCAGGGGAGCATCCGATGGTTAGATGACGTAAGAAAAAATAATAGTGAATTTAAGCACTAGAGCAATAATGAAAAGGGCTCTCCTTCCAATCGTAGGATGCTTACTTGATGCCGGGAACTCTGCCACGTAGTTTTGACACATTCTCTTTGTGTTTTTAATATTTCAATCACTTTCAGCATTTAAGCTACATCCAACTCCCACCAGAAGTAATGTTTCCCCTGCGGGTGAGAAGAACACTCCAGGTCATGTGTAGCTGCTCTGTTCATATTAATAATGTCCATGAGATGCCAGCTTAGGTGTGCTAGGAATATATATACACATACACATATATAAGACAGACTTTACAGATATATACATATAGTCATATATACAGTCATAAATATAGTCATATATATACAATCATATATATGACAGACATATATACATATATATACAGTCATATAAACACATATATAGTCTTATATATACAGTCATAGATATATGACAGACTTTTATATATATAGTGTGTATGTATATACATATATCTATTTATATATTCATATATATATAATAGACTTCCTGCCTCTGAGCCATGGGCCATGTGGAGGAGGGGACGTTGCCATGGGAAGGGGAGGATGGTAGTGATCACATTGGCTTTGCTTTGGGCTCACTGTGCAAAAGGCACGGAGCTAAGCCTTTTGCACACATTTTCTTATTTAATGTCCCCCTGCCTTAAAACTTAGGAGACAGAACTCTCACCCCTGCACTAGGCTGGAAGCTCCTGGGCACAGAGGCATTTCCTGGACAGTTCACTGCCGTGCCTAGAACAGAACCCGGCATGTCATGGGCTCCCAGCACATGTCTGGAGGAATGAATTATACTGAATTAAGTATTTGTCGAATCAAGACATGTTTCCACCCCCAAGTACACACGGCCAGGAAGTGGATGAAAGTGAGCAAGGCCTCTGGATCTGCTCAGGCTCACTGTGGAGCCTGATACCCTCTTTCCCGTGTGGGGCAGGCGGGAGGGCAGCCAGGCAGGGCCGGGGATAGGGCCCCTCCCTCATGGCTGGGGCGGTGGCGCAGTGGGTGCGGACACGTGGGGTTATGAGGGTTTACCTTTCAGCCAGTGGCTTAGAATTCCCAGGACGTGCAGAGACCTGGGCCCGGAGGAAGCGTGGGTGTCAGGAGAGGACCTTTGGCTTGGGAGGGGTCATTCTTTTGCAGAGTCTAGTCCTCGTGGAGCTGTATGCACGGTGAGCCTCCCAGGCCCACAGATGAGTCAGAATACATTTCTTCCTTTAAGGGGCTTATTCATTGGAGGGGGTGGACACCACACTGGACTATGTTTAATTTAAAAAATTTCTAGATTATAAAAAGAAATTAGTGTAGTAAAAAGTTTCCAACAGAACAAAAGGGAAATGTTTGCTGAAAAGTAAGTTTTGTTGTTCTCCTGGACCACCTTCCCTCTCCTGTGGGTGCTGTTACCTGGTAATGCTTTCCTTCCAGAAAGTCTGTGCAAATGTGTGGTATAGACCTTTTATACCCTTTATATCTTTGTACTTTACCCACTCTTGTGCACCTTATCTTTTTTCTTTCCTTAAAATAATAGCACGTATAGCCCTCTGGCATCATTTTTCATGGCGGCATACTACTCCAGTGTGCACGTGTACCGTGATATATTGAACATTTAACCTTGGTGCTGTTGTATTTCCTTTGCTAACACAAATTATGCTGCAAAGAACCTACCTGAATACTCATCTTTCCGAACATGTGGAAGAACATCCGTACATTCTATCATATATCCATATATAATATAGAAGTAGAGGGTCTTCCCTGGTGGTGCAGTGGTTAAGAATCCGCCTGCCAATGCAGGGGACACGGGTTCGAGCCCTGGTCAGGGAAGATCCCACATGCCGCGGAGCAACAAAGCCCGTGCACCACAACTACTGAGCCTGCGCTCTAGAGCCTGCAAGCCACAACTACTGAAGCCCGCGCGCCTAGAGCCCGTGCTCCGCAACAAGAGAAGCCACCGCAATGAGAAGCCCATGCACTGCAACGAAGAGTAGCCCCTGCTCTCCACAACTAGAGAAAACCCGCGCACAGCAACGAAGACCCAACACAGCCAAAAAAAAAACAACAAATAAATAAATAAATTTATAAAAAATATATGTATATAGAAGTAGAATTCCTAGAATAAAAGGTATGATTTTTGAAATCTACTGTAGTTATTACCAAATTACCCTCCTAAAACATTGTATCAATGTTTATTATCACAAATCTGATGATTCTTTCCCCATATTTATAAACACTGTGTTATCATACTTTTTATTTATTTATTTATCTATTTGTTTATTTGGCTGTGCCGGGTCTTAGTTACAGCACGCAGGATCTTTGTTGCCGCACGCAGGATCTTTGTTGCCGCACGCGGGATCTTTGTTGCCGCATGCGGGATCTTTAGTTGCGGCATGCGGGATCTTTAGTTGCGGCATGCGGGATCTAATTCCCTGACCAGGGATTGAACCCGGGTCTCCTGCATTGGGAGCACAGAGTCTTGGCCACTGGGCCACCAGGGAAGTCCCTCAAACTTTTTGCTATCTGTAAATCTGATAGCTAAAAATGACATTTCCTTGTTTATATTGACATTCCTTTAATTACGTGGTTGAGCTTTTTTTTTCACGTATGTGTTTTTATTTTTATGTGAACTGCCTGTTCATATCCTTTGCTCTTTTTTTTTTCTATTGCCTTGTCTTCTTAACATTGATTTGTAAGAGGTTTATATATATTAAAGAGATTAATGCTTTGTCTGTCATACCACTTTGGATTATACAGGTCTGGGTCAGGGTCTAAGTGTAGTGATAGACATAAGTCCAGAATAATATGGGAACAAAGACAAGGGTCCCATGATGTTGGGTGAGTTTATATAAGTCAGGAGAGACTTTTGGGAGGAAATGATATAGAGATGAGTCTTTTTTTTTTTTTTTTTTTTTTTGCTGCGCTGTGCAGCATGTTGGATCTTAGTTCTCTGACCAGGGATGGAACCCATGCCCCTTGCAGTGGAAGCGTGGAGTCTTAACTACTGGACTGCTAGGGAAATCCTGGAGATGAGTCTTAAAGGATGTGATGAAGGAAGAAGATGTATCAGAGGAGTAGATTACATGTGCAGAATGTCATGGCAGGAAATTGTGTGTGTGTTGGTGGGAGGTTGGGGGAATTATAAATAACTCTGTCTTCTGAAAGTAGAGTGCTTGGAGGGGGTTTCTGTGTCGGTGAGAGACGGTATTGGAGTTATGGAGTTGGTCCACTTTCCTGTAGGCAACAGGAAGACATAGAAGGGGTTCTAAGCAAATGATCAGATGATCAGATTTGTGTTTTAAGAACTCTACTTGGTGTTCTGTAGCATGGATTGTTGGAGAACAAGATTAGAGAAGGAAAACCAGTTAGGAGGCTATTGTAGCAATTTGGAAGAGGAGATAGTGGGCCAGGCTAGGGCAATGAGCATAGAAGAGGGAGACGTGGACACTCTTGAAAGCCATTCATGTTTGGGAGGTAGGATTGGCAGAATGGGTGACTGAGTAGCTGTGGAAAATTGTGATTCATTTACAGTTCCTCTATAAGCAATGGGAGTCTAGAAGAGATGGATGTCGGTGGGGATGAGAAGAGGTGAGAATGGGGTGTGGTGAGTTGGGCAGAGGATGTTGTTGGATTCCATACACAGTCAGTGGATGTTCCAAAGATTGCTGACCCTCCATTAGACGTCATTTGGGGTGTCTGCCAAGCCCACACCCCCTTCTCTGAGCTTACCCTTCTGTCCATGGGTGTGGGCTCTTATTGCCAGGTGACCTTGCCTCTCCATGGCTACCTGGAACAGTGCTTGGCTACCTGACCCAGAGGACACCAGTTGGAGCTTCTTTCCCTGGAATTTGGAATTTGAACTGGGAAAGATGCTGTGGGACCAGGGCTCACCTGACTTGTCCAGTGCGCTCTGGGGCCGTGTCTGCGCCTTGCATGACTGCAGCAGGGGAAGCGGACTCTCAGAGATGGGGTAAAGCAGCGTTTCTGGACAGAGGAGCAGGGATGTCCAGCTCAACGGGGTGGATGGAGCCCCCGCGGTTGTCACCACTCCCTCTACAGAGCTCGCTAACAGGGCAGCACAGGAATGAAGAGGCATTCCCAGGACAGACCAGAGAGGAGAGCGCACGAGAGACCTCAAAGTGATTGGAAGCAGGAGAGCCGATGGACAGATGGCAACTGGCTTAGCATTCTAGAGAATTCCATGAATTTCTAAGTCTGGGGCGGGGGGGAGAGTGAGCACATTCCTGCCAGAGAGCCCCAGGAATGGTAAAAAATGGGAGCTATCGGATTTCCTGGGGTGAGAAGGAAAAATGGAGGATTGGTGGACAGACTTTACAAGGAGCAGTTAGACCCGAGATCTTCTCCATCACTTAGTGCAGCTGGGCATCTGCCCCTTCCCATCCCAGGAAAAGACTAGAGGTTTCCTTTGTTTAATTTAGTTTATTTATTATATTTTTGACTGCTTTGCAGCGGCATGTGGGATTCCCCGGCCAGGGATCGAACCCATGCCCCCTGCATTGGAAGGGTGGAGTCTTAACCACTGGACCGCCAGGGAAGTTCCAAGAGGTTTCCTTGAAGGTTGGCACTAGAGGACCTAGACCCACAGATCCCAGCCTAACCAGGGCTGCAGGTCATGCACTGAAAACGGGGAGTTTGCAGGAATGTTTATTTATGGAGCAGTGAAATGTTCAGTGTCTTCCCAACTCTGCTTCCAGAATCCTAGCAGCCAGGGGCCGATGTCCGGAGGGTTTTTCTCAGGTACGGTTGGTTGACAGATAAAATGCGGGTTGCCCAGTTATTGTACATTGAATTTCAGATAAGCGACAAACACTTGTTTAGTATAAGTGTGCCTCAAATATTGCAAATTTTTATTGGTAAAATCTGGCAGTGCTGTTCAGGAGAAACTAAGAGGCCAAGAGAGAAGTCCTGGAGGTATCCTCCCCAGCGAAGTGACTTGGGACCTTGGACCCCTACTGGGGTACCTGTGGGTTGATACTCTGTCCCTGCCCAGCAACATTTGAATCTCACTCTTAAATGTGAATAAATAGCCAAGATCACCTGACATTAGAGGGAAGGTTCCCAGATGAAAGACAGTGATGAACACCAACACGAAAAGGAATTCTGAGGATGTAGGGACACTTCAGAGAGCAGAGAACTTCAGAGAAGCAGAGATAAGAGACGAGCCCCCAGGGTGACTCTTGCTGGCTTCCCAGTTTTCGGTTCCTATGGAGCCCCTGCCCTTCCCATCCCTGGCTTCTGTAGTCCTCTATCTGCCAAAGAGCCACCTGGACGCTTAACATGCTGTGAATTTGTCTCCTTCCTTTCTGACCAAAGGGTTCTTCTGTCCTGAGGAAAAATCACTCCTATCCAGGATGTGCCTGCCCTGGCCCCTCATCTTGCTGACCGCAGGCAGCTTGGAGGAAGAGGTCTCCCCTGGGTTAGCAGTCGACCCAGTGTCTCTGCCAAGTGACCCTGGCAGCTGTAGCCTCCCCGTGCCCTCAGGGAACCAGGGCCAAGTCCAAAAGGCTCCATGTGAGGCTGGCCCAGGTCCTGGCTGCCCTCTCCGCTTGCAGGGGACGGAGCCCGTTGGCTCTGCTTGTCAAGTGGGAGCCGTGAGCCGACACTTGGTTTGTGCCCTCTCTCCTTCCCTGAACCAGGCAGAGCTCGTGCTCCTTTGCATCTTCTCTCCTCCTCTGTCCAAAAGCTCTGGGAGGGCCAAGGTCTTTTTCTTTTTTTTAATAAAGACTTTATTTTTAAAATAAATTTATTTATTTTTGGCTGCATTGGGTCTTCGTTGCTGCGTGCGACTTTTCTCTAGTTGCAGCGAGCAGGGGCTACTCTTCGTTGCAGTGCATGGGCTTCTCATTGCGGTGGCTTCTCTTGTTGCAGAGCACGGGCTCTAGGCACACAGGCTTCAGTAGTTGTGGCACACGGGCTTAGTTGCTCCGCGGCATGTGGGATCTTCGGGGGAAGCCCCCGAATATAACATTTTTTAAGCATCTGAACAGCAGTTGTGAACATTCGCTCAATTCAATTGCTCCACGTTTATGAAGCATTTCCTCTCTGCCTGTGGGATTTAGTCCTTTCTTTTTTGTAACTAGCATAGATTTATTTTCTGGGTTCCAATGGCTAATATTGATCGTTTCATTAATAGATAAAAAAGAATGAGGTCATATTGGTAACACAAACATTTGAAATATGGGTTTGAAGATCAGGTGATCAGCAAATCATCATAAAGTTTATGTTGTTTGTCATCAACACCAGGGCATTTTAAAATTTAATCAATTAATTAATTAATTAATTTTTGGCTGTGTTGGGTCTTCGTTGCTGCTTGGGGGCTTTCTCTAGTTGCGGCGAGCGGAGGTTACTCTTCGTTGCGGTGCGCAGGCTTCTCATTGCGGTGGCTTCTCGTTGCAGATCACGGGCTCTCGGCGAGTGGGCTTCAGTAGTTGTGGCTCGTGGGCTCTAGAGTGCAGGCTCAGTAGTTGTGGCGCATGGGTTTAGTTGCTCCGCGTCATGTGGGATCTTCCCGGACCAGGGCTGGAACCTGTGTCCCCTGCATTGGCAGGCAGATTCTTAACCACTGTGCCACCAGGGAAGTCCCTCTGCATTTGTTTTCATGGTGAGAACAAGAGAGGAAATCTGATTCACACAATGAGTGACAGGGTTTTTTTTTTTGTTGCGGTTGTTTCATTTTGTTTGTTTGTTTATTTTTAGCTTGCTTTCCAACAGTAGTTCTCAACCTTGGCTCACCTAGGGCAGGGGTTGGCAAACTACAAAATCCAGCTGCAGCCTGCTTTTGTAAATAAAGTTTTATTGGAACACAGCCACAGCACATTGTCTACGCTGCTTCAGCGCGCTGCCTGTGCAGAGCTGAGTAGCTGCAGTAGAGGCAGTATTTGGCCCTGTATAGAGAAAGTTTGCTGACCCCTGACCTGAGGAACGTAAACCCCAGTGTCCCTCTCCCCAGAGACTGACTTAATTGCCCTGGGTCAGGGTTGGGTGGGGTAGCCTGAGCACTGGGAGTCTTAAAAGTGCCTGAGAAGAACCTCCTGTGCAGTCAGCACTGGGGAGAAGATGAGGCCCGAGCGATGGAGGATGATTCCAGGCAGAGGGACGAGTACGAGTGAGGACCCAGCCAGGGAGACCACATGGGGGTTAACGGCACCCAGGCGGCTGGGGCGTGGTGAGCTCAGGGAGGTTCAAGAGGAAGCTGGCCGGGGGTGGGGGGTGGAGGGTGGGGAAGGGAGGGGGTGGGGTGGAGCTCTGTGTGGGCCCCAGGCTTGGGATTGAGCTGGTGAGTCCAAATTCCAGGAAGACAAACGGCTCTTCTGCCAAAGTGTCAGGCTGCCCCGCACTCCAGGACACCCCGTTGCTTCCTCTGGCAGCCGGGCTGTTCCCACTCCTGGCGGGGGACGCAGGAGCGGGCCACTTGCCAGAATGCTGCAGGTGAGGCATCAGGCCCCGGTGGGCATCAGGCCCAGGCAACGGAATGGCAGGTGGGGAGGTCTGGAGCCCATCAGCCTCAGCTTCAGGTCCCAGCCCTGCACTCACTACCTGCCTTCGGTTGGGTCCTTGGGAAACAAACTTTAAACCAGAGATTTGTGTGCGGGACATTTAATGGGGTGTGTTCTCAGGAGCCACACCTGTGCGGGAGAGTGGGTAGCTTAGCTGGGCAGAGGGGGACGGGCGTCTTGGCCCATCCCCTGGGGGAGCTCTTGAGCGGGGTGGGCCTTTCACAGAGGTCCCCAGGCAAGGCAAAGACTGTATCCACCAGTCGGTCACTGGATGCAAACTGCTCTCCAGGGAGGGGCCGCGGGCTTGGGTGAAGCAGGTCTCTGAGGCCGAGGGCAGTTACCAGGGAGGAGCTCTCTGTGAGCTGTCGGTGCCCCCGCCCCCACTCCCAGTCTTGATCTCAGAGGGTGAGTCTGAAACTGTAGCATCTACTGCAGCTACCGTGTGACATCAAGCACGCTGCTTAACCTCTCTGAGCTTCCGCTGTACAAAATGGAGCTGATGGGCTGTTGGGAGGACTGGAGATATTGTATCCAAAGCCCCTGGCCCCAGTCCTGCGCTCTCAGACGTGCCGTGAAATGTTTGTATAGTTGAAAGGATGGGTGAATGTGTTGCTTTGTTATCTGAATGAGCCCTAAAACTCCCTTTCTTGGGGAAAGACCCTGGGGACATAAGCCAGGAGACAGTGGTCTGTCCCACCACTAACTGGTGGTGTGACCACAGGCTGCTGCTCAGTTAAACTCTCTGGACCTTAATTTTTTATCTTGCAAATGGAGATACTAACAGGCATGCGCTTTCCTTGGAGTGCTGGGGAGGGAATAGAGGCCAGGAGGTGGGGAAGTGAAAGCTCTGAAAGGAAAGAGAGGCATCAGTCTCCACTGGGGGTGGGTGTGGCCGCAGGTGGCTGTGCGGGAAGGGTCCTGGGTGAGCTGGAGCCCTTGTCTGGCTTTGGGTGCAACCCCGCACCCACATATGCACACATGTGGGCATGTACATGTATGTATTTCCTTAACATGCGTTTGCGTGGACACACACTCCCCATATGGGCAGGGGCAGCTGTGTGTGAATGCATGCACATGTACATGCTTGCACACGCACCCTGCACATCCTGCATCCCTGAGTGTCTGCATCCACTCACATGCTCACATCAGAGCAAGAAGAGATGACGAGTGGAGTCCTCTGAGGGCCTCGCTCTGCTCTCAGCTGATGACCCCATTTTGAGGGCAGAGGAACAGGGTTGCCAAGAAGCAGCTCAGATGGGGGCCATGTGCGTGAGGTCAGGCGGGCAAGGCCGTCTGTCCGACCCTGTCCCAGGTGCCAGGCTGGGCCAGGCCACATGCTGGGCTGAAGAGTCCAAGCCAATGTTAATGGGCTCCTCTGGGACCAGGGCTGGTCTGCTAAGAGAACGACTGCCAGCAAACCCAGCTTTTCATTTAGTGATTTGTCCCAGAAAACTCCAAAATGCACCCGAGTTAATGGTGTTGAGCGCTGATCAGTGGCATTGAGGGTGATTTCTATCTTCATCCTTTGTTTTCTCTCATTTTTCTATGGTCAGTATGCATTAGCTTGAATAGTAATCAGGATCATAAATGCAATTGGTTGAAGACATTTGTTGATGATGTTTGTCCAGCATCCCTTGCCCCCAGGCCCTCACATGCCCTCCTGTGTTCCTTGTGGCTTGGGTGGAGCTGACAATCATGGAAGCTTGGACCCAAGGCTATGGGGTGGGCATGAGGGCCAGGCCTGGAGAATCAGAGCTCCCCATTTCCAAGTCCCCAGGGATTGTAACATGACCCATGCTGGGCCAATCAGAAGACTTCCTTGTCATTTTATACACAGACATGGGGGAGATCAGCTCTCCCTTGCCTCTGGGATGTTAGAGCTGTCTCTGGCCATGCTCCCTCTTCTTCCACCACGTGGAAGAAACCCCTCTGCAGTGGGCGAGGCTCAGACCTAGAGAAGCTAGCCATAGAAAAGGAATTCCTTTGATTGTAAGGCATACAATTCATTATTCTATGTACAACTAAGAAAAACAGACTGCCAGTTAAGCTATGACATGCCTTTGGCTATAAGTCACATTCTGATTTCAGAGATATTAATGTGTGAAAAGATGTGTAGTGAAGAATCAATGAAATGTGGATGGATGAATGGATGAAGAGAGAGCTACAGCAAGAGGGTGTGAGAGAGAGTCCATGTGAGAGCAAGTGTGAGTGTGTGTGTGTGTGTGTGTGTGTGCGTGTGCGGGGAGGGATTCCTGAAAGCATCTTTGAGCATCTGGATTTAGCCATTCCTAAAGCTGACATGGCTTTTAGTTATTTATTAAAAACATTTATTTATTTATTTATTTATTTGACCCCGCCGGGTCTTAGCTGCGGCATGTGGGATCTTCTTTGCCGCATGCGGGATCTTCACTGCCGCATGCGGGGTCTAGTTCCCTGACCAGGGATCAAACCCAGGTCCCCTGCATCGGGAGCGCGGAGTCGTAGCCACCGGACCACCAGGGAAGTCCCGACATTGCTTTTATACGGGCCAATAAATTTCCACTGTTTCTTAGACACACATGAGTCAGGTTTCTGTGACTCACAGTGGAAGGAGACTGGCCTGATTCTTTTACTTCTGATCCCTTTTATTGCCCAGATGCAGATAATAGAAAAGGTTTTTCTTCTCTGTCATTTCCTCGTGGCTGAAGACCTGTAGTCTGCTTCACCGTAAAGACCCGTAGTGGCTGGTATGGACTGAGCCTGACCCAGCACGCAGCAGATACCTGTGGAATTGAGGTAGGATCACTGTTGAAACTCCTTGGTCGCAAGTATCAGAAACCTTAGTTCAAAGTAGCTTTGGCAGAAAGTGCAACTTATTGGCTTGGGTATGTGAAAAGTCCAAGAGTACACAAGCTGACCTAGGGGCTCACATGACTTTTTCAGGTGTGGTCTTGACCTTTTTGTTGGCTTCACTCTCAGACTGGCTGTCCTTGTGAGGGGACCCCCTGGTCAGATGAAGACCTTCCAAGTTAGCAGTCTCAGTGGAAAGAGATTTTCTTCCTCTACAAAATTCTGAGTGCCTAGGATTGAGCATCAGTGGGCGACTGGGCAGGTGCCTGGGGAACCAGTCCCTAAGGATTCCCTGGACCGGACTGGAACATGCTGTTTGGCCACATGAGATCGTGTGACCTGGAGTGGGCGGGGCGTCAACTGCGGAAGATAATTTGGACTGAAAGTGATGGAGAGGTGGCTTCCCAAATGAAAATGGGTGCTGTTACCAGAAGAAAGAGGATGGGGTCCCCAACAATTCTACCCCTTTCTTCTGGGTTAACACTACCCCAGGGAGGGCCCCCAAATCCTGGCAACCTGGTTGTCGGGATCTGACCTCTCCCAGAGAAGCTCTTCCTGCAGGGTGCCATCCAGGGGCCTCCCAGCATTTGGTAGGTGCTGGGCCCGCCTTTCCTTCTGCGGAAATGCAACAAAGGAGGCCAGGAAGGGGCATCCCTTGGGGGGCTGGAAGCCGGCCTGCTACAAGGAACCAGGAGCTCTTTCTGGGGGCCATTACGTGATTTCCCTCTTCTGTGCCTACAAAAAATGTGGTCTTAATACAGCATGTTTAACAACACAGGCAGGATTAAAGGGCAGCCCTAATTGACCAAGGGGTGGGTTTCCACCTGTTTACTCTCCAGAATAATTCCATGCGGCAGGCATGATTAGTTGTGTCCTTCTCATGTAATTTGCGGGGGAGAAGCATGATGTCTGAACAGTTTGTAGCCGGGAGGCATGATGCTTCACAGGAACCAGCCCCTTAGGTCCACAGGAAGGATGGAGCAAGTATCTCTGAGCTGCGGCTGGACCAGATGGAAGCCTGTTCCCGCTCAGGTCAGGCGGGAGCAGCTGCCTGTCTGAAGAAGCAGCATAGGGTTCCAGAGCCCAAGTCCACCACTTTCCAGCTGCGTGATCTTAGGTGAATGACTTTCCCTCCCTGGCACTCACTTTATTCATCTGTAAAATGGGGCTCTCGTGGGACTGAGCGCAGTGATGCTCATAAAGTGCTTGGCGTGGTGTCTAGCAAACAGTAGGTGTTCGACGAAGAGGGAGCTGCTGCGCTTGGCTGCTGTTGTTGTTGTTATTAGACTGTTCCCTTCTCCACACTGCTGCCGGAGGAAGTTTCCAGAATGCAACTCTGGTGACATGACCCTCCACTCTCTGCTTGTAACCGCCAAAGGTCTTTTTCTCTTAGAGCTGGGTTTCTCAACCTCAGCACTATTGACGTTTTGGGCCTGATAATTCTCTCTTGTAGGGCATCCTGGGCACTGTAGGATGTTTACCAACCTGGCCTCTACCCACTAGATGCCAGTAGCACTCTGCCCACCCCCGTCAAGATGGGACAACCAAAAATGTTTGCAGACATCGCCAAATGGTCCCTAGAACGGTCGCCCTTCCTCCACACTACCCCCTTCCCAGTTGAGAACCACTGCCTTAAATCAAACCCAGAGCACTGTCACGGCCTCCCAGGCCAATGCGGTCTAGTGGCCTGGCTCTCACAGACCCCTTGGGTTTTGCCCAGCCCTGGGCTTCCCCTTGTTCTCCCTGCTTCAGCCACTCTGGTCTCTCTGCCACAGAGACTTTGTATCTGCTGTTCCTCTGGGAAGGGCCTATTCCAGACTCCCATTCCTCTTTGCCCCTAACTCATCCTTCAGACCTCAGCTCGGTTGCAACTTTCTCAAGAAATTCTGATTTGCCCAAATGGGTCGAATCCCCTTAAATCTCGGTTTTCACTGTAGCATCTCCTTTTGCAGCACTTGTCACGGTTGTAATCTTACGTTTGTGTGTGTGATTCTTTCCTTAAAATGCAACTTTACGAAGGAGCATAAATTCCCTACAAGCGGGGAATGAGTCTTGTGTGTCCCAGTGGTTAGCACCTGGTAGAGTGTTGCTGAATGTTTGTTGGATGAATGAATGAATTCTGAGCAGTTTCATCCCACAGGCTGGTGCCTGGCCATCTCCCAGCCAATGCCCTGGATCTCCTTGCAGAGAAAGATAAGTTCCCTGTGTTGGATGGAGCCTGGGGAAGTGACAAACAATGTTTTTATCTTGTTTTGTTTTTACGCTTTTTATTGGGATATAATACACATAAAATAAAATGCACTGATCTTAAGTATACAGCTTGATGAATTTTTAAATTCTTTTTTTTTTTCAATTTTTTTTCTTCCCAATTTTTTTTTTTTAATTCCATTTTTTGGCCAAGCCGCGTGGCATGCAGGATCTTAGTTTCCTGACCAGGGATCAAACCCACACCCCCCTGCATTGGAAGTGCAGAGTCTTAACCACTGGACCTCCAGGGAAGTCCCACAGCTTGCTGAATTTTTACAAAGATAATCCTTTGTGTAGCCAACACCCAGATCAAGCCATAGAACATTGCCAGCACCCCCAGAAGGCTCCTTCCTCTCCCTCCTACTCAACACCCCACACAAAGGTGACCACTGATCTCATCTCTGTCATCATAGATGAACTTTGCTGGCTGTGGATGTTGTATTAGTCTGACTTCTCCAGAGAAACAGAACCAATAGGACACTTAAATATATATAGAAAGATTTATTTTAGGGCAATAGCTTGTGCAGTTATGGAGGGTGGCTGGCAGGCTGGAGACCAGCGAAGAGCCGATGTTGTAGTTCACGTGTGAAGGTCGTCTGTTGGCAGAGTTCCTTCTCACTCTGCGAGGTCTTGGGGCCTTCAACTGATGAGGTTAGCCCCGCCACCTTAGAGAAGGTAATCTGCTTTACTCAGAATCCATCGATGTTTATATCATCACTGTCACAGAAACATCCAGAATAGTTTGGTCACATATCTGGGCACCGTGGCTCACCTAACTTGACACATAAAATTAACTGTCATAGACATCATAGAGATGTCCTCTTTTGTGTCTGGCTTCTTTTGTCCAGCATTGTTACGTCTGTGAGATTCATCCATGTGGTTCAGTAGCAGTAGTTCATTCTTCTTTGCTGTGTAATACTGCACTGTATTGATATACTACTGTTCATTTTTATTGTTGATGGACATTTGGGTTGCTTCCAGTTTGGGGCTATTACGAATAAAACTGCCGTTAATATATTTGTATTTACTGTTGGGTGGACATAAATGCTCATTTCTGGAATTGTGGGGTTGCTGGGTTTCAGGGTATATGTTTTACTTAATGGATACGGACAGACAGATTGCCATAGTGGACACATCAGTTTACCTTCCCACCAGGAGGGTATGAGCGTTCTAGTTCCTTCACATGCTCCCGTGCGCCGCATGTTGTCCATCTTTTCGATTTCAGCCATTCTGGTACACGTGGATTGGCATCTCATTGTGGTTTTAATTAAGTCTCTTTTTAAAAAAAAAATTCTCTGTTGGATGAGACCAAAAACAGACTCCCACACAACTTGAGAAGTGTTCTTTTTGTTTTTTTTGTTTTTTAAAAAATTAATACGATCCTGTGCATCAGTTTGCAGAGAGAAGGAAACCAGCATTTGCCTTGCACCTACTCCCTGTCAGGCACTGTGCTAAGGGATTTACAGATTTCATCTCATGTCATCCTCAAGACGACAACTACGAGATGTGGACAACCCTGGGGATAGAATGGGGACGGGCAGCACTCCCATCCCCAGAGACCTGAGCGTGCAAACGAGGCAGGTTCGCACTTCCTGGGGAACGGATTCCGCAATTGCTTCTGTGACAGGCACGGTGTGAATGTGACAGATATTCCCGCAGAGAGAAAACTGCTTTTGATGGGAGCCACGGCAGGAATCAGCTGGGTCTCAAGCACACATGTTGTATTTCCCGTTGGTCTCTGCGTCAGGACCACAGGTTGCAGGTATGGGGAGCAGAGGCTGCCTGCGGTTTCCACAAAGACCTGTGTCCTGGTGGATGGATGCTGCATCAGCCCCGTGGACTCTGGGCCTCCTGGATTTCTGAATTTCATAGACCAGTACCATTTTCTCACTGGTCTTTGGTAAAGGTTATAGGTGAAGGTTATTTTTGCTGTGTGAAGGCATTTCTGAGTCCATTGTCTCTTCTTCAAGAGAACATTTGAGCACTAGAAAGCAGGTAGACAATCAGAATAGAAGTGAATCCCCAGGGTTAAGTACATCTTATCTATTGAAAAAGTCAACATCTTGCCCTTATTTTTCTCATTGTGCTGTGCTAGTGGAGAATTCACCACATAATGGATTTTGCGAACCACTGGGGTGACAGAAAAGTACAGACTTTGGTGCTAAACCTTGGTTTGGAAACTAAGCCTGGTACTTAGGGCTGTATGACATTGGCAGTGTCACTCATCTTTCTGCAGTCCAGTTTCAAAGGCTCAGAATGTTATCTGCAGAAAACACCTGGTACAGTGCCCAGACCACAGTGCCCAAACCCCCTAATGGGGGTCCAATAAGTGTTACTTGAATGAATTTCTGATATATTTCAGGGTTTGCAGTCCCTTAGCCACAAGTGCAAAACCTTAAACCACTGTGAAAATAGAAAGTGCTTTTCTTATGTTTGGTGCAAATTCGTATGGCAGCAAAACCTGACATGAGGCTATTTTACAGTCTTAATTGATCCCAATTGGCATGAATATTCATATGTTCTTCTCTAGAAATATATTTGATGCTGAGATGTTTCCCCATTGTATAGCATATGCAATGTATTACCTTTCTACAATCTGGATCATCCTAAATTCTGATGTACATTTGGGTTCCAAATGTTAGAAACTAAATTGAGATTTACTTAGAAAAAAATTTGAAAAGGTATGTAATCATCGCATGAACCTAAAAAAGCCAGGGATAGCTCTGGCTTCAGGTGCAGCTGAATCCAGGGGCTCAAATGATGTCTGTCTCTCTTTCTCTCTCATCGCTCAGCTCTGAGCAGCTCTGCTTTTCTTTGAGTGTTAGCTCCATTCCTATTCTTGCCTCAGACAGATGGAGGGGATAGGGTGTTGTAATTGGCTTAGTTTGGGTCACACCTGCCACTCTGCTTTGGACGGGATGGATGATAGCACCTCAGAGGAGTGTGGGGCAGACCTAAGCAGCAAATGCTCACCGCGTCAATTATGAACTAGTTCTGTGGCAATCCAATCCTTCGTTCGGCTTTCCCAGCTCCAGGGAAATCGCAGCCAAGCAAAGAACACCCTGGAGGAGGCCGAGACTCTTGCTGTCTCTGCCCTTCTCATTCTGGCTCTGACTCTGCAGCGCAGTGAGTAACACGTTCGAGAGCCTCACGGTAGACTTACGTCTTGCTTCCCCAATCAGAGGGCCGGTCCTTTAAGCCTCTGGTGTTCCTGTGCCTCACGGTGATGGGAAGAGCCACAGCACATGCTGTTCCCTCTGCTGGAATGTTCTCACTGCCTGTCGCCTGGTTAGAGCCAGTTCACTTGTGATTCTCAGTTTAAAGGACACACCTTCAGAAAAGACTTCTCTGACCCTCTGAGGTTCAATCCCTGACCGTCTTTTTTTCACAGCATCAGTTTCACTTTGTAATTATATATTAACTGGGCCTTTATTTGTTTAACGGCTATCTCCCTCCCCTCTTAGACTGGCATGGCTTGATGGTTGGGCCGTGTCTGTCTCACTCACCACCGTACCTCTTCAGTGTTGGACACGCAGGGGGTATATTTCACAAGTGATAACTCCTCCAGTTGGGCCAGATTCCTAGTTCCCAGCAGCCTCAGAAGCTCTCATCTAGCTCTAGACACCCTCTCCCCCTGCTTGCCTCAGCTTAGCTGGGGTGTGGTACCACTTGGATGTCACCACGCTGGCAGCTTCCTGGCAGACGAGCCCCGTGTATGTCTCTGGGCTTTCCCTGACATTCTTCAAGGAAGGCTGTCTCAATCCCAGGCTGCTGGGCAGTGCTTTCCCATGAAGTGCCACACCGGAGTGTGTAGTGGACTCACTTTGCCATGTCTTCCCTGAACTGCACTGCCATCCTTCTGGGAAACTGATCTATGTGATTCTGATAGCAATGGCCAGTCACAGTGTTCTCTCCTGGAGTCTAGGTGTGGTCAGGTGACTGAGCACCAGGGTGGTGGGTCCAGGCACGTGACACAAGCTAAGCCAATCGGAGTCCTTCCCTGGGATTTCTCTAATTTCTGCTCATGATGTCAGATGACTGTGAGGCTGGGGCCAGTTCCAGCCCCAGAGAGCAGCTGCTCTGAGAGAATAAAGTTGGCTCACCAAGAGAAGCAAAGACCATAGAGTAGAAGGCCCTTAGAATAGCAATGGCCCCTTTATTGGACATCCCCTATGTGGCAGGCACCCCACACGTATTTTCCCTGAAGCATCGCCAGCATTATAATGGGAGAAGGAAAATGGGGTGATGAGGCTCTTGGAGGCTCAGGCCTTTGCTTAAGATTTCAACAAGGTGGAGCCCAGTAGGGTTTGCCAGAAAGCCCTACGGTCTCTGCACTGGCCTGTAGGATGCACACCTGCCCCCCTTTAGGGGAGTCCCCTGCCTTGGAGCTGGTCTTGCCTCAGGAGAACCAACCCTTTGTGTACCTCTGTCATTCCAGTGGGTGAGGACGGGGTGAGCAGAGGACCCCATGCCAAGGCCTCGGATGCTTTCCTTCTTTCCCTCCCTCGCCCTCCTCCCTCAGGGCAGATGCTCTGGGGACCACAATGGAAGCGACTCTTAGGAATACCTGTGAAACAAAGGGCTTCCTTCATGAAAGAGAAAGTCCCTTTGCCCAACACCAAGCAGAATGTGCCAGTTAAACAAACAGCTGCAAAGCACACCCATCCAAGGAAGCAGTTGGAAAAAAAGGCTGCATCTCTCATTTGGGTAGCCATGTCCCTGGGAGGGAGGCTGGGGCAGAGGCACAGGCCTCCAGCAGCCAGAGGAATCACTGGTATGTCTTAGAGTTGGAGCAGCCCAGCTCCCGGCTCCATCAGCCAGAACAAAGGGCTGAATGCACTCCTGAGCGGGGCTCCCCGACCCTGGAGCAGGGCTGGGGGGCTCTCCCGAGGACAGGAAGGCCCCCTGCGCCAGATTTTCAGCAACATCAGGATGTGAAGAAAGCCCAGCTTAACCGCATCCCCTTGGCAAACTGTGACAAGCAACGCACCAGCTTTCAACACCACCCTTGTTCTCCATCAATGGGTTCCATTGTAGGAACACATTCCCTGGCTCTGGGAGTTGGTTCTGTGCCCTGGCCAGAGTCTCAAACCAGGGGACCTGGGCTCATCTACTCCCTTCCTCTGCGTTGGGAAGCATCCCCAAAGTCTTGCCCAAGAGCCGTACTGGGGAAGTTTCCTTTTGCTCCCATCAGTGGAGGGGCAGAGAGCTGGAGGACATGCCCGGCCATCCTCCCTCCAAGCACTTGAACCGTTGAGTCTCAGCTTTGCCCCTCTCTCATTGTTTTTTCGCTCGATGTTCCCCGTTCAAGTCCAGAACAGAGGTCGGCAGACTACCACCTGGAGGCCAAATCTGGCCCACCTCCTGTTTTTCTAAATACAGTTTTATTGGCATAGCGATGCCCGTTCATTTACATAGTGTTTGTGGCTGCTTCTGCCCTACGATGGCAGAGTTGAGTAGTGGCAACAGAGATTGTATGGCCCACAAAGCCTATCATTTTTACTACCTGGTCCTTTAAAGAAAAACTTTGCCTGCTCATCTAGATCAGAGGGGAGTGTTAGAGAATTTAAGGTTTGGTATTTTCAGTCTCTAGCTCAATTGACTGGTTCATTCATTTGACAACTACTACCTGAGCATCTTCTATGCACCAAGCTCTGAGCAGGTTGCTAAGGATACACGAGGGATAAAGCAGACGCACTGCTAGCCCTCGAGGGAAGCAGAAGAGATGGTTACCATGCAAGCAGTTCACACAAACTTAGTTACAACTGTGCTGCGCGTTAGAAAGGAAAGGGTGGTGTGCTATGTGGACCCAACCCCGGGGTCAAGGACAGCTCCCTGGTGGGAATAATTTGTCAGCTGAGACTAGGATGAGTGGGAGGTAACCAGACCAACGGTTCAGGGGAGAGAGAGGACAGAGAATCCTCTAGACAGAGGGCCCAGCCTGGGCAAGGCAGGACAGAGCACGGCCCCGGCCAGGAACGGAGTGAGGTCCTAGGAGGAGACATGAGAGATGGGCTTCATGGGATGGCGTGGCTGTCCCCTGGGCCACCGGTCCACCATGACTGGTCCGGTGAGAGACTGGGACAGTGTCCCTCCTTCTTTAAGACAGTAGGGTTTCCCTTTTCCCTTGTACAAAGCTCAGTCTAAATCATATTAACAGCTTCTTCTAAAATGGTGTCTAATGGTAGCCACTAGCCATGTGTGGCAATGTAAATCTCAATTTAAATTAATCAAAATATGATGTAAAATGTTCAGATCCTCAGTCACACAAGCCATACTGCAAGTGCTTGAGAGCCTCGTGTGCAGATACAGAACATTTCCACCATCAAAGAGAGTTCCCCTGGGCAACATTGGCCTAAATGAAGACTCTGTCCCAATCCTCCATCAAGAAGTCACCACGGGAGGACTTGTCTTTCAACTGGAAAAGTAAGCAGTCTGGACTTTGGGATTCAGGCTCTTCCATTCACAAGCTATGTGATCTTGGGCAGGTTATTTAATTTCTCTGAGCGTCAATTTTGTCATCTGCAGGATAGGCCCAGAACAGCATTTGGCATACCGTTGCTGCTCCCTCTAAATGGCAACTGTAATGATTTCAACTTCTGCAGTAGAGTGAAAACAATTAAAAACCTTCATGGTGGGACTTCCCTGGTGGTGCAGTGGTTTAGAATCTGCCTGCCAATGCAGGGGACATGGGTTCGAGCCCTGGTCCGGGAAGATCCCACATGCCACGGGCAGCTAAGCCCATGCGCCACAACTACTGAGCCCGCATGCCTAGAGTCGTGCTGCGCGACAAGAGAAGCCAGCGCAATGAGAAGCCCGCGCACCGCAATGACGAGGAACACCGGCTCGCCACAACTAGAGAAAGCCCGCGCGCAGCAACGAAGACCCAACACAGGCAAAAAAAAATTAACAAATTTATGTTTAATATTATGTTTAATATTTATATTAAAAAAAAAGACCGTCATGGTGGCCCGAGTATCCCTATTAGGGAGGAAGCTGTCTTGGTTTGTGAAAAGTGCTAAGTTGCTGTGAGGCTAGGCCTGAGGGTGGGTTGTGTCTGCGTTGCAGGCGGCAGGAATCTGTGCGGGAGAGCAGGGAGGAGGCAGAGAATTTGCACGGGCTGAAAATTACACGTGATGGAGCTGGTAGGTGACGAACCCTAGTGGCTGGTGTGGCTGAACGTCTTCCTAGAACAAGGGTGTCTGAAGATCAATTAGAAACTCTTTGCAGGCTGAGCTGTAGGCCCTGAGCCCACCCCGTCCCAGCCAACGCCATTCCCTGTGAATGACTCAGGAGACTGCAGAAGGGGGTAGTGTGTGGAAAGAGATGCTTTCCCCATCTGGCTCTTCATGGTGTGGAAGAGAGAAAGCACAGGAGGCGGCAGGAGGTCCGTCTGCCATGTTAACTCAGTGAAGAGGACTCAGAATCTGAGGGGCCCGTGAGAAGCTCAGATGAACTGGAATTCACAGAGATCTTGGGAGGGCTTTGGACTTTCATGGGACAGGGAATGACAGGACCAGGGTCATCTCAAGGCCCAGGAGGCCTCGGTGGACATCTGGGTGGCCCTAAACTCTGAACTCTGAGGGCGGGGTCCAAGCCTCCCTCTCAGTGCACAGTGCAAAGCCCTGTGTTCTGGATATGTGGGCAGGGTGCTGACAATATCCATTGGCTTGAACTGGAGGTTAGTTCTTTCTTCATTCATGTATTCATTCATTCATATGAATAAGTGGGCAGGCCTACTGTGGCTATATATGTCCAAAAACCCAATGCAAACTAATTTAAAGGAAAAAAATGAACAATTTAGGTAACAACAGTAATCCATGGGGGTGAATCAAATCTGGCTTTAGGGAAAGCTGGATCCGGGGGCTCTAAGGATAGAAAAAGGACCGAGTTCTCCCTTCCTTTCATCGGTCCCTCTTTCCAGTCTAATAAGATGGCTGCCAGCAGCTCCAGGGCAACGTGAGCTTCCTTATTCCAGAACGAGGGGAACAAGGAGTTTCCCAGAAGCCCCAGTGACAGTGTCTTTGTGAGTCACTGGCTCTGATGGGGTCACGCGCTTCTCCCTGAACCCGTGGAACGGGATGGTCTGATTGGCTTGGGCTCTCACAGCTTCCCCACAGGCTGAGCCAGAGAAATTATGGAATAAAGTAAATCAGGGGAACCGAGGACCGTAGACAGAGGTGAGCAGGTGCTGGGCGTGGAAGAAGAGCTGTCCGCCACGATCAGTTCGCACAACACCCTCGGGCTGCTCTGGGTGCAGCAGAGGGCGGGCTGGACCCTGCGCCCTCACGGAGCTTATGTTCTAGAGAGGACGTTGACCCTTATCCCAGTGGCCCTTCACCTCCCCTCCCTTCTGGCCCGTGTCCAGCCCAGAGAGAGGAGTGAAATTACCTGTCCTTTGTTACTGGGACACTTCCTGAGAGCAACAAAGGGCCTTTCACAGGGAGAACATGAAGCAAGTAGATGCAGGACGACCTGGAAGTCACAGAATTTGGTTGTTGAGGTGCCAGGTGAAAAATACCCAACAGGTCATGTTCAGAATTTGGAGCTAAAACAGACACGCTCTTAAAGAAAAAAAATCCATATATGGCCAGCATGGCAGGTACACCTTTTGGAGTGAAGGACACTGGGCTGGATACTCAGAAACTGAAAACCCATGGAAGGTTCTGCAAAGTCAGCGCTCGGTGGGAGCCAAGTTCTCTTCCAGGCTTCACCCCCACTCTGGCTGGAGGCACCCCACGGGGAGCCAGGGGAAACTGAGGCCCCAGGTATGGTTCTCAGGCCCACCCCTCTCCCAGCCACCACGACCACTTCCGGTGCAGAGTTCTAGGCAGAGAGAGCAGCAAATGGCAAGAGCGTGGAGGAAAAGCGCATGGAAAAGCCAGGGGACAAAACGCGGAAGGCTGGAGCGGAGAGAGAGGCCCGGCGGGAGACGCGCATGGCTGTGGGCTCGGCCAAGTCTTGGAGGAGTTTGGAAGCCAAGGAGATGAGCCTCATCATTATCCCGAGAGCCAGGCTGCCCTTGATGGGAGTGAAGTGAGGGCAGAGCAGGGGCGGGGAGGGGCTGTATGAGTTGTCCTGGGGCTGCTATAGTACAAATAATTAATAATAGTAATAATAAACAACTGTGTGGCTTAAAACAGGAGAAATGTACTCTTTTGGAATTCAGAAAGTTAGAAGTCTGAACTCAAGGTGTCAGTAGGGTCGTGCTCCCTCTGACGCGTCTAGGGAAAGATCCTTCCCGGCCTCTTCCAGCTTCTGGGGGTTCCCGCCGATTCTTGCTGTTCTTTGGTTTGCATCTGTATCACTCCGATCTCTGCCTCCGTCTTCACATGGCTCTCTTTTATGTGTGTCCCTGTGTGTACTCTCCTCTCATCAGCACCAGTCATTGGTCTTAGGCTCCACCCTAATCCAGTATGATCTCATTTTAACTAATGACACCTGCAAAGACCCTATTTCCAAAAAAGGCCGTATTTGAGGTTTCAGGTGGACATGAGTTTGGGGGGACACTTCAGTTCATAGTGGTGGTCTGATAGGATCTTCACGTGGCACAAGGGACTCCAGCAGCACGAGGAGTGGATTGAAGGAGGCCAGTGTGGAAGCAGGAGGCCAGCTTGGTGGGCAGGAGAGAGGTGGAGGGAACCTGGGCTAGGATGGGGTTGGTGGCGATGGGGGGACGTGGATGGAGTCCAAGGATGCTTGGGAAGCTGAATCAGCAGGACTTGGTGATGGACAGGATGTGGGCAGAGGGAAAGGGGGATCGTAAGAGTATGCCCCAGGTTTCCACGTGGCTGGTCTGTTTCATTGTCAGTGGACCCAATTTGGTGAGACATAGGGTAGGACACGAAATAGACATGCAGAAGGGAAAAAAGAAAAAAAAATTAAAAGAAAGAGAAGATGGCTTGGGCTTGTTTACACCCCATGAGATTTGCCCACAAGCTGCAGGCGTTCTCTGGGGACACCTCACAACCTCTTGGCTCAGCGCATGGGCACCACGTGGAAACGCTGATGGCCCAGCAATAGAATAAATAACCCTCCCAGTGAGCTCATCCTAAATTAGGTCTCTCCTCCTTGCTCACTCCAGCCCCTGGACTGGGGAAATTGCTGGCAATGTGACGGAATGCAGCATCCTGTGGCCCTGGGGCTGGGACTGCCCAGTGCTAGGGGACAAGCAGCCCAGTGCTAGGGGACATGGCCTGACACAGGGGACAGGTGCAGGTGTTCAGAGTCCAGATCTCTGACTCAGAGTGCTGGGAAAGGCCCCAACCTGTTTGTCCATTGCAGTTCCTTTTAGGGGCTCCTGGTATCATAGAGATGAGGAACATGATCATTGGAGCCAGGCAGCCTGGGTTTGTCTGGAGTCTGGGTTAGTTCCCTGTACCTGGGTTAGTAACAAACTAATGTGAACTTGGTGGCTTAAAAACAACAGAAATTTCTACTCTCACAGTCAGCAGGCCCGAGGTCTGAAGTCAGTGCCACAGGGCTGAAATCAAGGTGTGGGCAGGGACATGCTCCCTCTAGAGGCCCCAAGGGAGGATCCTTCTTTGCCTCTTCGAGCTCCTGGTGGCTGCTGGTGATCCTTGACTTGTGGTCACATCACTCCAATCTTCAAGGACAGCATCTTCAAGTTTCCCGCTGCTTCCCTCTTGTAGGGGTACATGTGATTGCATTTAGAGCCCATCGGGTAATCCAGGATAATCTCCCCAACTCAAGATTCCTAATTTACCTTTTTTTTTTTGGCCGTACCATGCGGCTTGTGGGATCTTAGTTCCCTGACCGGGAATCGAACACGTGCCCCCTGCAGTGGAAGCGCGGAGTCTTAACCACTGGACCACCAGGGAAGTCCCTCAAGATCCCTAATTTAATCACATCTTTTCCCATATAACGTCCAGGTATTAGGACCTGATATATTTGGTTGGGGGTGGAGGGTAGCTTTATTCTGCCTGCTGCAAATTCCTTCACTTACAGTCTGCATGGCAAGTTACTTTTCTCTCTGTGCCTCTGTTTCCTCATGTGTAAATAGCAGAGACTCTGCTTTTAATGAAAGAACCCCCAAACTTTAGGTGGCCACAAAGTCATTGGAATAAAGACCGCATTTCCCAGGGTCCCTTGCAGCTTGACGAGACCATGTGCCTAGGCTCTAGCCAGTGGGATGTGTGTAATCTCTGGGCAGTGTCCTTCCCCTCCTCTTTCTTCATGCTTGCTGGTCAGGAGTTGGATGTGATGGCTAAAGAACTGGAGCAGCCACCTGGGGCCAGGAGGTGAATTTGGGAGGTGCTCATAGGTGCTTATGAGGATTGAATTAGGGGAGCATATTTCTTTCTCCTCCCACTTCCCCTCTACCCCTTGTTCGTCCTCCTCCTCTTCCACCATGAATATTTCTCTCTTTCTCCTCCCGTCCCCCATTTCTCCCCTCTCCCTCTTCCCCCTCCTTTCCCGCTTCCTTCCCACCCACCACCCCACATTCTCTTCTTTATCGTCACCGCTGCTGCTTTAGTTCTGAGGCTCGTGGACTCGCAGGCGACCTTGGCCACGACACTCAGCCCTCTGACCCACTGAGTGTTGGGGATCTTTGCGTGGAATGCCTATCTAAGCCACACCCACAGCTTGCTTCTTTAGTCATTCTTGATTATTAACACAAACAAGCAGGGACTAAGCAAGCTGCTGTGCTGGGCACTTGACATACCTGCTTTCCAAACTTTACAGCAATTATTTTGTAAAACGATCATTATGTGAGGGATCGTGTTATCTTTATGAAAGTCCTAGCTGTCCCAGTGTTACAGGTGAAGAAGGTGAGGCTCTGCGCCTCACAGTTTCACAGCTGGAGGGGCGGAATCAGGAGTCCACCTGCCCCTGTGCTCTTAGCCATGGCACTGCGTCCTTCCGTGGTAGGTTACGGACCCCTGATGGGGGACTGGCCAGTAAGGGAGACCAAGAGAGGAAAGATCAGCCCCACCCTTGAGGAATTCCTCATGGAGAGGGTCATGCTGGCTTGGGGAGGCCCCTTGGGGTCAGCCCCTGAGGTGGTTTCCTGGAGAAGGTAATCTATGAACTGGTATATTATGGGGAGAGGGTGGGGTGTGTACAGGGACAGTGGGGTGAGCTCTGGGGTAGCGGGATCAGGGTGCGTTGGGGAATCAGGAAGTGGACAGTTTGTTCTGGGGATGGGTAAGTGTTTTGAGTCTGGGCAAAGTAGTGCTTCCTCCTTTCAATGAGAGATCTATAAGTTTCTTCCTTTTTCCACCAAGAAATTTGTTTTCATTATATTAGCATAGCACATTTATTGGGAGAAAATTTGGAAAATACAGAAAATCATAGAGCAGACTTCTCCACCTGAGCGTTCACTGCTATCCATTTATTTTTATATTTTGGGACTTCCCTGGTGGTGCATTTGTTAAGACTCCACGCTCCCAATGCAGGGGCCCCAGGTTCAATCCCTAGTCAAGGAACTAGATCCCATATGCATGCCGCAACTAAGGAGCCTGCCTGCTGCAACTAAGACCTAGTGCAACCAAATAAATAAATAAATATTTATTTATTTTTATACCTTTTTTTTTTTTGGCCACGCTGGCATGTGGGGTCTTAGCACAGCGTGGCCATGGTTCGACCAGGGGTCGAACCCACACCCCCTTCGTTGGAAGCGTGTAGTCTTAACCACTGGACAGCCAGGGAAGTCCCCACTGCTGTTAATTTATTAGTGGCTGTGCTCACCCTCATGAGACCTTCCAATGCCAGGCACCCTGCTGCCTGCTTTCCACACAGGGCAACTTCTCGCTGTGTCCTGACATGGTGGATGGGCAAGGGGGCTCTCTGGCCTCTTATAAGGGCACTAATTCCATTCATGAGGGCTCCACCCTCATGACCTTAGCACCTCCCAAAGGCCAAAGTCCCCACCTCCTAATGCTGTCTCACTGGGGGTTAGGATTTCAACATGAATTTTGGGGGGTGGGGTGGGACACAGACATGCAGTCCATAAAATGTTCCACTCAAGACCCCTCCTGCTACCCTTTTATAGCCACGGCTACCTCCCACCCCTGGCAACTGCTAATCTGTTCTCCATTTCTATAATTTCGTCATTTCTAGAATGTTATATAAATGAAATTACACGGTATATAACCTTTTGAGACTTTTTTTTTCACTCATCAGAATGCCCTTGAGTATTCTCCATGTAATTTTGCATCCCACAGCATGACTGTATTCAATTAGATGAATAGATCATAACGTTTAACTAACCCCCTCCTACTACTTAGTTTATTTCCATTTAAAAGTATTTTGAGTTATGCTGTGGCAAATATCCTTGAAGCCGTGTATTTGCTTATATAAAGTATTTGCTCATATAAAGATTTGTTTCTGAAGACAGATTCCCTGCTTTGGACTTGCTGAGTCACGCATGTTTGAAAAAATATCTCTCCTAATTGGCCAGTATAAGCAATGTCCTAATTTTCACCCCTCCCACTGATGTGGGAGACTCTTTGGGTCCCTACACCCTCACCCTCTTTCTTAAGGAGAAAGCTCTTGTTCTCTTAAGCTCATCTCAGGTCTGGGGTTGCTAAGTATGGACAGGAAGGGACCAGAGCAGAGAAGTAGCCAGAATATCAGCAAGGGGGCCCCGAGGTCAAAGGACAAGGTGGTGGGGCTCTGGCCCTGGTGTGGGGTCAGTGGTAGAAGTGTCCCAGTTTGATGAGAGTGGGATGCTGCTCTACCAATTGGAGACAGGAGAGTTGGGGGGCGCTTTCTATGCCTGATGCCCTCCTCTTGGTGCTCTTGTCCCATTTTAACGAGACCACCATCATGTAGGGGTCACAAATACAGGTTCTTATGGGCCAGATGGATCGTGGAAATGGTGATGTAAGAAAAACATGCTCTCTCCTTTCTCTTGAGACACATGACCCTATGCTCCAGCAACCTTCCTCCCTCTCTACTCTTTGACAGATGTAAGAGTACAAGAAATATTCTCTTTTCCTCTTAACTGGCACCAACCCAGTACACTCTAGCCTCAAGGCTTTGCTGTTGCTGGTCCCTCCACCTGGCATGCTCTTCCTCAGAGATCCCAGCTGACCCCCTCACCTCCTGCAGGATTCCCCCAATATCACCGTCTCAGGGAGGCCTTCTTCGCTCCCCCCGCCCCCCAGCACTCCTAGCCCACTTTCTCTGCTTGATTTTCGCAGTCGCATTCATCACCATCCACAGTCTATACATGTCATGCATTTATATATTTTTTGCCTGTTTCCCCCCATATTTTTGTTGTCTTGTTCCCAGCCGTATCCTCAGTGCTGAGAACAGTGCCTGACTCATGGTAAGCACTCGGAACATCTTGTTGAATGAATGAGTGAATGAATTAATGAGTGAACTAACAGATAAATGAATGAACAAATGAATGAATGAATGAATGAAAGATGAAAGAAATGAATGAAAGGAAGGAAGGAGGGAAGGAAGGAAAGGAAGAAAGAAAGAGAAAGGAAGGAAGAAAGAAAGGAAGAAAGAGAAAGGAAGGAAGGAAGGAAGAAAGGAAGAAAGAAAGACGCTAACTCACTCTAGCATAGGTTAAACCATGCTGGTCCATGGCACCTGGCAGGCTGTGAACTTTAGACTCCTGAACGAAAGGGAGGGGTGAGGCCTGGGGTAAGCCGATGTGTTGCCGTCTAAAGGAGGCACCCGCTGTTCCACTCCAGCCCACTGCTGCCTGGTCTTCAGTTTTTCAGGACTGAGTGAGAAATCTCAATTTAAGTTACCATACCAGATAAAATTGCCAACATTTGAGCATTTGGGGCCTACAGAAATGGCAATTCCATGTGATTCAAACAATACACAGGACTTTACTGGTGGCGCAGTGCTTAAGAATCTACCTGCCAATGCAGGGGACATGGGTTCGATCCCTGGTCTGGGAAGATCCCACATGCCATGGAGCAACTAAGCCCGTGCGCCACAACTACTGAGCCTGTGCTCTAGAGCCCGCGAGCCACAACTACCGAAGCCTGCGTGCCACAACTACTGAAGCCCGTGCGCCTGGAGCCCGCGCTCCACAACAAGAGAAGCCACCACAATGAGAAGCCCACGCACCACAGCGAAGAGTAGCCCCCGCTCGCTGCAACTAGAGAAAGCCCGTGCGCAGCAACGAAGACCCAACACAGCCAAAATAATAATAATAAAAAATAAATAAGTAAATAAATAAATATAATTTAAAAAAAAGTTTAAAAACAAACAGTACACAATTCCTCCCAATTTCAGTTGCTGCCGACAAGTTTTCAACCACATTATTCACCACAACAAACCCACTGCTTGGGCCGAAGGGACACGTCTCTGAGTTGGGTTCTCCCAGGACCACCAGTCTGCAAGCTGCGTAAAGGCTTTCAGTAGCTAGTTGTCACCCCCAAAAGAAAAACACCAGCTCTGCCTGGGTCCTTGGGTTCCACAGAGAGCGGCTGGGCCAACAGAAATGGAGAGGTGGAGGAGAAGGGAAACGTGGAGGAATCCCCCCTCGTCCACGTAACAACTGCAGACCCCTGCGAGAAGCCTCTTCTCAGGGAGGGGCTTCTGCCCCCAGTGGGTCTCCCCGAGCCACATGGGGCGGCCCCAGCTTTCTGGGCCCGGCCTGAGTCCGTTCTCGCTCCTGGGTGTGATTTCGTCAGGCGACAGGAGCGTGTCAGTGATGGCGCTGCCTGTCATCAGATGCACAGATGTTCGAAACTCAGAAAGCTGCTCAAGAGGCTTCTAGGCAATCGAGGGGGGTTGGGTGGGGAGAAAAGAAGCTTCTGGAAATAAAACAAGCCAGTCACCGAGGGCAGTGTGATGGGGCCTTGGTGGGATTGAAGAGTGGTCCTGCCTGTGGGAAGGGTCAGGTCAGCATGGCCCTCCCCTTGGAGCATGTGATGGGGCAGTGCTAGCCGGGCCCAGGACGGGGCGCAACCTGCCCCTAAGTATAGTCGGGAGGCCCCCTCCCACCCTGCCAAGTGTCCCAGGGTCTCCCATCCCTTTGGGTCGGACACAGCCTCCACATGCTGGCAATTCATCCCACCATTCATTCACTTACCGTCTCATTCAATTTTCAGCTCCTTTGCGCTAAACGTCTACCACGGTTCTGGGTGCTGCGGAGACAGCCGTGAGCAAGGAGCAAAGCACCGGTGCCCCGGCTCCTTCACTGAGTGGAAAGTAAGTCAACAAGTGACAAGCAGTGCAAGGCCGGAGCTGTGGGAGATGCTCACCCAAGTCCAGCCACCGCCTGCCTTGCTCCCGCCCTCTCCATCTCTCCACAGACACCATCATCTCCTTTTTTCTTTTGCCACGGACCACGAAGGTCCACACGACAAAGCCCACATTATTCACAAGCGAACCTGGCTTCTCTTCCCGGAACATTGGAGAGTGGATGCTCTTGACGGGCACCGGCTGCTCCAGGTAAGGGAAGAGTTTGCCTTTCCAGGCAGGGCTGTGGGGTGGGAAGGGGACGGGGAGCGGTTCTTCCCTCCTTATGAAGAAGGTTGGAGTTTTCTGATACAGCAAAGAAACAGCAACGATTGCAAGTCAGTTAGGCGTTGTACTTATACAGGTGGAAGGTTTCCGTCCTGCCATACGTTTATGGCCATTTGGAATCATGCATTTTCTTGTTAATATATCTGTCTTCTCCGCTTGCTTGAAATGATCAAGCTAACAGTTATTGGCTGCTTCCATATGTTGCATTATGTGTATTTACTCATTCAAGACTCAGAACACCTTATGAGTTAGGGACCATCGTCATCTACTGTTTGTAGTATAGGAAATTCAGGTGCAGAGAGGTTAGGTAGGATGGCCAAAGACACACAGCTAGAAAGAGGAGGGGTCTGGGATTTGAACTTAGGACCAAGGTCCTATGTTTGTAATTTCTATCCCAAGTTGCTTTGTCGGCGAGTGAAGGCAGTGACCATGCCTGCTTGTTCAGCATGGGGTTCCACAGCATCTGGCTTGGAGTTGATGTTCGGTACCTATTTGTGGAATGAATGAATGAATGAATGAATGCACCTTTACCAGGATGGATGGTGCCTACTTCTGTGAGGGGCTATTGGGCTGCCTGTACTGTGTTTTTTGGTTGTGCCTGTTCTTAGATGTGGCAGGCAGGCTCCTTAGTTGCGGCTCCAGTGCTCCTTAGTTGCGGCCTGCAAACTCTTAGTTGCGGCATGCATGTGGGATCTAGTTCCTGGACCAGGGATCAAACCCAGGCCCCCTGCATTGGGAATGCAGAGTCTCACCCACTGGACCACCAGGGAAGTCCCCTGCCTGTATTGTTTGTTTGGCAAGTGGTTAGCTCTTGGCACATGGAAGTTACTCAGAAAATGTCCACTGACTGGATGCATGACTGAGGGAGAGAGTGAGTGACTCTGAAGTTGATGAGGCCAAGAGGCAAAAAGGGAGAGAGGGAGGGACTGAGCCCAGACATGCATTTGCTCAGGCCCCAGTCTTGGTTTTCTCCTCGTTGGACTACTGCAATTGTTGTTTTGCTGTTCCTGTTGTCATGAATCTGGACCTTTGCTTTGCTTCTTTCCTGTATCCTCTGCGTCAACATCATGGGATCAGGGCATTCGGACACCTGGATGGCATCAGGATGTCCCTGTGAGTGCTGGGTTTTTGTGGAGGCAGAGTTCAGCAGACCTCACAACATCCCAGCAGCTCTGGGAGAAGCACCAGCTGTGATGTCCAGGACTTGAGGCGGGATGCAGGGCCCATGGTAGACGTTGAACACTCCTGCTGCCTTTTGTGGATTCTCAGCACCTGGTGTGCGCGGGCACTCAGCCGGTGGCTGCTGTGTGTGCATCCAGGCCTTCACGCGTACACTCGTGCATTCCCTCGTTTGCTGCATTCGGCCCGGTTACCTGCCATGAGCCCTGGCCTCGCCCCCTCCCAACACTGTGAGCAAGTTAGTCCCAAAGTGCTGTGAGCTCAGTGTCCTCATTGGTAAAACACAGACTGTAACTGTCCCTTTTTTGCAAGATGATTGTGGGTTAAACAAATTAAGGCAGTAAAGCTGCAAGAACAGAGCAAGGCCTACAGGAGACCCTTAACAAATGGAAAGACACAGGTCTCTGCAGGTGTACGGGCATCAATTCACTTACAAATGAGGCCAGTGGTATCTCCAGGAGACGCATGAGTTTTCAGATGAGACCCAGTTGGGTTGGGATGGAAAAGAGAAGGAATTTTTCCACCCTCATCTTTATGTTCACTTTATTTTCTAAGAAAAGTGTGCTGTCTAATGAGAAAAGCAGAATGGGGTGACTTGGTGTTAATTTTGGAGATTTCTCTTATTCGTTAATCTTTCACTAACAAGTGTAGTCCAGGGCAAATCCCTAACAATTCTGGGATTTGGGAAGAAAAGACAAAGCCATTTGTGGGCAATTCTGGTTCTCTTCTGCAAAAATTCTCAAGCCAGAGCAGCAGGGCAGGGTGGTGCGGGGAGAATCCTGCCTTTGGAAGAACATGTGGGACCCCAGGGTCATGTGTGGAGCCGGGATGAGAAGATTTGATGCTGGTAAATGCACAGGTTGTCCTAGGGTGGGCTTGAGTGTGGGTTCTGGTCTTTTCCAACAAGGAAGAGAATTTTTGCCTTCATTTGGGTGTGGTTGAGTGGCTAAAGGGGCTAGGCCTGGAGTTACCTGCCAAAGAACAATTTCGATGTGTGCATTTCTCCAAGCATTGGCCAAATCCATAACGATGGACATCATGCATTCATCCATCACTTTGTTCATTTATGACATTTATTATAGAATAAGTGGGAAGATCAGATAAGGTGTCTGAAAACAAAGAAATCCCTTGTGGTTCTACCACTCAATTTATTTTATTTTTTATTTTTATTTATTTTATTTTTAATTTTTAAAAAATTGACATACAGATGATTTACAATGTTTCAGGTGTACAGCAAAGTGACTCAGTTATTCTTTTTCATATTCTTTTCCATTATAGATTATTACAAGATATTGAATATAGTTCCCTGTGCTACACATTAGGCCTTTGTTGTTTATCCATTTTATATACAGTAATGTATATCTGTTAATTCCAGATTCCTAATTTATCCCTCTACCCCCCATTCCCCTTTGGTAACCATCAGTTTGTTTTCTGTGTCTGTGAGTCTGTTCCTCTGTGAGTCTGAGTCTGTAAATAAGTTCATTTGTATTCTTTTTTAAGATTCCACATATAAGTGTTACCATGATATTTGTCTGACTTACTTCACTTAGGATGATAATCTCTAGGTCCATCCATGTTGCTGCAAATGGCATTATTTCATTCTTTTCAATGGCTGAATAATATTCCATTGTATACATGTACCACATCTTCTTTATCCATTCATCTGTCAATGGACATTTAGGTTGCTTTCATGTCTTGGCTATTGTAAATAATGTTGCTATGAACATTGGGGCACGTGTATCTTTTTGAATTAGAGTTTTCGTCTTTTCCAGATATATGCCCAAAAGTGGGATTGCTGGATCATATGGTAGCTCTATTTTTAGTTGTTTAAGGAACCTCCATGCTGTTCTCCATAGTGGCTGCACCAATTTACATTCCCACCAACAGTGTAGGAGGGTTCCCTTGTCTCTACCACTCAGTTTAAATCAGCTACATCTGCTTGCATTTCCCTAAGTGGTGTAGCAGGGCCATTAGGTGTTTAGAAAGGACATGGGAAAACAAAGCCATGTTATCACCAGGCGGTGTTTGATGGAGCCATTAGCACACAACCACGAAGGTAGGGACCCCCAGCCTTCACCTCCTGGCCGGTCAGAGGCATAGTGCAGTCCAGGGATAAAAGCATCCTGTCAGCTCCCACTGCCCCAAGCCAGGAAGGTGGGGTGTTCTTGGGAAGTTCGGGCATGGGTACCAAATGGATGTCCCAGGAACAGTCCAGTGAGGAAATAACCATCAGGGACCCTGACCCCTTCCTGCCTTGGCAATGAAGGGAGGTGAAGTTCTGCTGGAGGTGCCCCACCATCATCGTCCCCGTGTCCGTGCACATCAGCCACCAGCACCTGCATTTCTCTGCCCAAGGGCTTCCTGTGGTAACGGTGGGAGATTTGCCATTCTTGGGGCCAGCTGAAGTGCTGGGAGTTGCTGCCCCCTGGGAGCGGTCCTCAGCCAGTGACTCACAGGAATGGTGCATGAGTCCCTTCCAGTGGGCCGGCTCCCAGCGCCCCCAGCACCACTGAGCTCCAGCCACTCAGACACTCGGGTGGTAGCTGGTGACACTTCCTGTGCTGGCTTCCCTCACTTCCCACCCTCCACCAGGTCTTCTGTGGACGCACCTCCCAACCAAATCCCTCGCATTCAAATCCTTGCCTCAAGGTCTTCTTCTAGAGGCCCACTGTCTGCCCACACGGCACGTAGGCAAGGAAGACAGATGGTAAAACCCATACTGGTGACCAGTGCTTTAAATGGAGGCCCAAGGAGCAGTGGAGAAGCAATGGGGACTTAGCCTAGAAGGAAACAAATACCTCTCTTTGGGATTCTCAAAAACAGATTCTTGTGGGGAACTTTTCTAACATGCAGGAGACTTTTAGAGGAACTCAGAAACATTTACCCAGCGGTTCCTCTGTACCAGATGTTGAGACACAATACTGAGGCCGAAAAAGCTTGGTCTCTCTCATGCAGTTCATGATATAACTGGGGAGAGGTTGATCAAATGATCCAAGGAATAAATGTGCTGTAACACATGGTGGGGAGGAGAGGTGAGAGGTTAGAGGTGCTCTGGCTGCTTTTAAAGGAGGTTTTGACCTAGTCGGCTCCGAGGAGTGGAGCTCCAGAGCACGGGGAGGCTTTGGCCAGGTGCAAAGGGAGGGACCAGTGTTCCAGGCAGAGAGCCTGGCGTGTGCAAAAGCACAAGGGCGGGGGGATGTGTGCTGGAGAAGATGCACAGGGCCAGCGAGACGAGCTCACAGGGGACGAGACTGGGAAACGCTGTCTACGGCCGTTCAGGATTTTACCCTTGGAGTCTTGGAGGCTGTGAAGCCAGTGGCGGGCTTTAGCTAACATGATTTGCGTGCTGAAGAGATCACTCTGGCTGCTGTATGATCCACTCAGAGTTTATCTAAAGATTCCTTCCTGTCCCCTCCCCGCCTCTCCCGCCCACTAAGACCCTTGGACTGGAGCCAGGGAGCAGGAAGGCTGGGGTTTGCCGTGACAGAAGTGACTGTCGTTCCGTTTGAACCAGCCCACCACACAGTGGTTCTCGTCTTGCCAATTACCTTGCCGTTTCCAAAAGCACCTTCACGCTGGAGGAATGGATGGGGCTGGTGCAGCCTTATGTAACAGTTGGATGTCCCTCGCGGCTGGAAAATAGGGCTCCTGTCAGACCATCAGCCCCAAAGAACACGCCTTGGATCTGATAAACAGACGTTGGCAAATGGGAGATTTGAAGGCAGTGCCAAGCTCTGTGGTTTGGACTGGCCCTACGAGTGAAACAATCGAAGCAGCTAACCATCTGCAGGAGGGGAAAAAGCAGGGGAAATTCAGCCTGAGACAAAGAGGCAGCGTGGGAGGCATAGGGCCAGCAGCGGGCGAGTGCGCGGCTCTGCCATGTTACCCCAGCCTTGCAGGCTGCCACCAGCCCACCCAGCGGGACGCCACGGTTGCCGGGCCCGTCGACCATCCTGTTCACTCACCAGCATTCCTTCCCGCGGAGCCTCGTTTGAAAGTAAAGGGGTGGGGTTGGGTTATGCGGGTGGGCATGCGAAGGAAGACTGTGGACAATTTGTAGAGAGCTCTTGGGGCCCATCAGTTGTCCTTCATGTTTGATGATGTGGCTTAGAAGCTGTAAAGTCTCTACTTGTTTTGCCATGGGTGGCTCTGAACCAGGCTGGGCAGATTCCCTGACGCAGTGTGGCTCGTGACCACGGACCATCTACCAGAAGCCTGGCTGAGGTTCCAATGCGGTGGGCCTGGTAGGAGGTCGTGGAACCACTTAGAGACCCCACTCGGGCATTCTTTTAGGACAACATCTACTGTTTGGAGGAACAGAGGGCAGGGCCCATGTCTGCTCAACCAGCTCCACTCCTCCAGGGCTCACACAGTAAGTCCTCAGGCCAGCAGCTCCGATGTCCTGGATAGAAATGCAGAATCTCAGACCCTCCCCCAGACCAATCGAATCAGAATCTGCCTTTTCACAAGATCCCCAGGTAATCAGCAGGCACATTATAGTTTGCAAAGGGCGGGTCGAAAGGGTATCAGTAAGTGGTCCATTATTAGAAGCAGTTTTTCAGTGCCAGGTATTGTGTTTTCCATACTTCATCTCATTTCATCCTTACAGTCACTCCAGGGGACAGAGGGAAACTAAGATGCAGGTGAGGACACGGGGGCTGGGTGATGTCAAGTCTTGTACCCAAGGTCATACAGCTGGTAAAGGGTGGGGTCAGGTCTGGGTGGCCATTGCTCTCCTCCTCCCTTCAAGAGAGCCTAGCTGGACACTCTCCATCCACGGCTTGGCAAACCTAGGTCTCCTACCCAGAATCCCTCCTCTGTCCGGTGCCCAAGCCGGCTCTTCACCTGCTGTGGTCCCATGGCCTCCTGTACAGAGCAGGGCCTCAAGAAATGTCTGTGGAATGATTGAGACTGTGCTCCAGACAGCCGAGTGAAATGGTGAACATCCTGGGCGTGGACAGAGAGACTCACATCTAGAAAGACCTCGTCTCAAGCAAATACTGGCTCCGGTGATGTTAGGGTGCACACCCCACACTCCCACTCCTGTAAACTCACTATTCTACTGTGAAGGCCGGGCTGGGTGGAGGGCCCCGTGCTTATGTGTCTGTACACATTATACACAGTAAGAACCATAGAAGGCAGTTCAGTTGAAAGACAGAAAGGGTTTTTTTTTTCTTCTTTCATTTTTAAATGTAAAAGCCTGGTGATTGTTGGAACAGATTTTGGCCTGGATTTGGCATTGCATTTTTTTTTTTTATTATTTCACTTCCACTAGGGGCTTAAGTTGTTGGGTTTGGACAAGAACTAGGCAGGCAGCTGTGGCTACTTGCCTGCCGGAATTTAATCTTCTCTCATTTGTGTGTGATGGCGGCCCACAAGGCCCCGGTTAGGTGCCACCATCGCTTAAAACAGAGATTCCGTATCAGGGGCCCATGAGCCTTGTGCTGATGCACTTACTGGACACGCAACCCCAGTTGGCACTGGACAGGCAGCCAAGAATGCTTGAAGGCCTGCTTCTGGGCTGAGGAGATGAATGAAGCAATCTAGCTATTCCCTCTCTTTCTCTCCCTCTCTCCCCGATTCCTCTCTGATCCTTAATATCTTACTTCTTTGGCTTGTCAACTTTTAAGGAGAGGCAAGTAAACTAATCCCTTTGGGAATAGATGTCAGGTTCTTATTCCATCATGCTTTTTTAGCCCAAACACCCAAATTTAGTAAAAAAAAACAATTCTAGGGCAGGACTTTAAACTTCTAGGAGAGATTAAATTTCATCTCTATCGCATTTTTCCAAATGCCGTATGCAGGTTTGCGAAATCCCGGGATACCCACTGTAACTGCAACCCATTCTGGTCTAGGATTTAGGAAAAGGCAGGGCCAAGTTCAGATCTTTCATTTATTCATTCATTCAACAAAGTTGCTACGTTCCCAGTACTCTTCTGGGCTCTGGGATTCTGGGTCCCTGCTCTGTGGAATCTCCATTCTTAGAGACAGACACTAAATACATGAATAAACAAGGCAGTTTCAGACCCTGATCAGTGCCACAGGACAATACAATGGACACTGTGTTGGGGGCATGAGGGTGGGGAGGGTACTCTTAAATGGGGTAGTCAGGGAGGGCTTCTCTGAGGAGGTGACACCTGAGCTCAGATCTCTGTGGCCAGAGAGAGCTGGGGAATGATCCTCAGGCTGAGCCTCCAGGCTGCCAGAACGGCAGAGGCAGAGGCCCCAAGGAAGGAACAAGCTTGGCTTGTTAGGGGAACAGAATGAAGGCTGCTTCCAGGGAGAGAGCAAGGACTTGAGCCTGGAAAGGGCTGCAGGGACCAGACCCCACTTGCGGGGCCCAGTAGGCCCCAGGACGAAATTGGATTTTTATCTAAAGTGCTTTGGGCGTGCCATGATCTGATTTAGGGTTTAGAAGACCTCTCTGGCTGCTGTGTTGAAATGGACAAAAGTGGGAGCCCAGAGGTTGGTGAGGAGAGTCAGGTGGTCTCAGGGGTGGAATGATGGGGCATTGAGCTCAGCTGGTGGGGACACTGTACAGGGAGAGATGCCCCAGATGGGCAGCCTTTCCCCACCTGTAACTGCCTCTTTCCAGCAAACCATGTCTCTTCCACATTAACAACAACAGAACGCTGACGCCTGTGGGACTCTGGCGGGAAAAACAGAGCTCCACTGCGTTAGTGCATCAGACACATGAGGGGCGAACCCCGAAGGAGGGTCAGGGTAACACAGTCATAATTTCCTTCCATTTCTTCATCATCTCTAACTCATAGACACAATCTCAAGAAAGAAATACACTCATTTATTTATTTACACCTTGTCTTGTTACAAAATGATAGACTCTCTAAACAGAGACATTACAGAGAGGAAATCATCTTGTGTGTGTGTGTGTGTGTGTGTGTGTACTTTATATTACTGAGTGCCTATTATATGCCAGGCACTGAGCTGAAGCTCTTTATTACCTTACTTAATCCTCTCACCAACTCTAGAGGTAGGAACAATTATTATCCTCATTTTAGGCTGCTGGGGGTTATGAAACTAGCCCCAGATCACACAGGTAGCTCCAGGTAAGAAGCCATTCAAACCCACGGTCCATCTGTTTCCAGAGCCGATGTTCTCATCATTGTTCTCTACTGGTTCCACCATCTGCTGGGCAAAGGCGGGGAGCCTTGGTTTACTAATTGGCTACTAGAAAGGCTCTTTTGCACAGAGTGGATTTCATCTTTTTGTTCCAGCTAATTACCCATGCTCTAAAAGTAGAAGTCTTTTGTGCATATTGGAGGCGGTACCTTGGGCTGATGGGAAAAAGTTTTCCTGCTGATATTTATTTGCCATTTTCTACCCAATACGTTGAATCCCTTGCCTCCAGAAGAACATTCCAGGATCAGGGGATGCCACTTCCCCATACAGAGCTCAAGACAGTTCTTTCTGTGGTCTCTGGACCCAGCTCGTTGTCGCGGATGAGATCTCTGCGGATGAGAGCAGTGTTTTCAAACGCGTCATGACCCATCACGGCTCGTGGAATCTATTTAGTCGTTTGTGACAAGCAATTTTAAAAACAGGAATAGAGAGCTCGCTTTGGCAGCACACATACTACAATTGGCACGGGACTTCCCAGGCGGTCCAGTGGTTAAGACACTGTGCTTCCACTGCAGGGCGCGTGGGTTTGATCCTTGGTCGGGGAACTAAGATCCCGCATGCTGTGCAGCGTGGCCAAAAAATAGAAAAAAATAAAAATAAAATAAAATAAAATTGGCACGACACAGAGAACATTAGCGTGGCCCCTGTGTATGGAGGACATGCAAATTTGTAAAGCATTCCATATTTAAAAAAATTAAATTTAAAAAAGGAATAGAATAGAAAATATCAGTATCGGGGTACCTCTCTCACAGTAAGGGAAATACTGTTTGTTAAACTTTTCTTTTAGTTTATGTGCACTAGGTCACAATTTTGTGGAGGACTTAAACATTTGAGAGCCACTGAATCAGAGTGTTGTTGGAAGATCGTGCACCTGGAGAAAACACACTTTACTACTCGTGGGTCTTGTACCTTATCTACACCAGTCATTTCAACTTAACAATGTTAAGATGTCAGAGAGTCAAGATCAGTGTTAAGAGGCTCCAGTCTACCTGTCCCACCTCCTCTCTGAGGATAGGGCTGGTTTTGTCAAGGACTGGTCCAGGCAACAGCCCAGAGGGAAGTCTTCCCATTGAAATCTGGGTAATGCGTTTCAATTCTGATGTCTCTGTTTCAATTCAGATTATAATCGATAGGAATGACAGTGTGTAAAGATAGTGACTGTCTTTTGAGTACTTCCTATCCACTAGGCATTTCCCATGTTGCGTCTCATGAAACTCTCATGGCAACCCTATGAGGTATAGGTTCTATTCTTATTCCTAATTTACTGAGACTCAGGCGGTAGAAATCACTTGCCCACGTGTGTGAGTCAGGAATTGTTTGGTTGCAAGTGGCGGTAACTGACAAGACCAGGGTCCTCTGGCTTTAGGCACTGCTGGATTAAAGAACTCAGATAAACCCAGGAATCTCTCTTTGTCTCTTAGTTCTGCTTTCCTCTGTGATGGCTTCATTTCATATAGTCTCTTCTGTATGATACCATATAGTCCTAGGCAACTTGGGCTCATGGTCTACCATTTTACACTCCAGCACCTCTTTCTTCATAGTTGCAGCCGAAGTCCTGTCTTTCACTCCAATTGGCCAACATGACTCTGTGCTGGGGCCTGAGGGTCAGCCCCAGCTGTGCCACAAGGACTGAGAGATGGGAGGAGTCATTCTATGTATCAGGTAATTTTTGCCTCATCACAAGCCACCCAAAACTTAATGGCTTAAGACAATAACCATGTATTTAGTTCATGATTCTGTGAGTTGGCAATTTAAGCTGGACTCATCTGGGTAATTCTTCTGGTCTCATGTGGGCTCCCTCATGTATTCCAGGGTTGCCTGCAGGTCGCAGGGTTGGCTGGCTCTAGGCTGAGAGGTCCTGCCCTGTTCGTTATGGGCTCCCATCCTCCAGCAGGCTAGCCTGGGCTTGCCCTCAGGGAAGACACAGTGGTCCAAGAAATGGAGTAGAAGAGCCACCCAAAGTCTCTTGAGATTGAGCTTGGAACTGGTGCACCGTTACTTCTGGCATAAGTTGTTGAGAGAGGCTCAGAGAGGTGAGGCAGCTGTCTGTGTTCAGGAGTGGAAAGCCAGGAGAATCACGGAAAAAGCCTGACATTGTGGATCTGTGAAACTACCACCTGTCTCTGGAGTTCCCATAATGGATGAAGAAGCCTCATCATTTAGGTCTATGATGGCATGTATTCTCTTAATTGCATCCTGAAACATTCCTAATTAACACACCGGTGTCCCCTGAACAATCTTACCAAAGTCTTTGGTTATGCGAGGCCATGAGCCAGCCAGTGAGAATTCCTTTCCCTGTGTTATGCTTTCTTGGTGCTGCTCAGGGCTTGTTATTCTGCAAGGTTTAGAGAAATAGCTTTTTGGGTTTTATTCCAGAGCCTTCCTCTCTCTAAGATCCAGGCATGTGGCTAGAGCAGGTTTCTCAGTCATGGCCATATTGACATTTGGGGCAAGATAATTCCTTGTGGTGGGGCTGTCCTGTGCATTGTAGGATGGTTGGCAGCATCCCTGGCCTCTACACACTAGATGCCTCTCTGCAGTTTATGACAACCAAAAGACATCTTAGGGGGTGGAGGTGTGAATAGAAATATCCCCTGTTGAGAGCCACAGAGTTAGAGGGATAATCTGGAGACAGATTTGAATGCTGCCTACAAAAGTTCCAAGTATCCCTCTCCTTTCACAGTTGTTTCTTTACGTATGTCAGGATGGTCATGCTTAAATTCCCATTCACAGCAGGAGACACTCTCACAGGACTCTCCGGCCAAACGAGCACTCTCGTTGCAGGGCCTCGCCAGTTCCCCAGAAACACATGGGGGAATTCTGAATCCCCCTGGACCTAGATGGGACCTTGAGAAAGCATTCAGCTTGTTTTTCCTGGTTGTTCTCATACTTAGACTGAAATGGGGCCATAGCTTGAAGGTTGGGTGATATCCACAGACCTGGCCCAAAATTGGTGTAGAGCGCAGGTTGGAAATTTTAGAAATAAGAATATGTTTCCTTGTAAGAGCCCTGGATTTGAGATGAGTTAGTTGGTAAAGACAGGAAGCCGAGCTTATGGCGGACTGACATTTCCAGCACCCAAGTGGGCCTTGAGGATAAAGAGATAAAACGTTTCCAAGACCTCGTTGCAAGGAAACGTTCCTGGATGAGAGGCCCACAGCCAACCCAGCACCAGCCCGGTCTCGACAAGGGAAACTGGGTGTGTTTCCCAGTTAACATCTTGGAATGATTAATTTAGTCTTCTCCTCTTAATAAAACCCACCTGCCTTGTGAGGACCTTCCCATCATCACAGACTCTGTTTTGTATAAAATAAATTGGATCCGTTGGCGTCTGATTCATCTACACTGAATGCGGCAAAATAGTGTTTTGTGAGAAATTCTTGCTGTCTGCTAAGCCGGGAGAGGCTTGTCTTTAACAAAGTGCCTTCTTCCCTGGGGAAACAGGAAGTTACAGCGGGCCAAAAGAAAATGAGTTCCAAGCTGGCTGGGTTCAAGTCCAGACTCCACCCCCAAGCCCACCTGCGGGCTCCGCGTCCACCTGCCTGGTGCTGTCTCCAACTCTTGACACCGGCGGGTGGTTAAGCCCCTGTCAACATGGCCCTCGTTTTTGGCCTGGCCTTTCTGGTGTCAACAATGTCCCTGTTCTTATTCAGAGAGAAGGTTCTGTCTTCCCCCTCATCTCTCCTCTTGGCCCCCTCCTTAATCCTTGGAGTGCAAAACTCTGAATGTGTTTTTTCCTCAGATAAATTGAAAAAAGGAGGCAGGTGCCAGAGGTTTCCAGCCAGCACTCCATAGTCTTTCTTCCTGGCTTAGGGTTGAAAAGGAGCACTGTTTCACGATCCTTCGGCACAGGTTCCTGACCCAAGAAGCTTCTTGAAGCTTATTTAATTGCGGATGAATGGAAACCCTATGCGAACTGGCTCAGATAAAAGAGGGAATTTATTGGCTCATATCATTGAAAAGGCCAGTGGCTTCAGGTACAGCTGGATCCAGGATCTAAAAGATACCATAAGCAATCATTCTCTATCTCTCAATTTGGCTTTCCTCTCTTGACTTCATTCTAAGGCAGATTATCCCTTCCAGGAGATAAAACACCCACCATCAACTTCAGGTTTACATCCTATTACTGTAGATACTTCAAGCAAAATGGATATTGGGCAGGCAAAAATGACACTGCTATTGGTTGCTACCTACCTGATAGCTGTCCTGTCCATGCAACTGCTTGTACTTTAAAATAAAAAAAATCTCTTTATGTTTTCCAGTCTTCCCCAGACTTTTTTTAAATTTTGTTTTTAATTTGGCCACACCGCGTGGCTTGCGGGATCTTAGTTCCCTGACCAGGGCTGGAACCTGCGCCCTCAGCAGTGAAAGTGCAGAGTCCTAACCACTGGAACACCAGGGAATTCCCTTTCCCAAACTTTAAACAATGAACATCGGTCTAGATACGGATAATTTGGTTGTAAACAACAGACATCCAGTCGAAGTAGCTTAAGCAAAAAATTGTCGTTTTAAGGAATTTAAGGATCACAGTAAGGCCTGACTTTGTGAGGATGGGAAGAAGAAATCAGAAATCCGCCAAGAATCAACGTGGCATCTCTCTCTCTCCGCGATCTCTGGTTCTCCTTGGGCGTTGACTTCAGTCTCCTCCTGCTCTGCATCTGATGCTTTACTTTTCTATGCTCACTGCAGGACATGGCCACTGCAGGCAGCTCTCGCAGCCGCTCAGAGGTCACTGGAAGCCCATGCTCCCCTCCGATTCCCAGGAGAGAGCATCTGACTGGGCTGGCTTGGGTGAGGGTCCACCCTAAATCCAATCAGCTGTGGCCAGGAGACAGGACACATGACCTGTGTCCACCCGATAAGAATAAGGGAAGCCGATTCTCCGAGAGGAAGGTCACGGTCACCTTCCTTCCTGCCACAGTGGAAGCAGTGTCCTGTTCCTGTCTCAGGCAGACTCCCATATTGGTGTCCTGGTGTGCATTGCCTTTTTGGAGGACTTCACTCCTGTGGCCTCTGCCTTCGACTCTGGTATCCTGTTTGCTCCCCTGCACCTCCACACCCATCCTGTCGCTCCTGTAGACCATGGTTTCTCAGCCTCTGTACTAGTGACACGTGGATTAATTCTCTCTTGGGGGGACTGGTAGGATAGTAGGATGTTAATGGGATCTGACCTCTACGTACTAGATGCCAGTACTGCTCCCCACTCAAGTGTGACAAACAAAAACGTCTGCAGACAGTACCACATGTTCTCTGGCGGGGGAGGGCAGAAGCACCCAGGTTGAGAACCTCTGCATAGACCTTCAAACATGCCTTGGTCTCACCTTCTTTAAAGGAGCCACCCCCCTTCACCACAGGTTTGCCTCTGTCGCTGGGGCATTTTCTGCTCCCTTCACAGCAAAGCATCTCCAAAGAGGGGCTGAACCTCACTGAGTCCACTTCTTTTCCTTCACTTCTATCCTTGGATTAAGAAGACGATGGATTAGTAACCAAAACAGCAGGTATAACTTTTTATTTTTATCTTTTTAAAATTTAATTATTTTATTTATTTATTTTTGGCTGCATCGGGTCTTTGTTGGTGCGCGTGGGCTTTCTCTAGTTGCGGCAGGCGGCGGCTACTCTTCGTTGCGTTGAGCAGGCTTCTCATTGTGGTGGCTTCTCGTTGCGGAGCACGGGCTCTAGGCACGCGGGCTTCAGTAGTTGTGGCACGCGGACTCAGTAGTTGTGGCTCGCGGGCTCTAGAGCGCAGGCTCGGTAGTTGTGGCTCGCGGGCTCTAGAGCACAGGCTCAGTAGTTGTAGAGCATGGGCTTTGTTGCTCCGTGGCATGTGGGATCTTCCCTGACCAGGGCTCGAACCCATGTCCCCTGCATTGGCAGGCGGATTCTTAACCACTGTGCCACCAGGGAAGCCCAGGTATAACTTTTTTTTTTTAAAACAGGTCAGTATTTATTTATTATCTTATATGTTTAACAAACATTTTATTGGACTTCCATCAGATTATCAGTAGAACATTAGAATTTCCTCGGTTTAGCAATGAAAATCCAAACTAAATTTTTTAGAGTTGGCCTCTTTCTAAAGCATCAATTAGTGTATAGACTTCAATGATAATAATAATTATTTCCAACTTCAGTTAAAAAGAATAGCTAAAGGTTTTTTAAATTTCTGAAGAAGGTTTTGAATATATTGGTAAATGGTGGGAAGGAGGAGGGAGATTAGGGGAAGATAAAGTTCCCAGAAATCTTTAATTGAGTGCAAGGTCATTTGCCTTTGCATGATTTTGATATTGCATCATAACCACTCAAGAGGCAGTGTGTCTGAATGGGTGGCCCATGTAGAGAACACATGTTTTAATAGTTGCCATGTCAGGTATAACTTTTTAAATAGGAAAAATTAAAGATCATAGATTTAGCCTTACCAATGGTTTAAATTAAAACCTGGATGAATGATAAGAATTATTAATGAAAAACTAAAATATGGTTGATTCTGGAAATTTAGAAATACAATCTAGGGACTGCCCTGGCGATCCAGTGGTTAAGATTCCATGCTTCCACTGCAGGGGGGCACAGGTTTGATCCCTGGTCGGGGAGCTAAGATCCTGCATGCTGCACAGTGCGGCCAAATTAAAAAACAAAAAAAGAAAGAAACATGATCTAAATTAAGTCTTAAGTTCAACATAGAACATTTGGCATTTTAAATCAATTTTTAAAATATTTTTTTCTTCTAAGAAGTGAAAAGCATATCAGACAAGATTACAATATTTGCTTATTTTTTTAAAAAAATTTATTTTAGAATAATTTTAGATTTACGGAAAAATTGCAAAGATGGTACAGAGAATTTCCATATATCCCACACCCAGTTTCCCCTTTGGTTAACATGTTAGTTAACATTTTGAATATTAATTGTATATACATTGTATATTTGTTGTAATTAATGAGCTACTATTGATACATTATTATTAAGTAAAGTCCATACTTTATACAGATTTGTTTAGTTTTTCCGTAGTGTCCTTCTTCTGGTCCAGGATCCCACCCAGGACACTATATGACATTCAGTCCTCGTGTCTCCTTAGGCTCCTCTTGGCTGGTTCAGGTTCTCAGACTTTCTTTGGTTTTGATGACCTTGACGGTTTTGAAGAGTGCTGGCCATGGATTTTGTAGAATGCCCCTCACTTGGGATTTATCTGTGTTATAGCTGCGGGGATAGGTTTTAGGGAGGAAGACCCCAGTGGTAAAGTGCCCTTCTCATCACATCACATCAAGGGTACATACTATCAATATGACTTACTGCTGATGGTAAACTCGATCACCTGACCCAGGTCATGTTTGCCAGGTTTCTTCACTGTGAAGTTACCTTTCTTCCTTCTTGACAACTCTTTTCTTAACCTGTCATTGTCATGGGTCTGTAGAGGACCCATGACATAATCTTGCATTTGATGCAAGAAGGCAAAATAGAATGTCATATCAATTTAAATACCTTTGGAGCAGAATTTTTTGGTATAGAAAATAAATAAACAAAAAAACACACGTCTTTTCAAAATATGTGGTTTTCTTAAGGGAAAAAAGCATTCTGTCCAAAGCACTGTTACCTCAAAAATAAAATCTAGAATGAAATTTAGTTTCTTTTCCATGGTGACAATATTCATATTGCAATGGCTTATCAAAAGAAGTTGATTTCTCTCAAGTTTCCAGTTTTCTAAGTACTGCGAATTTATGGGGAAAAAAAGTGACCTAGATGATTGGGGACTCCTGCGTTCTCTGTGGACACATGAAGTGTGCTTTAGAAATAAATGATTGCCTAAACAGACAAGTCCTTAAGCCTTCCTACAATATAACTGGAAGTTTCACTTAAAAACAAACAAATATCCCCATTCCCCACCACCCCCCACTTTTGTCCCCCTAACAACCTGCCAATTGTTTCTCTCTCTCTTTTTTTTTTTTCCTCAAGGAATTTTGGGGCTAAATAAAAATTTACATTCTTCATTTATGGCAGTCAACCTTTTTTCTTTGCTTTGCTAAAGCTGCCAAATATCGCTTGCTTTAAAAAGGCACTTTGAGGTATAAGGAAGGGGAGGATAAGATGAAGGATAGCACTGTTTTGAAGGGTGTGTTTATGAAAGGAGAATATTGTGCATTGCTGGGTAGCTGGGTTAAGCCTGGAAAGGTGGATTTTGCTAGTAGGAATTTGGTGCCCTGATGAGGAGGCAGTTTGTTTCCCTGGGTAATTTGGAAGCTCCTGGGTAGCTTAGCACACAATGCAAGTGCCCACGTCATAGCTTTACGTGACAGTAGTCTACACAGTGTCTACACGTCAGCACTCTTCTGGTGAAAGACAGTGATGACAAGTGACTGCAACCCAGATCAAAATAACTTAAACAAAGTGATCATTCATTGGCTGCCCAGATCCATGGAGGGGCCAAATAACCAAGAACTGCGGTGCTGCTGGGCCTCTGAGGTGGCCTGCGATCAAGCATGGGTCAGCGATGTTCTCCAGTCAGGAAGAATGGGCAGCTCGTGCACAGTGGACCTTTCTCATCTGGAGAAAGGATGGCCTTGAAGCTCTGCCTCGTCCGTCAGTGACTCTATGGGGCCTGAAGCCCAGGGAAGGCTCCCATTGGCTCAGCTCTGGTCAGGTGACCACCCCTAGGCTAAGGGATTGACTCACCTGGAAACCAGGGACCCTCATGGAAACCATGTGGTCCAGGAGGGAGGAGCATTGACGAGAAGAAGTGGGGTTCGGGGACTTCCCTGGTGGTCCAGGGGTTAAGACTCCATGCTTCCAATACAGGGGGTGTGGGTTTGATCCCTGGTCGGGGAAGTAAGATCCCACAGGCGTGCAGTGTGGCCAAAAACAAAAAGAGAGAAGTGGGGCTCAGATTCCAGAAGGGGTGTAGTGGAGTAGACAAAACGATTAACATTAACGTAATAACGAGCATGTAATTAGAAAATTCCAGTTGTTTCTATGTCTCGCATTTTCTCAGTTTATTTCTTGGGAAGAAAAGTCAGATATCTTATTCTGTTCATAACAGGTTACCAGGCAGCCCTTCCCATAACTTTACCTCCTCACATATTGTTAACGTGTGTATTTTTCCTTCTGGTATTTCCTTTCCCCATCCCCCCGGCTTCTTTGTTTTTCTTTGCAGGAGACTGGACTGACCTTTGGGTTCTTAGCTAATCTCCATATCTGTGGATTTCTTTCAAATTGACTTGGAATATTCTTTTTTTTTTGAATTTTTGAATTTTATTTTATTTATTTTTATGCAGCAGGCTCTTATTAGTTATTATACATATTAGTACATATATGTCAACCCCAATCTCCCAATTCATCCCAACACCACCACCCTCCCCCTGCACTTTCCCCCCTTGGTGATGGACTTGGAATCTTCTTGATTACCAGCTATATTGACATGGAACTCTGTGAAAAGTTCTTAAAACATTTCTCCCCCTTTGGTTCCCAATTTTAGTGAATCTTGAAAGGTAATTAAGGCTCTCGAAAGAAACCATTGAAAGTGACCAGGAAACTTGGCCGCTTGGTCCCATGAAACAGAGAGCCCTAAAAAGTTGGTATGACAAATCACTTTCCAAATTGTAACCTAGGCATTGCAGGCCGGAGGACTGCAGGTCAGATTTGGACCAAAAGTGTTCTGTTTGGCTCATACAACTAAAAAAAAAAAAATCCAAATTAGTTACCAACATTTGAAATCAAGAGCTTTATCAGGATTTCCAGCTTCTCTCCAGATATCGGGAGATGGGGCAGTAGCTGGCCAGCCTTCCTGCTGGCCTGTTGTGGACAGTGGGGTGTGCTCATTACCACAGACCCCCAAACCCCGTTGCCATCCACTTGAGTCATAGAGGAGGCTGCTGGGCCCCGTGGGGTTTCCTGCCAGAGCTGGGCCTGAAGCCCAGACTCAGGGCTGAACCTTGCAGAACTTGATGGTTGGAGGAAATGTTTGCGAGATTCTCGGGAGGGAAATACTGGGTGCAGACTTTCATAGGGCCTATTATCCTCCTCAGGTAATTTGAGAAATATGCACATATGAAATGATCTCTATCTTAGTGTTTGTGTCACTGCCTCTGCCCCCTTATCTTCCTGTTTGCACCAACGTTTTAACACTATAGCAGAGTCCCATCAAATGTGCATTTAACTTCAGCCAATTTAACTACAGAGGCACTGAAGAAGAAAGAAATCCTTGGCTGCATGTTTTGCATACGTATGTGTACTCTTCAGAGTCTGCTCTCACCATTCCAATGCCTTATCCACCCTGCATTCACATGGAGAGGGATCCACTTCATTCCCACCCATTATCCCTACCCTATCCCGGAAGGGCTTGTATACACAAACCCTGTTTACAGGATTGTGTACATGATTGATGGGATTTCCCAGAGTAATTCTGACCATACCTAGTTCTTTTTTTATGCATTGATTTAGAACCCAGACTGGGTGATTCTTGGGGAGACAAGGTGATTCCTGGGGAGAGAACCAGCAAGAAGACAGCCAAGGTCAAGTCCTACGTGGAACTTACATTCTAGTGGGGGTTTTCAGTTTGGCACAGTCAGGATTCAAACTTGGGCTTGCCAGGCTCTAAAGGCATTTCATCCCTCCCTACATCCGATGAACAGAGCTAATTCGTACCCACCAGGTGCCAACACCAAAGTTTGTAAGGTACCTTGGAACCACATAGTAGGTGGGAAAACATGGCAAAAACACAAGAACCAGTGAGAGGTTAACAAGACATTTCCTGCTTGTTACCTGTGTGATCTAAGCGTGTATTTAACCTCTCTGATCTCAGCTTCCTCGGGTTGAATAATGGGGCCCATTATAATGAGTCCCCTATGTGGTGGACCCAGCTCATGAAGATTAGAAGTAGTAATAATGCCCACCATTGTATTATATTCCAGGTACGGTGCTCAACACTTACATCCATTATATCACTTAATCCTTCCAGCCATTTCAAGGATAGGTACCCTCATTATCTCCAGTTTAAAAGATAAACAAACTGATGCTCAGAGGAATTTAGTAACCTGTCCAAGGTCACACAGCTTTTAAGTGGCAGAGCAAGGGTTCCAAAGATCACAAGCAAAGATGATTCTGTAGATGAGGAAAAGGAGCATTGATGAGGCTAATGGGCATGGCTTACAAAGTTGTTGAGAATGTGAGATGCAATGATGACAACTCACATGCTTTAGACCATAGATACACAGACACTGTGCTGAGAGCTTGACGTGGCATATGTGGTTTGGCACCATGATTATCAACATTTTACAGATGAGGATGCTGCAGCTCCAAGAGGAGACTGACTTGCATGAGGACCCATAGCCAGGGAGTATAGGGACCAGATCTGAGCTACCTTGTGTTCCAGGGCCTTGCCATGCACACACCCGTCCTATGCCTGTGGATAACACACCAGCAAATATACATGGTAGCTTTCCTCTTGAAGCTGTTATTAAATTCCTAAAAAATGATTGGGAAAGCAGTTCATGGGATGGTAAAATGTACAAGCACAGAGTGCCCTTGCTTTATAATAATACCGTCTAATACCTCTATAGCCCTTATGAAATGCCCTACTTAGACACTCTCCTAAGCCCTTTACATATAATAACTCATATAATCCTCACAACATTTTACAGATAAGGAAAGTGAGGCACAGAGAGGTTAAATAACTTTCGCAAGGTCACACAGTAAGCAGCCAGGCTAGAATTCAAAGTCAGGCATTCTGGCTCCCAGTCCTCAATTCTAGACTATGCAGTTCTGTACCTCCCATCTCAGGCCCTCCTCCCCACACTTTATAGCATATCTTGCTGAAGGGGCCAAATGAGAACAGAAAGTTCTACCTTGTTCTTTAAAAAAGTTGCATAGATGATTCACAATTTATTCAACAATGTTTTGGTTGTTTTCATCTATTTGGTACTACTGAGGATTTTGGATGAACCTTCCTGCAGAGAGATCTTCACATGTCTATCAGTAGGATAATTTCCCACCTATATAATAAAACAAGGCTTTCTTACATGACTTTTGGGAACTTGGCTTCGTCTAAGCTTGATGTGGATTTTATTTGGGCCATAGCTCATTGATGGAGTAGGGGATTTATTGTCTACATTGTAGTTCATTTTAGGCTGAGCCAAAATTGCTTCTTAGCTGCCTCAAAACGGCGGGTACCTGAGCGGAATGCACACTGCATGGCACTGGCCTCAGAGAGTCTAGGGCTGAAGTGCGTGGAAAGCTCAGAATTGATGGTGATGCTGTTCCCTATAATCCAGTCTCCTTGGTAACGCTGATTCTGGAAGGAGGGGCGAGCCCAAGGGGAGACAGTACGCAGGAGGTATGTGCAGTGGCCAAGCTCAAAGTGGGTTTCAGTCTTGGCTCCACCATTCTCCACCTGGTGACCTTGGCCCTGTGTTCCTCATTTATAGAATGCGGGTATAATGAGAGTACCCTACCCATAGGGTCATTGGGAAGATGCAAAGAATACACATATTCAGGACTGTTCCTGGTTCCTGGTTGGCCCTCAAAAGACGGCAGGTAGTATCACTATGATGACGATGATCATCACCATCACTTCAGGACACCCACAGAAAACTGGGTTTACAAAGCTGAAGTCTCCCAAATACCACTGTTAACCCCTCAAGCCCTTCCAACTCTCTACCCAACATTCTGGTTAAGGCTCAGGAATAGAGTTGGTGAGAGAACTTCTGCCCCACCGCATCAGTGGTCACGCTCCAGATCCCACCTTCCAGAGAGCCAGGCAGTGTGTCTAAAGTTGCTATACTGTACATTCCTTTGGGACATTATTTTTGACCATTTACCCCAATATATGTACACAATTTAGCAACACATACTATTTTCATTTATAATTGTATTATTTACTACAAGTTATAAATCATTCATAAATTATATACATGTATTAGGTTGAAACATATGAAATTGCCATTTCTGTAGGTCATAACAGCCAAATATCTACAGTTTCCTGTGGTTTAACCCCCCAGCAACTTTAAAAATTAAAGTATTAAGAAGTGCAAATGTACTTTTTTACTTTTAGATAACACACGTAAATAGAAGCTCTAATCCTTTTTGGTGATCTTGGGCAGAATATTCATGATGGCAAAGCCTGATTTCTCATCTGTAGAGATAATAATGGCCCCAACTTCGCAGTAATGTAGTGAGATTCAAAAATATATTTAAGTGAATTACTTATTTTAATAAGGGTGTAATCAAAGTTGAGCTATAATTAGTTCAACATTCTGAATTCTATTTATATTTATACGCTTGTTTTACAAAAATGAAGCCATACTTTCCCTGCTGCTTGTTAACCTCACAGCACATGGGGACATTAATATATAGTCCTCAGTGTCATTTTACAATGGCTGCATCAGACTTCAGTGTATGGATTTTTAACAGTTTTTAAACTGAACCCCTATTGATGGCCATTTTGGTTGTTTGAATCTTTCATATCTTTATAGTTTTAGCATTGTGCACACCCTTGACTGTTTTTGGTGGTAAATCCCTGGCCAAGGCAGCATTTTCTTCTGGCCCCAACCCTGCCCTTTCCCTCCCTTCACTCTGGGAAAGGAAACTGTTTCAAGTTGACAAAAGAAGGCCTTGGCTGGGAACTCTGGGGTGTGTAGGTGGGGCGGGGATTCTGCTCACCCAGGTATAGCTGTAAAACCAGATAAAAAGGCTGCTTATGCATGCTGATGGAAGCTCAGATAACCTGCAGTTTACAAAACCCTCCTTGCTGAGAGTTTTAAATATGCTCTTCTTTTGTGATTTTAATGTGTCCTGACCCACCCATCATCTGAAACTTTATGAAGGCTACAAAGAGCCAAAGAACCAGCAACCCATATCTTTCTCTCTTATCTTCCTTTCTTGAACATTTTCAGCCCTCCGGAAAGGTCTGGTTTTTAAGTTTTTTTCTCAGGGAAATGAAATACAAATCGTGGATTTTTCACATGTGTGGAAACAGAAGCTCAGCTTTGGGAAACCAGGCTCTTCCTTAACCTGGTTGGAGCGTCTGCGCCGCGCTAGGGCTGGGACCCTGGGCCTGAATTTGGAGATTGGAGGGTGAAACAGGTGGAAAGCAAACGAGATGTAGGTGTGTGGGGCTGAGCCATCTAGGGCACCCCCCTGTCCTCAGCTTTCTCATGCAAAATGGGGACTTGCCTCAGGGGCTCCTGCAAGGTTAAATAAAATGAGGCCAGTAAAAGGCGTCATGCTCAAATCCTTGCACGAGTGATTGTAAAACAAGGTTTTCGCTTAGATTTGGGGGTGCTGGCGGGTTCGGCCAAGGCTTCCCTGCGAGGCAGCCAGCCCCGCACACAGCATCTTCCCATCACTCCTCGGTACCAGAAGCGCCAGCCCTCTCCCCGTTCTCCCAACGCCACATGCCCCACACAGCTTCGGAGCCTTGGTCGTGCTGTTCCCTCTGCCTGGAACCGCTCGCCCCCAAACTGGTTGACTCCTTCTTGACATTCAATTCCAAGGTCAAATATCATCTCAGAAAAGCCTCCCTCACTCTCCGACTACCTAGTTTAATTTTTCTTCCCAACACCTACCGCTCCCTGAAATCTGATCACTTTCTGCTCCTAGATCTGTCCTTCCTTCTTCACCCAGGGCCTTGCAGCTAGTTGGCGCTCAGCAGTGGCTGACATGCCCTCCAGCGGTGCTCCTCGGCTTTAAGAGAACACGCGCCGAGCGGGGAACCTTGTTAAAATCGAGGGTTCGGTTCAGTACGTCTGGGGCGGCGCCCAGGATCCTCTCCCAGGTTGCAGTGATGCGGGGAGGTGGACCACGCTTTGAGAAGCAAGGTGCAAGTGTTCTCTGTGGTACAAAACCTACATGGTGGGGCATGGGAGAGTGGGCGTGGCGAGGGTGTGGTCGGCACACGAGTCACAGAGGAGACCCTGAAGTAGGATGAGTGGTGTTCTCATTTGGGAACCTCTGGGTCTGCCCTTTCATTCGGGGCCTGACGTTGAGCACTAGGGTTTGCACTCCCCCTCCACCGCTCCCACCCCCCACCCCCCCCAACCCCCGCTGCCATCACTTCTCTGCCACGTTATTGATCTTCACGCTATACCTCTACTCCCCCCTCTTCTACTGTCCCCACGTTTGGGTGAGCTTTCTAAAACTGGTACAGTGCTTGCCATGGCCTCCGGATTCCTTAGACTCCTGACTACTTAGCCTGGCACCAAACAGGTGCCCCAAAACCTTAGCTGACTGAGGGATGAGGTGACATCACAGGGCCACCGTCACACCGGGCCCCGCCCCCCCCCCAGGAGTCTATTGTCCTTTGGCTCCATCCCTCATCTGCATGTGTGAGCCTCCCAGTTGGGTTGGAAAAAGGTTTAGTTCCTCTCTTTATTCTGTAAGTAAGCTCTAAATAAAACTCTTAAATGGAACAATAAGCCTCCTGCCTTTGCAAAAACATCTTAATATCTGTTATTGTGGCTAATTCTCAGATACTGTGCTCTCTCCAAAGGCCATGTGTTCTCCGGAGATTAGGGCCCAGGCTCAGAGGACACGTGCCTGTGCTGGGCTCCCCGACTCGCTCGTTTTAACTTCTTTGTGCCTCGATTTTCTCACCTGTGTAATGGGGATAATCAAACATACCTTAGATTGCTGTGAGGATGGTAAGGAGTTAAGACCCGAAACTCAAGTTGCACAGCGCCTAACACCCTCGATGAGCTTTAGTAATGCAGCTGCTGTTGTTTTATTAGCGAAGAAACACAGGCAGCAGGAAGCTCAGAGGCCAGTTCAAGGCTGCTTACCTTGCTAATGGGAGAATGGGGCTGAACAAATTCTCCTGACGACAAATTCTCTGTGCTTGCCATTATACCCCAGCCGTCCCTGATTTGGGATTTTGTGGACCAGAATAATTTGTTTAAACAGTTAAAATTTGGGGGTGGGAGTGGGTTGCCAGCTCTTGAGTTACCACCTGAGCTCACTGGCATTTCATCCAGGATGGGATTGTTAAGCATACATGTCAGAGCAGGGACAAAGCTGACCTCGGAATTTAGAAGGCTCACTCTCATGGACGGACAGCTAGAAGGCATCGGCATCCGTATGGCCTGACCCTTTGGCATCTATACGGCGTGGTCTACTTCCATATGGCCTGATTTTCTTTCTTTTCTCAGTTCCACAGGGACTCTTGACAACTGTGTTCTAGAGCCGTGATACCTCCCCTCAGGGAACATTGGCAACTTTGGGGGGCACAAATCTTTGCTTGTCACGATGGCTGAAGGGCAGCTGGCGTTTGTGTGCCAGGGCCAGGGATGCCAAATGTCCTGTAAGACACAGAGCAGCTCTCCAAGGAGACCTGTCCTGCTGCCCACGTGCTTTTGAACCCCGACCCCCCAGCCACTCCTGTAGGCAAAGAACCATTTATCATTACCCAGGTCTAGAACCCCATTCCATAAGTCACTGAAACACAAAGTATTTTTTGCATAGTGTTAATATCCACTGGCTTTTCCAGGAATATATCTACTGTGTAAAATGAAGGGAAATATATTTTGTTCTGTTTGGAACTTTATCAAGAACTGTTCACCGTTCTGGGTAATCATGTCACCAACAGCATCCCTGGCCCCTCCCTGACTGTTGTCCCCTCTAAGCTGTAAGTCCCTGGGGGCAGCCCCTGGACCCCAGCTCCAAGCACAGGCTCTGGGATGATGTAAGCCCGCGTGGAAGGCTGCAGGGCCTGGTGATGACCAGCACGGGTGACTTCAATATGTGGCTTGGGCACTTCCTAGCTGTGTGCCCTTGGGGGAGTCTTCAGTCACTCTGAGCCTCAGTTTCTTTAGTGGTAAAATGAGGATCCCAAAGTCCCAACGTCATAGGATATGAGGATATGATGAGATAATGGGAGCTATGTGCTCAGCCCGGTGACAGGAGCACGCAAATTATAACCACTATTAAAGATGCAAAGAATAAGGGACTTCCCTGGTGGCTCAGTGGTTAAGAATCCGCCTGCCAGTGCAGGGGACACGGGTTCGAGCCCTGATCCAGGAAGATCCCACATGCCACGGAGCAACTAAGCCCGTTCGCCACAACTACTGAGCCTGCGCTCTAGAGCCCGCGAGCCACAACTACTAAGCCTGCGTGCCACAACTACTGAGATCATGCGCTGCAACTAGTGAAGCCGCGTGCTCTAGGGCCCGTGCGCCTGGAGCCTGTGCTCTGCAACAAGAGAAGCCACTGCAATGAGAAGCCCGCGCCCCACAACGAAGAGTAGCCCCGCTCGCCGCAAATAGAGAGAAAGCCCGCGTGCAGCAATGAAGACCCAATGCAGCCAAAAATAAATTAAAAAAAAAATAAAATAAAACATATTATTTAAAAAAAAAGATGCAAAGAATAAACAGATGGATGAATGAGTGAAGTCGACCTCAGGACTGTGTGTATTTTATATTGTTTCCGTGGTATGTAATGGTGCTGAGTAGAGTCAGTGATGGTCACGCATACACACACACACACACTCACCAGGACAATCCTTCCTCTCAGGTCTCTTCTGCCCCCATGTCCCTCAGCCCCCTCCTCCTGCCCCCTACCCTCGTCACTCTCTCATGCTGAGTGAGGAACGGACTAAACCCACCCTGCAGTGTGGCCTTGAGGAACAGAGCCCATGCCTGGGATTGGGGGGCTGGGTTCAAGTGCAGGCCACCACTTACTAGCTGAGTGAACATGACCTGTTGACCCCATTTTCTCATTGGTCAACCATCGTAATCAGATTGACTTGCACGGTGGGTTGGGAGGATGAAATGCGATCCCATGTGCAAGTTGTTTGGCCCGGTGCCCAAGGACAGAGGGATGCTCAGTAAGCAAGCCATCCTCTCCCCCTCCCTCTCCTACCTTTGTTCCTGGAGGCTCACACCTGGATCTCAGGGGACCCATGAATACTTGCATTTTCTAGATCCCTGTAAGACAGTTCCCCAGGGAAGGGGTGGAATGGAGGCATGGAGGAGCTGGTCAGGAATTTTGCAGAGGTGTCCTTACCTGTGGGAAAACTTTCAGTCCCTCTCCAGGAAGCAGGTGTGTGCTGCACGTAAAGAGGCTGGGAGTGGGGAGAGGCACCCCAGGCAGAAAAAGTGGCAAGTGCAGAGGGGCGAAGGCAAGAGAGCAGAGCACGCTGGAGCAGCAAAGCCGTGTGCTTCCCGTCCAGTGATTGTTCCTCTCAGGAGGACGTGATCAGAAATGCCTCCTTGCTTGTCCTGTTCTTGAAAAGGACATCCCACTTGACTTAGAGTTACGGTGGCGATCAACTCAGCGGCTACGGTACATTTCAGGTACCTACAGATTCGTATTGGTTTCCCTCAACATCAAGATTCTTGGATTCTTGACTTTCTTTTCATTCAGATCAATTAATTGGGAACCTACTGTGTGCGGACACCACTTTCAGTACTGGGGAGACAACCGTGAACAAGACCCAGTGACACGTTTGTCACGACCCAGTGACAAACTCCTTTCCCTATACTCATTTTATGGACAAGGAAACTGGTAATTTGTCCAAGGTCCCGCAGCTAGAAAGTACCAGAAGCAAGATAGAAACCCTGTGTCCTTCAGAGCCTGAGTCCCGAGGTGTGTGTATTAGTTTCTCCTTGCTGCTGTAACAAATTACCCAAACTTAGTGGCTTAAAACAACACACATTTAGTATCTTACAGTTCTGGAGGTCAGAAGACCGAAATGGGTCTCACTAGACTAAAATCAAGGTGTCGGCCTGTGTGTTCCTCTGGTAGTTATAGGGGAGAATCTCGTTTCTTGCCTTTTCCAGCTTTTTTCTGCATTCCTTTCCTCGTGGGCCGTTGTTCCACTTTCAAAGCCAGCAATGTAGCATCTTCTAATCTCTCCGGACTCTGACCTTCCTGCCTCTCCGTTATAAGGACCCCTGTGATCACCTTGGGTCCACTGGGGTAATCCAGGATCATCTCCCACCCCAAGATCTTTAACATAATTACACCTGCAAAGTCCCTCTTGCCATGTCAGGTGACTTATTCACAGATTTCAGGCTTTGGGACGTGGACAGCTTGGGGAGCCATTATTCCACCTCCCACAGTGTGTATAGCAAGAAAGAGCGTGGTTCCCAGTCCCAGTGTGCATCTTAGCTTGGTTATTGGGCCTCTCTGTGCCTCAGTTTCCTCATTGGTATAATAGGGGTGAGAATGATATCTGTCTTGTGGGGCAGATCAGAGTAAAGGAGTTGCTCATTTCAAAGTGCCGGCCACATGCCTGGCACTGAGGAGACATTTGCTGTCCGGCCAGCCTGCATCTGTCCTCATCCCTGCCCATAACTAGGTGTTCTTTGCGGGGGCAAGTCCCTTGCCCACCTGTGATCGACCACCCCACCCTGGCCTTTTTCCCTGTCACTCCAGGGAGGGGGCTGGCCCACATGACTTTAAAGTTCTCTTTCAGTCTTGACATTGGATTGTCGGTGGCTCTGTGTGTGTGTGTGTGTGTTTGTATGTGTTTCTGGAGAGTATGGGTGGGTGGGACGGAGGCCGGGAAAGACACTCTGTGAAATGTTTATATTGTGTGCCTTTTGAAGTAATTCCAGTCAAACCAGATCTTAAAACATGCAGCAGGAAGCTCCTTTAAATGTTTAATTTGTTGTTTTTCTTAGAAATGATTATTTCCACATTGAGCCCAGAGACACTCCAGTCTCATCCTGTCTTCCCTCCTTTTATTGTTCCTAAAACTCCCTGGGCGGCGGCTGTTTACCGCTGCCAATCAGGTGGGCTTTGCACAAACCATGCTCTTGGAACCAACAATTGCCCTGAAAAAATGATGCACAGAGAAACTTGGGCCCACCCTGTCCCTTGGGAAAGCGGTATGTCTTTAGGGGAACACTCTGCAGCGTGTCCTGGACCCACTGGGTAAGGGGTATCATTTAGAAAAAATCGGACCTGTAGAATTCCTTGCTAAAAGCCACAGTGATGTTCTACAAGACCGGTTGAGAGGGAGAGCTGGGGTGAGGGTGAGGGGACAGTGTGGAACTAGATTTCTTGGGGGGAATCTTCCCAGTGTTTAATTTTTGATGCCAACAGCTTGGTCCTGGTTTTGAAGAACGATGGAGTGAAGAAGAAAAAAAATGATGTAAATTTAATAAGAATTGAGGCAAGAGATACTTGTGATCTTTGAGATTTAAACCCCAAACAAGTCAGAGGTGGCTGCATCCCTGGCCTTTCAGCTGATAACCCAGGAGGGTGTCACACGGAGCTGGGGGACATATATGAACAGGGGCGAGGCGGGGTTAATGCCTGACCCGAAAGCCGACATCGAAGCTTGTTCTTTACAAGAGAGCAAAGGATACCAGGAGCCCCTGTGAGGAGCTGGGGAAGTGATTCTGCAGGATTCTACACCCAGGCCTAGACTGGGCACTGGTCGCTGATGGACCAGAGAGGGGGCTCAAGCCCACAGATACATGGGGGTCCCTTTGCAGGGGAGACTTCCTGAGGGTCAGGATGGGGGTGGGGGCATGATGGTGGGACTCGGGACAAAGCATATAACTCTCCGAGCCTCAGTTTCCTCATCTGTAATAGGAGGGTGACTTTCAGCTTATAATGTTGATGTGAAACAAGGTGAAACAAGCTAGTGGGGTAAACCGTGCCCAGTTAAGAGCAGCTATGGGACTTCAGAATGGAATATGCGTTATAGCTGTCTTCTGATTATAACTGGGGCATCTAAGCCTTGACCCTATTGACAGCTTGATCTGGATCCTTCTCTTCTGTAGGGTGTCCTGTGCACTGCTGGGTGTTTAGCATCACCCCTGGCTTCTACCTACTAGATGCCAGTAGCGCCACCCCCTACCCCCCAGTAGGGACAACCAAAAATGTCTCCAGTTATTGCCAAGTTTCCCTGGTGGGGCAAAATCCACCCCCAATATAACAAAGTTATAACTAAAATCCATGCCTACTGTAAGCAAAACCCAAATCAAACACTGTATCACACAATATAGAAGAATGTAAAGAAGAAATAACTATCCAGAAATTCCAATGTAGCCATGTTTGCATTTAAATGTATATATTTACAGAGATTTTCCTATGCAAATACGTAGTACACACACATGCACAAACAACACATATGAATTTAATTTTTAATACAAATGATCATATTTATACTATTTTATATGTTTTTTCTTTTAACTAATATTTTTATTTTACTAAATTTTTTGAAAAAATTCAAAAGGAATACATGCTTAGTGTTAACAGGTCAAACAACACACACTGCAGAGAAGGAAATATTCCTCCTCTCCTACTTAGGATCTCACTTGTCTACGACTGTTATTGCTATTAATGGCAGCTACTTTTTTTTTTTTTTTCTGCACCGCAAGTCTTGCAGGATCTTAATTCCCTGACCAGGGATCGAACCTGGGCCCCAGCACTGAAAGCACCAAGTCCTAACCACTGGACCACCAGGGAAGTCCCAGTGGCAGCTACTATTTATACAAAGCTTCCTTGGTGCCGCTGGGCAGGTGCCGAGCCCTGACACCTGTGTCACTGCAGCCCTCTGAGATGAACGTGTTTACTTTCCTTCTGGTTTGTGGACGCAGACAGCTAGGCACAGAGAGGGTTTTTCTCTTGCCTAATCAGAGCTGGTCCTAGACGGATGATAGGCTATGTCACTGCTGTCCCTTAGGGCTTAGAGCAGTGGGTCTCATACCTGAGTGTGTATCAGAATCAACTGGAGGGCTTGTTAAAACACAGACCGCTGGGCCCACTCCCTATTTCTGATTCACAGGTCTCAGGCAGAGCCTGACAATCTGCATTTCTGGTAAGTTCCCTGGTGATCCGGGGAACACATTGAGAACCACTGACCTTGATCCATATTTCTCAAAGCGTGTGTGTCAGACACTACAGAATCTATCTGAGATCGTTTTAGGTGGTTTACAGGCATGGTATTAAGTGACATTGCATTCCATCAAAAGAGTTATTCTTGTTTTCAAATTCTTTTCCAGTTCTTCTGATTATATCAAGGAGACAGTTTCAGTTTGGGGTTAGTCTGTCCTCATGCTTCTCTAACATTTGCTAATCTTTCTCCTTGTTTACTTATTATTATTTTTAACAAAAACAAAAAGGGCCTCAAACTTAGACCCTTCAGCTGGCACTGCTTGTCTAGCTAGGATTTAACAATATTGTTCGGTTTTGTTGTATTCGTTTAGTTAATAGTCACCAGGAAGGGCAAGTGATACTGGTTAACAGCAGTGATATGAACTTTCCTTTCAAAATACATTTAACTCCCTAAAGTAAGTCATTTTAAAAGAAAAATAAGTAAATACAGTGTAGGTGGCAAGGTATGGGGGGAATGCTATGAAGGGGACTGGAATGTCCGACGTCTGGTTAATGTTTGGCGTACTGACCGCGGACATCTCCCATTCTCACCCTAGCCGATGGCAGTGTGACCCTGGCACCCTGGCAACTCCCTTCCTATCTCTGGGGCCCAGTCTGCCCGTCACTACATCTTCTCCAAGGGCTGGCAGACTCGGATGGTCCAGATTCTCACTGTGATCGGCGGGTATTAGGCTCCAGGTACAGGACACACGGCAGGGCAGCTTCCCTCTGATTCCTGCCTCTGAGCACTGAGAAGGGGCTTCCTTCCTTCCTTCCTTCCTTCCTTCCATTCTTCCTTCCATCCTTATTTATTTATTTATTTATTTATTTATTTAGGCTGCCCTGGGTCTTAGTTGCGGCATGCAGGATCTTTCAGTTGTGGCATGCAGACTCTGAGTTGCAGCATGCGTAGGGAGTTTAGTTCCCTGACCAGGGATCGAACCCTGACCGCCTGCATGGGGAGCGCAGAGTCTTACCCACTGGATCACCGGGGAAGTCCCGGGGCTGCTTTCTTAGAATCCTTCAGAACTCCCCATCAACAGCTGGCCTGTTTTCTGTGGCCTTGGCCTGGGCTCATTTTCTGACTGTGCCACGATAGGGCACTCACCTTTGGTATGCGAAGATGAAGCTTTCCTCATCATCAACTACTGCAGTGCCTACTGAGCTTGGAGCTCTCCCCCTTATAAAATTCTTCAGTTGAAGCCCCCTACCTCCAAATGGGTGATCGAGAAAATTCAGACTTCTTGGACTGATTTTTAAGGCCATTTATCATCTGTTTACCCAGGCCGGTTTCATGCACAGACATTTACACAGGGCTCAGCACTCAGAAGGGCCCAGTGCTGGTTAAAGGCTCTGCTGTTGCCATCTGGAAATTCATATTTATTTATTTATTTTCACATCATTCCTTATATATCATTACTTGCTCTTTTTTTGGTTAGGTCACATTACATATGTCTCCACACCTGAAATAAATTTTTGAAAACCGCTGGATTTGAAAATAACACACCATGACTTAGTCAGTGAAAAGTTCACATGTATCCACATGTGTTGTCAGTGAACTTAAGCAAAAGGTAAATTATTCAAGAATATTCAACTAAGTCATTTAGGATACGTGTCTGGCAGCAGAGGGAGAAAATGAGTTGAAGCAACTCATTATGCATCGTGTAATGATTGGCGTGCTGGCAATTCTTAGCAGCTCTTGAGCAAAGGACCCCACATTTTCATTTTGCACTGGGCCCCGCAGATTCTGTGGCCAGACCTGGTGTCAGCTCCTCCTTCCCCAGCCAAATCTCCAGCCACCTTGAGATTTTGACTCCCTCCTCTCAGACCTCCAGGGTCCCTGAACATGTGTCCACAATACTTGGCTCTTCTCTTATTTAAAAAAAATTTTTTAAAATGTTTATTTTATTTTATTTATTTTTGACTGTGTTGGGTCTTCATTGCTGCACGCGGGCTTTCTCTAGTTGCGGCGAGCGGGGGCTACTCTTTGTTGCGGTGTGCGGGCTTCTCATTGTGGTGGTTTCTCTTGTTGCGGAGCACGGGCTCCAGGCGCGTGGGCTTCAGTAGTTGTGGCACGCAGGCTCAGTAGTTGTGGCACGCAGGCTCAGTAGTTGTGGCTCGCTGGCTCCAGAGGGCAGGCTCAGTAGTTGTGGCGCACGGGCTTAGTTGCTCCGTGGCATGTGGGATCTTCCCGGACCAGGGCTCATGTTCCATGCATTGGCAGGCGGATTCTTAACCACTGTGCCACCAGGGAAGCCCTTGGCTCTTCTTTCAAAACAGGGTTTGCAGATGTGGGTACAGAGGAGCTGGGGAAAGAAAAGCAAGAGTGGGGATGACTGGGGTTCCCAGGAAAAGCCAAAATCTGTCTCAAGGGGCCATCGCCCCTCAGATCCAGCTATACCCTTTTGACTTCTCATCGACAGCAGACCTTCAGATTTTAAGATAAATGTCAGACTTTTAAAGGTTGATAGCAATTCACGTTTTTTAAAAAACACAAATCCAAATTAAGAGACTTTCTACCAAAAACTAACCTGGACTCTTCAAAAATGCTCATGTCGTAAAAGACAAAAACCAAAAATGACAGAAGAATAGTCCTAGATGAAAGGAGACTGAGGAGATATGACAGCTGGGTGCCAGGCAAGGGACTACAAAGGACATTATTGGGACAGCTGGGGATATGGGGACATGGACTGTATATTAGGTAATAGTATGTGTACTACTATGTTGGTAAGATAATAGTATAATCATGTGCTATTATCATGTTAATATGTGCAACATTTATATAATATTTCAAACTGAATAGTGTGAAAACTATACTGTGGTTATGTAAGAGAATGTCCTCAGTAGTCATATATACATATCTGGCTCATTAGCCCCCTAGTTTATGACATTTTCATTAAATCATCTGACACACGGGGAACTTCCTGCCTGACTTTTTACCTCTATGAAACCTCCCCGATCCCTGAGAGCTAACCCAGTAAATTGTACTGGGCGCTTACAATAGTTTGGGCCACTGGTTAGACCTAGGTGCCTTTTTGTCTTCTCTTAATTAGGCTATGAACGGAGAAGGGAACGTTCGCTACTTACTTTGGTATCATTCTCCCCTCTCCCCTCCCCCCTCTCTTGTTAAGACTAGAATGAACTGCTAGGAATTTAAAGCCCCCAAATCACAGAGATTTGGACAAGAGAAGTGTTTATGTCTGTCACATGCTTACAAGATCACCAGAAAGGGAATCCATGTCTGATGTGACCAGCACTCCATGGAGTGAACCCTTCTGTATTTTTGTCCTACTACATAGGGATTCCTTTCCTGAGGATAACTCATGCACCAAGATGGCTTCTGGAGCTCCAGCCATCACTTCCACATTCCAACCACCAGGAAAGAGAAAAGGACAAAGAAAAAATTGAGGAGAGGCTATATCTTAGCTCCCTTTTGGGAAAGGTTCCCAGAAGCTTTCATATGATACTGCCATTTGCATTTCATTGGGTAAGCTTAGTTACATGGCCATGCCTAGCTGCAAGGGAGGCTGAGAAATGTAGTCTTTATTCCAAGATGCCATGTGCCCACCTGAAGTGCAGGGATTCTGTTCCTGCTGAAGAGGAGAATGGTGACACTAAGGGATAAACAGCAGTCTCTGCCACACACCCAAGCCAGCAGAGGGCCTGGCATATACTTAATCAAAAGTCAGCAAACTACATCCCATGGGCCAAATCTGGCCAGCTGCCTATTTGTTTACAGTCCATGAGCTAAGAACAGCTCTTGGATTTTTCAATGGTTGCATTTTAAATGGTTACATGAGAACTTAACATAACTGCCTCCATGTTATTTCTTAGTCAGTAAAGCCTAAAATATTTACTATCTGGCCCTCTAGGAAAACTTTTGCTGACCTCCTGTACTAGATGCTTAATACATTCTTTTAAAGATTTACCTTTTCAAGTATTTATCAGTCATTTGCCATGTGCCAAGCCCTGGAGATGCAGCAGCAAGCTGTCCTCACAGGGCTCAGGGCTAGTAGGGGACAGAGATAAGAAATAACTAGCGAGGGACTTCCCTGGTGGTCCACTGGTAAAGAATCCATCCTGCAACGCAGGGGACGCGGGTTCGATCCCTGGTCAGGGAACTAAGATCCCACATGCTGCGAGGCAACTAAGGCCGCACGCCACAACTACTGAGCCCGCGCACCTCAACTAGAGAGAGAAAACCCGCATGCCACAACTGGAGAGAAACTCGTGTGCCACAACTAGAGAGAAGCCCATGCACCAAAACGAAGATCCCGTGTGCTGCAACCGAGACCCGATGCAGCCAAAAATAAAAAATAAATTAACTAATTAAAAAAAAAAAGAACTAGCAAAAAGTAATTAATTAATTACAGTTGTACTTTGTGCTGTGAAGCAGTATGGGATACTATGAATGCATAGGATGGGGGAACCTAATCTAATTGGGGCAGGCCAGGGAAGGACTGAAGAAGGACTGATAGCTGAAATCTGAAGTAGAAGGAGTTAGTTAACCTGGTTAGGCCGGTGATGTGTGTGTGTTGAGGGGAGGAGAATTTCAGGCACGGGAACAAGGACGAAGACCACAAGAGAAGAAAGGTCTTGATTTCGTCTAGAAGTGACCAACGGCCTGTGAGTGGTGTGTGAGAATGAAGGGAGACGGTAGAGGAGCAGCAGAGAAATGAAGGAAATCCTTCTCTACCAGGATGTGCAGGAAACCTATTAGCTGCAGTGATTCACATCGTCTCCATCTGTTTCTGTTTCCAACGGCCTCTCAAATCCCATGAAATAGTCATTTCTAAAATGTACCCACTGTCTTCCTTTCTTTTCATCCCCCTGCCTTCCTCTGAGTCTCTTATAGAAAAAAAAAAAATGCAGGAATTCCAGTAAGACTGGTCCAGCCACATGGAAAGCGGCCCAGAAAACTGCTTGGTGATGGCTGCGAATGCCGTGAGAAGAAAATTATCCTGTAATTGAAGGGGAAATTCTTCATTAGGATTGTTGAAGAGTTCTACAAGCTTCTTTCATCTGCCGCTTGCTCCATGCTTTAATTAATTTGAATTCAGGAGGATTCCCAAGCCTCCAGTTGTACCATCTCCCGTGGAGATCAGGCCTTCTGTTGAAGATGGAGAGACGGAGGCCAGAGGGACCCTGGAGCTTGAGGACAGGTCCTGCCTCAGAGGGCTGGTTTCTGAGCACGTCGAGCCTCAGGCTTTCAGGAAAGAGCTCAACAGCAATTCCAAAGAAGAGGAAGAGTTTCTACCTTAAAAAAAGCTTTGTTTTGTTATAAAACTGGTTAAATCACATTTTACATAGGACTGGAAAAAAACAACATATAAACACATGACCTCTTTTTAAAATACAACTGGCTAAGGAAAACGCTGATATTGCCACTGGGTTACTCTCCTTTTTCTTGATTTTTAACTGAAGCCCAACTCAAAAACGACCTTCAACAAAAATGGTAGTTTGTTGGCTCCCATAAACAAGAACATCCAAGAGGTAGATCTGCCTTCAGGCATGTCTGGTTCCATGGGTTTAAGTGATGTCACCAGTGCTCTCTCTCTCTCTCTCTCTCTTGCGCGTGTGCACGCACGCTTTTGAAAGCTCTTTCTCTCTCACTTCCTCAAGTATTCTCTCTCTCTTCTGCTTTCTAGACTATGAAGCAGCCTTCAGGGGCTCACAGAGGTTTTTTGCAATCTAAAGAGAAAGATGACTTTTTCCCAATAGATCTACAAAAATACTGAGAGAACAATTCTGAGAGGCACAAAGATAGTGAGGGACTTCAAAGAATTTTGCTCATCGCTCTGACAATATCCTTCCCTTGGGCATTTTCAAGAGACTTTTGTAAAGTTTCTATTTGCTTTCAACTTTTGTTTTGTTACTGGACTGTTTCTTAGAAGCTATGTAGAAAAACAGACACAAACCACCCATTATCCTATCAAGTTACTACAATCACCGCTATCATTTGGGGGTGTGTCTTCTTGACTAGGTACCAAAGCATTTCTGTACCAAGTGTAATTGTGGCGGTGGTGTCGTGGGCAGCATAGTTTATATGGGCTTTGGAGCTGGATGGACTTGGGTCTGAATTCTACCTTTTTTATTCCTATAAAATGTGCCACCTTAAGCAAGAGGGAGAGAAAGAATTCTCTCCATCCTTGGACCGAAAGCCCAGAGCTCCATGCTGATTGGACCACCTCTGACCAATGCCCGCGGCCAGGGAAATGCCACGTGCTGATTGGCTTAGGTCTGAGTTACTTGAACCAATCATGGTGGAAGTCCGGGAGGGAGCATTCTGATTGGCTTAGGCAGGTGGAGGTGGCTGCAGGCAGGGAGTCGGGCTGCGGCAGTTTTGCTGGCCTGAGGTCCCCAAGCCGAGGGCAGGCTGTGCCATCTCCCCGAGTGGGACGGTGCAGCCTTTAGAGTGAAGGGAATAGCCGTTGGGCCATCTTGGTTTCCTCCCCGCGGTCTGGGGCTCTGCTTTCCTGGGCCCTGACCCATGTCCTCTGCTGCACCCCACACCTCCTTCACCGCATCCCCCTACTCCCCAACCGCATCCCCAAGCGAGGGTTCCACCACGTTCTCAGCCCACACCTTCTCCTGAACTCAGGGACAGCCGTAACTGCTGCAGTTTGGAGGCTGGACGGTTTTCATTGTTTTCTCCTTGGCAAAATGTGAGTTCTCTTAAGAAAATAAAAGACACCCCCCTCTTCTTTAAAGAAAAAGAAGAAAGAAAGGGGGAAAAAAAAACATAAAAAGAAAAGCCCAAATCCCAACTCCAGTAGTAAATTGTACTTCAAATAGCTCTTAACAAACTAGACTTGAAACCCTCCTACAAGAGCCAACCAGATGCATCGGAATTAAGTTCTCATAAAGGCAGAGCCAAAGGGAGAATGGAAGCAGGGTTAGGGTTAGGGAAAAGGGAAAAGACCCTGGAGGCTTCTGAGGCAGAGATTTTAACAATTGTTGTCAGTACCCGTGGTTTATTGAGGGCTCACTCTGTGCACTGATACCTATTATCTATCACCTTCCCTAAAGCCTCGTTGTACAGAAGAGGCCCCTGAGGCACAGAGGCCAAGGGGCTTGCCTCAGGGCACGTTGTTTGCAGTGGTGGGCTTGGCACCCATACCTGTGTTTCTTTCTCCAGAGCTTTCTAACCACTGCCCTTCACTGCCTCCCTTCAGATCTGGGATTTGAGAAGGTTTGCAGAGTGTGGTTTCTGGGGTGAGATGGGGCCTTGAGGCAGACAGAGCCTCCCCTCCTGGTTTCCATATTCTGTTGGGTTTTGGTTTGGTTCCCGTAGGTCTATTTCAAGCTGGCTGGAGAAGGAGACTTATTCTTTTTTACTTCCGGCTCCTTGGATCCTCCACAAAGTGAGTTGGCTCCAGCAAGCCTGGAATCATCTATCTTTTGAGGTATTTTAGATGAGAGTGAAGCAGTGCACTGTTAACCCTTACAATGGGCAAGATCCCTGGACTTGGGGAGGAATGAGAGTTCCTTCTCATCCTGACTTTGGGGGGGAGAGGCAGACAGGAAAGAGTCAAGATACTTTCACCCAGGGATAAGTGCTAAAAAGACAAGAAAGCAGGGTAAGGTGGCAGAAGGGGACTACTTCGGGTGGGGTTAGGCAGGAGCTCTCTGAGGAGACGCCTCTTAAGTGGAGCCCTGAATGAGGGGGAAGAACCAGCTTTGGGAGAGTCTGGGGAAAGAGTACTGCAGGCAGACGGAGCAGCAGGTGTTAAGATTGGGAGGATGGGCACGAGCTGGCCAGACAAGAGGGACGGGAAGCGGGAGGGGAGGCCCCCCTGGAAGAAGGAGCTGTATGACCTGGAATGTCTCTAAGCCCGTGAAAGTTTCTGCCACTGTCAGATATGACGTTGTCTGAGTCTATGCCCAGTAGTCTCTCCAGCCTGGTGACACAGGGGGTCCACTCAGTGGCCAAGGAACATGGTCTTTCTGGCCTGCAGCTGGGCGGGGGAGGGGGGGCGCTGTAGGTGTCACCCTGCTCTCCCTGAGGAAAGGAAGTTGCAAGTTGGGAGGGAGAATTGACTCCTTTCCACTCACGTCCGAAACAAAGGGTCCAAAGCGACACCTCACTGTTTGCGGCAGGCAGCGGACAATCCCTCCACGGGGATTCCAGGGCTTGCTGACTAGCTGCCTTCACCCTCAGGCTTAGCAGCCTGTGAGGCAGACAGCCCGGGAGGGGTGCAGCCTGCCCAGCTGCCAGGCTCAGAACGCCGGGAGGGAAGAAGGGCACGCTTTGCTGAGAAAGCATGAGTAGTCACTTATAAAATGCTTTCTTTTTTCTTTCTTTTCCTCTTTCCGGTTCAGAGCAAAAGGCACCACCTTATCCTGGAGGCAATGTCAGGTTGTTTTCCAAAAGTGAAAATCGGTATTTGCTCTCTGAGCTGTGTTGATCTTCATTTTAGTGGCCCTCCAGGCAAGCAAATAAGAAAATATCAGTTTCCGGGATGGGAGAGCCGAGAGATGCCATAATTGAAGGGCAGCAACCTAAAATTTAATATGGATGATTTGTTTAAATATTCACTGCATCTGTTTAAACATTCCAAATAACCAAAATTGTATCCTGGGGAGGCTGTAGAGTGTATATGTAAGTGGTCAAGTGCATGGGTCATGAACACTTGGGTTTTAGTCTTCCTTTTGCCTCTTACCAGCCCTGAGAATTTGGGCAAATTCCTTATCCTCTGTAAGCCTCAGTTTATTTGCATTAAAAAATGGAAATAAGACCAATTTCTAGGTATTCTTTTATACAAATACACATTCAAATGTCAATGTATGTGTATACTTTTTAGTTTTTTAAAAAATAAATGCAGTCATGCTAAAAAAATGGAAATAATAAAACTTTCTCATAAAATTGTTGTCCCTGGCAAATAATAGATGCTCAATGCCTGTTGGAATATACATAAGGTGCTTGGGATAGTGCTGGGGCATGACAGCAGTTCATGAGATTTAAACTATTGGTATAACAATAATAATTAGTGTAGTAGTAGTGTTAGTGAGTGCTAGATACTAAAGCCAGACTTTCTAAGTTCAGTTACCTGGCTCTGCCACTTACCAGCTTTGTGACTTTAGGCAAGTTACCTGACTTCTCTGAGCCTCAGTTTTCTTGACTACAAAATGGAGATGTCGTAAAACATGGTTATTATGACGATTAAATGACTAAGAACTTAGAACTGAGCTAGGTGCAGGGTGAGCACTACATGAGTACTATTTTATTATTATGAGTAATATATTGTTGTTCTAGTGTTAGAGTGTATTCTTCTTGAGAGCAGGGACTTGGTCCTATTCTCCACTATATCCCTAGTGTCTACGACAGTGCTGAGCACACAGTAGGTGCTCAATAAAATTTCACCAACTTTGTTGAATAAATGAAATGGAAGGTAAAGAATCATTCCTGTGTTTCTCTGCAGATGGAAAGATCCTGAGCCTCTCTATAGGCACTCTGATATGTTTAGAATAGAAGCCCCTCTCCCCTGAGTCCAAGTAGGTGCCTTTCATGTTCCAATCTCTTGCCCCGAATACACACAACACTCAGCAGATGGGAAGCAAGGGCTCCTCGGTCCCCTGTGAACTCACAGCGCTAAACACCAACCGTCTCCACCATGCATCTCCCAGCAGGGTCACCACTGGCTCAGGAGCCTGGAATCTCATTGGAGACTTACTGTGTTCAGTTCATCTGCATCTCTAGGGCCTTCCCAGGGAGGGTGGATGAAATAGTATTGACGCATGTAGATGGCACCCAATAATGCTATTTTGATGGAGTTTTGTGTTCACACATCTGATTGAAGGGGAGAAGAAAGAGGTGCACACAGGCTAGGGCACACAGGTTATTGGGGGGCAGAGCTGGACTAGAGGATGGGCTAGCTAAGGAGCCACAGAGGCTGCTAGCATTCCTCAGATACTAACTTAGGTTGTCATGATGAAACCTTCCCTCAAAGAATAATTGATTGTCACCAGACTGCCTCCATAGAAGGGTGTGCCAGTGAGCTGTGGGGTTGCTGAGTAGGGCATGCAAGTGTGGGCCAGACCTGAATTGTTCTAGAGAATAAACCTTGGGGTCCTGTCTGGCATTGCTTCTAGGCTTGAAAACCAGTAGAACTTTTAGCCCGCTTCCCAAAGTGGTCATGTCTGGGGCAGGTAGTGATGTGCCAGGGTACAGCCATAGCTTAAACATGGCATGTCTTTCAAAGCTGTTTAGAAACCCTTTTAAGTCAATTTAATACAAGTATCAATATATCGTGGAGTAGTATGACAAACGGTTTCATAGATTTTTAAGTTAAAACACAGGACTTCAAAAAAATGTCAAGCCTGCCCCAGGCAATTCATCTAGACCCTCAGATAACTTGTTTGCTTTTCTGTCTGCAATTAGGAATATTTTGGTGGACACATTTATGAAGTACTGGTATTCTTAAAACCCTGAAGTGGGACCCAGCCAATTGGCCATCTCTCTTTAATTCTTACTGTGAGACTGATTTCTGGAAGGAGTTGACATCTTTGATCTTGAACTCCCTCAGAGAAGCAGGCTAGAGTTAGGCTATTATTAGCACTGATGGGGCATTTAGAAGGAGAGTTTTTTGGTTTCTGGGACAAAACCCAATTAAAACTAGTTAAAGCCAAAAAAGGACACTGTTTGGCTCACAGAATTTGGAAACACAAGGATGGATTCATATGTTTCCATCAGAGCTCTCTCTTTCTCTCTTTTTTAAGCTCTTCTCTCTCTTTCTGTCTCTATCTGGTCTCTTGATATTTTCCCACAGAGGCACCTTCCTTTGCAACTGGGCAAAGGTGGGGAGGGTCATAGACATTGACAGAGCCAGCCTTACACACAAGGCAACCTTGCCCATGGCCATCACAGAGGCACTAGAGAGCTTGGATTTCTCAGGGTCTGCCTATAAAATCCCAGGGCGGGGCTCTGATTGGTCTAGCCTGGATCATGTGCATATGCCTAAGCCAATCAGAATGACCAGGGAGATGGTGCACTGTGATTGGCCAGGCCTGGATTACTGTTTTTCATTAAGGGGCGTGGTAGGGGAGTATATAATGGACAGCCCAACCAGAACTACATGGAGAGAGGGGTAAACTCCCCAAAGGTAGAAGGGAGTCATTTACCAGAGTTGGGGAGGAGCATTGGGCAGAAATAAAGCAAGATATCCACCACCCAGGAGAAGGTATTCTCACTTGGAGAAATGGGAAGGCACCCAGCATCTTCTTGTGAAGTTAGCCCACGTAGGTGTGGGCTTCATTTAAGGACAGGGAATTACAGGGGGTTCCACATATTCAGGGACCCTAGCTGCCTTCTCAGGAGAATGTTAAAAATTAGAAAAGGAGGGACTTCCCTTGTGGTCCAGTGGGTAAAACTCCGTGCTCCCAATGCAGGGGGCCCGGGTTCGATCCCTGGTCAGGGAACTAGATCCCACATGCATGCTGCAACTGAGAGTCCGCATGCCGCAACTAAAAGTCCTGCACACTGCAACAAAAGTCCCGCGTGCCGCAACTAAGACCCGGCGCAGCCAAAATAAATAAATAAATAAATAAATAAATAAATAAATAAATAATAAAATATTTTTTAAAAATTAGAAAAGGAAACTTGTTTTCATGACCAGAGCATGACTTTGGTTCTGATTTCTCTACATGTTAAGAGGGTGGGAGAATGTTCTGGAGCCCGTGGGTCAGTCTTGGTGCCAGTTTCTAATTCTGTGCATCCGGCAGTCCAAAGGCTGGCTGCATAGCTTGATGGGTACACCAAAGAAGAAAGGTTCTTGGACAAAACTTTTCAAGTATTTAATAGTTTGAAGCCAGAGGCCACAAAGCGATGGCATGCCTTCTTTGGCCAGCAAGGAATTTAGGAAAAAAGAAAAACAAACGCTTGTCAACATTTGCGAACTGGAATATTTCATATGAAAGCACGGATTTCCGGTTTCTCTAGGAAAACCATAAGATCTGGCCCTGCTGGGCCCAGAGCTGCACATGGTCACCACTGGCTGGAGCGGAGGAGCAGTGACCCCTCTAGACGGAATGTAAGACTCCCATTGGCCACCGTCTCCACCACCCCTGTCACCCTACCCCTGGCCCCCTTCATTCATTCATTCCCATTTCCTGTTTGGCCTCTGTAAGCATTTGCCTTTGCACGTCCTAGGTTTTACAACAACAAATTCCCTGAGCAAAATCTCTGAAGAACTAGGTTTTTCTTTTTCTAGCTTTGTGATCTTAGGCAAGTTAATTCCTCTCTCTAAACCTCAGTTTTTTGATCTGCAAGTTGGGGATGAAATACTAACTTCATTTAATCAATCCTTACTAAACATCTGTTTTTCCAGGTGCTGGTTTGTAGCAGTGAACAAGTAGACGTGGTGGGGGCAGACGAGGGTAGGTGTTAGTGAGGCAAGGAGGTGGGAAGCAGACGTTGGGGAGGTGACAAAGTGATGTACTGTATCTAAATCACTTAGTCCGGGGGGTCGGCGGCCTGTGGAACCACCTACCTGACACCTGCTTTTGTAAATAAAGGGTTATTGGCACACGGCCACACCCATCCATTTACATCTTGTGTGTAGCACTACGGCTGTCTGTGTACAAGGGCAGAGTTGAGTAGTTGCAATAGAGACCGTAGGGCCCGCGAAGCCTAAAATATTTGTTATCTGGCCCTTTACGGAAAAAGTTTGCCAGCTCCTGCCGTAGCCCAAAGCCTGGATAAATAGAAGGAACTCAATAAATGGCAATTTATTATTAGTAACGGTCCCTCTCCCTGCCTCTCTTGCTGATCCTCCAGGGCTGGGAGCCTCTAATTCCTCACTATGTCTCCCCTCCCCGACGACCTTTCTGTTTGCTTGCTCAGCAGCTGTGCTCCTTGTTCAGGTAAAACTGCAGAACCAATATTGGCTACTTCTTCATACAGACTTCATAGAAAGTTTAATGTGGCCCTAATCAGGGGCAGGCTTGGGGTTCACCCACTATCCCTTTCTGCGTGTCGAATCAGGTTAATCAGACCAAATCAAACACAGGATTAGGCAGGCCGCAGCTTGAAGCCCCACGTAGAAAAGGCCGCATCAGTGTTGACTTACATTTTTCGATGGGGTGTGTGGCAGGTTTGCTGAGGTTTCATGGTCTCATCAGTGGCTCTGCTCTTGTGCCAGCTCCCACAGCCCGACCATGTGCCGGAGACTTCCGCTCTCAACCGCTTGGGAAGATTCGTTTTCACCCCGACAGCGTCAGCACAGACCTTCGGCCTGGGTGGGGTCACAGAGAGAAAGCAGGTGTTGCCCAAGTACATGTAGCAACAGCGAAGAGTCCTGTGGGTAACCGTGAAGGTCAGCAGAGTCCTCGGGCGGGGCCCGCTTCATGAGCGCGTCACCTGTGTGGCTACCCCGTCCCTGTGCTCACAGAGACCCTGCTCTGCTGATGCTTTGCTGTCAGTGTCTTGAAATTCTTAATAATATTTAACATTTGCATTTTGTACTGGGCCCTGCAAATTATGTAGCCAGTCCTGACCTTGGGGGTGTGGGACTTGCTTAGATCCCGGTTTTGGAGGGTCTGCAGGGGGTACTGGGGGAATTGGAAGTGACCGGGTTTCCTAGGGGGCCTTACAGCTCCTGGTTCCTGCACTCAGGAGATTTCTGGGGGTGGGAAGGGAGTTAATAATGTGGGGCTGGAGACAAAAAGGACCCCCCTTCCTCCTCTGGCAGCCGATGGGGCAAGAGCAGGACAACAGCTGCATCGTTTAAGGGGGCATCGTCTCATTCACCCCCAGGAGAACTCTGTGAAGTGGGCACCCTTGTGTGGGATTTGAGAATCAGCCAGGTAAGGAATCTGCCAGAGGTCACACAGCTAGTAACCATGTAGAGTGGGGATGCTGTCTGAGCTCAGAACTCCTGGATAATCTCTCAGATTCCTAGTCTGGAAAAATGGAAGCAATTAAAGCTGATTTGTAGCATCATTGGGAAGACTGAAGAAGGGATATACAGTGCCTAGCACACAGCCTGTAGTACATGCTCACTAGATGATAATGTGTGATGGTGATGGTGATGGTGATGGTGATGGTGATGGTGATGGTGGTGGTGGTGGTGATGAGGATAACACCAAATCTTGTACTGTTTCTAGCTCTAATTTTGCTGACCCTTATCCACCCCACTAAAAGGTCATTTTGTCCCACAGAAATATATGGAGTAATGTTCTTTTACTCCCTGAGTTAATTTATGTCCTGTGGGTGCCATAGCAAGTTACCACTATCTGGGTGGCTTGAAGCAACAGACATTTACTTTCTCACAGTTCTGGAGGTCAGAAGTCCAGAATTAAGGTATTGGCAATATTGATTCTTCTTGGAGACTCTGAGGGAAAACCCACCCATACCTCTCCCCGAGCCTGTGGTAGCTGCTGGCAATCCTGGAGTCCCTTGGCTTGTGGCCATATCTCTCCAGGCTCAGCCTCATCTTCTCTTGGCCTTTCTCTCTGGGTGTCTCTGTGTGTCCTTTTCTATCTCTTCTAAAGACACTCTCGTTTGATTTAGGGTCCATCTTAATCAAGGGTGATCTTATTTCTATCCTTACTTGCATTATATCTGCAAAGACCCTATTTCCAAATAAGGTTCCGTTCTGAGGTCCCAGGTGGACATACGTTTTGGTGGCGGGGTTGCTGTTGTACCCATTCACCGAGGCAGGTCAGTGGGGTTCCGAGGAACTGAGGGGACCTGTCATGCACCTGCCCCCTGCGGCCCCGGGCACTGCTCACCGGGCCGCTGTCACAGCAGCTGTCATCGGTGCTGTGGAAATTCCGGTGGACTTGTCCACTGCGCCTCTTTGAACCTCCGAGGATGGTGACTCACCCAGGGGTCGTCCTGGCGGGTGCCGGGCCGGGGAGCCGATGGGTGCACCCGGCCCTGGAGGTCCGGCGGGCCCTGAGGAATGGGGGCGCCCAGCGAGGCCCACCAGCCCCTCTCCGGGGGTCGCGGGAGCCTCGGAGGCCGTGCGTGGGGGGCTGGCCAGGGCTCTGGCTGCGTTCACCTTTCTCTTTCCTTCTTTCAAACAAAACGTTGGAAAAGGAAATTGCAGCTTGCCATCATTGCGCGCAGGCTGGGACCCATGGAGGGAGCTCGGGCCACGCGCGGGCTCCCTGGCAGCACCGGGGGGATCCAGCCGGCCGCCATGACGCCCCCTGGACCGGCAAGCCCACTCCGAGGTGGACCCGGCCTCTGACGGTTACTCTGTGCATCAGGAGGGGAGAGTGTGGCCAAGAGGGAAAGGGGGTGATGTGTGAAGTCAGCTCTCACCTTTAAACAGAGCTCTGCTGAAAAGGGGGCCCCCATTCCCCACCATTTCAATTTGGGCTCCCGCCCTCCTGCCACCCTCACTCACGCCCACCCCATGGGTCTTCCCATCTCCTGAGGTGGCAGGAGAACAGCTGGGAACCCCATTACTGTTTTCAGAGAGAAAACAGTACACAGGTGGGGTGGGTGGGTGTTGGAGGCCATTTTTCTCTGGATGTGTTTGGTGGGAGGGGTGTGGCCTGAAGGTGACCGTAGATGCTAATGTCCTTTGCCTTGTTTGTGAAGTGGGAAGTCTTCGGGAGGTCTCCCTTCCTTCGGGGTCCTGACCCCAAGATCTGGGGAGCACAGAGGCTCTGGGCGCCTGTGGAAGCTGGAGGGGTTTCAGAGAAAAGCCAGGGATTCCTTTGCAAAAGGCAAGTTTCCTTATAAAAGTGGAATATGTTGGTTTTATTAGATGAATGTGAGTGGGGACGATTGAGTGTTTCCTTAGTGGGCTGACATGAATGGAAATGTATGCTTTTAGTGCCTCCGATAATGATAAGGAGGAGAAAAAAAATAGGAAGGAAGGATGGAAGAGAGAAAGGGCGGGAGGGGAAGGGGAGAGAGAAAGAAGAGGGAGAGAAAGAAGGAAGGAATACAAAAGACCAAAAGGTAAAGAAAATGAAAAAAAGGGAAAGAAGAAAAGAACAGAGTGTCAGAGAGTCTTTCTAAGGAGATGACATTTAAGCAGAAAACTCTTTGGGCCATAGGAGGCTAAGGGGGTGAGTGGTCCAGTAGCGGAGCATGTGCAAAGGCCCTGGAGCTGCTTAAGGAGTAGCCGAGAGAACCATGACACTGAGCCTGGTGGGTTTGGGGCTGAAAGGGACGAGATGAGTTTGGAATGGGTGGGATCTAGACCACAGGTCCAAATTCCTATGGGTGCCAGACAGGAAGATGGGGGGGGGCAGGGGAGATGTGGCCAGCTGGGGCACCTCTGCCCCCCGGAAAGCTGGCAGCCACCTGGGCACACGGGCTTGATGTTGCCAGGTCTCTGCTTTATGAGAGAGCAGGAATACAGATTGTTGTGTGAATGATGCTGGCTTCCAATTTCAAGATTTAAGAGAGAATTTGCAGGCTGAACAGGGACTGTGGGCTGGGGCACCCAGTTGGCAGTGCTGGGACTTGGTCATCATGGGCTATAATGGAGCTCATCAGTTGTCATCTCTCCTTCTATCCCCAGCAGAGCTGGGCCAGGTCACAGGAACAATCCTTTGCTTCGCTATCTATGAAGCTGGCCAAGGGACTTCATCCAAGTAAGGGCACAGCCAGGAGAAAAAGGGTGTGTCTTCCTTAAAAGGCCTTGAGTAAAGGAGTCCTACTTGGCACCTGAAAAGGCGCATGTATCAGTGAGTGGCAGCCCATCTGGTCAGGTCTGTGTGCACAGTGACCTCTTACAGAAGGGAGGTTTGCTGCTTGGAAGTTCGGTGCTTCTGCCCGTGGAGGAATCTCCTCTGGCAAAACCCGACACATTTAATTGCAGTTTCTGCTTTGATGTTGCAGAAATATTTCCTTAACCTTCCTCTGGGGATTATGAGAAGGAGCCTCCTGGGCACAGCTGGCTCATCCCTGCCTCCAGTGAGGACAGCTGAAGCTCAGCCTCTAAAGAGAGTCTGCAGCAGATGTGTCAGTGAGCTTGTGAAATCACATGCTACTGAAGAGGCGGTTGGTATCTGGCTGAGTGGCAGAATGTCATCCAAGTCTAGACTCTTGGTTGCAAGTGACAGAAAGTGAACCCTCACTGGGTTAAGCAAACAAAAGAAGGTGACAACTTGGGTGGACCTGGAGGGCACTGTGCTAAGTGAGATAAGTCAGACAGAAAAAGACAAATACTGTATGATCTCACTTGTATATGGAATCTAAAAAAAACAAACTCACAGAAAAAGAGATCAGATTGGTGGTTGCAAGAGGTGGGGGGTAGGGGGTGGAGAAAATGGATGAAGGTGGTCAAAAGGTACAAACTTCCAGCTGTAAGATAAATAAGCCCTGGGGATGTCATGTATAACAGGGTGACTATAGTCAGCACTGCCGACGATATGTTTTAAAATTATTAAGAGAGTAGATCCTAAAAGTTCTCATCACAAAGGAAAAAAAATTTTTTGTAACTATATGAGGTGATGGACATTAGCTTAACTTATTGTGGTGATCATTTTGCAATGTATACATATGTCAAGCCATTATGTTGTACACCTTAAACTTGTACAGTGTTGTGTGTCATTTATATTTCAATAAAACTGGAAGGAAAAAAAAACAAAGAAGGAATAAATTGGCTTATGACACTGAAAAGTCAGCCCCCGGTGCTTCAGGGACATGGGGAGAATCTCTGTCTGTCCCTTGACCCTGATTTCCACAATGCTCCCTTCTTAGCCACCAGCAGCTCTAGATGCAGTTTCTAGCCTGGCAAACTCAGCAGACAGAGCACCCAACCAGACCCCCGGGCTGACTCCTATTGGTCCAGCTTGGTCATGTACCCATTTATGACCCAATCATTGTGACTGGTCTGGCCAGGGGATGAGGTCAAACCCCGCATGCCACATGGACCAAAAGTAAAAGAGGAATGGTTTCTCCAAAGCAAGTCAGACGCTGTTATTAGAAGAAGGGGGATGGCTGTTGGCCATCACACCACGTAACACAGCTGATAAGTAGCAGGTGCTGGTTTTGAGCCTGGGTCTGAATAACACTGGACCCATGTTTTTAATTTGGGGGGTTCAGGATTGGCTGGATCTAGGGATTCAAAAAATGTCAGCAGGGCTTGTCTTCCCTGCTTATGCAGGAAATTCTATATGGCCAGTCTTCTCGTGGGTTTGGTGGAACTGGGATTTCCAGGAGCAAATGTGTTTGAAAGAGGGTGTGGACCTTCCCTCAGAGGACGTTGGCAGGGGTGTGGCAGGAAAGGAGCTTCGCATTTCTGCTGTGATTAATGAGGCTTAAGGAGAATAATGCTTCCTAGTTGCACTGCTCCTGGTATTTTTAAAAACTGTTGAAATTTGGGAACTCAGAGGAGCCTTATAACAGCCTCGTAAGAGCCTGGATGATCAGCCCCATCACCATAGGGGGAAAATGAGAGAGTATGTGACATGGTGACAGTGCAGCTAATTGGGACACCCAAATGGGCACCTGGTCTCCTGACCCTTAGCTGTACCAGTTTTTCCTATTTCACCATGCCTAGACTTAAGTATCCTGAACGTGAGTTCTGGACCCAGAGGGCTACAGTTAAACTACTGGCTCAAGCCACTTGTTAGTTGTGTGACCTTGGGCTCTGCATCTTGGTTGTCTCATCTGTAAAATGGGTAAGGACTGTAAAATGGGTAAGCATCATCTGTAAAATGGGCACCTACCTAATGAGATTGTGGTAGAGATTGAGTTATTATATGAAAAGTCTTAGAATCATCCTTGGGACACAGCAAACACCATTAACGTTTACTACTGTATCAGTTAGAAATTAGGGTCAACTTTATTTTCCAACTTAATGCCCAGGGATGGGCAGTTGCTGGCATTCAGTTACAGGCTCCCTGGTGCCAGAGCCGAGGTGGCTGTGCTTCCTTTGGCCTTTCCCTTTAGTCCCAAGATGGTCGCTGGTGCTCCAACCATCATATCCATATTCCAGTCAAGAAGAATGAGGAATGGGGAGTGGCAAAAGGGCTACCTTCCAACTGAGTCAGCCCCTTTAAGAACTCTCATGGATGCCACACCCGCTGACTTCTGCTTATATAACATTGGCCACACACTTCGCAAAGGAGGCAACAAAATGTGGTCCTTCAGCCAAACTCATCTTAGGCTTTGATGATTCAGGATTTCTGTTTGAGATGAGGAAGGAAGCTGGATAATGGGAAGGCATCCAGCAGTCTATGTTATGGAGTTTTTTTGTTTTGCCTTTTTTTTAGGCCATGCTGCATGGCTTGTGGATCTTAGTTCCCCAACCAGGGAGTGAACCCGGGCCCTGCAGTGAAAGCGCTGAGTCCTGACCACTGGACTGCCAGGGAAGTCCCTTGTTTTTCTTTTTCTGAAGCCATCATGAATGCAGGGTTTAAAGCAAGAGTCACACACTTACATGCCCATGAACAGGTGTCCTTAAATACATGAGGTAGGCTTCAGAGGCAGAGAGGCAATAGGGAGTGGTGGGGATTGTGGCAGACGGGGGAACTCGTGTTCTGTCTCCAGCTGCCTACAAATCAGATCTAGTTGATATTTGTCATGTGAAAAAGAGGAGCTCAGTGTTAGCAGAGCCTCAGATTTATCCAAAAAAAGTGGATAGAGACATTTTTAGATGAAATCTGCTGATTTTTAAATGATGATAATGAATTCAAATTTACCCCCCCCCCAAATTACATGGGTCAAATAACGCACAATTATGAGATGGATCTTACTTTTCTTTTTAAAGTCAGATTTATTGAGGCATAATTTACAAACAATAAAATCCACCCTTTTTAGGTGTACAGGCCTACGAGTTTTGCAACATATGCAGTTGTTTAACCATCATCACAACCAAGCTATACAACATTTCCATCATCCCTGAAAGTTTCCTTGTGTCACTTTTTAGTCAGCCATTACCCCTACCCTCAGCAACTAATAATCTTTTTCTGTCCCTATAGTTTTGCCTCCTGTAGCATGTCATAGAAATGGAAACATACAGTAGCTAACTTTTGAGTCTGGCTCCTTTCACTGAGCACAATGCAGTGGAAATTCGTCTATGCTGCTGTATGTACAGTAGTTTGTTCCTTTTTATAGCTGAATAGTTTCCCATTGTATAGATATACCAGTTAGTGTATCCTTTCACCTGTTGATGGACATTTAGTTTGTTTCCAGTTTGGGGCGATTATGAATTAAGCCGTTATAAATATTCACATACAGGACTTTGTGTAAACGTATGTTTTCATCTATCTTGGGTAAATATGGAGGATAGATCTCGGATGGTTTCCAAGGTGGCTGTACAGTTTTGCCTTCCCTCCAACAGTGTGACAGGGTCCTGGTTGTTCTACAACCTCGTCAGCACTTGGTATTGTCAGGTGGGTTGTTTTGTTTGTTTAGCCATTCTAGTGATATTGAGCATCTTTTCATTTGTTAATTTTGACATACATATATATTTTTGGTGACGTGTCAGTTCACATATTTTGCCCATTTTTAATAGAGTCTCTTGTTTTCTTATTGTTCTATTGTGAGAGTAACTTATATATTCTGGATGCCAGTCCTTTATAAGGTGTATCTTTTGCAACTATAGTGTCCCAATCTGTGGCTTGTCTTTTCATTTTTGTAACAGTGCCTTTTGAAGAGCAGAAGTTTAAAATTTTGATTAAAGGCCAATTTATCAATTTTTTCATTTATGGTTTCTGTTTTTCATGTTCTATCTAAAAAAAGCCTGTGCATAATCCAAATCACAGAGATTTTCTCCAGTGTTTTCTTCTAGAAGATCTATGGTTTTAGGTTTCACATTTAGACCTATGTTCCATTTAACTTATTTTTTTGTATATACTGTGATGTATGGATTGAGGTTCATTTTTTGTATATAGATGTGTGATTGTTCCAGCACCATTTGTTGAAAGACTTGCCCCTCTTCATTGAATTGCCTTGACAGTGTTGTTGAAAATCAGTTGACATTGTATGTGTGGATCCCTTTCTGGACTCTGTATTCAGTTCCATTGGTCTATGTGTTGCCCTTTTATCGATGCCACACTAGTGCCCAGGCATGAGTACTGTATCAGTGTTAGCTCTTACTATATTTTATTAATTTTAAAAAAATAAACTGTATTTTAGAATAATTTTAGATTTACAAAACAGTTGCAAAGATAGTGGAAAGAATTCCCCTCTACCTTTCACCTAGCTTCTCCTAATATGAACATCTTACACACCCACGGTACGTTTGTCAAAACGAACACACTAACATTGGTACAGTGCTGTTAACTAAACTACTTGGATCTCACCAGTTTTTCCATTAATGTTCTTTCTTCCTGTTCTGGGACCTGACCCAGGATACCACATTGCATTTAGCCATGGGTTTTCTAGAGGCATATTTTAACGTCTCTAGAACCAAGATTCATCTTATAGTCAATACTGTCTTACAATGATAGCTGGGTGTATTCTTTTTCTTAGTGTGGTACATAAAATTATAGAATGTCTTCGGTTTAATGAAACATGGTATTATTATTAATTTAAATTTTATTTATTTATTTATTTATTTTTGGCTGCATTGGGTCTTCCTTGCTGCATGCGGGCTTTCTCTAGTTGCGGTGACTGGGGGCTACTCTTCGTTGGTGTGAGTGGGCTTCTCATTGCAGTGGCTTCTCTTGTTGCGGAGCACGGGCTCTAGGCACATGGGCTTCAGTAGTTGTGGCACGCAGGCTTAGTTGCTCCGCAGCATGTGGGATCTTCCCAGACCAGGGCTCGAACCTGTGTCCCCTGCATTGGCAGGCGGATTCTTAACCACTGCGCCACCAGGGAAGTCCCGGTATTAGTATTATTATTTGGTCTCCTTAAGTCTCCACTTCCCCATCTGTAAAATGGGAACAATGCGAGGCTCACTTCATACAGATGTGGGAGGGTAAAATGAGAGACTCCATGGAGAAGGCCCAGCACAGAGCTAGTAATTAATGATTGGCTTTAAATCAAAATGTCATCTCTATCCAGAGCCTGCTTGCTGGGAGCTGGTGAACACACCTTTCCTTACCCTTCCCTACATCGGAGAAAAGTTGCTGGGAGCCCTGATTTCTTAGCAGCTTTTGTTCTCCCAGCAGGAGCCCACAGGAATAGCTACCAATTAAAATAACCAAGTTTCAGGTGACAACATTTGCAGAAAAAGCTGCAAATGTTTAATAAAAGCCCAGTTGCTGGGAGAGCGAGACAGCTACCTCTTTTGGAAGACCTGAAGCCACATTTCTAGTTGGCCAGCGAATTTGCTCGTGTCAGAACAAGACACTATTTTTGCTCAAGCTCCAGACCCTGGCCCTCTCCTCACTGAGTGTCTGGGGCCAGGCCCCGGCAGAGTCCCCTTTTCTGCTTTTGCTTTCACATCCCGCAGTGCATTCCCTGGTCCTCTCTGGTTGGCGCGTTTTCAAAACTGCACCAGCCACACCTTTCTTGTGGACAGTTGAGATTGTTGTACAGACTTGCGCTAATAACAGAGAAGGAAATTTAAAAAGTGGCCTGTAACCCCACCACTCAGAGATGGTCACCATGGATGCTGAGCACTCTTACCTTTCTTTTTCTGTTAAAAAAATTTGTTATTTATCTTTTCCTGTTAAAAAATAATATTTACCATAAAAGAAATGAGAAATTGTAGGAGGAGTACAAAAGCAAAGCATCCCTTCTCATCTCACCATCCAGATCACCAACGTGTGAATGTCCACCCTTTCAGAACTTTGAACACTTAATATTTTTATACATATGTGAAAATATTGCAAGCCTTAGTAACTGACAGCAGGTGCTGGGGGCAGACCTGGATTTAAATTTTAAATTTAAATTTTGCCTCTACTGCCAGCTAGCTGTAGGCAACTCATGGGACTTCCCTAGGCCTCAGTCTCCCTATCTGTAAAATAGGGAGCTCATTGGCACTTACTCCAGTTGCTGAGAACATCACGGGAGATCCAGTACATAAAGCTCTCAGCACACCATACTTGGCGGAGTGAGCCCTGAAAAATGGCAACAAATGATTAGTGTGTGCATTTCCAGAGCTGCCTGACAAGTTACCCCACAGACCCGGGGGCTTAAAACAACACCTGTTTATTAGCTCACATTTATTATCTCACTGTTTTTGTGGATCCGGATTCCAGGCCCAGTTTTGCTGGGTCCTCTGTCCAGAGCCTCACAAGGCTACAGTCAAGGTGTTGGCGGGGGCTGGGGTTTCTTCGGGCGCTCGGGGTCCCCTCCTAAGCTCAGGCGGTTGCTGGCAAAATTCATTTCCTTGCAGCTGTGGAACTCATGGCAGCTGGCTTCTTCCAGGGCAACAGGAGTGCCCTGGGGCTACTAAGAATCTGCCTCCTTCTATCTCTCATCTCTAGACCCTCCTTTAAAAGGCTCACCTGATTAGGTCAGGCCCACTCGGGATAATCTCCTTTTGATGAACTCAGAGTCAACTGTTCCAGGACCTTAATTACATCTGCAAAATCCCCTCACCTTTGTCTTTTTTTTTTCTTTTTTTTTTTTTGCCACACCACACGGCATGCGGGATCTTAGTTCCCTGTCCAGAGATCAAACCTGTGCTCCCCTGCAGTGGAAGCATGGAGTGATAACCACTGGACTGCCAGGGAATTCCCTCACCTTTGCCTTGTCATGTAACATAATCCCAGGGGTGACATCCCATCATATTCACAGGTCCTGCTACACTCAAGGCAAGTTATTTACACAGGACTTACCTCAAGGGAAGAAAATCCTGGGGCCAGCTTAGAATTCTGCTCACCACACCACAATTAGCACTCCTAAGGCCCTCCTGTCATCCTGTGTTTTAGTTTGGGGGCAAACTAGAGAAACTTAAGCTGTTCCCAAGGACTCAGACTTGGAAAGAAAGATCCCATCTATCCAACCAAACATTGGCATTGAATGTACTTTTGAATAGATGAACAAGCAGCTTCATCCAGAAAACATTGATTAATGAGCTAGTTCATTCATTTGTTCCTCAGGTAACGACATCTCTGCGGACCCCTGGGCTCAGTGCTGAAATGTGGACTCACGCGGGTACTGATAATAGTGGGATCTTTTATGGAGCACTTACTACAACCAGGTGCCACTGCGTCTGTTCTCCATGGATTAGCTTCTGTAATCCCACGGCAACCATGTGAAGGATGCACTAGGGTTACCTTCACTTTGCAGAGAAATTGAAGTAGAGAGAGGCTGTTTAACCTGGCCGAGATCGCACAGCTAGAAAGCAGCAAGGCTGAGACAGGGGTCCAGGCATTTTGGCTCCAGAGCCCATGCACACACCACACCAACCCTATCCCCCTTACCACCACCAAACATGCTCACAGCCATGAGGTCACTTGGTGCGGAGTTGGGCAAGCTCCTTTCCTCTCTCCATAACTGCTTCTCTCTGGACTCTCCCTGGACAAATGGGGACATGTAAGGGGACGAAGGGCAAGCCTGCTGGAGAGCTTTAGCCCTGGTCACGTGCCACTGCCATAGGAGAAGCAGCCGTGGTCCCTGGTTTGAGCGTACCTTCCATGGTCCAAGCCTCCAGTGTCCACATCCTCCGCCCCATCAAGAGATTCCCCAAGGGAAAGGGCTAAAGAGAAGGGACTAGAGTTTCTCCACCCAGAGCTGAGCATTGCAACTGTCCCTTGCAGCCACTGCCCTGCTTATCCTTTCAGCAGTTCGGGCCAGTTCTGGGAATGGTCTGTGCATCAGAAAGGCACATGGTAGCCGTGGGTTGGGTGTCCCTCAGCCCCACCAGCCCCGCCCGCTTCTTTTGCTTATTTGTCGAGGACACTTTTTCTTGCAGAAGGATTTAGGGAAGTGGAGGGCAGAAACCTTGATGAGAGCATCTGGACACATCTGGTCCCTTGCGAAGCTACCTCTGTGCAGCAGTGGAAGACAGAGGCCGGGAGTTTGGGTGTGGAAGACCCAGTGACCGGGTGCAAACGCTGCAGCCCTAGGCAGAGCTACTCCACTGCCCTGCGCCTCGGTTTCGCCAAGTAGGGACAGTGTCAGTCTCTGCTTTACAGGGTTGCATTTGGAGGATCACGTGAGATAATGTACGTGGAGCACTTAACACCACGCCAGCGGCTGGTAAGCTCTTGGGATCGTGAGTTGTCATGATTCCTGAGCAACATGGCTTTCTTCTTCCCAGAAGGCAAAGGCCCCAGCAAAGGCTGTTCGGTCTCTCTTCCCTCTAGGTCCCTCTTCCTTCCTGCATGCACTGCAAACAGGCCACAGGCCTCACATGGCGGGATTCATCCAGGTCCCTACTCAGCCCTTGCTGGCCCCCAGCCCCGCCCCCTGGCCACAGTGATTGGGCACTGAACAGAAGCTGGGCCAATCAAAATCCTTCCCTTTCAAACTGGACGTGAGAGACAAAAACTCATCGTGCCCTCACAGTGCCTGGCCTGTCTGTGAGTTGTGCAAACCTGGGATAATTTACTTCTAGTCATCTATCTGGTCTCTGCTTGGCTGGGAGCTCCCTGAGGGCAAGGAGACCAATGTCATATTTGCCCCCGTGTGTCCAGTACAGGGCTCAGTGGGTGAGCCTGAGAATGAGGGGTTCTGCTTCCTACTCCTTTTCCATGGATGCTAAATCACTGCTTTCTCTCTGGAGGCTGCAGACTTTTCTTCCATTCTTTCTTTCTTATTTATTTTTAACTTTTCATTAACGGAATATTTAAAACTTGAGAATAGGATAAGAAACTCCCATACACCTGTTCCAGCTTCAACAATTGTCATCATTCTGACTTTCCTTTCCCATATTTCCTTCCCTCTTTTATCAGGGGAGTGGGGACGGAGGTGCTGGAATATTTTAAAGCAAATCCCAGTCATTGAATCATTTCACCCCAGAATACTTCTGTATGTATCCTTAACGGATAAGTATTTTCTCAAATAACCGTAATTCCACCATCACACTTAACTAAAACAATAATAATTTCTCAATATCACATAATATCCAGTCTACGTTCAAATTTCCCCCATTATCTCAAAAACTCGTTTTACAGGAGGTTTGCTCAAATCCTGCCAAGGTCCATTCATGTTGAGGTTTATCAGTTGAGATTTTTTTGGTCTCAAGTGACCGAAACCAAGTTCAAACCACCTGATACCAGGAAGGGGAATTTGTTAGCTTCTGTAAGGAAACTGAGAAATGGGAAGTTAAGGGGCACCAGAGATACTGGATCCAGAACCCAGTCCAGTCAGGGCTGTTTCTCTTGCCCCTGCTTCTCTCGGTCTGTATGTATTTTCTCAGGCTGTTCCAGAGAAGCTGAGATCATGACCTCAGGCCGTTGCTTGCATACATTCTTTGTTTTGTGAGGACAGAAATTAGTTTCCTCTCTCCAGGCCTGATGGAAAGTCAAGGGTTTTGATAGGGTCAGCTTCTGTCCAGTGCCCACAGTGTATGTCTGTGTTGGTTATTATCATGGTTGTGGTTGTTGATATATTTAGGAGCATTTCGTAAGCATTGGGAAATTAAGGAGCACAGGTCTGGTGTTAGATGAACTGGGTTTAAGAACTTCCCTTAAATTTTGGAATACTGAATTTTCTCATCTACAAAAGGAATCAAAAAGACTCACCTTGTTGAGTCGCCATCAAGGTTAAAGGGAATAATATAGGCAAAGTCCCTGGCACATGTTAAGCCACTGTATTATCACCCCCTGCTGCAGACAGGGAAACTGAGGCCCTCAGCTTGGGAGAGATGCTCGGGGAGGTGTAGGCAGCCCCACATCCTCAGCTCCAGCCCTGGAGCCTTCCATATAAGCCTTTTTGTTTTTTTTTTTTGGTCTTTCAACTATTATAACTGTTTTTTGTTTTTTTTTAACATCATTATTGGAGTATAATTGCTTTACAATGGTATGTTAGTTTCTGCTGTATAACAAAGTGAATCAGCTATATGTATACATACATCCCCATATCCCCTCCCTCTTGTGTCTGTCTCCCTCCCACCCTCCCTATCCCACCGCTCTAGGTGGTCACAAAGCACCGAGCTGGTCTCGTTGTGCTATGCGGCTGCTTCCCACTAGCTATCGATTTTACATTTGGTAGTGTATATATAAGTCCATGCCACTCTCTCACTTCGTCCCAGCTTACCCTTCCCCTTCCCCCTCCCCGTGTCCTCAAGTCCATTCTCTACGTCTGCGTCTTTATTCCTGTCCTGCCCCCTAGGTTTTTCAGAACCTTTTTTTTTTTTTTTTAGATTCCATATATATGTGTTAGCATATGGTATTTGTTTTTCTCTTTCTGACTTACTTCACTCTGTATGACAGACTCTAGGTCCATCCACCTCACTACAAGTAACTCAATTTCGTTTCTTTTTATGGCTGAGTAATATTCCATTGTATATATGTGCCACATCTTCTTTATCCATTCACGCTTTTGATTTACCACTTTCCCTGGGAAGTCACACCTCTGTCCTTCCCCTCCAAGTCCAATGCCTGCATCCACCCAGCCCAGCTCAAAAGCCCGGTTAGCCTTGACAGGTGTGAGGTCTTCGTTTTTGCTACATGTTTCCCCCTACAACCTTCAACTTTGTCTTTGTCTGAGCAGAACAGCCGTGAAGGCAGAGAATGCGCTGGGCTTCTCCCACCTTGCCTCTCTGCCAGGTGTTGCCTCCTGTCAAGCAAAGCCCCTGCTGTTATCTTTTCGGCCAGAGGCCGTGGAGGCAACCAGGTGTGGGTCAAGGACTCAGGCTTTAAAACACCAGGTCCAAACTCTCACTGGTTTTCCTCGCCCTGATTTTCTGGTCTGGGGACAAGAGCCTCTGGGTTTGAACCCAGCTAGCTCCATTTGCCTTTTCGAACAGGGAGGCTGAGGGTCCTGGGTTCTTAAGCCCGACTGCAGAGACACAGATTCTTTCTTCTTGTCTTCATTCCATCACCTTTGAGGGGGTGGCGCTGTGCAGTCACCTGGCCGTGACCTCTGCCAGGCAGCCACCTCAGGCTCTGAGAGGCATGGAGGGAGGGTCAGGAATGCCAGCCTTGTCTACCACCAGCTCACACACGTCTGGAAAGCAAAGGCTCTGCCTGCTTTCGGGGAGACACTGAGGGCAGAAGAAACTTCTAGGGGCTTCCTTTTGCCTGTTATTTTTAACAGAAGAGTCAGGTCACTGAAGTTAGACTCCTTGCAATCAAACTCTCATTTTCTTCCATCCTGTGCTGGTTAAGTGACCCTGGCCAAGAAATTTAGCCTCGTCAGGCCTCAGATTCCTTCTCTGTAAATTGGGGGCAATGGTAGTGTCTTCCTAACAGGGCTGTCATGAGAGTGAAATGAGCGAACACACGGTGCACACTCAGCAAACGTCAGCGGTCACTAATCACACCGTAGGGCCCGTGTGAACTGGCCTGTCCTCCTCGCTGGCCCCGTCCCTCACTGCTGCAGCCACACTGGCCTTTCCTCCCTTTCTGACACATACCAGGCTTGTGCCGGCCTCAGGGCTTTCCCCCTCGCTGGTTCCTCCTGGGAAGAGTTCTCCAGATCTTTGCCAGGCAGGCCCTCACCATCTCCTTGTCTCAGATCAGAGGTCACCTCTTCCAGGAGGCCTTCGCCCACCCCCGGCCTTGGCACTTTCTCTCTCACGACCTTGTTTTATTTTCTTTGTAAACTTTATCCCCTCTTGAAATTATTCAGTGTATTTATCACTTTTCTTGTGTATTTTCTGATCCACCCCAGCAGAGAACATTTCCATTTTCAAGAGCACTATGCGTACCCCTGAGTGCCTAAAAGAGCGGCAACATGCAGTACGTGGTCAATAAATGCCTGTGGAATGAATGAATGGATAGCTGTATAGGATATCAGCTTAAATACATACAATCAAAGCTGATGCTGGTTCAGTTTTACTGTATTATGTGCCTGGCAGTCTGAGAAGCCCTTTGTGTATGTTTCTTCTTCTTTTTTAAAAAAAATTAATTAATTAATTTATGTTTTGGCTACATTGGGTCTTTGCTGCTGTGCGCGGGCTTTCTTTAGTTGAGGCAGGCGGGGGCTACTCTTCGTTGCAGTGCGTGGGCTTCTCATTACGGTGGCGTCTCTTGTCACGGAGCACGGGCTCTAGGCGCGTGGGCTTCAGTAGTTGTGGCTCGCGGGCCCTAGAGCGCAGGCTTAGTAGCTGTGGTGCATGGGCTTAGTTGCTCTGTGGCATGTGGGATCTTCCCAGACCAGGGCTTGAACCCCTGTCCCCTGCATTGGCAGGCGGATTCTTAACCACTGCGCCACCGGGGAAGTCCCTGTTTCTTCTTTTAATTCTATGACAGCCCTTCATGGTAGGTGCCCTTGTTGACTTCATACCACAGATGAGGTAACAGTCTCAGAGAGGTTAAGTAACTTCCCCAAGGTCACACCTTGGGTAAGTAATAGTGACTCAAAAAGGCTTGAGTCTGGGTCCCTCTTGTGAATGAGGTCCTGGAACTTTGAGGGAAGCAGAGAAGAGAGTGTTTGCGGGGCTTCCCTGGTGGTCCAGTGGTTAAGACTCCGAGCTTCCATTGCAGGTGGCACGGGTTTGATCCCTGGTCGGGGAACTAAGATCCTGCATGCCGCATGGCATGGCCAAAAAAATATATATATATATTTTATGCCTGCTTTGATATAAAAATAAATACATTAATATTAAATATTAAAACATTTTCTTCAACCTAAAAGGTCACTTGTTTCTTCTGATTTTAAAAGACTCTTTAAAACTTTTTTCATGGGCCTACTGTCTAGTGAAGAAGTCTGCTCTGGAGGAAGGTCATTTTATAGAAACAGATTAAATAATCATAAAATCCAGTGACAGATGACAGATAGTTTTTAATATTAAAAAAGAAAAAAATCTCGGACTTCCCTGGTGGCCCAGTGATTAAGAATCCACCTGCCAATGCAGGGGACATGGGTTCGAGCCCTGGTCTGGGAAGATCCCACATCCCACGGAGCAACTGAGCCCGTGTGCCACAACTACTGAGCCTGCGCTCTAGAGCCCATGCTCTGCAACAAGAGAAGCCACCTCCATGAGAAGCCCACACACCGCAACGAGGCGTAGCCCCTACTTGCCACTAGAGAAAAGCCCACGCGCAGCAACGAAGACCCAACGCAGCCAAAAAAAAGATTGTTTGCGTATCCCCATGAGAACAACAGGGCTAATGCGTCTTGTCTAAAGCACGCTTTTATTCTTCACTAATTATATTCACATCCAAAATCATGTGTGAGCTCCTGTGTATAGGTGATGTGTAGGTGGGATGGACATCTCTGTCCCTCTTTCACAGGCAGGAAAACCGAGGCTCAGAGCAGAGATGGGTCTGCTCAGCGTTCTGGGGCATATATGGTTGTCACACTTGAGAAAGGTCTTGGCCGGGACCCTAGCCCTCTGGGGAGCCTCCCTGGACCAGCCTCGGTCAGATCCTGATCCTCCGTCACACTGCCGCCATGTTCCCCGTCTGAGCATCCCCAGTGCGTCACGGTTGCTCACTGCATTGTCTCTCCCGCTGGACCGGTGTGGTGGCCACCAGACCAGTGGTTCTCAACCAGGGGCAATTTTGCTTCCACCTCCAGGGGACATTTGGCAGTGTCTGGAGACATTTGCGGTTGTCGCAACTGGAGGTTTGGGATACTACTGGCATCTAGAGAAGCGGCTAAAGACTCGATAATACACAGGGCAGCCTCCACAGCAAAGAAGTATTTGGTCCAAATGTCAATAGTGCCTGCTCTAGACACAGCACCTGTTAAGCACTTGAGATGTGGCTGGACCAAATGAAGACACCAGATTTCAAAGACTTCGTATGAAAATAAGAATGTAAAATATCCCATTAATAAGTTAAAAATGTTGACTACCTGTGCAATGATATTTTGGATATATTGTGTTAAAATAGATGGCGAAAATTAATTTTACCTATTTTAAAAAATGATTTTAATTGTAGCTACTAAAAAGTGTTAAATCGCATATATGGTTCGCATTACATTTTGAATGGGCGGCACTGTGCTAGATGGTACATGCCATTTGAGCAGGGGTCTGTCTGCATCTCTCTGGGTTTGCTCATCGTTGTAAATGCAACACTAAGCAGAGAGCTGACACATGCTGGGTGCTTGGTAGATGACTGTGGGAGAAAGGAGGAAGGAAGGAAGGGAAGAAGGAAGAAAGGGAGGGTCAACACCCTCAGGAGCTGCCCTGCTAGGACCCCCAAGAACCCATTGGTGAGCCCAGAATTCTCCCTCCAAATCCAGTATTTAAGGCAGCTGCCAAGGAGAGCTGCTTCCTTCTAGAAGGTGCCCTGGCTGCCCACTGTCCCTGATTCCCTGGCCTGGCCCTCCTCTGGGTCTTCTTGCCCTGTTTCCTCCCACTCCACCTGGCTGACAGTAATCTTGGGTGAGTCACTTAATCCCTTGTTTTGTAGCTTCTCCCCTTGCAACCTGCCCCCCTTCTGGTCCCCATCAGCAGGAGGTTCACTTAGATTTTTAGAGCTATCTGTCTGAGCCAGGATCCTCTGGGTTCTACATCCAGACAACAGGGAAGCAGTCGCAGGCTTTCTGTGACTTTAATTATCTTTAGCAAATGGGCTGATCATCCCCACAGGAAAAAGGTATGAGCCGCAGAACACGTATTTGGAAACGTCTGTCCTGTCCTGATAATGGGCTTTCTGAGAATACGGCTAATTCTTCATCATTACACAACACAGAGGTGATTGAGCAAGTGTCAGCCGCAGTGAACACCAGCTGGGTTTGACCGGATTCTGTCCCCGAATATTAAAAACAGGTCAATTTTCTTCTCAGCCCTCTAAAGATTTGTGGATGGGCTGGGCATGGCTTCGCGGGGACGACTGACTCTAGGTGCCATCGAGAGAGGATGTCTAGAGGGGATCTATTTTAATCAGGAACACCAAGTAGCTACACGATTGTCAACACCTACCAGCCTGGCCTGGAAATTGGAATTTACAGACAAAAATGACAAGTCTGTTTTCATCTAAATGTTCCTGGGAATTTTTTTCCCCTTAAAAAAAAAAAGTCTGACTGTGAGAGACAACGTGCACATGAAATGGCAAAATGTAGGAAAATACAAAGCAAAAATAAAACTTACCCAGAATCCCATTACCCAATGATTATCACTGCTAACATATCTTTCAGCCTTCTCTTGTACATAAATATTCATAATTTATTGTGTATAGTATTTTACAATATTGCTATCAAACGGCCTGTGCCAGTTTAAACTTTTTTTTTTTTTTTGCTGTATATCAAGAACATTTTGTCATCTCATTCAATAGTCGACATCAATTTAAATGACTGCAGAACCCTTCACTAGGAAAGCAAACCAACACCTACTTAAACAACTCCCCATTGTTGGATATTTAGGCTGATTCCAACTTTTTGCTATTGTAAATAACTCTACAATGGACATCCTTGTACATAAATCTTTGCACACATCTCTGATTATTTCCTTAGGGTAAATTCCTAGAAGAAAAATTACTGGTGAAATGATTCACACATAGTAAGACTTTTTTTTTTTTAAAGCAGCCTTATTTTTATGTTATTTTTAAAATTTATTTATTTATTTATTTTTGGCTGTGTTGGGTCTTCGTTGCTGTGCGCGGGCTTTCTCTAGTTGCGGCGAGCGGGGGCTACTCTTCGTTACGGTGCGCGGGCTTCTCATTGCAGTGGCTTCTCTTGTTGCGGAGCACAGGCTCTAGGCGCGTGGGCTTTAGTAGTTGCGGCACAGGGTCTCTAGAGCGCAGGCTCAGTAGTTGCGGCGCACGGGCTTAATTGCTCCGCGGCATGTGGGATCTTCCCGGACCAGGGCTCGAACCTGTGTCCCCTGTATTGGCAGGCGGATTCTTAACCACTGCGCCACCAGGGAAGCCGCCGTAGTAAGACTTTTGATAAGTACTGTCATGTTAGTCAGGGAAGTTTATGATAAATAACATTTCCTATAGCAATAGAGTCTTTTCTCTCCCACTCCCCTGCGACTTTGCCAGTCCTGGTAGATACCAATTGAAACACAGAATAAATAAATAAATAAATAATTCTGCCGCCTCGAGAAAACCACTGTTAACAATTTGGTGAATATTTTTTCCAGACTGTTTTCTGTGCACATATGTTTGTAGGTATATGTGTGTTTTTCAGATCTGGAATGATGTATACATAGTGTTTTGTACCCTGATTTTTGAATTCAGTATACTGTCCTTATCTTTTATGAAGCATCCTTCTTTTCCTTGACTCCATCCTATTTTACTGGAAATCTGTACTGTAGCATACCTCACCAATTCCTTGATGTTGAACATATAGACTGCTTCCGACTTTTCCCATATAAATGGTATGGGAGTAAATTTCCTTCATTATCCATAGTTTCTAAGTAATTCCTTAGAAACAGAAAATGCTAGAACAAAAACAATGCACATTGTAAGGATTTTAATATATGTCACAAAACTCAGAAAGACCAAGGCCATCTTCTCCCTCCAGTAATCTGAGAGTTGCATCACTGTGTGTTTCTGTTCTTTTTTAATATTGCTACTCTGAACGGCATGGAAAGTTATCTCATTATAGTTTTCACTTGAATTGCTTTGACTGCTAATGAATTTAAACATTTCTCATAAGTGTATTGCCCATGTGCATTTCTACTTTTGAGATTTGTCTCTCATTTTTCTTTAGCCATTTTTATTGATCTGTGAGAGCTTTGTATATTTTGAGAGTCTTAATACTTTGTCATATATGTTGGAACTATTCTTCCTAGTTGTTATGTGTTTTTAAAATTTTATTAGTGGTGGTGTTTGATGTCCTGGAGTTTTTAATGTTTGTGTTGAATCATTTTGTCTTTTCCTTTGTGGTGTCTTTTGGGGGAATGATTTTTAGGGCTCGTTGCCACAGTGGACCGTTAGGTATCCAGACTGAGCTAGATGATGTCACACGTGTACAGTGAATAAAATGGCCTTTGACTTTGGGGGAGCTGTGACGATCACTTGGCAATGCAGCCGGTCAGTCAAAAGCCCTCTGTCTTTCTTAATTTTTATTAGGAATCTGTCCCTAACTATGTAGCAGAAAGAGCACTGGGCACAGCCAGGGCCGCTGACCTTGGGCCGTGCTGCTAACTCACCATGGAGCCTCCGTCCCCTCATTTGTAGAATGAAGGAATGATCAGGACCTTTTCCTTTCACCCCTAATTGATCATAGGATGACCTTAAACAGGACCCTGAAAACCACTCCCCAGTGAAGCCTGTGCTAAGCATATAAAGCCAGACCCCCCAAAGAAAGACAAAATGATGACATCATATAAACATTCAAAATTCCTGGATGTCAAGAAAGACCACAAATACAATGAAAAGAGAAAGAACAAGCTAGGAAAAATATTTCCAACCATTACATCATGAGATCTCCCCGACCCAGCCAATGGACAGATAATTCCTGCTCATCCTCGCTCAGAGGGTGGGGGAGGGTGACAGGAGCCCGGCACACGGCAGGGCTCAAGGCAGGCTTCTTATTCTCGTGAAGGAATGAACGAATCAATGATGAAACCTGCATCCTAGGCGGTGTGCGCGCCTTCCTTTAAATTGAGCGGAGATGGAACGCCTGGGCTGGGGAAGGAAGTGGTTTCACTTCTGTTGTTTCCTGCGGGGTCACTGCAGAACCTCTGAGCTCATCTGGAAAATGGGTTTAGAACTGTTTACTCCCTCAATTCCAGCCTCCTCCCTCCCAAGGGATGTCAGTTGGATGAATCAGAGCATAGGTATTTTGGCCCAGCCATTGTTTTGACAATAGGAATGATTAAACAGATAGTTTATTTATATTATTCTCGTCGTTTGCACCCACATGTCCAGAAGAGCTTTGTTCATAGGTGTACACAAGAAGGGGACTTTCTGCAAAGTCAGAAACCGGTTGTGGGAAGAAAATGGGGGCATCGTCGAGGCAAAGGAACTTTTATTTTTTCACAGGGTTCATTTTCACTTTAAACTGGTTCTTTTCTGCTCTTGTGTGGCCTGGAATGTCTGCTGAACTACAGGCCTGAGGAAGGACTTGAGTTGCAGCATGAAAGATTGGGTCAGATGTCAAGAGGGACTTCCTCGTTAACGAGATTGTGTGGGTAGAGGAAAGAGCGAAGGAGGAACGTCACACCACCTCCTTCCCTGTGAGTAAGAGGCGGTTAGCTTGGAGACACTCCAGTGCCTGTGGGTGAGACCCTCTCCCCACCTTCCCAGAGGTCTGGGAAGCAGCAGTGGAGACAAAGCACAGCCCTGCTGGGAGGTTCCTGAGAGAAAATGCAGCACCTCCCTCCCGTTTCACAGGTGGAGAAACCAAGGCAGGACTGTGCAACAACTATTTACCAAGGACCTCCCGTGTGCTGGGACTGTTCTGAGCGCTAGGGGTATAGCAGTAAGTGAGACAGATGACTAGCAAACAAGGTCAGGAACACAGAGTGTGATGCTGGGGAGTGATGGGGCTGGACGGGGACGGGAAGTGATGGGGGAGGAGGGGTGGAAAGCAGCCTTAAAGGAGTGGTCACGGTCATGCAAAATGAAATGACTCACCAAGATCACACGGAGATACAGTCAGAGTCTGGTTTCCTGACTCTTAGTCAATGGCTCCTCCGGCCCCTCCAGGGTGTTTTGGTTGCAAGTGACAGAAAACTCAACTCAAAAAAGGCTTATGCCCAAAGAAAATTGATTGACTAAAAAATCTGAGGGTAGATCTTGTTTCAGGAATGTCTTGATCCAGGTTCTCAAACAATGTCACCAAGCCCTGCCCTCTCTCCATGGGGGTTTTAGTTCTCAGGCTCCTTGTGGGAGCAAGGTGGCTCCAGCAGCTCCAGGCCTGCGTCCTGAGAGTCAAGCTCAGCAGGACAGGTTGCTTCTCCTTCCCTAGCAATTTGAACGAAAGTCCTGGGCCTGACTCCCTCAGCCAATTTTGGGTCACAGACCAATTTCTGAACCACTGGCAGTGGCTTAGGGGACATTCAGCACCAGTTGTCCAGGCCCGGGTCACAGGCCCACCCAGGAGCACTGGGCTGAGAGAAGGGAGAATGTGTTCCCAGGTGAATCCTGAGCATTGTTGGCAAAAGGAGGAGGATGGATTCAGGCCAGCCCAGGCCCAGCCATGGCAGCGACGTCATGCTGCTCTCCACCTGTAGCCCCACCAGCCACTTCCCCAGGCTGTATTGGTCGCTGACTGTGTGCTTCCATCTCTGTTTCCCAGAGTTCAGCCTTCAAGATATAGAAGATCCTTTTTTTTTTTTAGTCCTCCAGGATCTTATAATTTACTTGAGGAAACAAATCCTATATCCTTATTTTCATCTTGTCTTTTTGTGGTTTGCTAATGACATGAATTTTCTGTCCACAAAGGGAAGGATGTCTGTGGGCTGAAGGAGTCAAGTCAGGCAAGGGAGGCTTCTAGTGCATTTCAAAGGGTGGGTTGTATCGGACAAGGGTTTGCAGAGGGTAAAATTCGATAGTGCGTGCAGGATGCCGGCTATGGTCAACTGCACGCATAGCCATTTGATGATGGTTTGTTGGGATACATGGCTGGGATTTGTATAGTTCTTGTACCACTGGTACTTTACAAGATTATAAGGTAGGAACCAGGCAAATGTGTATTTTAGTAGTCAAGTATTTACTCCAAATTTGTGTTCAAAACAAATATGTTATTAACTTATCAGACCTGGATAATATGGACAGGGATGAAGTGAAAATTAAAAAGAAAAAAGGAGGGGGAAGAGTCAGTTTAAAGAAAGCTCCTCAATGGTTTGCAGAAATGGCGAAAAATATCGTAATGAGAATGAGTCAGGTTTGGGAAATGCTGGTCTAGAGCCTGGATTCTGGGATCTTACTTGGATTCCAGCGTCAGACCCACTGTGCATCCGCGATGCAATTTTGGGCAAACGGCTTCACCTTTCTAAACCTTCAGCTTTCTTACCCGTAAGATGGGGCTGAGACTGGGACCAGCTTCGTGGGGTGTGGCGGAACCCTTGAGACAGATAATGTGTGTGAGACACTTAGCGTGGTGTCCGACGCGAGTGAAGAGTCATGCAGTTAGCTATCAGTAATCTGTTATTTTTCACAGGAAAGGGAGGGAAGGCAGCCCAGGTAGCAGGCACGGCAGGAGCAGAGGCCCAGAGGTGGGAATGGACATGGCAGTTTGGGGCCTGCTGTGCGTGTGGGATCTTGTGGAAGAACGGCAGGGGTGATTTGGGGTCTGGAAGGGAGAATGTACCATTTGAATGGAAACCCCAGAAGGTGAATAAGGCTCCTTTGGGGGTTGGGACTCACTGCTCCCTCCCGAATCTTTCCCCTCCCAGCTGACCACTGACCACTACCATCCTCCCTCTCCCAAGTCGAGAGCTGTCTGTGCAGGAAGATCCTCAAGAACTGGGGTGGTGCTCCAGAGAGTTAATCGATGTTGTTTATCTTTTACACGCCATTAACCACAAATTAGCTGATTCTTTTGTGGCCATAAATTAATAGATTCCATTAGTAAACAGTCAATTACAGGATGATTACTTTTTCTCCCTGAACCGCGGGGTTTTTTTTATAGTTATTTGAGAGCATTTGATGGCGTCCTCTTCCCACTCCCGGTCTCCTTTCTGCGTTCTTGGTTCATTGGACCGGATCTTCCAAATGGACTGCAGAGGCTGTGGGTGGGTGGCGTGGATTCTCTCTGTAATGAGCTTGTAAGCAGCAGCCTGTTTGTTTTGCAGAAACAAAACCGACCGAGATTTATGTTGAAGAGAATTTTTATTTCCAGCACAAACCAAAACAGCAAAGTTTCCATCTCCTTTTATTTCTGTGTATGCCATAAACATATTCTATTTGTGTTTTCTTCAATATCTTTCCTACTTATTGGGCCTCATTCTGGTAAACCCCTGATAATCTTTTTTTTTTCTCTACTTATCCATCCATGCATCTTATCATCCATCCCACCATCCATCCATCAATCCTTCCATCCATCCATCCATCCATCTTACCATCCATCCATCCATCCATCCATCCCACCATCCATCCATCCATCCGTCCATCCAACCATCCATCCTTCTGTCTATATACATCCTTCTATCCTTGGCTGGAATTTCCAAGAGGGACACTGATCCCACTGTATCCATCTGCCAAGTCCTAAAGTATTCAAGTAGTGAGATGGAGTTAGTCTTTGGAACCCATAGCCATAAATCTACTACAGGGTTGGCAAACCTAATGCCCTCAGGGGATAGGCAGGTAACTTAAATAACTGAAAGCAAAAAAATGTCCCAGGGCTTCAGTGAACTGTGGGGTTGTAGCTGTTCCTAAAGCCTTCTAATTCAAATTAAAAACAAAATGCAATATCTTTAGACCTTAGGTTTGTGACTTTTGCTGTATCAGCCAGAATTCTTTGGTTGCAAGCAATAAAAACAGACTCTTCTAGTAGGCTGAATAATAGTCCCTGAAGATGTCCATGCCCTAATCCCCAGAGCCTGTGTATATGGTATCTTACATGGTAAAAAGGACTTTACAGATGTGATTAAGAATTTTGAGATAGGGAGATTATTCTGGATTATCCAGGTGAGGCTGATGTCATCAGAAGGGAGGCAGGAGGGTCAGAGTCAGTGGTAGGAGATGTGAAGATGGAAGCAGAGTTTGGGGTGATGCAGGGAAGGGACCATAAGTCAAGGAATGAAGGCAACCTCTAGAAGCTGGAAACGGCAAGAAGTAGATTCTGCCACTTTCAGAATGAATGCAGCCCTGCCATCGTTTGACTTTAGTCCAGTGACTGATCTTGGACTTCAAACCTCCAGAACCATAGGATCATAAATGTGTGTTGTTTTAAGTCATGAAGTTGACGATAATTTGTTACAGCAGCCGCAGGAAACTCACCCACTAACAACAACAACAACAAAATTATTGAAAGGCCTTTTAGTAGCCTCCAACTCCAACTCAGAACAGAAACTCAGGAAAGACCATAGTCAGGGAGAGTTCTGGGATTTTAGAGAGCAAATCTGAGGGATGATCCCTTGGGCACCTCTGCTGGGATAAAATCAGCATTTCCCATCCTTGTTTAAGGCTGCTCAAATTTCACATTCCTAGGAGAGGCTCTGATTGACTGAGCTTGGGTCACCTCAGACTGGCCGCCTCACTAGAATGGAGTTCCCCAAAGCAAAGTCAGGGCCACCCTTGAATGACTTGTCCCCTCCGTGCCCAGTCAGCTCTGGCCAGAGATGGGGCCACAGACTACAGATATGGCGGTGGGGACCCCTCTACAAGGACGGGGGGCTGGGCAGATGCTCCAGCATGACGTAAAATATTCCCAGCTATATTCCATCCTTGGCAAGCCCAGCCATGGGTGCCTTCTAGTTGGACGTCTGAATTCTCAGCCTCCAGGAGGGCGATTCAATCCTTGTGACCGTAGCCTGCAGTCTCAGCCCCATGCTGATTCTTGCCGGGACTAAAGCACCCACCTCCTAACCAGGCCTCGTCTTGGGTCTTTTCTCTTCAGCCTCCCACCTTTCCAGCACGGGTCCAGTTTTCTTCTTAAATAGAAACATATTTAAACAGGGATTTTCAACCTCAACACTACTGACATTTTGGGCTGGCTCAGTCTCTGTCCTGTGTACTGTAGGGGGGTTAGCAGCATCCCTGGCCTCTGCCTGTGAGATGCCAGTAGCACCTCCTCCAAATTCTGGCACCAAAAATGTCTCCAGACATTGTCAAGTATCAGGGGCAAAACTGGCCCCGGGTGAGAACCACTGGTTTGAAGCCTTACTTCTGTCCCTTTCCACCACCTCTGCCACCACCACCAGGATCCAGGCCACCATTCTCTCATCTCAGCAACTACAGGAATCCTCTCCTTGGTCTTTCCATTTCCTCTTGACCCTTCCAGTCTATTCCCCATAACCTGCTGGAGAGAGATTTCCTAGAAAGCAAATCTGGTGTCCTGGCACTCCTTTGTCGAAAAAACCCTTCTGTGGAGTTCTACAGAGGTCCTTGACAATGTCCCAACCACTCACCATGTTCTCTGAGATCTGCCTACTTCCCCAGCCTCGGTCAAATGACCCCAATATCTTCCTCCTTATTCTCTACGCTTCAACCATATCCCGAACTTCTCCACATTCTTCCAATGGATTTTCCCACCCCTGGGCCTTTGCACTTGCTGTTTCCTTTGCCTGGAACACTCATCCTGCCACTCTTTGTTTGGTTAACAGTTACTCATCTTTGAGGCCTGTTTCAGTTAGGAATGCTTTTGTTTAGTTGTAATGACATAAAAACAGACAGTCTGGAGGCAGTTGGTTTCTGGGTATTGGTTCTGTGACTCAGGGCTGTTATCTCTGGGATCCTCTTGGCCTTTCCCTCAGGGCCACAAGATGGTTGCCTGAGCTGCAGACATCCCATCCCTATTTAATGCAGGAAGAAGTAGGACAGTGGAGCCAACAGACTTCAGCTTGCATCTCATTAGTCACAATTGTCCCATGGCAATCCCTGCTGCAACAGAGGCTGAGAAGGTAGGTATTTAATTCTGGCAGCCTTGATAGAGGGAGTAAGTAAAGGAGAATGGAGTTGAGAGTGCTATCCATTAAGTGTTGTCTTAAATGTCACTTCCTCCTGGAAGCCTCCCCTGATTGCCTAGGTGAGGTCAGCTACTCCCATTATATGCTCTCCTAGCACCCTATACCTCTCCTTCATACCCTTATCACAACTATAATTTATTCATTTACTTGTGTATTTGATAATGGGCATCTGATTTTTTTCTTGGTCTGTGATTTAGTGAGTTCACTCCTGTTTCTCCGGCCCAAGCACGGTGCCTGGTATACAGTAGGACCTCAATGACTATTTCTTGACTTCCTGCTGCCAAATAATTCCTGCTAGAGCACAGAGAGTCCCTGACCCTGTCTGGCCCAGGACTTCTGTTGCCTCTGAGCGGAAAGACAGCCTCTTTTAGTCATCAGCTTTCCCAGCAGTGGCCGGCCCTGTTTTGGCACGTTTTCTACCCAGCCTCAGTTTCTGGAGCAGGTCCACCTGTGTTTCAGCTGCACGTCTGTCGGCCACGTGCTGATAAGGAGCGGAAACTTGTATGCAGATCAGTTGTGAGATACGGCACTGGGAAACGAGGCTGCTCCTGGTGGGGCTGCCCCCGGGCTCTGGGAGGATGGAGGTTCTGAGTTTCCTGGGACAGAAGGCAGGGCCCTGCCTCCTCATCCCGTCCCACCTACCTGCCAGCTGGGACTTCTGGGTTTCCTTATTATGCCCATTTATTGATCCGGTTGTTTTACCGTGGGTTTTATATTGTTTTCCCATCAGACAAAGTAACATCATGTGTTCACACCGTGCATCTTTGTTGAGTGCCTGGAAACGTGTGATGCTGCAGATATGGGGGGACACAAAACGGAGGCAGTTCTTGTACCCCTGGGGGCGGTAGTCTGGTTTGGCAGACAGACACCGGCATCAGTCAAAGACATAAATAAATGTAAAACCACAACTACCTCAAGTCCTGTGAAAGAGAGGAAATGGTGCTGGAGGGCCCAGCAGAAGGACATCACCCAGGGAGGTTAGAAGGGGCTTCCCGGAAGCTATGATGACCAAGTTCAGAGAGGAAGGAAAACAGGAGTACAGCAGGTGAAGGGGCCCGGAGGATGTGTTCCGGGTAGGGGGATCACATGGCAATGGCCCTGAGGGGCCAGCACGACAGGCTGAGAGTGGTCGTTTCCTGGGCTGCAGATGGAAATTCCCTTCTCAGTTAGTATCCAGGGGTTGGACACTGGCAGATCCATGAATGCCATGGGTTCACCATTTATTGGGAACCTACTGTGCCCCCCAGCCTGGTGCTGTGCCCAGGGCTCCCCAGATGAGCAAACATCCCTACCATCCATAACTTTTCTCAAACGGGCAGAAGGGGTGGGTGTACCTAACCGATGACAATAGGGAAGTCTGCTCTTGTTCAGACTTTAAGCTGTTTCCAGGCATATGGCTCAGTCTGCCAGGTACCTTGGATGCTGGCCGTGGGCAAAGAATTTAGCTGATGCACCCCTGGGGCTCTTCCTACCAGGAGCAGGCCAACAGTTTCCCAGGCAGGGTGAGTTCTGAGTTTATTCAACATCCAAAAGATCAAATCAGAAAAAAAAAAAAAAAAAAAAAAGGAAAAGGACAAGTTCTTTCAGCCACATCCAACATAGGAAAAACAAGCATTTCCTTTCCCTATGGATTTTCTGGTCAGTTGTGAATTTTAATAATGCCACAAAAGGCTGACCCTTTTGGAGGAAGACAGAAATTTCACGTTTGGTCACCAGAATTAAATGAAGAAACTGGTGGATGTCCCAGTGCGGTATCTCATCCTGGGGGTCTTACTTAGTGTGTTCAAGTTGATTCACGTGGCTGCCACTGGAGAGCTTTCTTCTCGCCGTGACAGGCAGGACACTGGGGGGTCTGGGGGGAGATTAGGAGATTTGGGCACCTCCGTGGCGTGCTGGTTTTGTTTGTCCCTGCCTGTGTTCCTGGCACTTAAAAAAAGAAAAAAAAAATTTTTTTTTAAAACCTGGTCATTTAATCTCTTTGGTTACAAATGTCTTTCATTTCTCCCAAAAGAAATGAAAACACACATTGCCATGTAATGATGTTTACTGAAAAAAAAAAAAAAAAGCCCCAAGTAAAATCAATAGACACAATCTGGATAAAATAGATCATTCAGCGACTTCCTTGTGAACTGTGCCCCTTAATCCCTGCCAGCAGCCCATGCACTTTGAGCTCTTTGGCATTTATTTGTTTTACTTTCTTGAAAGTGCACAAGTGGGGAGAGGCAGGTCCATAATCGTGCCGGGTGAATAGTGAGGACACATTCTCCGAATAGCTCATCAGAATAGCATCCATCAGTAGAAGTTTTTCTTCTGGGCTCATGGCAGTGGATCAAATATTTAAATGTGATTTTTAGACATAAAGGCACATGAAGAGATTTGTTTGATGAAGGAGGAGTGATTTAGAAAACTCTGCTCCAATGATGGGGAAGAATTTTCCGCTGGGATGAGGCTAACTCACCTGCAACACATTTTGCCTGAAAACTTAATGCCCCCTTCATGTTTTCCCAAAGCAAAAGACCCCATTGGCCAGATTCTTTGTTGGGGGCCGGGGCTGGACCCCACCAGTGGGTTTGGGGACTGGGGTGCCCTTTGCCCTTCGCCCTGACAGCACCTGCCTCCCCATGGACGATCCCCTTGGCAGCTTTCTGAGTTGAGTGCTGACAGCTCCGATTTGCCAGCGAGGTGGGGAGAAATCAGAAATGATCCATCCGCCTGCTCAGTGTAGTGGGAAAGGACCTGACAGGGCCTTCAGTCCGCTCTGGTGTCTCAGCAGCAGCAGCAGGAAACGCTAACGGGAGCAGACAGCTCGGGGCTAGGGCTGGCTGCACCGGGGTGGGGAGAAAGGAACGGGACAGGCTCTGATGAGGGCACGTCAAGAGGATTCAGGCGAGACTCAAGAGGGCGGTGCCGCCAGAGCATCCTCTTGGGAGCTGGGCACCTGCCTCCCCTGGGTCGAGGGTTCCAAGAGAGGCATGACCCCAGGGGTGGTCTTTCAACTGCGGCTGGTAACCGCAGTGTAATTTGGGGTGGTCCCCCGATGGACATTTTTCATTTAGAAAAATGCATATTGGTGAAAACACCGTTAGCACTCCAAACCCATGATTTTGGGTTCTGGTTTTATTTTTTTCTAATAGAAATATCAATAATCTCTAATTGTGAAGGCTCTGCCGCAAGCCAGGCATGTTGCTAGGTAGGCATGTATGCTTGTATGAATTTATGTACACACATGCACACCTCTCTCTCTCTGTATTCCTTTTAAGACTCTGAAGAGCCCTATGAAAGGTTACCAGCATCCCCACGTTACAGATGAGGAAACCAGTACCAAAGAGCTTAAGTCCATTACTCAACACTCATCAGCCCAGCGGTTGACTTTTATAACCCAGTAATAATAAATCCTGCTTCTTTCTCCTTACAAATACCATCCCTGGAGGTGCCCAGAGGAAACCTGTTGATTAATCACTCTGTCAACTCATGACCCTTGTGTTTTTTCAGTCCTTTTTCTTGAACCCATTCTATGATTTTGCTTATTTAAACCCTGCTCATCATAGCTGTACCGGTTTCTACACCAGAGCAGAGCTCACGGTCCCTCTTCCAGAAAAGCCTGCTTTTCTACATTTAGGAAATAATGATGGAGGTAAAGCACAGGTGATTTGATCAATCATGGTTGAGAAAACAACGTTTTACTGTCTGTGGGGTCAGTCCTAAAGCAACCACATTCTCACTCATGTTTGAAACCTCAGGCAAGGCATCTGCAGTGAGGAAAGGAGTCCCTTCCCCTCAAAACGCTCTCTTTAGAGTATCAACTCCCAGCGCTCAGACTCTGCACGGGACAGAAGGCTCTTTCCCTCCTCTTCCTTTGGGCTCAGCAATTGGCCCATTCACACCCAAGACCTGTCTGGTAGCCCTGGAAAACAGGCCGTGCAACGCAAGCGCGCACACACACATACACATACCCCCCCGCTCACGCATCACACACGCATGTGCCCCCGTTCTCACAGTGCCCTCAGGCACGTGGGCACACACATGCACGCTCGCGCTCACACTCACTTGTAGTCATTGACACACCCACCCACACACGTGCACGCACACAGATGCACTCAAAGTGGTGACCACATGGGTACATTTGGAATTCACAGTCAAAAACCTCGTGGGACTGCACGTGGGGCAGGATGTGTTTTAGCATCAGTCAGTCCTTGGCTCACCTGAATCCTGCTGAATTCATCCAGAAGCCACTACCAGCTACCAGGCTCCGTGCAGGGGCCCGAGGGGACCAAAGTAGGAGAGAAGCAGCCGGTGAGGTGAGGGGAACACAGACTGATGTGCAGATCGGGACCCCCATCTCCCAGCGCTCTCCGGGCCTCAGTTTTCCCACTTGTAATGAGTCGATCCCTTCACCGCCTTCCGTCCTGTGGTGACAAGAAGCTCCTTTCCAGGGAGACGGGTATCTTCGAATCCAAGGTGAAGCCTTGCCTCGCTTGCTGTGGGAAAATCGAGCAGGGGAGTGGCTGGGAGGCAGCTGGTCCCTCACATGTGCACCTGCTGAGCCAAACGCTTGGGCCCTGCCCCCCAGGGGTGCCATGGTTCAGTGGTTAAGACACAGGCGCTGGGCCAGACAGCCCGCATTTGAATCCTGCCTCTGCCACTTGCAAGCTGGGTGACCTTAGGCAAATTGCTTGACCTCTCTGTGCTTGTCTTATTTGCAGCCCATAGACAGACCCCCCACCTTGTGGATGAGCGAATTCACGGGAAGTTCTGGGAACAGCACCTGGCCTGTATTAGCTCAGTATCCCACCTCCCGCCCCCATTCAGACCTGTTCCCTGACTGCTTCCTTTACACGGTCACACGTCGGCTTACACCCAGCTCCTGGGAGGGGCTCGCCCTGACCTCCTGGCTAACATGGCTTGTCCCCGTCCCTTTGTTTCATAGCATCCAGTCACAACGTATGACTTTATGGGGGCATTTATCCCTTTAATCTTTAAGCTCCCCAGGTGCAGGGGCTGTGTCTGCTCTGCATGGTGCCCCCCAGAGCCTGGCAGTGTGTCTGGCACACAGTAGGCGCTCAGTACTTTGATGCTAGAGCGCTTTGCAGTGACCTTGATGGATAGAAAGAGAGGCAAGTTCTTCAGAGCAGAGCAAGTAGGGCCCAAAGCTCCTTAGGAGGTGTGCAAATACGGGAGGAAAACTAGGGCTTGGACTCACAGCAGCCCCCTGTCTCGAGCCCAAAATAGCTCTCTTTCTCCTCTCTTCACCCCCAGCGATCACAGCTCATCAGTTGCACGAGAAATGTACCTCCCGTGCGCTGGGCTCTGGGCTGCAGCAGTGATGGCAGGGCCCGCCCGTTTCCTGCTCTCGTGGCATCCAGCTGCTGTCGGGCGGAGACTGACAGTAAACCAGAGAATGTCTGGGATGAGTGTCAGGAGGGCCACGTCGGCTGTGACGAGAGGGCATGGTGGGGCCCACCCTGCTTGGGTCAAGCGGCTTCTCTAAGGACCACCTCGTGCTGGCCGGGTGAAGGACAACTGGAAGGGCATGAGGGCCGAGGGAACAGAGTGGGTGAGCGTCCTGAGGCTGGGAGAGGCACAGGAACCGAGAGGAACTGAGTGGGGGGAGGTCAGGGAAGTTGGAAAGTCAGTGTCAAGAGAAAGAGGTGGGCTTGGGAGGGTCCCCAGGAGGGAGAAGGGGCCTTAGAGCTGGGGGTGGGGGGACTGGACATTCTCAGAGTGCAAGGAAATGCCATCACCCCGGAAAACAGGCAGCAAGGCCCTTGTTTGGGGCGCACTGGGACACACAATGGAGACGTAGCAGTTTATCCATAGAGCAGTGGGGTGCCAGCCACGACATTTAATCAAGGGAGGGATGTGATCAAATGTGCTCGTAAGTGTTTTGCAATGAAGGGAACTTTGTGACCCGCACGGGGTTTGAAGTTCGAGGCCTGGGACTGTTTCTTGTCACCTTGCTCATCAGAGGATGAGAAGCAACAGGGGCAGCTGCAAGGACGCCACCGGCACGTGACCCCTGGTGCCTCGGGCTTCTCCTTTCCGCTGGCTCAGAGGAAAGAGGCCGCAGTGAACATTGGCACTTTCTCATCCGGGCTGCGGGCAAGTGGGCCTCGGTTTCCTCCACTGCTCATCTCAGGACCTGCCCAGGCGGTCAGGTGCCCGCTCTGACCACCCTGCTGAGGCCACGCGTGCCTGAGGCCGCCCCCGTGGTTGGAGTACGAGAAGCTGAGAATGGGTGTCGGCGGGGCCGCAGGTCCCTGACCCACGTGAGACACCGACCATCCCTGAATAAGCCATCGCTCTTGGCCCCCCAGAGAAAGGGTAGAAGGAGGGAACTCCCAGTCAAACAGGGAAAAGCTGGAAGCAACATCAAAATCCTCCAATAAGACAAAGGATAAATGCACATGTAGGCTCCAGCCTCTGCGGTAGGAAGAATAATGGCTCCCAAAGATGTCCGTGCCCTCATCCCCAGAACCTTACTGGGGATGTTACCTTACGCACTCACCACTCGCACCCTTCCCCCAGCTTCTGCCAATGAACATACTCTCTAAGTAGAAACGACTTCCTCTGCAAGTGCAGTCTTAAGACAAGCCCCCGCCTCGCTTCCATCTGACTTACCCCTGGGCCCCTCCTCTGTAGAAATTCTGAACCCCCTTTGGCTAGACTTGACCTCAGGAGAGCCGTGACTCTCCTCTGTCCCTCTCACTCACTTTCCAGTTGCCCTTAGAAACTCACAAATCCCTCTGGAATAGCTCCTGCCCGGTGGCCACCTCTTCCACTACCTCTGGTCCCAAAACATCCCTGCACCTTTAGGCAAATCCCTTCCTAACGTGGCTGAGCCTCTGCTTATTCATCTGCAGACGGGACACTTCCCCTGACCCGTGCTGATAGGTGGGAGCCTCCTTGGGGAGGTGGGCGGGGGGTGTCCGTTGAAGGGGGAGGCGAAGGCAACACTGATTTGTCTGCTGCAGCCCTTCCGGGCTTCTGCTTCTTTTTTTCAGTGCTTCTGAAAAAAACTGTGCTCTTAAGTTTCCCTGCCCCTCTTGGAAAAGGCTTACCATCTTATTGCTCAGAGGAGTGGCCAGGGGGAAGGTTCAGCGTGAAGGGTTCAAATTCCCAAGTGGTTTTGTCCAAGACAGAGTGAGGGTCCAGGGCAGGGAGGAGGTGGCTGGAGCGGCCGTGGGCTGGGGCCAAGGTGAGGACGGTTCTTCCCGGCTGGGCTCTCTGGCACGCGTAACAGGCCGGTGCTTATCTCCCCGAATCCTTACCCGCCTGCCTGCTGAGATTTCCACAGTCCATGGGAGTGGGGACTTTCATCCCCCTATACCTCGTGTACCGGTCATGTCTGTCCCTGGTGCCTGCACATAGTAATTGAATCAAAGAAGGAACATGTGGTCCCCCCCCCCATCACTGGGGACCGCAACCTCCCAGGCCCGCACCCAGGTTAACCTGCCCTCCCAGGTCCTCCCCCATCTGTTCTTGGAGCTTCCCCTGGGGCCTTTATCTCCTCGGATCTGTGCCCATCACTGGCTGGCACAGGAAGGGGTGTGTGAGGAAGAGGGGAGGCAAGAGCCTGGTATGAGTAAGAGCCCTTGGTTCCCTTCAGATGTTTATCTGTCCATTTCACAAACCTTCCCTCTGTGGAATAACTTGTTTGGTGAAAAAGGCTTTCTTTCCTCATTTTATGGCCGGGAGGTGTCATCAGATAATCACTTCTGAGTGCTGGTCTGGGGCGAGGGTGGGGCAGGAAGAGCCCCTCACCCTGGGGTGCCAGCCGCCTCTGCCGTCCCCCACTTTAAGGGGCAGTGAGTCTGGGGTGAGAGATGGGAGTTGGGAGGGCCACCAGGTGCAGGAGCAGGACGTGTCTCCACTTGCCACTCAGCCTCTGCCTTTTGACGTGAGATCACCTTTCAGACTAGGCTCCACCCACCACCGTCCCTTCCCCAGGAAAAGTGGGGTGCCCCTGCTCCAGCCCTCTCCTCCCCACATACACCTGCACTGCACCCCACCCCCGCACACCCCCACCCCCGCCCGAGCTTCATGTATTCCTGTGCATTCACACGATGGGCAGAATGCATTATCTGGACTTCCCTGGTGGCGCAGTGGTTAAGAATCCACCTGCCAATGCAGGGGACACGGGTTCGAGCCCTGGTCCGGGAAGATCCCACACGCCACGGAGCAATTCAGCCTGTGTGCGCCACAACTACTGAGCCTGCGCTCCAGAGCCCGCGAGCTACAACTACTGAGCCCACGAGCCACAACTACTGAAGCCCGCGTGCCTAGAGCCTGCGCTCCGCAACAAAGAGAAGCCACTGCAATGAGAAGCACGCGCACCACAACGAAGAGTAGCCCCTGCTTACTGCAACTAGAGAAAGCCCCCGTGCAGCAACGAAGACCCAACACAGCCAAAAATAAAATAATTAAAAAAAAAAAAAAAAAGAATGCATTGTCTGCCCACGCACATTCATCTGGGCTTCTCCTTAAAGTCAAGTCTAAGGTCATTTCTGGAGAAGAAGATCCACTCTTGTTGTAGAATCACTTGTTTATTGATTAATTCATTCAGTAAATATTGATTTACCGCCAACACTGTGTGGGCCGCTGGGTCAAGCCTGAGATCAAGAAGAAGGAAGTGAGTACATCAGACACCCAGCTTGTAGGGGAGAGGAGGCTTTAAACAGACACAGAGCAGGAGTGAACTGGGCACCCACTGCATGTCAGGAACTAAGTGCTTTACCTCTGGCACCCTCTTTAATCTTCATAGAAACCCAATCGGTAGGTTGGTTACTCTCATCCCCATTTAGGGCGCTGAGACCAGCAGGGGTGGAGTGACTTGCCTGACATCACACGGCTGGTAAGTAGCAGGGCCTGGATTTGAAACCAGGCTCCCTGGCTCCAGAGGCCACACCTGTAACCAGGACCTTGTACACCCCAATGATAAGATCCTACTCACCATGAGAAGGGCTGGGTAATTCTAGATAATTCTGGGTAATTCTAGAAAGGGGACCTGATTTAGTCTGGAGGTCATCAAGAGTGTCTAAGGAGGGACTTCCCTGGTGGTGCAGTGGTTAAGAATCTGCCTGCCAGTGCAGGGGACACGGGTTCGAGCCCTGGTCCGGGAAGATCCCACGTGCCGCGGAGCAACGAAGCCTGTGCGCCACAACTACTGAGCCTGCGCTCTAGAGCCTGTGAGCCACAACTACTGAGCCCACGTGCCACAACTACTGAAGCCCGCGCGCCTAGAGCCCGTGCTCCACAACAAGAAAAGCCACCACAATGAGAAGCCCGCGCACCGCAACGAAGGGTAGCCCCTGCTCGCCGCAACCGGAGAAAGCCCGCGCGCAGCAACGAAGACCCAACACAACCAAAAATAAATAAATAAATAAACTAATTAATTTTAAAAAAAAGAGTGTCTAAGGATAACAGACTTGTGGTTGCCAAGGGGGAGGGGGGGAGGGGGGGGAGGGGAGGGAAGGAATAGGAGGTTGGGATTAGCAGAGGCAAACTATTATATATAGGATGGATAAGCAAGAAGGTCATACTGTGTAACACAGGAAACTGTATTCAATATTCCGTGACAAAGCATAATGGAAAAGAATAGGAAAAAGAATATATATATATATCTCTACATATCTGAGTCACTTTCCTGTACGGAAGAAATTGACAAAACATTGTAAATCAACTGTACTTCAATAAAATTTATTTACTTTGTCTTTATTTTTTGGCCGCGCAGCTTGTGGGATCTCAGTTCCCCAGTTAGGGATCAAACCCGTGCCCCCTGCATTGAAAGCACAGAGCCTTAACCACTGGACCGCCAGGGAAGTCCTAATACAATAAAATAAAATAAAAAAATAATTAAAAAAAAGATTTTCTAAGGAAATGCCCTTGATGCTGCACTTGGAAAGATGGGGAGGAATCAGACACGCAAAGACTGGGAAAAAGTATGTTGCAGGAAGAAGGAGCTGCAGGTGCCAAGGCCCTGAAGCAGGAGGAACGTGCATGCTGGAGAAGTGCAAGAAGGTCCTTGTGGCTGGAGCCCAGTGCACGAGTTGGCTCCCTTCTGGTAACAGATGCGGTTACCTCCTGGGCAGTCATTCACCCGTCGTCCACCTTACCAATAGCACCCCAGGCGAGGCTGTGCTTCACGGGAGGGAGCCTCCAACTCTGATACCATCTCAGAATGGCTACAGCTATGTCCTACATGCTCTTCCAGAATCTCGCCACGCCCCAGTGAAGAGGCAGTGTCTATTTCTCGGTCCTTTGAATCTGGGTGATTTTGTGACTGCCTCGATGAAGATGATACAGTGAAAGTGATGCCGTATGATCTCTGAGGCTGGGTCAAAAAAGGTGACATGGCTGGAGAGCTCTCACTCTCTTTCGTAGGACACTTACCCTCGGAACCCAGCCACCATGCTGTGAGGAAGCCCAGCCAAGCCCGTGTGGGTAGGTTACATGTGGAGAAAAACTGAGGCCTCAAGCGAACAGCTAGCATCCCCACCAGACAAGAGAGTGAACGAGCCTTCAGATGATTCCAGCCCCCAGTCTTTGAGAGGGCCCAGACATCCTGAGGCAGAGTCAGGCTGGCCCTCCTGTACTCTATCCAAATTCTTGACACAGCATCCATTAGAATAATAAGTGATGTCTTTGTGCCACCAAATTTTGCGGTCATTTGTTACACAGCCATAGTAACTGGGTTTCCGTGGTAAATCATGACTTGTCTGGTAAGCCCATTCCCTTTTCCAGGGATTTGTTTGGGGGTTGGTTTGGGACCCAATCCTGGCTAATGAGAAGTAAAGGGATGTGTACTGAACGAACTTCTGAGGAAGGTTTCCTGACTTTGAAAGAAAATTGTCAAGAAGATGCAGTCTTTTTCTACCTCCAGATAAAGCTTGATGAGGAGATAATGCCTGGGCAACTGCAGCCATTTTGTGACTATGAGGGAGTGGTCCAAAGATGGCAGAATGGGAAGAGAGAAAGATCCTTGGGCCATATGTTATGGGACACTGATTAGCCAATCTTGAAACCATCCTAGTTCTGTGAAGTAATAGCCCCTCTTATTGTTTAAAGGTTTTTTTTGTTTTGTTTTTTGCTTTGCCTTGAGGCTTGCAGGATCTCAGTTCCCTGACCAGGGATTGAACCTGGGCCACAGCAGTGAAAGCCTGGAATCCTAACCACTAGGCCACCAGGGGAATCCCAGTTTAAAGCATTTTGAGTTTGACCTCCACTTACTTTCCAAGTGACATACCTTCTTTCCCCTCACAACCCACCTTTCCCCTGCCCTGGCTCATCCCTTAGTTTGGGGCAGAGAAGGCTTAAAGAAGCTCTGATACACAGAAGAGGATTTCTGCCTCTAAACCCAGAGCAAGAGGTACTCAGAATGGGAATTCCAGGAGTCTGATGGTGGAGGAAAGAGGTCAAGAAAGGAAGGAAACAAATCAAGAGGAAAGACCAGTGAGGGAAGAAATAAAGAAGATTATGCTGTAAAGACAAGGAAATTAGGACAAAAGAAACTGGACAGAGAAGACCTGGGAGGAGGTGGTAAAGAGTTCAAGGCCACAAGGCATTCTTTGTACCACTCTTTGATCCTAGAACCACATTCCTCACATCATCCCATGAGGCCACACAGGACAGGGATTAAACATGCAAGCTCTGGAGTTAGAATTCTGACTCCACTACTTTCTATCTGGGTGATATTGGGCAAATTACTTAAGCAAATTGAACCTGTTTCCTAATTTGTAAAATAGAGAAAGATGATAATAACACCCATCTCAAAGGGCTGCTGAAAGGAATTGAGACAGGACTCTACTAGTTGTCAGTACAGAAACTCAATTCAGACTGGCTTAAGCAAAAGAGTGATTCCTTTGGCTCCTGTCCCTAAAAGGTTGAGTAATAGGCTTCAGGTGTGGCTGGATCCAGGGGCTCAAACAATGTCATCAGGATTTGATCTTTATATATCTTTTGTCTCTTTTTCTCCCATTGGCAACACATTCAACTAAGCCTTCTCTTTATGGTTGCATCTTCTACGCAGGCTCGAAGGGGACAATACCTTTTTGTTGGTCTGATCAGCCAGCCTGGTGGGTCCTGTACCCATTCCTACACCTCTTGTGTAACCAAGGAGATGGATTATGCTAATTGGCCAGCCCTGGGTCAGGCGTGCCTAGTCCTGGATGTGGAGATGGGGCCAGCTCCACTCCCCTACGTGGGCTGACATGGAGTATGTGTGGGGGGCGGTGGGAAAGGCTTCGAGGAAGACTGGGGAGCTGTCCGTGGAAGAAAAGAGGGTGACTGCTGGACAGACAGCACAGCAGCGTCTGCAACAAGGGCTTCAACAGCCATCACCTCCATGGCCCTGCGCTTACCCTTAGGAGAAGCAATTGCACAGAAGACAAGCCCTGAGCTACATTTGACTCCTCAGTGAAAACCTGTCAAGGGAAAATGACTTTAAAAAATGTGGTAAGGTACACTACACGTAGCATAAAATTGACCATTTTACCCATTTTTTAAAAAAATTTATTTATTATCATTTATTTTTTTGGCTGCGTTGGGTCTTCATTGCTGCATGCAGGCTTTCTCTAGTTGTGGCGAGCGGGGGCTACTCTCCATTGTGGTGCGTGGGCTTCTCATTGCGGTGGCTTCTCTTGTTGCGGAGCACGGGCTCTAGGCGTCTGGGCTTCATTAGTTGTGGCACGAGGGCTCAATAGTTGTGGCTCACGGGCTCTAGAGTGCAGGCTCAGTAGTTGTGGCGCGTGGGCTTAGTTGCTCCGCGGCATGTGGGATCTTCCCGGACCGGGGCTCGAACCCGTGTCCCCTGCATTGGCAGGCGGATTCTTAACCACTGCACCACCAGGAAAGCCCCATTTTACCCATTTTTAAGTAGACAGTTCCATGGCATTAAGTACTTTCACACTGTTGTGCAGCCATCACCACCATCCATCTCCAGAACTTTTTCATCTTCCCAAACTGAAGCTGTGTCCTCATTAAACAACAACTCCCCATCCCCCTTCCCCCAGCCCTGGGCAACCACCCTTCTACTTTCTGTCTCTATGAATCTGCCTATTCTAGGTCCCTCATATAAGTGGAATTCTATAGTACTGGTGTTTTTTGTGTCTGGCTTATTTCACTTAGCATAATGTCCTCAAGGTTTATCCATGTTGCAGCATGTGTCAAAATTTCATTCCTTTTAAGGCTGAATAATATTCCTTTGTACGTATATACCATATTTTGTTTATCTAGTCATCTGTTGATGGACACTTGGGTTGTTTCCAGGGCAAAATGCCTTTTAAGCCAAGAGTGTGCCCACTTTCATTTCTACAGGCAGCATGACACCCAAGCCGGCATTCCGCTTGTCCCCTCCTGTCCTTCCCGAAGCCCAGTTATTTGGCTTCAGAAAGTAGCAAGAGCAAAGGAGAGTCACATAAGAATAGAAGTGATAAGGAAAAAGAGAGGGAGAGAGGATTAATAATTTTTTTTAAAAAGTTTTTCAGCAAAGGAAACTCAATTTTAAGAGAAAAAAAAAAACCAATTAGGTCTGGTGGCTGCAACTCACAAAGGAAGCACAGTTGTCAGAAGGAGGGCTGGGACTTCTCAAAGCGCTTACTGGAACTAAACAGAAATGCTGAACTTTGTTTTGTCTTTCCCAGGAACATTCTCTTTTTGGAATCAAAAGACTCTGAGGGTGGTGAAAGGCTTCAGAGCATGAAACTGTATTACTGGAAATGGTCTGGGGCTTTTGTTCTTGAGGCTGGGGCCTCGTGAGGGATGGGCTTAGCAACAAGCCCAGCCAGGCTGCAGAGGGGCACGGAGGGGCAGGGGGCAGGCCGGGCAGTTGGAACTGCCCTCCGAGTTTCTCAGCTCCTCAAATGCAAACTGAAAAGCCTCAGGGGCCATGTTCGGATGCTATGCTTGGGGAAGACATTAAAAAACAAAAACCAAAACAACAAAATGGTGTCTAGACCCGAAACAAGAGCGGCAGCAGGACAGGCAGAGATGGGTCAGAGACTGCAGGTTTGTGACACCTGCAGCCTACTTTGGGATCTTTAAATACTGCTGAATAACCACAGCTGTCTCCTAATGGGTCTCCTTGCCTGTTTCTCTAAAAGGTAAATCTGATTGCGTCACTTCCTAGCTTCAGCACCTTCGATGGCTCACCATAGCCCTTGAGATTGAGTCAAGCTCCTTAACTATACACTCCACTCAACCTGGCCTCTGTATGTCTTCTTTGACCTTAACCCTTCCATCCTTCCCTTCGCACTCTCCACTGCAGCAGCACTGAGCCACTTCTGGTTCCTTCAAGGAGATCAACCCTCTCCTGTCTCTCAGCTTTGCACGCGGTGTTCCATCTGCCTGATGCGCACTTTTTGTTCCCTCTTTGCCCACCAACACTGTGTATTCTTCTTCTTTTTTATTTATTTATTTATTTGTTTTTGGCTACGTTGGGTCTTCGTTGCTGCGTGCGGGCTTTCTCTAGTTGCGGAGAGCAGGGGCTACTCTTCGTTGCGGTGCAGGCTTCTCATTGCAGTGGCTTCTCTTGTTGCAGAGCACGGGCTTTAGGTGCATGGGCTTCGGTAGTTGTGGTGCGTGGCCTTCGGTAGTTGTGGCGCATGGGCTTCGGTAGTTGTGGCGCGTGGGCTTCGGTAGTTGTGGCGCGTGGGCTTCGGTAGTTGTGGCGCATGGGCTTAGTTGCCCCGTGTCATGTGGGATCTTCCCGGAACAGGGCTCAAACCCCTGTCCCCTGCATTGGCAGGCGGATTCTTAACCACTGCGCCACCAGGGAAGTCTCCATAGTAAGACTTTTGATAAGTACTGTCATGTTAGTCAGGAAAGTTTATGATAAATAACATTTCCAATGGCAATAGAGTCTTTTCTCTCCCACTGCCTCCCCACCTTGCCAGTCCTGAAAGTTCTTGAAATTGAACTTGACTCACAGCAGGCTCTCAGTTATACCTGTGAAATGAACCCCAGGTTTTCAAGTTCCAGTCTTTGCTGGTACCATTAAGCTTATTTAGTATGAGAGCTTTGCGGAGTGGGAAAGCCTGCCATATTGGAAATGGCAAATGCCCAAGCCAGAGTAGACTTTATTCTTTGTTTGGCTTTATTTTTCTGCCTCTAGCTTATACTTGCTTTCAGATGAGGGTGTCTTGGGATAAGAACTTTCCCCCACTTACACTACACCTACTGGAATTATTCTGATCCTTTCTGTTGTGATAAATTGACTGATGGCCATTGTCTTAAGGCTAAGTTGAACATTTGGCTGCCAGGATAACTAACCTACACTCGAGTTTCTCAATCATGACACTAGTGATAGTTGGGGCTGAGTAATTCTTTGTGGTGGGCTGTCCTGTGTACTGTAGGATGTTTAGCAGCATCCCTGGCCTCCATTGACCACATGCTGCATGTAGGAGGATGCTAGTAGCATGCTTCTGGAATGACAACCAAGAATGTCTCCAGACAGTGAAGGATGTCTCCTGGGGGACAAAATCGTCCTGGCTGAGAAGCACTCTCAATGTAATTAACGACTCACTGTCTTAGGGAGTTAAGATGTAGCTGTGCGTGAAGCTGGCCCAGTGTCCCCGACTTTTCCCTGACTTTCAGTAAATTATTCATCCAGCAAGTAGCAGCCATGAGGGAGCTCTTGTCTTCTTAAGAACTTCCAGTCAAAGGTATTTTGGGTTACAAACAAAAAGACAACCCATGTTTCAGTTGAAGCTATGAAATTGAGGTTTCCAAAGTGTCCCAGTACCATTAAATTGTTCGTGAGGAAGAAAAACATTACTGTCTTTTTTTCCCCTTTGATTCAATACAACAAGTCTTGAAAATCACACTATAGGCTTTTAAGATCTCATCATAAAAATAATAAATTAATACCAATTTTAAATGAACCCGTGTAGATGGGGTACAGTGTATTCCCAGGTCCTGTCTAGGAACCTTTGCAGAATCACATTTAGAATTTAGAATTAGTGCCCATTTTAAGGATGAGGAGACTGAGTCTGAGTGACCTGCTTCAAATGGTATGGGCTTGGGACTTTCTCAGTCATGCATGTCGTGAGCCTAATAAAGGCTTGTTTTACCAAAAGGGATGTGTTGGCTCAGAGAATGGGGACATTTACTGCGAAGCTCAAAGAAAGGGAAGGCAGGTGAGAAAGAAAAGAACTAGAGTTGGGACTATGCTCTCTCCCCATCCCACCTCGTCTTCCTTCTTTGCTTCCTCTCTTGTTGGGAACACTCCCCAGCAGCCTGCATCCCATGTGTCACAGTATTGGAAACAAGGCTCCCTCTCCCAACCTTCCTGTACATTTCCCAGGGAAGGACTCCTATTGGCTCTGCTTAAATCACATGCACATCTCTGAACCAATACTGAGCCCACAAAATAAGCCACTCTGATTGGTCTCACCTGAGTCGTGTTTCATGAGGGCAGGATCTATTACCAAAATATGGTGAACGGGGGAATGGGTGCCAGCGGCCAAAAGTAATAGCTACTTAGCTCAGAACCAAGATGTGGGTCCAGGTTTGAATTAGTCATCCTTCTGGAACATGTCCACCATTGCCATATATATTGGATGTTTTGAAATAAACACCTGAAAAAAAAAACAAACCTTAATTTTAATAATCCTACAAGGAAGAAATCATTATTTCCACTTTGCAGATGAGGAAACAGAGGCTCAGAAAATTTTTTTAAGTGCCTTGGGATTAGCTGAGCCCAGTTCCTACTCCAGAGTTCTAACTTGTAACCTCCATGTTTTAGTGCCTCCTGTGTATATCAGATTTGTCCCAGAGAAACATGCCCCCGGTCCTTGGCCCCCCTGTTGACCCTGATTACTTGGAGAGGGCTAAGGGGACAGGAGTGGGAGGCATATTGGGAGACACAGAAAAGGGGCAGAGGGAGGGCTTCTTGGAGGAGGTGGTACCTCACTGGCAGCACAGGGTGAGGCTGGGCTGGCCTGTGCAGAAGTTGGGTCCAGGCAGGAACACGGCCCTGAGGTCCAGAACCTAACATACTCTCTGTGTCGGGAGCACAGGAAGGAGGAGTGATGACATGAACATGTGGCAGTGGTCAAATCCCTCAGGACCCAGAGACTCTCAGGAGCCGGAATCTACCCCTCGGAGCAATGGGGGGACACAGGATGTGAGCTGAGTGGGAGAGCCTCTGGGTCAGTTTGCATTTTGGAAAGGTGTCGCTGGCTGCCAAGTGGGGAATGGTTTGGAGGCAGGCATATGTTTATTGAGCACCGACTGTGTGCCAGGCACTGTTCTAAGTATCAGGGATACAAAGGTGCACAAGATGAAGTCCCAGTCCTCACAGACTTTCTAGCAAGGACGCAGACAGAAATCAAGTAAACAAGTAAATAGATTCAGCATAATTCACCTCATTCAGTAAGGGCTGTAAAGAAAAATGTCCTAGAGGCAGGGCAGAGAGGGTGATGGTGGTGGGTGCTTTCTTAGCCTAGGTTGTAATCCCGGAGAGAGACGAGGGAGGCCCGGGGTCGGGGTGGGGGAGTGCAGGGACTTTCATTTTGTTCGCCCCCAGTGGCACGTGTCAAACAGTGGACGGGGGGTGTCGGGCTGGCCGTCTCTGGGCTTGCCCTCCAGGGTGCCCACATTGCCTTTGCTTTGGAGCAGCTGTCGAGCCGATATAAACATTTAAAAGTGGATATAGCTTGGTTCTCGTTCAGCATGTAAATAGATGTCAAATCTTCAATTTTGAAAGGACTGGTTCCCTGAGATTTGTATAAATTTTGGACCACAGTAGAAGCCGTACACACGGAAAACCAGGTCTCTCCGCATCAGGGACGGGTCCTGGGTTTCAAAGATACAAACCTTTCAGATGGGAACTCATTTGAGAGGCGGAGCTAAAATTAAGGAGGATAACAAAGAAAGATCAAATGTGTCCCGCATCCGACAGGCACGGCCCCCATTTAGAAAAGTAGAAACGCTTAGGAATAGAGATTTGATGGTTTGGAATTCTTAGATTAAAAATACAATTTGATTTTATTTCTTATATTTCTCCTATGTTTTCCAGATATTTAGCATTAAGAGGATTTTCTTTGGGGACAGGCTCCAACAACTTATTCTTTTCTGAAATTAGACTTTGGGGTACCAACCTAAGTAGTCAGATTCCCGGGAAGCCAACAGACTGAGCATGTCATTTATTTATCTCCGCCCTGCCCCTCACGACACTGGCAAAGATGAAAGAGACGGAAGGATTGTTGCTGGGGAAGATGAGGGAAACTAGCACCTGTTAGTGGGTGGCTACGTGGGAACACTGTTTCCTGATGGTAATTTGGCAGGATCTGGCAAAATTTAAAAGAAGCTTGTCCTTCACAACCAAGCAGTTGATTTCCAGGAATCATATCACAGAAACATCTGAAATACTGAGCAAAGATATGGTTACAAGGATGTGCCCTGAGGCGTGGTTTCATATAGGTGTATATGTGAGCTATACATGCATTATCTTCATTAACCCCCAACTGGTTTAAAATAATGATTATACTTCCCAACAATGGAACGCTTTGCAGCTGCTTAAAAATGAAGTTGGCCTCTGCCAGGTGATCAAGGTCAACAGCAACAGTGATAGGTCACATTGATAGCCTGCACCCTTGATAGGATGTGATGAGAAGGGCACTTCATCTCCGTGGCCATCCTCCTCCCAAACCCATCACGCCAGTCTGATTACAAGAAAAAATCAGATAAATTCTAACAGTGGGGCATTTTACAAAATACCTGACCAGCACTCCTCCAAACTGCCAAGGTCACAAAAAACAAGGAAAGTCTGAGAAATTGCCACAGCCAAGAGGAGCCTCAGTAGACACGAGAACTAAATGTCATATGGTGTCCTGGGTGGGATCCTGGACCAGGAGAAGGACATTAGGGAAATCTGAATAAGCTATAACTTTAGTTAATAATAACGTATCAATGTTGGTTTGTTAATTATGGCAAAAGTACAATACTAACGTAAGTTCCTAAAAATAGGAGAAATTATCATTAATAGGGGGTAGGGTATATGGGAACTCCTTGTACTATCCCTGCAATTTTTCTGTAATTCTAAAACTGTTCAAAAAAACCAAAATCTGTTGCAAAAAATGAGAGAAATTCATGGATGGATGTGAAGGTAGTTCAAGATGTATGACTGACGGAAAACAGTGATCCCATTTTTTTAAAACAAAATTGCATGTGTATGTTTATGGAAGTAGCAATAGAGCCTAAGATGCTGCCCCTTTCCCCCTAAGTGGTTATCTTGAGGGTTTAGGGTTAAAGCATTTAGTGGGAGGGAATCTTTTACATTTCTACAATGTTTTGAAATCGTTATGCACAGGCGAGACTTTTACAATACAAAGTTGAGTAAAGATATTTCACACACACACACACACACACTGAAAAATAACTCAGTGGTGGGCAGAAGAAGGCAAGGGAAGTGCAAGTAGCCCGCTCCAATTTCATTTCACATAAATAGGCCCCAGATTAACCTTCCTTGATTCATAATTCAGAGTCAACAGCATGGAAAAATTAGAATCCCCTCCAGGTTTCTGGGCACACTGAAACGGCCTTATTCCTAGAAAGTCTGACCTTGGCTGGGGCCCGTGGACTCTGCCCCTGTCCGGGGGCTTGCCTTGTCGTGGCTGCCACTCGCTCAGTGGCCGGCCCTGGGAAGGACTCCCACACATGCCCTCATTTAGTCCTGAAAATAACCCTTCGTGGTATATTATGTCATCACCACCCTTTTAAATATGAGGCCCAGACAGAGAAGGTCAGTTGTCACTCAGCCGGTAAGGGAAGGTTCAAGTCTAATCCAGAGCTGTCTGATTCGGGAGCCCCAGCTCAGCCACTCGCCCCTGTAACCCCTCGAAGGTAGAAGCTGTGATAAAGGAGCCACTCGCCTGAACAAGAATTCCCCTCCTGGTCCCCTCGAATGAGGAGGTGCCTCTTCAACGCCACGGCTCCAGTGAGCTTGGATCTCTAATGCTATTATTTCTCTTTCTGGCGGAGTATTTTGGTCCCATAACCAGGTGCACGTGGAATTTGGTAACAATCAAAAAGTCCAAGGGTGCGTGAAAACCCAGCACATGTTGGCTAAGGTTGGGCCGTATGGAAAGTATACGTTCGTCATCAGTGTTTACATTTGGCTTATTTATTTTTCCTGAAATCCCATCAAAATAAAAATCAACCACATTGCCCTGAAGCCCTTTCTGATGTGTGTGGGAGGTGCCCTGGACATCATTTTCTGTTAGGGGAAAAGAAAGCAGCAAAATGGAAATACACAGCAGGGTGGGTGGGATGCACGGGCCATTGTTGGGAGGAAGAGGGACCTTTTCTCTTAACTCAGATGCCCTTTGGAGAGGAGGGCGTGTCTGCAGGGTGGCTGATGGGAGCAGATGTAACGTCAGAGTGGGACGAGTTCTTTTGGAAAACGTGTTTCCAGCATCACTTAAATTTTGACCTTTAACTTCTGCAGCTATGCGAGCGACTTCAGTTTTACACATCTCTGTCCTCAAACCCCATCAGACCTGTCATGAGCAAATAGACAAATAGTGAGTGGGGCCACTTTTTTTCTTAAAAGTCCCCCGCTGTGCCAGCAGGGCACTGTGATCCTCAGGTAGGAAGATCCTTCCTCTGGACTTGTTACAAGATGAAAAGATGTCTGACCTTGATTCCCTGCCACCAAAGAGCCTTTGAGGAATGGAGCTCAAAATGTATTCTTGGACAAAGAGGTCTGCTTCAAACTGCAAGTGGAAACCTCTGCCACGTATTCAGTGCCTTCTCCTTTCTGGCCACGTGTAAGTGTCATGTGATTCCCATGCAAGGAATTGGAAGCTTATTGCCTCGGTTGCCCTCACTGATGAAGACTGAAAGTCATATTAAACACGTTTCTGGGAGGTGTTTTCTTTTTTTCTTTTCTTTTTTTTTCTTCTTCCATTTTTATTGTTGAACTTCATCTGGTGCTAAGATTTCCTCTAGAGAAGTAATTTAGAGCATTGTGGCATTTCCTTTCTTAATTAATCCCAACTGGGGCTTCGTCTAGAGCAAGCATCCGCGGTTGATGGCTTCATCACCGTGCAGAGGGCTCTTCCTGCTGCATTTGTAAACACCAGCCCGGCCACAGCGCCATGGCAAGGTTCTGGTTTGAATTAAAGCCCAGGCTGTAGGATCAACCCAGCTGTGCTTTCCTGTAAGCTCTGTCAGTTTTCCAAAGCTTGTTAACATGCTAATATAAAAGGAAATAGGACAAACTTCAAGGAATTTACAACTGGTCTTAAACTTCAAAGACAAAGCTACATCCATGCAACACACACACACACATACACACACAAAACCAATATGTCCCTCCATCTCCTTCTTCTTCAAACACGGCCCAACACAAAACAAAAAAACCCCAACTAATAAAAAGTTCATTTAGCAACCTGGGGATGGCCGTGGATGCCGGTTTGAAACATTGTGGCCACAATCCACGATGTTGCAGGCGCTTTTGCGCATTGTGAAACATGGGGCAAAATTAGTAGGTCTGACTGGAGACGGGATAAATATTTCTCCAGTCCCTAAGACAGTGACGCCAACCCAGCCTAAAAGGTCGGCTTCCTTGTTCCTCCCCATGCAGAGCTGGCCAGGTGGGCTGGGTGGGAAGGGAGGACCCGACCGTCCTCACCTGCCACCTCCCCCGTCCAGCCCAGCCCTGGAACAAGGCACAGCACATCCATCCTGACCACAGGGGCTGGTGATGAACTCAGGAGGGAGAGGCCGGGGCACGTTTCTTAGCAAATGGTGATTCATTTTCAGAGCCGTCTCTTGGAGATTCTGACAACAAATAGAACAGCACAACTTTTTAATTTCCTGTTAATGTTCTCCTTTCTCCAATGAGCATCAGCAGATCATATTTATCTCAGCCTGCCAGGGTGTGGATGCCAAAATCCAGTTCAAAGATTCTGATTAACTTCCTCTGAGCATTTCCAAATTGGAACCCAAATAGTGAAACTGAAGGTCCCATTTAGGATGAAGCTAATGGCTGCGGCTGTGACGCCCTCATTCCTCTGCCTCATTCATTGCTGACTGTGGACACAGTGTTCTCACAAATGCCCATGTGAGTTCGCTTAGGTTGTCCAAGAATTGCGGCTTTGTCCGCTGCATTTGTATCTTCAGCGCTGGAGATGTAGGGCAGCCACGTCACTTAGGGCAGCGGTTCTCAACCTCAGCATTATTGACAGTTTGGGCGGGATAATTCTTTGCTGTGGAGCCGTCCTGGCATGACAATAGAGAGTATTTCCAGACCTTGCCAAACATCCCCTGGGGGTTGAGTTGCCAGATAAAATACAGGGTTAAATTTGAATTTCAGATAAACAATACTTTTATCTATAGCATATCTTATGTATTATTTGGAATGTGCTTAGAAATTATTTTTTGTTTATCTGAAATTCAAATTCAACCGGGCATCCTATAGTTTTGTTTGCTAAATATGGCAGTCCTACCTGGAAGGCCATATTCTCCACCAATCCTTGCCCTCTACCCGGTCTTGAGACCCACTGACTTAGGGGAAAAAAACAAGTAAGGATAACTGCTTCTAGCCCCTGGTTTGCCCCGTTCTTGGTCATTTCATCTCAGAAAAGCCATTTAAAATCTTGGAGCCTTCCCCTCTTCAGTGTAAAAGGTGGTCATGATGTCTGGTCCCCTCTCGTGTTGAGAAGGTTCAAAAGACAAGGCTTCACAGTGAGAAACAAGCCTTCACAGTCTGGGCGAGAGCAGGAATCCACTCACAGCTGTCCAGTCACTAAACCCTGACTTCCCAGCGTACATCTCGGGGTTGGGGGGGTTGGGGGGGGAGCTGAGCTATCCCTGACTCCAGGCTTGACCAATCAGAGAATCATATTCCTCCAGGCACAGCGATTGGCTCATGGGACACCATGTGACCTGAGCAGAGCCAATGGGAGCTACAGTGGTTTTGCCGGGAGATTTCAGTGAGAGATGCTCTTGTCCATGAACCTGATCTTGGAAGCTGTAAGATGGGAGCTGCTGGGGGCTTTCCTGAAGGAGGGCTGATGCAGAGCAAAGCAGAGCTGAGGGATGGGAAGAAAGCTGATTTCTGATGGAGCAACTCCCCCCCCTGCCGCAAAGCCTCTGGACTTTTCTTCGTGTAAACCAATAAATCCCTTCTTTACCTAAATTAGAATTGGAGTTTCTGCCCAACCCAGCAAAAGAGGACCAACGGACTCCTTTGTGAAAGGGTTTAGCCAGGCTCGCCCACACTAAGTGTTGAGTAAATGTTAGGTATTGTTGTTGCTGTGGGTTTCCTCAACTAGACTATAGTGTCCTCAAGTTCAGAGGCCAACTCTTCTCTCCCATTGGCTTTCTGGTGGGTGCACCAGGTCCCTGGGGACTTGGATCAGAATGGATAGATAAAGAAGTGAAGGATGGATGGGTGGGTAGATAAATGAACAAGAAAGGTGCACGGTCGGAGGCAAGGAAAATAAACACTATCCTAGCTCCATCTGAGAAGCTTTTAATGAAGGATCACTGCAGGTCCTCCCTTTCCTGCCTCCACTCTCCTGCCATTGCCCCTTGGTGCTTAGCCCTTGTGCTGTGATGAACACAGAGCTGGTTCCCATTAAGCCCAGTCCCCATCTCAGGGCTGTGGCCCTTGCTGGTCCCGCTGCCTGGATTACCCTCTCCAGTATCTTCTCGTGGCTCACTCCTTACAAATCAAGTCTGCACTCAGTGCTGCCACCTCTGGCAGGCCTTGGTTTATCACTCCTGGCAGCCCCCCTTCCTATCAGCTTTATTTCATTCATGGCCACTATCACCATCTGAAATTATCCGAAGTTTGTCAGCCTACTGTCAGTTCCCTCTACCCCACCATGTAAACTCCATCTTTTTGACTGCTCTGTCCCCCACGCCTAGAAATTCCATCCACATAGTAGATGCTCAGTAAATATCTGTTGAATGAATGAATGAGTTATTTACGTGTCTGGTTTCCTCTGCAGACTGTGAGCCTGTCGTATTCATTTTGAACCCCCAGGGTCCAGTAATGAGGCCTGAGTGCATGAGTATTGAATGAATGAAGGATTTTTTTTTTTTCTCCTGGCTGTGCCTCACAGACTGTGGGATCTTAGTTCCCAGACCAGGATTGAACCCGGGCCCTCGGCAGTGAAAGCACAGAGCCTTAACCACTGGACCACCAAGGAATTCCTGAATGAAGGATTTCTAATACCATGCTAGTCTCTGCGGAAGCCAGGGCAACAGAAAACTTTCTGTGGGCTCAAACTCTCAGCCTCCCCGACAGGACTGGGGGGGATGGGGACAGCATGAAGCCAGGGAGGGGAGAACTGGGGCGTTGGTTCTGCTGTTTCCTGACGTCGTGGTCCTGGGCCTCAGATACGCATCTGGAAAGCAGGGAGAACGCCAGCACCCCCGTCACAGGGCGATTGTGAACATTAACTGAGGCCAAGCATGTAACAGGCCTAGGAGTATCCAGGTGTGCTAGCGCAGAGTTGTACTGATATATTTGTTTCTATTTGTCTGAGCATCCCTGCATCCGTCTATCACTCCAGAGGAGGGAACTTGCCTCCAGAGGAAGAAGGTGGCCTGTTCAAGGTCACGCAGCAAGTCAGACTTTTCCGATTGAATGGCGGGTGCAGGTGCAACCCCCCGCCTTGCCTCACGCCTCCCTTCTCGCCCCCATACCTCCCGGCTTCCACCCTGGGCCCGTTTTGCTGCGGTGAGATGCTCGGGGCCTTTTCCCTGGGTGGGCGCGTTTTATTCTCAATAGAAAAAAAATGACAAAGTCGTTCAGAAACCCGAGCTGTTTTTCACACTGTTCTGTCTCTGACAGGCTGTTAGAAAAGTTGGGAGGAAAGGTGCTACTGTTATACTTTTGTTATTCGGCGCTAATTAGAAGAAAGCTGAGTGCTGGGATGGAGAACAGTTCCCCAGGAGGCACTTATTGTTGCCACTGGAACGAAAACGAATCCAGATTAAAAGTCTTCTGATTCCCAGGCACTACATTTCAAGCAAAATATTTTGTTTTGCTCTTAAACAATGAAAATTACCTGATCAATCGAATAGCATTGATACGTCAAAAAATTTTTTCCATATTCTGAGTATTTAAAGGCATCTGACAGTTAGCTTTTTCTGCAGCATTTAAAATGAAGATGCTGAGCAAGTTTGCCATGTAGGAAAATGTGTTTTTGATCAGCAGAGATGCACATTCTACGTCCACAGACTCTATTCAGAAGAGGTAGATGGGGTTTCCTCCTTTGGGGGAGGGCAGGGTGCTAGAAGGAAGAGCTTTACCTGAGAAGCCGGGGAAGGTGAGAGGGGGCTGCCCTGAACAGTGTTTTCTCCAAAACCCACTATGTGCTGGTTGCACAATGCAATCTGTGTTTAGCTGTGAGGCTACTGTGCCAGATGTGGGAGTAGCTTATCGAATCCTAACAATAGACCATGGGGTAGGCACTCTTATCATAGTTCCCATTTCTATAGAGGAGGAAAGTGAGGCTCAGAGAGGTTAAGTCATGTGCCCAAAGTCACACAGCAGGTAAATGGCAGTCCCGGCATTTGATCCCAGCTGGTCAAGCTCCAGGGTCCCTGCTTTTGGCTGCAGTGCTGGGCAGCCTCTCTGGGGGAGCACCATTACTGGCTAACTGTACAGGTGAGGGAACCGAGACTCAGAGGGTTCCATCCCAGCGGGAGGCCACCCAGCGAGAAGAGGTGGAGCCCTGACGCAAGTGGCCTCCAGCTCTGGGAAGAAGGAGGCCCAAAGAATGGTGGAGAATTTGTGCTGTGGGAGTTCCGGTCACCAGCATGTGAGGCCTGGCTCTGCTTTCAGCGGGATGACCGCGGGCAAATGACTTCCCCTCTCTGTGCCTCAGCTTCCTCCCCTGCAAAGTGAGGATAACAGTTCCTGCCTCTTAGTGGGGTTTAAGGATTGAAGGAGATTCTACCTGTTAAAACTCTGCCCTGCACGCCGGTCACCTGATCCACCCTAGTTCAAAGCTGGCTGTTACTGTCACCATTATTATTATTCCGATTCAAAAGCTGTGCTCCTTCCGGATACAGGATGCTGCTGGCAGTAGATCTCTGTTATCAAGTTGGATCATCCTGGGTAGGCATGTAACCCCTCCAGGCTTCACTTTCTTCCAGAGCGCCACTAGAGAACCCGAACCGAGGACCTTAAAGGCACTGGGTGTTTCTCACTGCTCTGCCCCTGAATCCTTACTATTCGATTTCCTTCATTCAGTAATGCCAGGCATGGCATAATGTTCAGCGCTAGGCTCTGGAACAAATAGCAATGGCCCTCGTTAAGTTCCTGAGTCTTTTACGGAGAAGGATAGAGATTCACAAAGCCGATGAGAGTGATTGATAAACCCTCTGAAGCCACGTGGTTTCTGCCCACCTCTCTCAGAGATGACCAGTAATAAGGGATATCTGTTGGCACATTTATTTCCCAAAACGCTTTCACTTCCTCCCTCTGGGGCAATCTTCATTTCGCCTGTCTGAGCAATGTGGCAGGCTGAGCAACCCTCATTTATCCCCATTTGACAGGTGAGAAAATTGAGGTTCACAGAAGTTGAAATGATTTGCTCAAGGCCAGGGAACTAATTATTGGTGGAATCAGGTCTCAGCTCTGTGCCTTGTTCCCACAGTCTCCTCTCCGGCCTCCTCTTACCCAGTGAGGCAATAATCCGGGTTCTGTCGCCATTGGCAGAGTTGGATAAGGGCTGGTTTTTCTACGCTGGTAACTAGAAAAATGGGCTGGTAACTCTTCAACCACAATTTCATTATTATCTCCTGAGTTCTAACCGAGCGGAAGGCTCCGGTCTCCATTTTCTGTGAAAATCACTCAATGAGTCAATCAATAAATGTTGAATAAACATTTTCCTGTATGTGGAAGGGAGCTAAAACTTACTCATAACCTCCAAGACTTTGGGTGTGGCAACGTAAAGTAAATAATGTACGGAGCACCGACTATGTGCCTGGGACTGGGATGTCCTATCACTTACTCTTCACCAGATTAGGAATTCACTTAATGAGGTTACCTTTCCAGATCCAGGAAGAGAGGCTGAGTGAGGCCGAGGCACTTGCTAGGGTTGCCCGATGAAACACAGGACACGTGCCATTTGTGGCACACGTATACTAAATAATCATTTGTTGTTCATCTGAAACTCACACTTAACTGGATGTTCTATGTTCTGGTTTGCCAAATCTGGCAACCCTTCCAAGATCATGCAGGGCGTCAGGATTAGGACAGAGCTAATCTCATTCCCAAGCCTCCATTTTTGACCCCTGTGATGTCCTGTCGCATCTGCATCACGAGGAGAGCTTTCCTGTGGCCCACCCTATAAATGTCCCCTATATCTTATTGACAGAACAGGGTCACCTAGTAACCCTAACTGTGGAGGTATTTTTAGTTGGGCACAGTGCTAACCCTAATAAAGTCAAAGATCTGTTTGCAAGGCAGTTGGGGGAAACAACATAAATTAAGCCTGGAATTGCTCCGTCTCCACAGGGGGAGACACTGAGGACGAGTAAAGCGACTCAAGGGCGGGGCAGTGCAGGCAAGGCGTGGAGAGAGACCGCCTCTCAGGAGCAGTGTTGGAACCATGGCGTGGTGCCTTACCTTAAGTCAGAGCACCCATGAAAGAGTCCTGATAAATCCACATGCTGGGCTGTGCCCTCACTGTGTCACACACAAACCGTCACAGTCTCCTGGGCACAGAGCTCTGTGACCACGTCATGGGGTAAACCATGCAGCAACGCTGGGCCTTCCCCAACACCCTCCACTCAGGAAACAGGACGGGGCGGGTCTGGTACTGTAGGAGGTGACAGCTAGGATGTAGGCAAAGACTAAGCTGACCAGCCATCCTGGCCGGCTCGGGACTGAGCATTTTCTGAGTTCTGGAACTTTCAGTTCTAAATCTAAGAGAATCCCGGGCAAACAGACAAGTTGGTCACTGTAGGAGAGGCTCGAGATGGGACCATGGTGGGGGGTAGGGCTGAGCCAGGTGGTCACAGAGAGCATGATGATGGGGGGGGGGCCTGTGTGAGACAAACTCCTTCCCCCCAGAATCAGCCAAGAGCCCTATTTCCTGTCTTCGTCCATTCTGGTTGCTGTAACAAAAACACCATAGACAGGGTGGCTCAAACAGCAATGTATTTCTCATAGTTCTGGAGCCTGAAAGTCTAAGATCAAGACTCTGGCAGATGCAGTGTCTGGTAAGAGCCTATTTCCTGATTCACAGATGGCTGTCTTCTTGCTGTGTCCTCACCCAGTGGAAAGGGTGAGGGAGCTCCGTGGGATCTCTTTTATAAGAGCACTAATGCCATTCATGACGGCTCCACCTTCATGGCTTACCTCCCAGAGTCTCCACCTCCAAACAGCATCACACTAGGGACTGGTATTCAACCTATGGGTTCTGGTGGGGTGCATTCAGGCTATAGCATTCCCCAGTCTTCATCGTTTGCTTGGCATTTCAGGAGTTTTGCTATATTCTCGTACAATCTATACGAATAACCAACTTACCTTTCTCAGATAAGTGCACTTATTTAAAAAGAACCTCTCTATCACTACTGTAAATGGAAAGCCAGTATTAGTTTCCACACATAGAAGATAGCCATAAAAATAAATAAGCAAAATTGTTACAAGAAAAGAATTGTTCATCTGTGTACCACCTAGAGATCATCTCATGTGCCCCATTGCTGCGAACATCACCCTCTGTACCCTCAACACCAGATGTGGTGTGCCTTGAGATGGGGAGACAGAAGAAAACAACCATCACCCCCTCAAGAACACCAGGTGCTTTGGAATGGAAGTAGTTGTAGGACTAGGAAGAGGGGGAGAACATAGAAAAAATCAGGAAGCCATCCTGGAGGAGGCGGGGCTTGAAAGGCCTTGGAGTCAGGGCAAGGTGTGGATATGCAGAACAGAGAACCAAGCCTTCATTGACTGATTTGTTTCTGGAGTCAGTCTTTCTCCATGGGCTCCTTTTGGAAAGGTCCTCACTTTGCTCGGTTCTGCTATGCACAAACTCCAGTGATCACATTTCAGTTAAATAACACCAGTCCCCCAACTGATTCAATTCTGAGATACCATAGTACATTAACTGTGAGTAATTTTTAAAAGTACAAACTTCACCGCTAGCTCTTCATAGCACATGCACCATCATTACCACTTAGGCACCCGTGGCAGACATCACTAATGGATTGTAGCACTCCACAAAGTGCAGAGGTTAAGAAGCTTCTGCTCCAAAACTAGACTGGCTGGCTTTGAATCCAGGATCTTTCACTTTCTAGCTGTGTGTCCTGGGGCAAGTTACGTAACCTCTCTGAGCTTCCATTTCCTTATCTGAAAGATAGACATAAACAGTACTACCTCACAGAGTTGCTGTGAGAATAAAATGAGATTTGTGTAAAGTGCTTAACATTGTCTGGAGTATCGTAATGCTCCATTGTCTGGGGTATCGTAACGCCTGCTAGCTAGCCGCAGTAGCAGCAACACTGCCAACGCTAGATTCAGCTACAGAAGCCTTCTCCACCCAGCACAGCAGATACTCACTACTGATCAGCCTGAGCTGGCAGGGGAGGTGGAATCTGCTTGCCATCTCTGCTGTGATCCAACCCTTGCAGATAAGAAAACAGACCCAGAAAGCTGAAGCAATGAGCCCACGGTCTCACAGAGAGCTAGAACCCTTGGGCTCTGCTCTGGTTCAACCATGAGTCCACTACACCTCCTCATCCCATTTCACCTCTATTCCAAACACACAGAAAGGCTCTCCGTGTGGGCTTGGGCGCTGAGGTCATAAGGACACCTGAGGTGCTTTTGGGGTTTGGGAACACGTTCATAAATCTTGCATCTTCCCATTCAGGCAAGGTCTCTGGAGGTAGTACTGTGTCTGTCCTTTGTCAGCCTCCGAGTTTGGGGTTTGACCTTGGCAGTAGAGAGAAAAGTGAGAAATGAGAGCCATTGCCTCATCCTGGGATGGCTCCGAGATGGGCAGCTTCTGTCTTCTCGCGAAAGGTGGACCACAGTCAGGACTATCCAGCTGCCCTTTGATTTGCTAAGAAGGGGTCTCACCTTTGCCCAGTGCTGCTTCATAGGAACTGGTCCTACCTGGTTGCTACAGGTAGAGAATTTCAGAGTCTGCAGTTGTCACCTGCCTGAGCAGGACCGGGAGCCAGACCCCGGGCAAAGGACATCCAGCGATGATCACGTAAGGGGAGCAAACCGCCCGGAGGTGCGGGGAAGCTGGACTCAGCCAGCTTCCAAGACCACACACCTCAGCCAGGCTCATAGGTAAGCGCCAGTGTGAACACAGGCCTGGGCACTTCTGTTAGGAAGCATCTCTCCTCCACACCCAAGAACAAAGTCACCCAGAGGCGAGAGGCAGACTGATTCCAGCTTTTGAGGCAGATGAGATAAGAGGTCAAGAAGTTGGCCGGGGAAAAGAAAGGTTCCCAGGATTAACAGCAGCTGCAACAGTAATGCCAAAGTTTGCTTATTTGGGAGATTTCTCATTACCTGTACTGTTTATCGAGCATTTAGTATGTGCCAGGTGCTTATTGTGTGTTTTGCCTTTTTAAACTTCCAGGCGGCACCGTGAGCTGTGTCCTGTTGTTACTGTTTTAAAGATGAGAAAACAGCTCAGGCAGGTTGTTGGCATGCCTAGGTCACACAGTCCCTGGTAGAAATGGAACTTGAACCCACGACATTGTGTGTCAAAGTCACGCATCTGTTGTCCCTGTGTGGTATCCTGGATGCCACTCTTGTGTCAGCACCAACTATAACCAGATTTAAAGGATGGGTAGGTTTTTATTAGATGGAGAAGAGAAGAGGGCATTTCAGGTGGAAGGACAAGCTTGATAAAAGTCAAGAAGTAGAAACTGGCATGTGTTTGGACACAGTGCAAGAATAATCCGATTTGACCAAATGGTAGCCATTAGGATATGCCAGGGATAGTTGTCAATAGACAGGTGTGTCTAATGGTCATAGGTCTTGAAGGGTCTTGCAGGCTAGACAAAGGTGTTACAATTAAATGCAGTAGGTAATAGGGAGTCACAGTTGGTTCTTGAGCAGGGGAGTGGCATGCAGAAAATAATATTCTTGGGAGGCTGGTCTGACAGCCTTTTGTAGGATGACACAGGTGAGGGGAGATGGAAGGCAGGAAGAGCCACTTGGAGGGATGGTCCGGGCAGTAGTGTGGGGCTTTGGGAAACACTGGGAGAAAGAGGATAGGTCTGTGGCAGGTTTGCTGTGGTCCTGCTGCCCCGGCAAGGCTGGTTAAGGAGTGGACATGTGATCCATTTCCTTCAAGGAGTTGTAGGAGCTTCCAGGAAAGCATCACATGCTCCTAGAAAGGGGAGATGCACAGACGAGGCAGTCCTTCTTCCGCTGATGTCGTTGTCTAGAAACTGGAACTTCAAGGTCCATCTTCTGACCTCCAGGGGAGACTGAGGGCAAAGCCAAGACCCCACGGCTGGCGGAGTGCAGAAATGTAAAGAACCGGGTCTCAGAGAGAGAGAGAGAGAGAGTGGGCAGAGCTGAAAGACGCTGCTCTTGGAACGCAGGGCGAACGGGCGGCCCCTGGTCCCCAGTCCCAGTTCCGGAGGCGCAGTGTACGTCTTGTTCTTGGTGTCTTTGAGAGTCCTGTGCGTTCCTATGACAAACTCCCTTTTCACCTGAGCTGATGGGGGGTGGGCTTGTGCTCCTCCTTCGAAATCACTGTGACCAGAACACCTGGCACCAGACCTTGTGTGGTTCTTCCCGATGACCCAGCACCCAGGACGGTGCCCGGCACAGAGTGTGGGGTGGATGAGTACAAAATGAACGATGGGTGAGATGAGCCTTGGCCTTGGAGGAGAGGCAGAAAGGCAGGGTCTGACCATGGGTTGTTGTCCCCAACACAAGCCACTACAGATGCCTCAGCTACAGTCATCTCAACTGTGCCCTCTGTGTCCCTAGCCCTGTGCGGGATCTGAGGCCCTTATTCTTGAGGGGCTGGGTGTGGTCTAAGCTTCGGGGCCCACGCCCATAGTTTCTGATCCTTAGTCTGGGCTGGGATTTTTGCATTTGTAACAAGTTTCCAGGCGATGGGTTGCTGCTGGTCCAGAGACCCCACCTAGCAATTGCGGTGCAAGAGGGTTATAAGACCTAGTGTCACCCAAGGCCCTCATCATCCAGCTGAGAAACAACGGGGAAAGGGAAGTTGGGGACAAGAGGCTGGCAGGTTTGGGCCAGGAGGACATCCCTGTGTGGGTCCTTGACCCCAGACAGTCACGGGGCCAGTCCTCTTATGATTAATTCATTTACGCATCACTGGAGACTGAGGGTCAGCTAGGCTCTGGGATGCAGAAAATCAACGTCTGATGTAAGCCCGGTGCTCCCAGGCCTGTGGTTGACTTGAGATGAGGGCGTATATTCACTTCATGAAACATCCAAGTAGGAGGAGTGTCTGCGGCCGACAATGGATGTCCTTTCGGGTCCCCGAGGATCTGTGTGTTGCTTTCCTAGACACTTCCGTTTCCAATGACCGGTCTCTGGAGACTTGCCTTGAGATTAGCCGTGTGACGCCTGGGCAGGCCCAGAGATCCAGAGATACTTGGGAGTTGGCATGCCCAGGACGGCCCCTGGCCAGAGGCAGGCGGGCGAGGGTTATGAAAGCCTGGCGTCTTACCCCCAAGCCAGGAAAACGCACGGGGTAACTTACCCCACAGGATCAGGTCAAAGCCACCCTCCCGGACTCCCCTGCAATCACACCTTCCTCGGCTCCCCCTGCCCGGGCCTGCTGCCCCATGTCCGTGTGGTCTCCCCTTAATGAATCCTGGCGTCAGGCTCTGCTTCTGGGGAAGCTGACCTAAGACAGATGCCATTTGCAGGAGTTCTGAGGGGGACATGATGGGAATCGGGGTCAGTGACCAGGGCCAGGTGCCCGGAAGAGGTGCTGGAAGGCATTTGGAGTCAGGATAGTTAACTTCTGGGAGTTGGAGGAGTGACTTTCTAGAGAGATCTCCCTCCAGGCCCCTCAGAAACTTCTCCTCCCCCAGAAAGCAAGATCTCTGAGATGCAAAAGCAAAATGGGCCCTTTATGAGATGTTTAATAAGTTCTGTTATGGAGAAAGTTAATTGAGTTTGTTGTAGAGGTTTTGGCTTATAATGTTTACCAGAGATTTTTTTGTGGCTGCACACAGCCTAGCAGACATGACGAGGAAGCCGCGGGAACACAGCCGTGGCTCCTGCCCCTGCGGGGAAGCTGTGCTGCCCCCAGGTTGTGTCCAGGAAAACCAGAGGGTCCGGGCTGGGGGCAGGGCTGGGTGGGACATAACGGATGTCAGAGCTTTCGATGAAATGACATCCCGGCCTTACCCTGTGTCCATTTAATGACTGGTGGAAAATCCACCCCTTTGCTGCCACAGAGGTGAGTGATGAGGGGGTGGGGGAGATACTCCAGAAATGAGACAGAGTCCTTCCTTGTCTTTACAGCTATAATTACCTGTTCAGGTGTTGCAGACACTTGCTCTGCGACTTGGGCAGAGCAAGGTGGGAGGAGCAGGGGGAGCCTTTCCAGGGCTGCAAAGATGAGCTCAACGTTTATAAAGGGTCCTTCGCATGAAAGCGCTCTTGCTTTGGCCGGATTCAGAACCGGGTCCTTTTCTTCGTCCATATCATTGATTCGATCATGATCATCTGGGGAAACAGTTCCCCCGTGGGATTTGACAGTCACAGTAGCTACCATTTCCTCTATGGGCCAAGTACTCAATATTTTTTGTTTCTTCGCCTCTCAAAACCACCCTGTGACGATCCACTGTACAAGTGAGAAAATCGGGGCTCAGAGTGGTTAACTAACTTACTCACAGTCACACAGCTGCTAAGTGGCAGGACTGAAATTCAAAGCCAGGCCTTCAAGTTGGGCAGGACTCGGTCCCTGCCACCCTGTCCGACTTCATGTCCCCGCCTTCCCCCAACCACCCCCCACCCCGCCCCTGAACGGGTGTCAGCCCCACGGATGCCTTTCTGTGTCTTCAACCCAGAAAGCGGCTTTCTCCCTCCAGGCCTTTTTGTCAGTGCCTCTGCCTGGAGCACTGTTCACGGTCGCCTCTTGTCCTTCCATCTCCCACTTACCTGTCATGTCTGGAGTCTGCAGGGGTCTTCCCCGCTCTCCCCATCTACATGGGTGCCCCCCGCTCCTCATCTCCTCTGTATGCTTTTCTTCACAACCGGTTATAATTACGCATTTATTTACCTGTTGATCTTATAGTCCCTGTCTTTCCCAAGAGGGCAAGAACCATCGACTTTTTTGTATCTCACTCTGTTCCCGGAGCCGAACCCCGCTTGGTACATGGTAGGAGCTCAAATGGATTGAAGGAGGGAGAGAGACATGCATTCTTACAGCCTACTTGGAGGGTGCTTTGTGATAAACAAAGCACTCTGCATACCTCAGAGGTTGTAGTCATTTATAATTTTTGTTGTCACGCCAGCACAGGCTGAGGTGTGTTCTCTCTGGTTTATCCCTCGGCCCCTGTGCTGAGGGCAGAGGAGGCTGTGTTCAATCCTGTTACACCCACGGGCCTCATCCAGGATCATCTTTTCGTCAGAAACCTCCCACAAATGAAGCCTCCCCCTCCCCAAGTCCCCAGTCATATCTGTAGGATTCTTGTTGTGGAGTAACCAACTGTCCTGGTTTGCTTGGGACTGAGGGGTTACAGAGCTAAAGCTGGGACAATCCCAGGGAAACCAGGACGCTTGGTCACTTTACTGATTTGGCTGCTACAAACAGAAGCCTGTTAGAAGGGCTTAAAGCAATGCAGGGTTTATTTATCTCTTATATAAAAGAAAAAAATCCAGGGCTGGATGGTGACTCCATAATGTCATCAGGGACCCAAGCTCCTTGCTTTCTGTCCTGCCATCCTAAAAGCATAGTTTTTAGCCTCAGGGTTGCCTCATGGTCCCAAGATGGAGGTTGCAGCTCCAGTCATCATATCCACATCCCAGGCGTGGAGATGCAGGGAGATGGAGGGTTTAAAAGGACAGGTACCTATTGAATTAGTCCCCTTTAAAGAGCTTCCCCAGAAGCCCTATTTGGGACTTCTACTCACATTTCACTGGCCAGAAATGTACCACATGACTGTCCCTAACTGCAAGGGAAATATAGTTTTTTAGCGTATGCCTTGTTGCCCTGATTAAAATGTGGTTTTGCTTGTTTGGAAGAAAGCAAGAATTTGTATTTGATAGTTGAGTTGGCCAACTTGTCCAGGTTTGCCCAGAAGTTTCTCAGTTTTAGTACTGAAAGTCTTGCATTCCAGGAAGCCCTTGGTTCCAGCAACAGGATGGTTGGTCACCTTATTGGTAAGAAACCTCCATCCTCCGACACACCAACCTTCCTTGGCTCTGCCTTAGGAACAGGGTGTTGGATGTTTGTCTAATACCTTGACATCTGGGCGTAAATCAAACATCAGACAGCCCGGGTGATACATTAAAAAATAATTTCACCAAAGCCCAGGTGCTGAATTACAGCAGTTGAGCTGTAATTATTTGATACCTATCTAGGTGCCTGAGAAAACTTTGCCTCAATTAGGAATGAAGTTAGGCTTCCAAATTTTCTCTGCACACCTCTCCCTTTCAGGGAAATATTTCCCTCCTTTTCCCAAGTTCAGATTTTTTTTAAAAATACTAAAACTCTAGTTTCTGATGTTCACTAAAAAGACACGATATTGGGCTTGGCAAAATCTCCAGATACAGAGGAAAGATGTAGGAGTGGGAAATGGAAAACACCCGTCTTTAGGATAACAGACATGTCTTATAACGGAGCATGAACACTGCCAAGGGCCTCTTAGCTCACGAAATGGGGTGGCCAGGGAGAAACCATGACCAGCATAAAAAAATCGCCAGCAAATATTTATCAGCCACTTCCTGTGTCAGACGCTGGGCTAAATTATACCTTCAGCTTGTTGCATCTTCATGATTCTTCTCTGCTCCATTTTGCAGCTAAAGAAACTGAAGCTTCCAGAGGCTGAATAATTTGCTAAGTCCACACAGCTAGAAAGTGGATGGTGATGCTGGGATCTGAACCCACATCTGGCTGATTCGAGAGTCTGGTTATATATACTGCCTCTTGGAAAGAGCTGGTTTTAGCCAAGCTATTACATAGGTTTGTAGGGAAAAAGAACAAGAAAAAAGAAGGATGTCTGACTGCACCCAGATCTGTCTTAGCAGCATCCTTAAAGTTGAATGAAGGAAAGCAATTTGTAACTCCTGACAATTTATGTTTCCCAATGCATCGGGCGCTTAAAAATGCCCCACGTTGTTAAGATAACAAATGCCATTGTATTTTTTTTTTCTGCTTTTTTTTTTAAAATTTATTTTGGTTGCACCGGGTCTTAGTTGCAGCAGGCAGGCTCCTTGGTTGCAGCACATGGGCTCCTCCATTGTGGCATGCGAACTCTTAGTTGCAGCATGCATGTAGGATCTAGTTCCAGGGATCGAACCTGGGCCAGCTGCGTTGGGAGCGCAGAATCCTATCCACTGTGCCACCAGGGAAGTCCCATATTTCTGCTTATTTCTGGAGATTGCTTGGCACCTGGCTTCTCTGTAACTGCCCAGTTTTCTAGGGCCAATTTCACAGATTAGAAGTTGCAAGGCAGGTTTTGCACCTTATTAAGAGACCCTGATGACTTCCCAGGTGGAGGCTCCCAAAATCCTGGTCTAAGTGACAGTGGAGATTCTTCCTGGAGGCCCGGTGCCTGTCCGAGCACGGTGACCCTCTGCCAGTACTCCAGGCTGCTGAGTGTATGGGGCTTCTGGGGTCAGCTCTGGTCCAGTGGATGCTGTGCTGGTCCTTGTTGAGAACCGCACATTCTCTGAGGCCAGCAGGGTGGACAGTCCCCACTGGTTCCTGAGTCCCAGCTGGGTCTGAGGCTTCCAAGTGTGATGCTGAGTCTTGGTTCCTTCCTCTGGGGATTGGTAACAAAGGCATCCACCGCCCAGGGCTGTTGGGGGGATGAATTGAGATAGTGCCAGTCAAGTGCCTGACATGGTACCTGGCATATATGAGGGCTCGCTGGACCTCAGCCTGAAGAGTGATGAGGAGGAGGAGGAGGAGGGGAGAGAGAGGACGAGGAGAAGGAGAAGAAAGAGATCATAAGCCTCAGTTTCTTTAGTTATAAAGTGAGAACAGTAACGAAACCTCTTTCATAAAACTGTAGAAAAGATCGATTGATGGGATGTCTGTTAATTATGCTCAGCACATACTAAGTGTTGGATAAATCTTAGCAATTGATACAGTCTTTAGAGCTTCAACAAAATGGGGATAAGAAGCCACCTTCCTCACATGAGATTATAGTGAAAATTTAGCAAGGTAATATTTTTGAAGTGACTAAAAAGTGCTTGGGACCGCTTAGACCTCAGTGCATAATTATTATTATTCAAACAGAGGTGAGGAAATCGTTCTGCCCCACTGGTGTCTGATCTTGTGGCCTCGAGGGGATGGGAATCTTCGGGAGAGAACCAAATGGAACGGTTGTGCAGCACGTGGGCTCTCCCAGGTGAAACGGATCACAGGGGCAACGTCTGGCAGCCGGTGGCACTGACCTGAGTGGCTTCGGTCTTCACATCAGACCTGTCCTGGTGGCTGGTGTCACTCTCCATGTCCTTTAGTTCTCTCGCCAGAGGCCAGGGGAACAACACGGTGACTGGAGCCCGGCCAGTGTGAGCGCTGCCCCTGGGTGGTCTCGGCGCCTGCGCTCGGCTGCCCTGGCCCGCTTTGACATCTGCCTTCTGTGGAGCACATGTTGTCACCAGTTGACACTTACACAAGCCAGAAGCGGGCTGGCCCACACTCAGCGCCGTAATAAACACATGTGGCAGTTTTTGAGAGCCGAGCTGTCCCATCCATCAATCCACGTGACACCCAAAGAGTCCCCGTGGGGAGGAAGGCAGCACTTCAAAGCGCAGAGCCTCGCAACCAGGTGTGCACACCAGGCACGCGGGGTGCCCTGGGCTGCAGCCTACAGGGGTAGGCGAGCTACGGGGGTCTGTGTGTGTGCGCGCGGTCATGTGCGTTTGTGCGTATCTGTGTGTGGGTGTGAACGTGTGTATATATGTGTATGTGTATATGTGTCTGCATGTCTGTGCACGTGTGTATATGTGCACGTATTCATGTGTAGATGTGTGCCTTGGTGCTTGTATGTATGTGCATGTGTGTGTGTGCATGCAAGCACATTAGATCAAGAGCTCCAAATTCCAGCACCTTCAGGGGCTGGCAACGTTGTGAAAATGGAACAGGCCAGATGGAAGCGGACTTTGGTCCTCAGGATTTAGGGTAGAAGAGAGAGGGGCCGGGACTGTAGCAGACAGGAAGCCCGTGTCCACCTGAAGGAGGAGGAGGCGGCTCGTCCTCAACACCTGCGGCCCACTGGATGCAGACGCGGTGATGCCACGCAGTCCCATCTTCAAGAGAAGCCGGAAAGTTGGAGTTTTCTGTGAAATATCTTGATTTTTCTTTTTAAAATTTTTATTTGATGTTATTTTTTTTTAGTGTTTCTCTTTTTAATTTTACTTTTTAAATTGAAGTATAATTGATTTACAGTGTTGTATTGTAGGGTGTATATGGAATGTCCTGATTTTTAAGGCTATTGTCAGCTCATCAAGAAGATTTAAAATGTCCCTTAGGGGACTTCCCTGGTGGCTCAGTGGTTAAGAATCCGCCTGCCAATGCAGGGGACGTGGGTTCGAGCCCTGGTCCGGGAAGAACCCACATGCCGCGGAGCAAGTAAGCCCGTGCACCACAACTATTGAGCCTGCGCTCTGGAGCCTGCGCGCCACAACTACTGAGCCCACATGCCACAACTACTGAAGCCCGCGTGCCTAGAGCTCATGCTCCGCAACAAGAGAAGCCACCGCAATGAGAAGCCTGCACACCGCAACGAAGAGGAGCCCCTGCTCGCCGCAACTAGAGAAAGCCCGCGCGCAGCAACGAAGACCCAATGCAGGCAAAAATAAATACATAAATAAATAAATTTATTAAAAAAAATAATAAAATAAAATAAAATAAAATAAAATGTCCCCTGGCTCAAACAAAACGTACTCAAGGCTGGAATTTGGCCTGTGGACCCCAGTGGAGTGTAGCTATTTCTCCCTGGTGGGGAAGGGACTGCTCTACCCAGCTGGGCTGTTCCCAGAAGACCCTCATTGACCTGGAACAGTGGTTCTCAATGGAGTGAGCTTGTCCCCGAAGGGACACTTGGAAACATCTGGAGACATTTTCCATTATCAAAACTGGGTGGTGGTGATGGCGGGTTGCGGAGGGCGGTTGTTACTGGTAGCTGGTGGGCAGAGGCCAGGGATGCTGCTAAACATCTACAACGCACAAGACAGCTCTGCCCATAATAAAGAATTGTCTGGCTCCAAGCGTCAATAGTGAGAAATCTGAACGAGAATCATCCCGAAGATGATTTGGGAGGCCCGGCTTCGGGCTGCCCAAAGTCCTAACTCTTGAGCAATGGCCTTTAGGGGTCAGTTGTGTGACCAATTGAAAATCCCATCCAAGAGATGGATTTCTGGCCGAGAGGCCTGCCCTGTGTGCCTTCCCAACAGGGCAGCCTTTGGGTTAGTGTTTCACATGCCTGAAATCACCAAACTCCCACACCCCATGGTTAACGCCACTTTTATCGTCATTCCACCGATTAGGAGCTGGAAGCAGAGTCTCTCTCTCACGCGCGCACACACACACACACACACACACACACACACACACACCCCAGAAAGTTGGCAGAGCCCGAATGTAACTCAGGACAGACTTGCTCCCAAGCCCGCCCCCTTAATGACAGGACAACACTGTGAGAAAATATGGACTGAACTGATTTTACATCTCTCGCACATCTGAGAGTTTGAATCGACTGCTTCCTCTGCCTGGAGTAATCCTGTCTTGGAAAACTCCCACTCGTCTTTCCAGGCTGAGCTTGAAAATTGTCTTCTCCAGGAAGCTTCTTCCCCTGGCCGTTGAGCCTGCATCAGGCCCCGAGTCTGGGGTCCTTCCACCAACCAGGTGTTTCCCCTTCACGGATCATCTCCCCTTTACTGTGACTGCTTCAGTTTCTGTCTTAATATTTAATGAGCATCTATCATGACTCTACTAATGCCTGGCACGTACTAGGCACTGACTAAGTATTTGTTGAATGAACAGATCAGTGAATGGTGGGCGTATCCTAGCTTGCCTTTGTAGCTTTATTTCTGAACTTTGGAGTGCGTTGTTGAGCCTTCATGACGAACCAGGCACTGTTCTCAGTACTTTACATGTATTAACTTGTTTCATGCTGCAGCAGTCCCATGAGGTAGGTGTTAATACTGTCCTCATTTATCCTCATTTTCTCAACTTATCAGGCAAAGGGAAGTTCAACTACGTGGCCAAAGTGACACAGCTCGTAAGTGGCAGGAACTTCCCCAGTGGCTGCTATGAGTGCACCGTCTGCAGGCTGGGGACAGAGCTGAGTTCTGTGCTTTTCCCCACTCTTTGCATCCCCTGGTAAGGGCTTCGTGAGCTATGATTATTTGACTCAGGACAGGTTCAGACAACAAACAACCATTATACTGAACGTCTGTGATGTGGCAGGCACCGAACTAAATGAGGTGGTTATAATTTCATGTTTGTTGTTTGCATTTCTTGTTTAGATATTTGCCTGTTTATATTGTATCAGTATACTGAACTTTTTTCTTATTGATTACCAATTACTCTTTATAGATTAAGGTCTATGCCATATATTTGTCACTTTTTACGTATTTTCCTTAATTTCACCAATTTTGTTATTTCTCAACTTGTTTATAACGTTTTAGTTGCCGTTCATAGTTTTTAATTTTAATTTCTAGGTAGTCAAAATTGTTCCTTATAATTTCACTCTTTAGTGCCATATCTCAAAAGAGTATTTCCAAGATTATAAAATATTAACTGATACCTATTTCTCTAGTCCTTTTAGATTCATTATTTAATTTATTTTGCCCACTACCTCACTTAACATTAATCTTTGGTTCACTAGGAATAATTTTAGCATATGGTGTGATGCAGGGATCTCACTTTATTTACTTTTTAAATAAATTTATTTATTTTTATTTTTGGCTGCGTTGGGTCTTTGTTGCTGCATGTGGGCTTTCTCTAGTTGCGGTGAGCGGGGGCGACTCTTCGTTGTGGTGCGTGGGCTTCTCATTGTGTTGGCTTCTCTTGCTGCAGAGCACAGGCTCTAGGCACGTGGGCTTCAGTAGTTGTGGCACATGGGCTCAGTAGTTGTGGCTCGTGGGCTCTAGAGTGCAGGCTCAGTAGTTGTGGTGCACGGGCTTAGTTGCTCTGCGGCATGTGGGATATTCCGGGACCAGGGCTCGAACCCATGTACCCTGCATTGGCAGATGGATTCTTAACTACTGTGCCACCAGGGAAGTCCCGGGATCTCACTTTATTTTTTTTTTTCATTCTCATGAAAAACTCCTTGAGAGCACCTTGACTAAAATGGGCAGCCACAGTCCTCACAGTATCCACTTGGGCAGCTCAGCCTGTAAACCAGTTGTCTTTCAGTCACCTAAGGTATAGATATAGCTTACACATCTATATCAATATCTATATAGATGTAGATATGTCTCATATACCTATATATTCACCATTCAATCAATGGATGTGTCCAGTGTATGTGTCTGAATTTTTGAAAGATGAGTTTCTTAGGCATTTACTTCCTGGGGGTACAGTTATGCCAGCCTCTGTCACTTGCCCATTCCACAGCTGTGACCACACTGGCCCCCCACCTTCCCAGCCAGCAAATTACCGCTTTATTCACATGACTGGTAGAGATCCCTTGATACATACCAATTAAAATCATTGTCAGTCTTGGTAATCTGATTGGCAAAGATGAAAGAGATCTACAATTCCTGATGCTGGCAGACATAGAGGTAACGGGGCTGTCTTGATCCCTGCTGGTTTGAGCGTGGAAATGGAGTGGTAAGGTGCTGCTAGAGGGCCATCTGTGTGTCACACCGATGCTGGGGACCAGTCACCGTGCTGTGGTTTTGCCTGAAGAGGTGGGAACTATTATTAAGTCAGTTTCACAGAAAAGGACACAGACATATGAGGTGAAGTAACCTGCCCAAGGTCAGGCATCTAGTAAGTGTAAACCAGACCACCCGCTTATCCTATCAGCTGCCTTGCAAAATGTTTACAGTGAAAGCCTTCGAGGCATGCTTATTCATCCACCCAAAAAGTCCCTGTCTAGGAACTGATGCCAAGGAAAGTATTACAAATGGGCAAACAGACTTGGGACGGAAGTATTTTCACAGGATTGTTTTTAACCATGAAAAGATGTAAATAACCTAAAAGTCCATCAATGGAACATCGGTGAATTCTGTTACAGTATTTGCATATCCTGGACTTTTATACAGCTTTTAAAGAATTATAAAATAATACTCATTTGATACATGTAATTTCCCATGTATTATCGCATAGACAAAGCAGGTTACAAATTATTGTATGATGTCATTTTCGTTATTTTTAAAAAATGGAAGTTAGAGCTGCGTTTCTCAGACTTGGCACTGCTGACATTTTGGGCTGGATAACTTTTTGTTTTGGGGTATGTCTTGTGCAAGATGTTTAGCAGCATCCCTGGACTCTACCCACTAAATACCTGTGCCATCTCTATCATGCCCCTAACCCTCCCGGTTGTGACAACAAAAAGTGTCTCCAATCATCGCCAGATGTCCCCTGGGGGACCATATTGCCCAGTTGAAAACTGCTGGCTCCCTCCCTCCCTTCCTCTCCTCCTCCCTCCCTCTCATCCTCCCTTTCTTCCTTCCGGTTTCTGCTCACGTCACCTCCTGAGTGCCCTCCTTGCCCACCTCGTCTAACACAACACCCTACTCCTATCCGATCCCTTCTATCCCCCGTCCTCTTTTATTTTTCTTTACTGGACTTAGCAGCCGTGGCGTCCCACTGCCTCTGTCTGTTTCCTTTCTGTCTCCTGCACTGGACTGGAGGCTCCCTGAGGGCAGCGACTTTGCCGAGTTCCCTTCTGTGTTTCTCGGCGGAGGACAGTGCTCAGCACACAGCAGGTGCTCAACAATGTATATGGAATTAATAAATACCACAGACCAGAGCTAGCACTCTTGAGCCCCTACTGTGTGCCAGGCCTTGTTGTAAGTGCTTTACTTCTATTAACTCATGTAATCCTCCCAACAACCCTGGGAGGTGGGTTCTGTTATTACCCTGTCTTACAGGCAGGGAAATTGAGGTCCAAAAGGTTATGTCTCTGGCTAAGGTCCCATCTTTTTAGGCGGCTGAGTGGGATTTGCTCTTTGAACACAGCTAAGACGAACCTTCGAGATCGCATAGGCCCTTGAACATCTGTGGGAGGAAAGCCATTGAATAAATTCTGCATCACAGGGTCAAGTAGACGTGCGTTGTAAATTTCTAGGGACACCATCCAAGTGCTTTCCCTGAAGGCGTGTCAGTTTGCACTCCCTCCAACCGTGTCCTGAATTCATCTTATAAGCAGAAAAATGAAAACAAAACCAGAATGATGACACGGTGTTCTTTCTGAGAGTTCGTAGGCAGAGCACGGAGACCCTCTGTGTGGGAGGCGAGGAGGGGCTGTAGTCCAGCTGTGCTCTCTCGGAAACACTTCCGATGGTTCGCTCCTTGCACCCGAGCGTCCCCCACCCGCTTCAGACAGTTGCCGCTGAATCACACAGAGATCATAGGGGCCCACGGAGCTGAGTGCCTTCCCCCTGGGCTGGCGTGTTCAGCATCACTGTCGGAGCCGTGAGCTGTCCTCCTGAACGGCGGGTGGGGCTGTTTGTCCAACTACTGAGTAAAGGAGGAGCAGGTCCCCTGCCTAGGACCTCCCTCATCCTGTCCCCTCCTCTGAGAGCCCCCCCCCCCCGCTTTGGAACAATGCTGCTTCAGTGCGTTGAAAGGTACCTCCCAAAAGTGGTACCTGGAACCTCAGACTGGGACCTTGCTTGGAATAAGGGTCTTTGCAGTTGTAATTATGGTAAAAATCTCGAAATGAGATCATCCTGGATTGGCGTGGCCCTAAATCCGGTGATAGGTGTCCTTACCAGAGAGAGAAAAGAAGAAAAAGCAGAGAGACACTGAGGCAAAGGCCATGTGGTGATGGAGACAGAGATTGGAGTGATGTATCTATAAGTCCGGGAAGCCGGAACCACCAGAAGCTGGAGAGATGCATGGGATGAAGTCTCCCTCGAGACTCCAGAAAGAACCAGTCCTGCCGACACCTTGATATTGAACTTCTGGCCTCCAGAACCGTGAGAGGATACATTTCCGTTGTTTAAAAACCATGAAGATTGAGGTAATTTGTTATGGCCGCCTCAGGAAATGAACACAGCATTGCTGCCTCCACATCCCAGCTGATGGCTGCGGGCAATGTGGTTTGCACCCTAGCGGGTTACTTCTGCCCCTGAGCCTCTGCTTTCTCATCTGTGAAATGGGGATTCTAGTCACATCTATTTGAGGATTAAATAAAGTAATAAATGTAAGAACTCAGCTGGGGGTCTGCCACCTGGCAAATGCTCAATAAATGTTAATTATTTTTATTCTTTTATCAGTCTGGAAAGTGTCCCCAGAGGTCCCGCGTTAGAATAAAAACTGAGGCCAAAACACATTCCTCAGATTCTGTGCACAGAGATGTCCACGGGCCATTACTCACAGCGCAACAATGAAAATATGGAAACAAACCAGTATTCGCCCAAAGGGTCAGAGTAATGTAAGATACGGTGGGAGGGAGATATGGTGAGAAGGAATGATGTGCAGCCACTAAAAGGACATTTAGGAAACATTTTTTATAATGCGGAAACATCCTGAGTGATAAGGTTAAGTGGCTAAAAGAAGAATGTAAAATTGTATGTGCAGAGTGATTACAATTATGTAGAAATAAATGGAGGAAAAGGACTGAAACACCAAAAAAGGTCAGAGGAAAGCCATTTAAATCCATAAATGCAGGAACGAAGGAAAGGAAAAAGAGAGTGAGAAGGGTGGGCGGGAGAGAGGGAGGAAGGAGGACAGAGCAGGAGGGAGGGGGGTGCGGCCAGCACTGCATTCACTGAGGTGATATTAACCCATGGTGTATGTATAGCAAGTAATACCTTCGAAATACTTTACCTCCCTTATCCCAATCCATTTGTCAGCTTTAATGTACTCTGAGCTCCACCTCCCTTCTCTGAAATGCTTGAATCTCTACCTCCAGTCCTGGCCACCCTCTAGCTTTGTGCTCATGGGCTTAGTCTCTAATGGCCTCAGTTTCCCGATCTATAAAGTGGGCGTGATAAGTACACCTGTCTCACTGAGTTGTTGATAGCTCAGTATTGGGCCTGGCACTTAGGAGATGCTCGCTAAACTCAAGCTGCCGTTCTTACATTTGGGACAGGAGCCTGGTGGATCGTTTCAGTGGAGACCCGATCCTCTGAGGCTGCCTTCCCACCCTCAGAGCTTCCCAAAGGTTGAGGAGGATTCCCTGGGACCCTGGCAGACCCCCAGGGCAGGAGGGCAGGTGGGAAGGTGGGAGAGGGCGCCCATTCTGCACTCAGCATTCCATGGAGACAGTCTTATTTCATCTTGGCACAAGACAGCTTCCTGGTTCAAAGACCAAAGGCCTTTAAAAAAAGAAGGGAAAAAACAGTTCTTGGACATCAAATGCTTCTTACAAACACTGTTTTGATGGTTTAAATGTAAACAAATCCGAAACATGTGGATTAAATTTCTCCTGAAGGGTTTAAAAATTAAGGGGAAAAAAGGGAGTTGTCTTGGGCCAAACGCATGTTGATTTTTGCCAATCTCCAGAATCTTCGGGAAATAATTGGAGACATGTCCTCACACCCCAACCAGCGCTAAGCTGTACTTTTTTTTTTTAATTGCTGTTATGACTCACTGTTGAGTTGGTGATTATTTTTATCCAGTTAATGAAGGTAATCTATAAATTACCACTGACCCAGATTCATGATTTAATAAGATTTAAATTACACACCCAGGCTCGCTTGGAAGCAGCGGGCTGGAGCCTCTGTCTGAATGGAACGCATGCATCTGTCTGTTCTCAAAAGTCCCAAAGCTCCAGTGTTCGCCCACTGCCTCCCCTTTCCCCATCTGAGCTCATGACCTACCCAGTGTGACATTTGGGGCCACCTGGCCGGTTTCCAGGCCCTGTGACTGCCCATGCTCTGTGGGCGCTGGCTTTGGACTCAGTGAAGAACCCCAAGTGGGGACCAGAAGGCAACCACCCTGCTCCTGCCTCTGTCACACTTGCGTGCCCTCAGTCCACCGTTGGCCCTTCTCTGGGCCTCAGTTTCCCCCGTCTGACATGAGAGAGTATTGGTCTTTAAGGGGTTTCTTGGTACATCCGGGTTTCCCAAAGTGGACCCTGTGGAACCCTGGACCCTCAGGGTGCCCTGTGGAGAAGAGCACAGTTACAGACTCCACTAACTTGTGCATTCATGCAGCACGCCGGCAGGCTCAAGGTCAAAGTCAAGGTTACCACCACCTCTCACCCTACAAAAGCCACAGCCTCCAGGAAGATCTCCTGGTTTAAAAGCCAGCTCAAGTCCACACCCCTGAGCTAGCAAGACCCTGGGGATCTGTACCCAGAGCTGGCTTCACGGACAAGTGACCTGGGCAGCAGCACAGGCCAGCGCTCAGACAGACCTCGTGCCTAATTTACATCCTCCTTTGCCTCTGTCTTGAAATTCTTAATAAGTTTTGCCCAAGGGGCCCACATTTTAATTTTGCTCTGGATGACTTGAATCCTGTCGCCAGTCCTACCCGAACCTCAACCTCGCCTTCGGCAGGACCTCCCTCTTTCTCTCCCCTCCTCCATCACATCTCTTGCTGCTCTCCTGCCGTTCAGGGTCCCGGCTCAGCCTCTGCGCTGCTGAGCCATGTGCCCGAACACTGCTCCTCCCCTATTGCTTTAATTGGACCCATTCAACATCCTTCAGGTCTCAGCTCAAATGTCAGCTCCTCAGGGGGTCCCTTCTGTCCTAGATCACTGATTAAGGCACCCCCAGGGCCAGCCCCTCCCATCTCGTTCCCTCTTAGGCACTATTTGGAATCGCCTGGTTGGCCCTGTGGAGCGACAGGAGGGCAGGAGCTGTTCTGCTTGTCGCTGATGCAGGCTGAGTGCTTGACACACACACACACACACACACACACACACACACACACTCACACACGGGAAGCACTTGTCTTGGGAATGAAACCCACCCTGTTTATCCCGAAGGAAAAGATCCCCCTACCCCGACCCGGTGTGCACCCCCGACCCCTGGAGTCCCACGGCTCAGTGACTGCCCAGGGTCCCCCCCCCACCCCGGTACTCCCTCCCCAGCTCTCTCGCCCCCCATCCCCCTGCCCTTCCAGTATCGTTGCTCCCAGGACCCTCTAGGAGTCGCTTTTTTCAGATCAATTTCCAGGACGTTTCATATGATCGTGGTTTCACGTTTCCCCCTCTCTGGACCCTTTCACTAGTGTTCCCACGGTGTGGGACCGCCACCCCCGCGGGGAGGTGAGACAGTGGAACTGCTGCACAGATGCTCATTTTTTCATCTATCTATTTTAATGAGCGAGGCTGAATTTATTAATGTTTAGAAGTGGGTTTAAAAGAACTCGATTAGCAAGTAAAGGGAACAGGGGCCCAAGGCTGAGCAGAGATCGCAGAGGTGGTTCTCACGGTACTGGCACGTCGTTTCTCACACTGGAAGTCCCTTCGGGCTGGGGGCTGGAAGCCCTTTGGGGTGTGTGGAGGAGGCAGGGTGGGGACGGTTTTAAGTCACCTCTCTCTGGGGAAAGAGCTCTGACCTTGAGCGAGTAGGGTGACAAGCTGTCCCAGTTTTCCTGGGGCTTTTCTGCCAGGTTTTGCATTCAAAAATCTCATGTGCTGGGAAGCCCACTCGTCCCAGGCAAACCCTAAAAGGATCCCAAACAAGCTCATTTCCCGTGCTGCTCCCTCGAGCCCATCCCGAGGGCCTGACTTTCTCTAAGGCCCCCCTTTCCCACCCTTAAGCTCCCCTCCCCTCTCAGGGAGCAGGCTCCAGCCCCATCTCTAGACCCACCCACACAGGGGGCTTCCTCTGCCCCCTGCAGATGTCACTGTGTCCTATTTCCCTTCTGGGGCCCCAGGCTGCCCACAGGAGGACAAAGAGCCTCTGGTGGGGAAATCGGGGTTCATCCCAGGACCCCCACCTGCATCCGTATAAAGCTACCAGGACAGAGTGCTGCCAGCCAGGGGTTTGCATCTGGTGGGAAGTTTGTTTCTGTTTTTAACTTCATTTTAATTTGTGGTAAAATACACAAAGCATAAAATCGACCATCTTAGCCGTTTTGAAGTGTAGAGTTGTGCAGTGTCGAGTACATTCGCAGTGTTGTGCAACCAATCTCTAGAGCTCTTTCATCTCGCACAACTGAAACTCTGCCCCATTAAACAACAATTGCCCACCCCTCCCAACCCAGGCCCTGGCACCCACCATTCTACTTTCTGTGTCTGTAAATTTGACTACTCTGGAACCTCGTCTAAGTGGAATTGTGTAATATATGTCTCTTTGTGACTGGCTTATCTCACATCGCGTAATGTCCTCAAGGTTCATCCATGTTGTAGCAGGTGTCGGAGTTTCCTTCCTTTTCAAGGAATGAATAATATTCTATTGTATGGATGGACCCCAATTTGTTTATCCACTCATCCCTCCGTGGACACTTGGGTTGTTTCCACTGCAGATGTTTTTTTGTTTTGTTTTTAAGACATACTTTGAGGCAGGAATAGAAAGGAAACACCAGGAGTGGGAAGTACCCTGGGAGCTGGGCTGCGATGGGCAGCCTGAGTCCTGGCTAAAAGAGAAAAGGAAGATGAACATATGCTGGAGGAGAGAAGAGGAATGAGAAGGAAGGAGAGGGGCTGAGAGCAATATTTGTGCATTGGCCCCTTTTGAAGCTGGTAGTTGATTCCCTGTCAGAGGCTCTTGGGATAATATTTACTAAAGCCTCCCTGTTGATTGAGCACTTACTATGAGCCAGGCCCTGTCGAAGGGGTTGGTACGTGAAAATTCACTGCATTCTCGACGTAACTCTTATAGGTGGATGCTGTTACCCCCACTTTACAGACAAGGAAACTGACCCACAGATGTGTCACTGGTCTACGAAATCTGGGTTGAAAAATAAAAAACATTTAAAAGTATCGTAGACCGGGAGTCTCAGGCTTTTAGGCCACGTCCAAATCACCTGCAGGGCTTGTTAACCTTTTTTTTTTTTTTTTTAATTATTTATTTATTTATTTATTTTTGGTTGTGTTGGGTCTTCGTTTCTGTGCGAGGGCTATCTCTAGTTGCGGCAAGCGGGGGCCACTCTTCATCACGGTGCGCGGGCCTCTCACTGTCGCGGCCTCTCCCCTTGCGGAGCACAGGCTCCAGTCGCGCAGGCTCAGTAGTTGTGGCTCACGGGCCCAGTTGCTCCGCGGCATGTGGGATCCTCCCAGACCAGGGCTCGAACCCGTGTCCCCTGCATTGGCAGGCAGACTCTCAACCACTGCGCCACCAGGGAAGCCCAAGGGCTTATTAACCTTTATGTGATTTCAGCCCACCCCCGGGGGTTCTGATTCGGGAAGTGCCTCTGGGGCTGCATAAGGTACTCTGGCTTGATAGAGTGTTCCTGTAGAAAGGGTGGCAAAGAGGACCCATCATGGGCTACCCCATGTGTTCAACATCAAGAGAACACTGCAGAAAAGGCCCCTCTTTCTCAAAACCTGTCGCTGAGAATCATGTACAGTGCTGGGCACTGGCAGAAATAGATCGACCTTCATTCAGCACGACACGGCACTTCTGTCCAGAGTCTGGGAGTCCTTGGCTGTAAAACGGGGTCAATGATACCTGCATCGTAGACTCTTGTGAAAGCTCCCTGGATCAGCTGGGTGGGGCATCACATGACATCTTAAGTGATTGGTTCTCCAGCATCGTTTCCATGGTAAGCAAAGCTCTTGTGGCCTTTGGATTTCCCGTTTGTGACCTCAGTGGCAAAGCCTGGTTGTCACTGGGTCTGTGCCCCTCACAGCTGAAGTTGAAAGTGTCCCAGTTCTAACGCTGCCGACTACGGGAAGGAGACTAACCCCCTGGTACCCAACCGGGGACAACTTTTTATGGCATTTCTTTCTTTCTTGTTGGCCAGAAGTTGTCCTTGGAGCATTCTGAAGAAGTCAGAGGAGATGGATTTATGTTAATGAGCAACTTTTTTCCCTTTTTCACAAAGTAACACGTCTGTAGTTATCAGTCTAGGAAATGCGCATAATTAGACAGAAAAAAACAGCACCATCCGTAGCCCACCTCCCAGACGTGGCAAGAGACATTTGGGGTCTCTTGTTGAACCTGAGGCATAAACCCATAGAGGGGAGGATAAATCTGCAGCTCAGAGTTTCCACTGCTTGTCTGTGGTTTTGTCCCAAGAATTTTGGCAGCTGTGCCTGGTTTGGGAGGTTGGAGGAGAGGTGAGGTGTGAAGAGGATAGAGGTTTTGTTTTTGTTTTTGTTTTTGTTTTTTGAGAACTTGGAGTTCCAAACAGATAAACGAGCAGTGCTAAAAGGAGTCCTAAAAGCATACTTGACCCTCCCCAAAACAGATTAGTTGTCATTTTTGATGTTTTTCAAGAGTATATACTTATTTTTTCTCAGGAAATTGACATGCTGGCAGTCAAATTGTGAATATTTTAACGGTTTTTGCAATGTTATTTTTCATTTGTTCTAGAACATGATTTCTCAGCCTCAGCATGATTGACACATGGACCAGATTGTTCTCTGTTATGGGCCCATCTTGAGCATTGTTGGATGTTTAGCAGCATCCCTGGCCTCTACCCACGAGATGCCAGCAGAAACCTCTCCACCCCCCCTCCCCCAAAACCCATGACAACCCAAATCATCTGCAGACTGATGTCCCTGTGGGACAAAATGACCGCTGTTCTAGAAAGTTCCTGGAAGACACACCCTTGCATCTCCTCAAACATAAACAGAGCCCAAAGTGTCGTTTATGATATTGGTCTATGTGATGATTCTTTTTTTTTAAGGGATTCCACTTAAGAAAATAGCTAATTAAGCAAGAGGATGAGAGCATTAATAATATAGCTAATGTTATATTCCATGTGGTTGGTGTTTGTGTGTGTGCGTACTTACGCTTTAATATCCATTACATTTAATTACAATTAGCATTGCATTACATTTACTATTACGTTACTAATTTCATTTAACCAAGAAAAGGGGGCTTTGGGGGTAATTTAAGCTTTTTATTTCTTTTTTTTTTACATGACCAGCTTCCTGACTGAAGGATACTATTACATATCAGATATAAAGAAAGCTTTTCCAACAGACTTGAAAAATGGTTGTTGATGAACAGAAAATAGCTCTTTAAGAAGAATTGCCCCAGAACATTACAGATGGGGATACCCTACAGGAAATAGCAACTGCTTTTGAGACAGTTCACAAATAGGTATTTTATTCACTCAATGGCCAACTGATTTTTATGAAACTGAACCATGTACAGGGAGTTTTTAGTAGGAGAATTTCTGATTTCCTACAAATTGAGAGGTGACCTCCTCTGAAGAACCAGAGGCTTTTTGTTGTTGAACTTGCCTTGGGAATCCATAAATGAAAAGACGTTTAATACAATTGGACAAATAAGATTTGTCTTGCAGAATCTCATTTGGCCAAGCTCAACAAATCATCTTGTGAAGACGGCTTATTTAGTATAGAGTGTGTGTGTGTTTGTGTGTGTGTGCGTGCACGTGTGTGTACTTACATGTGCAAAACAGAACCATGGGCTATTTTATTTATAATTTCTCATTTTGCTCAAGAAACAAAATTAACATGAGGATCCTAAAGGGTTTTCCTGTCGTCATAGGAATCAGTCCACCAGTATTGAAAAAAGAAAAGAGGACGAATTTATTACCTCCATTTTCCAACTAAATATGCCATTTCATTATAAATATTGCATGTATCTTATAGAAAATTTGGTGAATGCAGAAAAGTATAAAAAAGAAACTTAATATCATAACTAAGTTTGTCACTCCAAGGATATTGCTATAAAAAGGTTGATACATTTCCTTCCAGTCTTTTATTTTTTATTTGTGTGTGTATACATACATTTTAAAACAAATTAAGACCATGCTTTTTTCAGTTTTCAGTTCCATTTCACTTTCTGTTGTGTCCTGAGCATTTCCCCCAGGAAATACGATTTTCAGGGAAAAGTCACTGATAGTGAGTGAGGCACACAAACAAGGCTGCCATGGACAGTTGTGCAGGCCGTAAACCTGGTGCAAACCTGGGGGCTACAGTGTGAATGGTCCTACCTGAAACATCATTCCCACTTCACAGACTAGAGAACCAAGGCTCAGACAGGGTCACTTGCTTCCCTGAGGTCACTTCTCTGGCTTGGAGTTAGGCCGCACTAAGCTGTGATGTGCTGTCGCCCCGGAATGGGGTCTGCAGGACGGAAGCCCCGACAGTTGGGGCAATCCCCCACCCCCCACTTCCTGTCTTCCGAGTCTGTCGTCTGCGAATCAGTCATTCCCGCCCTGCTTCCCAGCCTGGGTGGCAAACACTGAGCTGAAAAAAATGGATTGAGAAACAGCAAAGCAGAGGGAGCCTGCCTCCCCTCCCACCCCCTTTAGGCTGCCCTTGATCTAAACATTGTGATGTGAACTGCTTAACACCAAGAGCAAAACCCCAAACAGGCTGCGCCTTTGGCCAGCGGGCATTGGATGAGTTTGATTTATTGCCTGCGTTTGAAGGGATCCGCAAACAATGCAGAGCTTCTGGTGGCCTGTCTGGAAACAGGCTCACACAGTCACCAAGCCCAGCTCTGAATCAGCCTCTAGATCTGCAGGAGGATCTTCAAAGTCCAGTCGGCTGGGTTTCCAGCAAGACACGACTGTGGCCTGGGAACCAGCGCGGAAATATTGACTGAATGCTATTTTCGAATGTGGCAGTGGTTTTGAGGACGATTTCCTCATGAGGAGTCCCTTTTGTATTTTTATTTTTCATTGTGTTGTCATTCCCTGGGAGCTCGTGTGAATTCAGGCTTCCGACGTCCTCAGTAGAGGCTGTGAGAACCCGGGGCTTGCGGGCTGATTTCCATCGGTCTGTTGGCGGCCAGGTCCAGTGAATGGACGGCTTTGGGGGGAAAGGGGGAGGACGGGGAGGACAGCCAGCCGCCCAGAGGAGGACAGCGTGCCTTCGCAGCTGGACTTCTCTGCTCAGCCCGATTCCTCCCCTTCCTCACAGGACGTGACGATCACCCAGTCGATCGAATGCCCGATGCTCACACAGCACTACGTGCTCTTCATAAAAAGATCAAATAGATAAACCGTGGCACAGCTGGACGATGGAATATGACTCAGCAATAAACAGAAATAAGCTCTCAAGCCACAGAAACACAGTGAGGGACCTTACGTGCGCCTTGCAAAGTGAAAGAAGTCAGTCTGAAAAGCTTACATGCTCTGTGATGCCAACTACTGAGATTTCAGAAAAGGCAAATCTCTAGAGACAAGATGAACATCAGCGATTGCCGGGGGTTGGGGGCAGGGGGAGGAGGAGAGGGATGAATGGGGGAGCAGTGGAAATGTTTAGGGGGAAGAAACTATTCTGTATGACACTGTAACTGTGGGTACATGTCATTATACACTGTACATCATACATTACACATTGCACAGTATACAACACCAAGAGTGAGGCCTACTGTAAACTATGATTGAGTTAATGACGTATCAGTATTGGTTCATCAGCTGTAACAAATGGAGCACGCTATTGCATGATGTTAATAATAGGGGAACCTAGAGCTGGGGGAAGTGAGGGTAATATAGAACTTTTCTGTAGTTTTTGCTCAGTTTTTCTGTAAACCTAAAACTGCTATTTTTGAAAATAAAGTCTATTATTTATTTATTTATTTATTTATGGCTGCGTTGGGTCTTCGTTGCTGCACGCAGACTTTCTCTAGTTGCGGCAAGCGGGGGCTACTCTTCGTTGCAGTGCATGGGCTTCTCTCATTGCGGTGGCTTCTCTTGTTGCGGAGCACGGGCTGTAGGCACACAGGCTTCAGTAGTTGTGGCGTGTGGGCTCAGTAGTTGTGGCTCGCGGGCTCACTTGCTCCGTGGCATGTGGGATCTTCCCGGACCAGGGCTCGAACCTGTGTCCCCTGCATTGGCAGGTGGATTCTTAACCACTACGCCACCAGGGAAGCCCAAAAGTCTATTAATTCATGATTTTTAAAAATCATCCCCAAGTCTATCAATGGCATCCTTTGACATTTGAAATAAAATCCCAAATCTTTGCCTCATCCGGCCAAAGGCTGACATGGTCTGTGCCTGTCCACCCATCTGACCCCCCTTCTCCCCCGATGGTCCGTCCTTGCTGGCTTTTCCTTAGTCACACTGACCCCCATCAGTCCCTCCAACAGCTCTCAGGGCATTTGCATGTGCTGGGCCTTCTGTCTCCTCCTATGGCTGGTTTCTCCCTTTTCCCAGGTCAAAGCTTTATGTCAAAAAACCTCCCTAACCACACCAACTAAAGGAGGTTTCTCTTAGAAATTTCTACCACTGAGCCTTTCTTGCTTCACCACTAATAGCTTTTGAAAGCAGTGCTTTTTTGCATATATGCTTATTTGTTTTATTTGGTTACGTATTGCTCTACCATTCTCCCTCCCTCAAATGTAAGGCAGGAGATACTAATGAGGGCAGGGAGATTGGTGGTCTGTTTGGTGACTGATGTATCTTAGTGCCTCCAATTGTGTCTGGCGCACAGTAGACGTTCAATAAATGACTGACAGTGCATTTACTGACACCTACTGTATTTCAGTGTAAGAAATAAGAGCCAGGGCTTCCCTGGTGGCGCAGTGGTTAAGAATCCGCCTGCCAATGCAGGGGACACGGGTTCGAGCCCTGGTCCAGGAAGATCACACGTGCTGTGGAACAACTAAGCCTGTGCGCCACAACTACTGAGCCTGCGCTCTAGAGCCTGCGAGCCACAACTTCTGAGCCCGTGTGCCACAACTACTGAAGCCCATGCGCCCTAGAGCCCGTGCTCTGCAATGAAGAGCAGCCCTCCCTCGCTGCAACTAGAGAAAGCCTGCGCGCAGCAACAAAGACCCAACGCAGCCAAAAAAAAAAAGTCCTAAACTCCCACAGTATCTACGGTCACACAGGGCAGTTCAGTGTGAGAGGGATGACACAAAGGTGAGAATGCCAGGAGGCAAGGATTGCTCTAAGCCATCCTGGAGGCATTCAGCCCACCAGATGCACTGAGTTCATTTTCTCACCGAGTGGGCCAGAATTGATGGATAACTCTGGTCAGTGAGAAAATCCTAGGTGGTGTCCCCAGCCAAGAAGATCATGGCTTGTCTTTCGGTTTTGATCATTTTTACCTTATTTCTAACACCTCACGCGTTTTTTTCCTTGCGTGGTGGGAGGCCTTTGCTGTTCATACTTCACTCTGTTGGAGATGACCTGAGAGACCAACCCAAGCTGATTTAGTCCCTGAGAAAACGAGCTAGAAATTTATAATTAGAGTGGGAAGTAAAGGAAATGAATTTGTCTGGCAAAAGGCTATAAAATAATTCTACTGCCAGACACAGAATCTGCCATCGGAAAACAGATGGGAATATTATGGAAATATAACAAATGCCAAGAAGGATCAGGAAAGGCAACTTGTAGCTATTTAAATGGTTTTCTAAAACATTTGTTTAATCGGGGCTGTAGAGAATGCCAAAACGAGTGATGGGAGCGTGAGGCATTCTGCCAGCCCCGTCTGCACGTGCAGACACAGCCAAAAGCAGAAGGTGACCGCTGGAATCATGTTTGGGGATCAGGCAACAGCTTCCCAACTGATGGGCACGGAAGGCAATTCCCAGAGCTTGGAGAACTTGGAGTCCCCCGACCCAAGGCTTCTTTGCTGTGTGAGGTTCTGCACGTGAACTTGGCCGGGTTTCAGTTGATGTCGTTGTTTCAACACCTTTGCAGAGGCCTCCGGAGGAGAAGTGGTCTGGAGTTTAGGACTGAAGATGAAGGAAATAAATAGCAGCATAAAAATGAAAGAGATTTTACTCCCAGCAAACACGCCGTGGGTAATGAAGGCTGGGGTCAACGTTGCAGCGTGGAAGGCAATGTCCCCAAGTGTATTGTATTTGTTATGTGCAATCATAGGAAGAAAGAAATGCTTTAATTTGAGGAGCATGTCCCAGAACGCTACAATGTGCAGTGAGAAGTGATAATGATGACAAAATAGGAGCTAAATTTGGAATATTTATCATATTTAACCTCCATTAAGAGGTAACTCCCCAAACCTCCATTAAGAGGTAACTCTCTATTCGACTCTGAAGGAGAAGGTAAGCGATGGTCAGAGTTATGAAAGGGGACCTTGACTTAGGCCAGAAGGAGTGAGAGTGGAGAGGCCTCCTGAGGAACTGCTATTCAAGCAAAACACGAGGAATGAGTAGCGCTCATAGGGGAAGGGGACAAGTCTTATTTTCCCCACTACAGGGTGGAGGAAAAGGAACCCACCCCCAGCTCTGCCCTTGGCGTGTGATTCCAGTCTCCCCCGGACACAGTTCTCCCCACATCAAGTCGGATTTACTTATTAACTATGCACATACGTCAGGAAACAAGTGCAAGTTAAAAGTAATAACGTGTGGCATGCCCAGTGCCTGACACATAATCCTAACAACAGTGACAACAATACAGTAATAATAAACAGCTGCTATCAGAGCCCTGGCTCTGCCAAGCACCAGATCTCAGTGCCTCACCTGGACCAACTCATTTCCTCCTCTCCACTGCCCCATGCAGCAGGTGGTGTCACTTTCCCATCTTACAGATGAGGAAACTGAGGCCCAGAAAGGCTAAGTAACTGGCCCAAAGTCGCATCAGCAGTATGTGGCAGAGCCAGGGCAGCTAATTTGAGAAGGGGGTTTGACTGTGCAGATACACAGCCCCTGCCTTTACCCTGCCCCATTTCAGTCCTTCTCTCTACTGGGTCCTACAAAGGCCTTACCTATCTTGACTACCCAAATAAAACTCCTTTAAAGAGGTACCTGCAGTATGGAGGTTACTAAAAATGGAATTACCATATGACCCAACAATCCCACTACTGGGCATATACCCAGAGAAAACCATAATTCAAAAAGACACATGCACCCCAATGTTCATTGCAGCACTATTTACAATACCCAGGTCATGGAAGCAACCTAAATGCCCATCGACAGATGAATGGATAAAGAAGATGTGGTACATATATACAAGGGAATATTACTCAGCCATAAAAAGGAACAAAATTGGGTCATTTGCAGAGACGTGGATGGACCTAGAGACTCATACAGAGTGAAGTAAGTCAGAAAGAGAAAAACAAATATTGTATATTAACGCATCTATGCAGAATCTAGAAAAATGGTCCAGATGAACTGGTTTGCAAGGCAGAAATAGAGACACAGATGTAGAGAACAAATGTACAGACACCAAGGGGGGAAAGCAGGGGGTGGGTGGTGGTGGGATGAATTGGGAGATTGGGATTGACATATATACACTAATACGTATAAAATAGATAACTACTAAGAACCTGCTGTATAAAAAATAATAATAAAATTTAAAAAAAAAAGAGGCACCTGCCGTAGCTCCGTGGGAGCACGTGTCAACATCTCTGGTGTGTAATTTGGCATTGTCTGTTTCCGAATCTGCAGATCTCTGTGGGTATCTAGTGAATGCTTTTCTTGGGGACCAGCAATAGTGCCCTTCAGATGTCCTTGGACACAGGCCTGACAATGATCTATGTGCAAGGTTATTCACAGCAGCCTGACTTTGGATAGTGAGGGTATGGGAACAACACAAATGTCCCTCAATGTGCTTAAATTAGGTCATGCGGTTGATGGACCTCTGCGTGGTGTGATGCTAGACTGCTCTGAAAAGAGTGGGGATGTTCTCTATGTACTGATTCAGAAAGTCTCCTGAGATAGAGCAAGTACAAAAGCAAGATGCAAAACAGTGTGCAGACACCCAATCCACTGTGCCCGGGAAAAACAGAACGTCATGTGCATGTTTGTAAGAAATGTAAGCAATCTCAAGATGGTTGCCCAAGAACTCAGTAACAGGGGTTTGTTTGTCTCTAGGGAAGGGAGCAGAGAAATTGGGGGTTCAGGGGTGGGAGAGAGGCTTACATTTCCCTGCACAACCTTTTGCAACGCATTTGAAATTTTATTGTGTGTATATACACTATTATGTACTATTAACAGATGTATGTGTCAAGAAAAGATAAAACATAGAAAGAGCTCAGGGGCCTAGGAGAGATGCTCCTTTTAACACCTGGGGGGAAATATTCCTTCTGAGAGCATGTCGTGAGCGCAGGTGTGGGGTTTTCCCCACATTTCTGGAGGGGCACCTGCCTCCGTTTACATCCAAGCATCTGGTTTCCCTCTGAAGCCCCTTCCGAGGGTGGGCCAGCCGACGTTCAGATGGCACGCGTGTCCTCAGAGGCTGCCACCCCTCCAGCGCTGCTCCACGTAGCCCCTCAGCAACCCCAAGGTGCCTCTGGAGAGGGTCAGCGTTCCCTGTAATTACGGCTCCCGCCACACCGGTGTCCACAGTCATTAGAAAAACACCCCTGCCAGCTGCCACCCTCACAGCTGAGCACGGTCCATGCAGAGGGTGAGCAGGGGCCCGGCTGCTCGGCATGACACCCCGATTTGGGACAGTCTCTAACATTCCCCGCGGCCTGCCTCAGGCTGGATGCTCGTGTCCTTTGCAGCCGACCCTCCCCCTTGCCGGCATTGCTGTTTTCCCAGGAGATGTTTGGATAGATGTGCAAAGGCATCACTTCCAGGAAAGACAAGGCACCGACCTATGGGATCCTGTTGTCATGGGGACGGAGAGCCGGACAGAGAACTATTGCCCTCCAGGAACTGCCTCACCGCTGAGACACCAGACCACAGGCCCCTCCGTGCCTCACTGAGTTCCGTCTTATTTGACCTGATTCTCCCTGATTTATTATCTTTCAAGACTCAGCGGTAATTTCAGAGGTCATGCAATGGGTTGAGAGCTTTACGTACATTCTTTTTTTTTTTTTTAATCATCTTTATTGGAGTATAATTGCTTTACAATGGTGTGTTAGTTTCTGCTTTATAACAAAGTGAATCAGCTATACATATACATATATCCCCATATCTCCTCCCTCTTGCGTCTCCCTCCCACCCTCCCTATCCCACCCCTCTAGGTGGTCACAAAGCACCGAGCTGATCTCCCTGTGCTATGCAGCTGCTTCCCACTAGCTATCGATTTTACATTTGGTAGTGTATATATGTCCATGCCACTCTCTAACTTCGTCCCAGCTTACCCTTCCCCCTCCCCGTGTCCTCAAGTCCATTCTCTATGTCTGCGTCTTTATTCCTGTCCTGCCCCTAGGTTCTTCAGAACCTTTTTTTTTTTTTTAGATTCCATATATACGTGTTAGCATACAGTATTTATTTTTCTCTTTCTGACTTCACTCTGTATGACAGACTCTAGGTCCATCCACCTCACTACAAATAACTCAATTTCATTTCTTATTGTGGCTGAGTAATATTCCATTGTATGTATGTGCCACATCTTCTTTATCCATTCATCTGTCGATGGACACTTAGGTTGCTTCCATGTCCTGGCTATTGTAAGTAGAGCTGCCATGAACATTGTGGTACATGACTCTTTTTGAATTATGGTTTTCTCAGGGTATATGCCCAGTAGTGGGATTCCTGGGTCGTATGGTAGTTCTATTTTTAGTTTTTTAAGGAACCTCCATACTGTTCTCCATAGTGGCTGTATCAATTTACATTCCCACCAACAGTGCAAGAGGGTTCCCTTTTCTCCACACCCTCTCCAGCATTTATTGTTTGTAGATTTTTTGATGATGGCCATTCTGACTGGTGTGAGGTGATACCATATTGTAGTTTTGATTTGCATTTCTCTAATGATTAGTGATGTTGAGCATCCTTTCATGTGTTTTTTGGCAATCTGTATATCTTCTTTGGAGAAATGTCTATTTAGGTCTTCTGCCCATTTTTGGATTGGGTTGTTTGTTTTTTTGATATTGAGCTGCATGAGCTGCTTGTAAATTTTGGAGATTAATCCTTTGTCAGATGCTTCATTTGCAAAATTTTCTCCCATTCTGAGGGTTGTCTTTTCGTCTTGTTTATGGTTTCCTTTGCTGTGCAAAAGCTTTTAAGTTTCATTAGGTCCCATTTGTTTATTTTTGTTTTTATTTCCATTTCTCTAGGAGGTGGGTCAAAAAGGATCTTGCTGTGATTTATGTCATAGAGTGTTCTGCCTATGTTTTCCTCTAAGAGTTTTATAGTGTCTGGCCTTACATTTAGGTCTTTAATCCATTTTGAGTTTATTTTTGTGTATGGTGTTAGGGAATGTTCTAATTTCATTCTTTTAAATGTAGCTGTCCAGTTTTCCCAGCACCACTTATTGAAGAGGCTGTCTTTTCTCCATTGTATATTCTTGCCTCCTTTACCAAAAATAAGGTGACCATATGTGCATGGGTTTATCTCTGGGCTTTCTATCCTGTTCCATGGATCTATATTTCTGTTTTTGTGCCAGTACCATACTGTCTTGATTACTGTAGCTTTGTAGTAGAGTCTGAAGTCCGGGAACCTGATTCCTCCAGCTCCGTTTTTCTTTCTCAAGATTGCTTTGGGTATTCGGGGTCCTTTGTGTTTCCATGCAACTTGTGAAATTTTTTGTTCTAGTTCTGTGAAAAATGCCATTGGTAGTTAGATAGGGATTGCATTGAATCTGTAGATTGCTTTGGGCAGTATAGTCATTTTCACAATGTTGATTCTTCCAATCCAAGAGCATGGTATATCTCTCCATCTGTTTGTATCATCTTTAATTTCTTTCATCAGTGTCTTATAGTTTTTCATCATTAGTGTATAGGAATGCAAGAGATTTCTGTGCATTAATTTTGTATCCTGCTACTTTACCAAATTCATTGATTACCTCTAGTAGTTGTCTGGTAGCATGTTTAGGATTCTCTATGTATAGTAACGTGTCATCTGCAAACAGTGACAGCTTTACTTCTTCTTTTCCGATTTGGATTCCTTTTATTTCTTTTTCTTCTCTGCTTGCTGTGGCTAAAACTTCCAAAACTATGTTGAATAATCGTGGTGAGAGTGGACAACCTTGTTTTGTTCCTGATCTTGGAGGAAATGGTTTCAGTTTTTCACCATTGAGAACGATGTTGGCTGCGGGTTTGTCATATATGGCCTTTATTATGTTGAGGTAAGTTCCCTCTATTCCTACTTTCTGGAGAGTTTTTATCATAAATCGGTGTTGAATTTTACTGAAAGCTTTTTCTGCATCTATTGAGATGATCATATGGTTCTTCTCCTTCAATTTGTTAATATGGTGTATCACGTTGATTGATTTGCGAATATTGAAGAATCCTTGCATTCCTGGGATAAACCCCACTTGATCATAGTGTATGATCCTTTTAATGTGCTGTTGGATCCTGTTTGCCAGTATTTTGTTGAGGATTTTTGCACCTATGTTCCTCAGTGATATTGGCCTGTAGTTTTCTTTCTTTGTGACATCTTTGTCTGGTTTTGGTATCAGGGTGATGGTGGCCTTGTAGAATGAGTTTGGGAGTGTTCCTCCTTCTGCTATATTTTGGAAGAGTTTGAGAAGGATAGGTGTTAGCTCTTCTCTAAATGTTTGATAGAATTTGCCTGTGAAGCCATCTGGTACTGTGCTTTTGTTTGTTGGAAGATTTTTAATCACAGTCTCAATTTCAGTGCTTGTGATTGGTCTGTTTATATTTTCTATTTCTTCCTGGTTCAGTCTCAGACGGTTGTGCATTTCTAAGAATTTGTCCATTTCTTCCAGGTTGTCCATTTTATTGTCATATAGTTGCTTGTAGTAATCTCTCATGCTCCTTTGTATTTCTGCAGTGTCAGTTGTTACTTCTTTTTCATTTCTAATTCTGTTGATTGGAGTCTTCTCCCTTTTTTTCTTGATGAGTCTGGCTAATGGTTTATCAATTTTGTTTATCTTCTCAAAGAACCAGCTTTTAGTTTTATTGATCTTTGCTATTGTTTCCTTCATTTCTTTTTCATTTATTTCTTTTTTTTTTTTTAAACATCTTTATTGAAGTATAATTGCTTTACAGTGGTGTGCTAGCTTCTGCTTTACAACAAAGTGAATCAGTTACACATATACATATGTTGCCATATCTCTTCCCTCTTGCATCTCCCTCCCTCCCACCCTCCCTATCCCACCCCTCTAGGTGGTCACAAAGCACCGAGCTGATCTCCCTGTGCTATGCGGCTGCTTCCCACTAGTTATCTATTTTACATTTGGTAGTGTATATATGTCCATGACACTCTCTCACCCTGTCACATCTCACCCCTCCCCCTCCCCATATCCTCAAGTCCATTCTCTAGTAGGTCTGTGTCTTTATTCCCATCTTGCCACTAGGTTCTTCATGACTTTTTTTTTTTTTTCCCTTAGATTCCATATTCATTTATTTCTGATCTGATCTTTTTTTTTTTTAACTTTTAAAAAATTTATTTATTTTATTTATTTATTTTTGGCTGCATTGGGTCTTCATTGCTGCGCATGGGCTTTCTCTAGTTGCAGCGAGTGGGGGATACTCTTCATTGCGGTGCACGGGCTTCTCCTTGCAGTGGCTTCTCTTGTTGCAGAGCATGGGCCCTAGGTGCGCGGGCCTCAGTAGTTGTGGCTCACGGGCCCTAGAGCGCAGGCTTAGTAGTTGTGGCGCACGGGCTTAGTTGATCCAAGGTATGTAGGATCTTCCCGGGCCAGGGCTCAAACCCGTGTCCCCTGCATTGGCAGGCAGATTCTTAACCACTGTACGACCAGGGAAGCCCTGATCTGATCTTTATGATTTCTTTCCTTCTGCTAACTTTGGGGTTTTTTTGTTCTTCTTTCTCTAATTGCTTTAGATGTAAGGTTAGGTTGTTTGAGATGTTTCTTGTTTCTTGAGGTAGGAATTGTATCACTCTAAACTTCCCTCTTAGAACTGCTTTTGCTGCATCCCACAGGTTTTGAGCCGTCATGTTTTCATTGTCATTTGTTTCTAGGTATTTTTTGATTTCCTCTTTGATTTCTTCAGTGATCTCTTGGTTATTTAGTAGTGTATTGTTTAGCCTCCATGTGTTTGTATTTTTTACAGATTTTTTCCTGTAATTGATATCTAGTCTCATAGTGTTGTGGTCAGAAAAGATACCTGATACAATTTCAATTTTCTTAAATTTACCAAGGCTTGATTTGTGACCCAAGATATGATCTATCCTGGAGAATGTTCCATGAGCACTTGAGAAGAAAGTGTATTCTGTTGTTTTGCAATGGAATGTCCTATAAATATCAATTAAGTCCATTGTGTTTAATGTATCATTCAAAGTTTGTGTTTCCTTATTTATTTTCATTTTGGATGATCTGTCCATTGGTGAAAGTGGGGTGTTAAAGTCCCCTACTATGATTGTGTTACCGTCGATTTCCCCTTTTATGGCTGTTAGTATTTTCCTTATGTATTGAGGTGCTCCTATGTTGGGTGCATAAATATTTACAATTGTTATATCTTCTTCTTGGATTGATCCCTTGATCATTATGTAGTGTCCTCCTTTGTCTCTTGTAATAGTCTTTATTCAAAAGTCTATTTTGTCTGATATGAGAATTGCTACTCCAGCTTTCTTTTGATTTCCATTTGCATGGAATATCTTTCCCATCCCCTCACTTTCAGTCTGTATGTGTCCCTAGGTCTGAAGTGGGTCTCTTGTAGACAGCATATATATGGGTCTTGTTTTTGTATCCATTCAGCCAGTCTATGTCTTTTGGTTGGCGCATTTAATCCATTTACATTTAAGGTAGTTATAGATAGTTATGTTCCTATTACCATTTTCTTAAATGTTTTGGGTTTGTTATTGTAGGTCTTTTCCTTCTCTTGTGTTTCCTGCCTAGAGAAGTTCCTTTAGCATTTGTTGTAAGGCTGGTTTGGTGGTGCTGAATTCCCTTAGCTTTTGCTTGTCTGTAAAGGTTTTAATTTCTCTGTCAAATCTGAATGAGATCCTTGCTGGGTAGAGTAATCTTGGTTGTAGGTTTTTCCCTTTCATCACTTTAAATATGTCCTGCCACTCCCTTCTGGCTTGCAGAGTTTCTGCTGAAAGATCAGCTGTTAACCTTATGGGGATTCCCTTGTATGTTATTTGTTGTTTTCCCTTGCTGCTTTTAATATTTTTTCTTTGTATTTAATTTTTGATAGTTTGATTAATATGTCTTGGTGTGTTTCTCCTTGGATTTATCCTGTATGGGACTCTCTGTGCTTCCTGGACTTGATTGACTATTTCCTTTCCCATATTAGGGAAGTTTTCAACTATAATCTCTTCAAATATTTTCTCAATCCCTTTCTTTTTCTCTTCTTCTTCTGGGACCCCTATAATTCGAATGTTGGTGTGTTTAATGTTGTCCCGGAGGTCTCTGAGACTGTCCTCAATTCTCTTCATTCTTTTTTCTTTATTCTGCTCTGCAGTAGTTATTTCTACTATTTTATCTTCCAGGTCACTTATCCATTCTTCTGCCTCAGTTATTCTGCTATTGATTCCGTCTAGAGAATTTTTAATTTCTTTTATTGTGCTGTTCATCATTGTTTGTTTGCTCTTTAGTTCTTCTAGGTCCTTGTTAAACGTTTCTTGTATTTTCTCCATTCTATTTCCAAGATTTTGGATCATCTTTACTCTCATTACTCTGAATTCTTTCTCAGGTCGACTGCCTATTTCCTCTTCATTTGTTTGGTCTGGTGGGTTTTTACCTTGCTCCTTCATCTGCTGTGTGATTCTCTGTCTTCTCATTTTTCTTAACTTACTGTGTTTGGGGTCTCCTTTTCAGAGGCTGCAGGTTTGTAGTTCCCGTTGTTTTTGGTGTCTGCCCCCAGTGGCTAAGGTTGGTTCAGTGGGTTGTGTAGGCTTCCAGGTGTAGGGGACTGGTGCCTGTGTTCTGGTGGATGAGGCTGGATCTTGGTTTTCTGGTGGGCAGGACCGCATCCAGTGGTGTTTTTTGGGGTGTCTGTGACCTCATTATGATTTTAGGCAGCCTCTCTGCTAATGGGTGTGGTTGTGTTCCTGGCTTGCTAGTTGTTTGGCATAGGGTGTCCAGCACTATAGCTTGCTGGTTGTTGAGTGGAGCTGGGTCTTACCGTTGAGATGGAGTTCTCTGGGAGAGCTTTCGCCATTTGATATTACGTGGAGCCGCGAGGTCTCTGGTGGACCAATGTCCTGAACTCGGCTCTTCCACCTCAGAGGCACAGGCCTGACACCGGCCAGAGCACAAAGACCCTGTCAGCCACCCTGTGTTGTCCTGCAAACTCCGGAACCCACACTCCAGAGGCCCTCCTTTCGATGTGCTGCCACTCCCCTTCTCTTTACGTACATTCTGTCTATGAAATAATCATAAGAAGTAGGTTGCTTGAAACCAGTGTTTGCCACATGGAAACCAACATGCAAAGAAAGCAGAGAACTTGACCAAAGCCACACAGATGAGAGCTGAATCAGGAATGGAGTCAGGGTTTAAACATTGGGCTCTGAGGCCACCACCCCACTCCTGTGCTCACAGGAGACGTCGTGAATGGGTCTAAGAACGTTTTCCTCTCAGCCCAGATGCAGCCTCAAATGTCAGTGGAAGGTTCTAGGCAGACACCACCAATCAAAAAAACCATAAGGTCCCGAGGGCGGGGACCAGTCTGGTTTAGGGCAACACTGGGTCCCTAGCACCTACCCCAGTGTGTGGTACTTAGTAGAAGCTCAATAAATATTTATGGAAGGAATGGAGAGAGGGAAAGAGGAAAGGAAGGAAGGTCCCAGGCAGAGAAAGTTAGCTGCCTACCAAAGTTAACTTTCTTCCTCCACGGTGTAGGTTATTACTTGATGCCCTGCTTCACAACTGGTTGCATTCAGGTGACAAACTCTCCCCAGTGAAATGGGAGTGGAAGGGAGAAGGGCCACATTGGGGCGAGGCTTCTGAGAAGTGGTGTGGCTCCTCCCAGCCTCTCTCCTGCTGGACGGGAACAGCATCCTAGTGGATTTCATGGCCACAAGGCAGAGCCTGGGGCCCGGAGTCACTGCATCCTGTAGAGCCATCTGCCATCAGGAAGGTGGCCGGACGGTCTGCCCTGAGCAGGCAGGAGCACGGCTGGGTGTGCAGGCTTCTGGATTGGCTTTCAGGGGGACTCAGGCCACTGCTGAACCCAAGTTCCTTCTGGAAACTTTAGCTCCATTCAGCATGTAATGTGTTCCTGTGTAATCATGTGCACTGCAGTTTCCATTTGGGAATTAACTGTTTGTTAAGGGATGCGAGTCCCTCTTTAAACGCAGAGAAATACGAGGAGCTATTTTAGGTCAGGTTCCCTAAACATGGAGCCAGTGGTTTACGGAGGGGGCAGTCCTCTCAGAAGAAAAGCCTGTAAGAGAAAGAGGCAGAGGCAGGACAGGAACAGGGACGGACCAAGCAAAGCTGTGGTTCAGCCTCAGCCTGACCCACGTGGAGCTCTGGAGTGTGAGAGGCATCAGAGTCTTCCGAGCTTGAGGCAAGGGAGCCCGGCTTTTGTAGCCACACCAGTCACTCACTGGTCCTTGGTGGTGGCGAGGGGCGGGGAATGCCTCCTCCCAGGCATCTCCACGCGAGGCAGCATCCGTCACCCAGGATAGTTCTCTCGAGAGGGCTGCATGTGGAGCCATCAGCCGCAGCACTCACAGCTGGGGTTCTGGGAAGGGAGCTAAGAATCTGTGCTACAGGGGCAGCTGGGGGCAGCTGTGGGGAAGGGGACAAAGGAAATGCGGAACGAGGTGGTACGCAGTGGCCAGTCACCAGCACGCTCTCTCGTGTGACCCTCACAACAGCCCCAGGAGGTAGGTTCTCTCATTGCTACTGTTCCATTTTACAGATGTGGGTGTTGAGGCTTAGAAAGATTAAGGACCCAGACGTTGCATGTGGCAGAGCAGGAGTTTGAACACAAGCAGATCTGACTCTGGAGCTCCACACATCACTGCTGCACAGTCCTGCTTGCCTCAATGCAGAAGGGGCCCGAGGGAGAGGACATGGCAGCATCTCTCAGCACCTTGACGTTTCCACGTGGGAGTTTGCCTGGCCTTTGTCTCCAGGGGCGGCACCCGCCAGGAAAACAGCTGGCGGGGCAGCTGGTCTGGCCGGGGGCCCCACCCAGGGGTTGCAGACAGGACGAGGCACGTGGTCCTTTAGCTTGGGATCCTCTGAGCGGCCGCCCTGCAGGTTGTGCAGTCAGCTCCTTGACTCAGAGGCTGCCGGTCTCCTGGTTTGCTGATTTTGCAAAATAAGCAGTCCTGGGTTGCTGCCCGCGTGCCTTTGGGATGCCTGGCTTTCCTGGGAGTGGTGGAGAAAGAGAGGGTGTTTTAAGTCAGTGTGAGAAACACACTGACCAAACTGGTCCCCCCGCAGACTGCAAGATACAGTGCAGAGGGAGGATACCTAGGGATGCGCAGCCTGCAGACTCAAGCTCTGCTACCTGGCCCATCACTACGGGCGAGGCGGCCTGGGGCAGATCACTCACCCTCTCTACGCCTGTAGATAAAAACAGGCTTATCCTCGTAGAGGTGTTGTAAGAATTAATTGCGCTAATGCGTGGAAAGTGCCTAGTACACACCAAGAGCTCAGTTAATTTTTACAGTCGTGGGACTGGGTTTTTGATCCCAGCTCTCCACCCCTCGTCGGGCAAACACCAGGTTCTACCCCGAACTATAAAAATGGGAAACTTACCCTGTGCCGTCCAAGCTTCAATTCCCCTCCAGTATCGCGTGCTTTTGTTCACTGTCCGGTGCCTTCAGGTAACTGTTGCTTGTGTTTGTCCAGCATCTACAGTTATTACCAGAAGCCAGAAGTCCACACCATCTGGTTTCACACTCTGCCACCCCTGCATGATGCTCAGAGGGGTGAAGCAGTTTGCCCACCGCTTCTCAGCTACGACACGCTGGAGGTTGCAAGTGGGCCTAGAATCCAGCTCCAGCCCCCTGCTTCTTCTCTCTCCCCTCACACTTATTTGTGGGTCATAGGAATATTTACCAAGCGCCGACATTGCACCAGGCACTGTGTTGGTCCTGGTGACATAGCCAGGAACGGCTTCGACAAGGTCCCTGCGCTCAAAGGCTCACATTCTAGTAGCAAAGTCGGATAGTGAGCAAGCAAACAACCCCCGAAATAAGACAGTTGTGGGTGATGACAGGTGCACCAAAGGAAATGAGACAGGATGACGGGAAACACAGTGATGAGGTGGAAACTGCTCTGGTTTGGTGGTCCAGGCGGGTGACATTGGACAAGAAGCAAGAGTGAGGTGAGGGCGGGAGCCGGTGGGTTTCTGGGGAAAAGGCTTTTCCGTGAAGAATAAGAGCAAGAGCGGAGCTGGAGGAGGGAGCAAGCCTGGCTCGTGTTCACGGAGCACAGGCAGGCCGGTGTAGCTGGAGCTGAGGGAGCTGGAGGAGAGCAAGGGCGCGAGAGCAGGGAGGGGCAGGGCCGCATCGCCCCGTCCTGGCAGCTGCTCAGAGCTCATCCCAACCCTGGGCCCCACTCCCTCCACAGCTGTGCCCCAACCCCAAGGACCACTTCTGTAGCATCCAGATGCACATTTAGAAGCTCAGAGAATCTGATGGCTGGAGTCTCTGCGCTCCTCCCTCACTCCATCATCATTCTTATTATTATTAGATTGTCATCAGCCCTATTTAACAAGTGAGGAAAGTGACTCCGAGAGGCTAAGTGACTTGTCCAAGGTCACACAGCTAGAAAATGGAAGAACTGGGATTTGACCCCAGGCTAATTTTACCACTGCCCTTCATAAGGAAAGTGACTCTGAGAGGCTAAGTGACTTGTCCAGGGTCACACAGCTAGAAAATGGAAGAACTGGGATTTGACCCCAGGCTAATTTTACCACTGCCCTTCATTGGCTCAGAACGCAGGGCCCTGTGTATCCTAAACACTCCTAAGTCCAAGCTAATACACACTCAGCTTTATGTTTTTGCTATGCCTTCAAGCAGCCACGGCACACATGCTGGCCGTACGCTCAAACTATGGCCCGAGAACCCAATCCTGCCTGCCCCCTGCCTGTCTGGGGAAATACACTTTTACAGAACAAAGCCACACCCCTTTGTTTACAGATTGCCTTTGGCTGCTTTCCTGCTCCAGTGCAGAACTGAGTAGCTGCCACTGAGACCGTATGGCCCTCAAAGCCTAAAATATTGACTATCTGGCCCTTTACAGGAAAGGATTGCAGACCCTGAGGCACCTGCTCTCAGCTTCTGTCTGCAGGGGCGTGACTCCGGAAAGACACCTTGATTGCGCAGGGCCCAGCCCAGGGGGCAGCACGAAGTGGGCCTCTAAAGCAGGTGGTTAATTCTTCCCTGGCCTGGAACAAATGCCCCTTCCCTGAGGGGAGACGCCACAACCCCAGGAGGCCTGGGCACTGCCCCCTCTCTCTCTCAGAGGGGATGTGCTGGCAGAAGCCTCTTCTGCATATGCTGCCAGCAGTTGCCAGACTTACAAATAAAAGTACAAGACAGGACTTCCCTGGTGGTGCAGTGGTTAAGAATCCACCTGCCAATGCAGGGGACACGGGTTCGAGCCCTGGTCCGGGAAGATCCCACATGCCGTGGAGCAACGAAGCCCGTGCGCCACAGCTACTGAGCCTGCGCTCTAGAGCCCGCGAGCCACAACTACTGAGCCCCTGTGCTG